>NC_073393.1:34657006-35857006 GCF_028641065.1 Leucoraja erinaceus | reverse complement strand
TCAAGTAGGTTGAATGTCAAAATCGACAAGTTAAAACAACTTGCCTGTTGGAAATTGTTGCAATTGTGTGATTTGGGAAGTACGGTTTTTTGAAAGTGAACTGTTCGCCACAAAAGTGGAGAGGTTACTTTTCTGCAAAGCTTTTAAGTGCTCCAGGTTAAGGCACTACCAATGCAAACGTGTACTTCACTTCTGAAAGACAACATAGTCGGCAAGAGCATTGGATGAAACTATTCAATGCTGCCAGGAAAAGTCTTTAGAAGTTGACGTTGAGCGTGTTGGATGGTGTAAATCCCGTGGGCAACAAAAGGGGAAGGCTTTGAACTTTGCATTAGTCTGTCAGAACATAAGCACCAGCATATTTAGGGTAGGGTCACTGCAACAATCATAACTTTCATGGGGTCTTCATCTCAATTCTACCTCTGCCCCCCCCCCTCCCCAATGTAGGAACTGTACCCATGTCAAATTGATGCCGGAGCTGCAGATGAAGAAGTGCTTCACAGGAGTGATTCCACCTGTGTCGCATCAAACAAAGTAATCAATCTTCACTCAGATGAAGTATATGTTACCTGTAGCATTCTTAAGCCTTCATTAAGCTTGTTATATTAGATCTATTATCGTGGGTATTGGATGGAATTTCCCAGGGCTTTCTCTCAACCATGACAATTTAGCGTAAGGGAGGGTTGGCAATCTGTTTTCTGATCTCCTGTCTGGGCAGAATTCCATCAGAAGCAGGTGCTGACCATTTGGTTACAATGATTAAGATGTGGTTAGTAGCATTGCAGAATTTCATGCCCAATATGTCAAGGCCAAATCGAAGGTCAAAAGTGATCTAATCATTCAGAATTTGCATCCAAGTTTTGGGTAGAAAACATATCTACATAGTGCAATCTAGGAAATATTGGTTACCTCTGTCACCCAATACATAGAGTTTTGACACTTGATTTAAATGGAGGTAATGATTTCTTGTACTTCGAGGACTTTTATAAATTAATAAACTATTATTTAATTACTTAACTTAAAACGTCACCAATTCTGTAATGGCTGGTCCACATTAAATGTAGAAGGGCATTAATGCAGGGAGATATGTGCTTGCAATCAGCTTTCTATAAGAGGATAGACAAATGTGCTGGAGAAACCTAGCGGGTGCAGCAGCATCTATGGAGCGAAGGAAATAGGCAACTTTTCTGATGTTATTTGTGAATCTTTAATAAACCTATGTGGAAAATCTTTGATGGCATCTGGAGATCTGAAATGTGGCTATGCGGCCAAACTATTTTAATTGCAGTTGCTACCATATGTATATAAACAGCGCTTTTTAAACAAACCTAGTGTCACAACGCAGAAGATTAGATTTGATATCTGTAATGAAAACAGGCATTGTACAAAGTGCAACCAACTAAATGGCCAAGCAGTGATCTTGCCATCTGTGGTGATAGTGGAATCTTCTAAACAGAAACTCCTTGAATTTGACAAAATATACTAATTGTACTACCCCCTCCATGTTTCTCTTCCACTTAAACATAATAGCTCAAATTAAATTGTTATTCAGAAATAAAGGGCACCATTTTAAAAAAGGAGATGAGGAGAACTTCTTTAGTCAGAGGGTAGTTAATCGATGGAACTCATTGCCACAGAGGGCTGTGGAGGCCAAGTCAGGGGATATTTTTGAGGCAGAGATAGACAAGTTCTTGATTAGAATGGGTGTCAAGGGTTATGGGGAGAAGGCAGGAAAACGGGATTAGGTGGCAGAGATCAGCCATGATTGAATGGTGGAGTAGACCTGATGGGCCGAATGGCCTAATTCTACTCCAATAACGTGAACGTGTTATTAACTACTTTTATTGATAAACTTCTAGTAGTTGAATCCCATCTGGGGGAGTGAACTCGCATTCTTTTCTAGTAAGGGGCAGTGTTTTACATGCAACATTTGCAAGTGGTGTGTGCTGTCAACAACAGTCTGCTCTGTGGTAAGCTTACAATACTAGCAAAACTGGGTGCAGTGTCACTAACATTCTCCATAAAAAAAGATCCTCAGTGATCTACATTGCATAATAGTAGATGGGAAATTTTGAGACACTGCAAAAAATCTTCACTTCTAAGCTGGAAGGGTTGTCACAATCAACTTTGCAACCAATCATAAAGCAAATGCAGGACATCACCAGTGTTAGACAATAGATAATAGGTGCCATTCGACCTTTCGAGCCAGCACCGCCATTCAATGTGATCATGGCTGTTACATGTTTTTGTTTCAGATTTTCACAACTGCACTTTTTCATTTCTCGGTAGTTATTCATTGGAAGTGAAGCATCTTGGAAATGCTTGAAGTTGTGAATAAAATATATTAAAAATACGTGTTCATTTTTCAAATTTCTCCAGTTGGGTGTAAGTTTAGCACACCGCAGTTATCGCATCTCCTTTGTTGACAGATTATTACCGTTTAATATGCAAATTGCACTGAAGACATTAAATCCACACAGTAAGTGAAACAACTACTCAATCAAAATCTAAAACTGCAACTTTTTACAGCAGATTTTAACTGTCATGACACTAATTAAGCTTTTATCTCGTTCTATATCACCTTCCTGGATAGAGCTCGAAGCATCTACTTCACACAACATTCATCCTTGCTCCTCTTTTGATATCTATGCCATTGAAGACGCCTATTTTAGCTGCCACGTTAGCTGTTGGTGAGTTTGAGTTTAGTTCATTCTCACATGTACAGTGAATAGCTTTTGTTGCGTTAACACCAGTCAGCGGAAAGCCAATGCATGATTACAATCCAGCCATCCACAGCGTAAAGATACATGATGAAGGGAATAACGTGAATACCATTTAGTGCAAGGTAAAGTCCGATCAAAGATAGTCCGAGGGTCTCCAATGAGATTGATAGTAGTTCAGGACGGCGCTCGGGTTGTTGGTGGGATGGTGCAGTTGCCTGATAACAGCTTTTGTCCCTGAATCTGGAGATGAGTGTTTTCACACTTCTCCACACTTCTATTCCCTTTGCCCGATGGGAGAGGAGAGAGGGGAGAAGAGGGAGTGGCCGGGGTGTGACTCATCCTTAATTATGCTGGTGGCCTTGCTGGCTGTGTGTGTGTGTGTGTGTGTGTGTGTGTGTGTGTGTGTGTTGCAATTTAGAATTACAGTGTAGTTAGTTTAGACAAGTATGTTGCTAATTTATATTTATATTAGAAATATTAAGGCCCCACTTTCTGGAAAACAGTACTGCAGCACAATGCGTTCTGACTGACAGACATCAGCATGCTCATAGTTAGCCAATTATTATTTTCTCAGAAAGCCCAAATACGCATTTGCCAGAAATCATGCATGAAAAAATTCAATTTTTTTGGTGATTTTATATATTTAACTAAATTGTATGTTTCTTTCAGATATTGACATAAAATGAAAATTCCAGTCAATTCCATGATTATTTTGTCACAAAAGATGTTCCAAAATTCTATTAATGTAATTTTATCACCTTATTTTGAATGCTAAGTGTTACTGGATGAGTGAAAATTGGACATTAATAATGTAATTCCACACATTTCCAACTCTTTCTGCCATAATGCTTTGGCAAGTCACGAGAAAATAAATGATGAAAGGAAGCTGGAAAAATTAACGCACAGAAAGCAGATGGTATTATTTACAGGTGGAATTTATGCACATTCTTCATACGATTGGGAATTTTATTATTTTTTTCCAATGCTATGTAAGGTTTAGTTATTTTCAATAGGAAAACCAGGTATATCTCACCATCTGTGTTATACCTGATTTTAGCAGAGAATTGGTGTGAGATAATGTTTTTGCAGAATGATAATAAATCTACGGAAACTTTGAGACTAAATTGGATGTCATGTTTGATCACGTTAGCATTTCAAGGTGAAGCCTAATTTTGGAGCAGAGAGACGACTTTTTCCTAATCAAAACTATTGTACAACTCTTAAAGTTTGGTGCAGCTGGCTGCAACAGGTAAGAGGTGTCACCATATTTTGCTAATAAGATGGTAGACACAACCTGGTGAAAGGAGGGTGTGCGAAAGCCACAATGTGGAAAGAAGGTAAGGCTCTGTGAAGGCCACAGTGTGGAGAGAATCCAAATATAGCCACCAGCTCAGATTCCAACACATTGCTTAGAAATAGAATCTACATCCAATGAGTTACTGAGCTCCAGTCTGATCTAGGAACTGGCTCTCTTGCAACTGAGGTCAACTCACATTCTGAGGACACAGTTCGAAGGCAACAAGCAGTCTGCCACAGCCAGTGGAACCAATTTCACTATGATGGAGACTCAGCTTCAAGCCTGACCTCAGGTGTTGTCGTATGGAGGTGGAGTTTGACAGTTTCTCCCTTCGGCTGCCTGAGTTTTCTCCAGGTGATCCAATTTCCTTCCACATCTCAACGATCTGTGAGTTGGTAGGTTAATTGGCCATTGTAAATTATGCCTAATATGTAGCTAAGTGGGTACAATCTGGGGGGGGGGGGGGGGGGGGGTGGAGGGAGATGGAAGTTAATGGAAGTATGGAATTAGTACAAATAGGATGTCGATGGTCACACGCATCTGGTGGGCTGAATGGCCTGTTTCTGCTTGTGTCTCTCTATAGGCTCTATAGGGGACATCTGATGGGAATGCACAGTGAAATGCTTAATGAATAAGCAAACTTGCCAGAAATCACAAGTATAATTCCAAGGGGTGTAGGATTCTGCGCAGAACCTTCCAACTGCAACCACTGGAGGAGCAGCGCTTCGGGACATGGGGCCACGTTGAGCGATAAGGAAGGAAAACCCAGGAACTACAGGAGAGTAATTACTTGACCTCGTATCATCCTTGGGATGAGTTGTTATGTAAATCTGGTTTGGAATGTTGTCTTTTACTTTTAGGTTTATGATTGTCATGTGTACTGATGTAGAATGCAAAGCTTTGCGATCCAAACAGATCAGATATACCATGCATAGATGTAATCAGTTCTAACTCAAGTCGTTTTAGTTTAGTTTAGGTTATTGTCACGTGTACCGAGGTATGGTGAAAAGCTCCTGTTGCATGCTATTCAGTGGGCAGAAAGACATTACATGACAATCGAGCCATTTACAGTGTACAGATACAATAGATAAACTTGATATTAATAACTTGAATGCCCAGGATCGAAGAAAATTACAAAAGGTTGTGAACACTGCCCAGTCCATCACGGGCTCTGACCTCCCCACCATCAAAGGGATTTTCCGGAATCGCTGCCTCAAAAAGGCAGCTAGCATAATCAGACCCACACCACCCTGGCCACACACTCATTTCACCCCTGCCATTGGAAAGAAGGTACAGGAGGAGCCTGAAAACTGTAACGTCCAGGTTTAGGAACAGCTTCTGCCATACAGACATTTGGCTATTAAACACTACAACCTCAAATAAGCTCTAACTTAAACTATTATTGTTATTATTGCACTATTATTGTTTTTTGTGTGTACGTATGTGTGCGTGCGTGTATATATATATATATCTAAATATATAATCTCTTGTGTATTTGTGAATATGTGTATATTCACACACTGAACTTTCCTTTCTCTCTCATTTATTATATTGTTTACAGTGTACTATGTTTACATATTCTGTTGTGCTGCTGCAAATAAGAATTTCATTGTTCTATCTGGGACGTATGAGAATAAAACACTCTTAACTTGACTGCATCCTTGATGTCCTATTTGACAGAGCTGATATACAGTCAGCATTGCACAGTGCCAGACATCACTAGTTCAGTATTATGTGCACCCATGGTGTGTGAGATTTTCACTCTGTTGTGCCTTCCCACCTGCATCAATACTGACATGGATTGGAATTGTACATGGATGCAATGAACAGCAATTTGAAAACAAAATTCTGACATATTTGGCAACCTGTCATTGTTTTCAAGTTAATGGACAGAAATGCATCATTTTCATATGTGCTCAATGGTTACTTTTCAACGCTAAATCCTTTCTGGATTATGAACCACAGGCTCTGATTGCTGGTAGATGATTGGGGAGTTGGTAAATGGGCTTGTGGTACATTAGTCATATTTGGAAACTTTGACTAAAGATATGCTGTGCAAATCGAACTATATTAACCCTTAATGCATGCATTTAGTTATATTAGATAGTAAATAATGGCGTCATGGTGTCAATAGCTTATTTACAATGAACACTTACTTTGTAAAGTAGTAGTGTGTAGGAAAGAGCTGCAGATACTGGTTTACAATGACGATAGACACAAAATGCTGGAGTAACTCAGCGGGTCAGGCAGCATCCCCAGAGAAAAGGAATAGGTGACATTTCAGGTGGAGACTGAGAAGGATCTCGACCCGAAACGTCACCTATTCCTTTTCTCCAGAGATGCTGCCTGACCCGCTAAGTTACTCCAGCATTTTGTGTCTATCTTCACTTCCTTTGTTAAAGTGACAAACACTACCAGTGATAAAGAAGTCACAGTAATCTCACACAAAAGATATTAAGCAGTTCACTTGTTTCTGTACTGGGATTATCAATTTATTTTTGACAAAGAAGTTCATATATATTAAACACATTTAGCATCTATTAACTAATTAATGCAATTACTGTATTCAAATTTCTAATGAAGCCTCATTATTATAGCAACGTCTATAAAATAATCATCAGAATATGGCTACAAGCTAATGAATGTTGGGAGTTGTATCCTTAAGATGCTGCTTAATATCCAAACCAGATAAAGTTATAAAATACCCCATCTATATTTATTTTTCTCTGTGGTACCCTGATCAAATAATTCACTTTGATCCCTCATTTATGTGTGGTAATAGCTTGTTTATATGGGATGATGGGGGGAGAAAGGTGTGTGGTGGGTGGAAAGAAGCATGAATAGTTATCAACAAGGGGAAAAATAGAAATCAATTTAAATATGTGTAATTTGTTTTTTGACTCGTTCATACATTTCCAATTTCATTTTGTGTTATTTGTCCAGGGAATGCAAAAAGATGGCATATGTAAATTCATAAAATGTAGATTCACCCTCGAATTAAGCCTCCAGGGTGTATGTATGTGCTGGTGGTTTCATTACAATATTGAGTGCAGTATTGGAGCCTGCTCTCCTGTAGTCAGGGATGATCATAAAGACCCTCTGTTGGCAATGCTCTGGTTTTTATTAGAAAATTATGTTGCTGAGTTCCAATGAGAACTTGCGATCTGTAACACCAAACCCTGTGTGTGGGACAAAAAGAATTGCTCCGCTCTCACCTTAGACTGTCCCCGACTGTAGATGTTCAATCAACCGTTTATTCTGGCGAGATATTTAGACTGATCGCCTGACTTTTGAAACAGAGCCAAATGCTAAAAAGACTAACCCATTAGAAATGAACCATTAAAACTTCTGTGTATAGGTCAAGTGGCTGTATTGTTAAACCACAGAGTGCCGTAGTGCACGGCTATCTGACAGATCTAATATTTTATTCCCCATTGTACTGTCAGTGCCATGGAGAGCTGGAGTTGGAACAGTGTCAGTAGGTACCACTGAATCACATGCTAGTCTTTGAGAAAATGTGAAATAAAACACTGGTGTTTTCTCAAGGGCTAAATATTGTCAATGTTTTTTTATGGTGATAGATTGTGGTATCTATCCTGACAACATAGTCGGTACTGACTCGATGATCTGACCGCATTTGTTCCTTTGGTACTGCGGTGCAGCAAGATAGTTGACACAAAAAAGAATCTGAGTATTCAATAGTAAATTTAAAAAAAAATAACTGGATTATCAAGAACACCAGATTGATGATAGATTAATAGTGTTAAATTTCTACTAAAGCAAAGTTACATAGCCTCCTAAAACACTTGCACAAATAATTATTGCAGTCAATTTACTTTCTTTAACTAGTGACTAAAGTAAGCTATTAAAATAAGTTATCTTTAGCGTCTTTTAAAATCGTAGATTTTTTTCAGACGTTCGACTAAAACTGCAGCGATGTGGTTAATTTATGGTGATAATTTATTGTGATAATGCAATCCACTCCATTACGACTCTAATTCATTAAAGCACTCTTTCTCAACAGAATGCATCTATATTAATGCCCAGACACCTTTACTGATTACAATGGAATCCCATTCTTGCATTTTTTTGCAGTGATAAGTTTGCATTTATAAAGTTGTATCATACACCACATAGATGAATGCAACATCACAGGCAGTATGATTTAAAAAATATAATAATACAACCATGGCATTGTGCGTTTTTTAATTAAGTTCCTTTCCCCATATATTAAAAGCCAAGATGATGATGAAAATATTGCAGCTCTTCTGTTTCCAAACAAGGTTTTCTCACTGTTCTGCAAAGCCACGGCTCATTTAATTCTAGAATTCATTTGTTCTCCCCATCATTGCTTTCCTCTAGGTGTTTGTTATTTTCTTTCTGAACGCAGAGACAAAACATAATGGCTTCAGATCCAACACCCAATACTCAGCATGAAACACAACTTGGTATTCCAGTGCAAGTTAGAGCCACTGACAGAGGCTAATCAACCAACACCACTCTCCCTATCCTAAACTGAAAATAATCAAGGGTAAGACAGACATAAAAAAGCTGGAGTAACTCAGTGGGCCAGACAGCATCTCTGGAGCCTATTCCTTTTCTCCAGAAATGCTGTGTGACCCGCTGCAGCTTTTTGTGGCTGTCTTCGGTTTAAACCAGCACCTGCAGTTCCTTCCTGCACATAATCTTTCCCTTTTCTCTGAATCCAGTGAGAACCTCTGAAAGGGATAATCCAACCTGCTCCAGAAACTCCATGAAATTACCCCTAGAAATGAAAAGGCTTCAAAATGGATGCAGATGTACATGCTCACAGAATGGTGCCATCATTTGTATCCCATGACTGGCTGACAGCCTTGCGCTGAAATAAATCAAATGTTGTGAAATGCCTTGAGAATAAATTGCCATTTAAATGCATTTTCCAAGCATTTCATAATCGCCAGTGTTAAATTTGGAAAAATGTTAGGCGTATGATAATAAATGGTGTTTGTATACTTGTCTCATTGTTTTAGTGCAACTAACTAGCGCAATGACTCATGAAAATCAGAAATCTAATTATGTGTTATTCAATCCGTGTTAACGCCATTTTACAGCCAACAAGTCCACTCTTCCTTCCCATTTTTTCCGTCTTAAGTATTTTCTTCAAATGTTAAGCCAGCATGCTACCAGTCAAACTTCAATGGCTTGTTTCTGGTAACACATTCCTTAATTTAATAGCCATTGCTTCCAACGTGCCCAACATACTCCAATATTAAATCTGTTTTATTGTTTCCTTGTCAAACTGATGCACCAAATAAAGTGGTACTGGGATTCTAGGCGAGAGATTGTGATCATAAGACAAGTGGGCAGGATTCCTTAACTCCCATCGTGTGCAACTGAGATGCTGCACTCCCTAAAGACCAAGTTCTATGGTGATATAATGAGGTGTTACACAAGGCACTTCTCCGAGACCGAGTATTACAACGTGATTGGGAATCTCCTATCAGCGATCAAACCTGCCCTCTTCATTGCGAAATTCAAAAGGTGAAATGTCACTAAAGTTCAAATTGCTCTGTAAACCAGCCACAATCTCAAAAAAAAACCCTCAGCAAGTCTTACAAAACTGGCGAGCACAGGAATTCAGTCTGCGCATCATTGCCCAACATTGCAACCTTGTCTTGTTGTTATATGAAAGAAAATCATGCTACTGGAACTGCGATGACTGACTTATTCTCTTTGGGGGGTGCGGGGGTTGAACGTTTTTAATAAGAAAGCAATGAAAAAAGAAATCATCGACTTTTTCCTGAGTGATAATTATTTTTCCCGGACCAGCTTTTCGTGCCTGGATCGAGGGGCTTCAAACTGCGAGGATAATTATGAGGATAATTCTCTCGCCCGCTTCCTCCCCCAAACTGAAGCAGATTTTAATTTTAATTTTGCAGCCGACCCCGGTCTATAAATTCCTGGCATCGTCTTTGCTGACTCACAACTCGACAATGCACACTCACTAGGGGAGCCACGGTCGGCAATCGGTTTTATTTCCACACTGTGGCGAGGGGTCAGACTGGTTGCATCCACCGTCCCTCGGAGACGCTGCAACAGGCAGGTCCCCGGCGTGTTTCGCCAGGCTCGGGAAGTCGACTGGAATTGCAGGTGTGAAATAACCATGCAACAAACACGGGCTTGACTTTTATTTTTACGGACTCCACAGAATAAAGCACAACTGGCTGCCCACGACAGCATGAGGTTTCAATCAAGGGCCTGGATTCTTCTTCTCTCAATTGCAAAGTTAAACTGATTTATCTTTACAGACTTTAAGAAGTCAGAAATAAAACGAGGAGGCACTGGTCTGCTGCCAGGCTCCAGCAGCGCCTCCAATGGTCACGTTTAATGACACATATGGTTCCACGTAGCAGCGCTGTGGCTGCGGTACGCGACAGCAGCAACAGAAAAAGCCTATCGCTCCTCGTATTTCATGCTCCAGTTATACTGCACCTAGCCGTATAATAATAGACTAGCACAACCTGTGGTCTCCACCCGGGCAAAGCTGATTGCCGACAAATAGGCAAATCAATGAAACTCTGCTGCCCGCTATAAACAATGGGGATGTTGGTTCAGCCCTGACTTGAGAAACATTAATGCTGGAGGGAGACACAAAACGCTGGAGTAACTCAGCGGGACGGGCAGCATCTCTGGAGAGAAGGGATGGGACCCAGAGATGCTGCCTGGCCCGCCGAGTTACTCCAGCATTTTGTGGTCTATCTTCGGTGTAAACCAGCATCTGCAGTTCCTTCCTACACATTAAAGTAGATTGTCTCAAGTTAACTTTTTTCTTTTTTTTTCCCACGTTAGATGCGGCAGAAGTGACCAACAAGGTCTAGTAAATGTCAGGCAACGCCACCCTTGCTGGGAACGCCACTACCTCGACACTGAATTGGGAGATACCGTGGTACACTGTACCGCTGGTACAAAAGGCAGCATTGATGTGGTAATATCTAACAGATCTGATAAGATTAAATGTTTTCTTATCTTAAACAGATTATTTTGTTGTGGTGCTTGGATGACATTTTTTTTTCCAACCTGATTTTGGAATTTCCAACCATTTTTCAGTTGTTTTTACCCATTGCGTTCTGCCGCCTCACAGCGAGTCCGGCTGATAATTGCAGCAGCTAGTGGATCAGCGCTCATTTTTCACAGGACGTCGCAGCGAGGCGACTGGCAGGGCAATTGACTCTGGGCAACTTTATGTCCTAGCGTCCGCCTCGCTAACATGCAGGTATTTACCCATCCCAAAGAAATAAGTGGGATGAACTCCACTCCTCAAATCTGCCCAAATGGTCAACGTATACCTGGATTCAAAAATAGAAATTTTCTGGTCAGGCACATTTCCCACCCAACTTAGACACTGATCGATTTACAAATAAGAGACAGGGAAGTCTCACACCCAACTGATATTTCTATAGAGGACAGAGTTTAAAAATGGAGTCAGAGAGACTCCAGATGTCAGAATCTTGAACAGAAGACAAAGCGCTCTAGAAAAGCTGAGGAAGGGCCCTGACCCAAACTGCGTTCAGTCCATTTCCCTTCCCAGGTGCTGCTTGTCCAGTTGAGTTCCTCCATTAATTTGTGTCTTGCTCAGGAATTTGACATGTTGTCTCCGAATGCATTATGCCAGATTTGAATCCGTGTTTAAGGATTCCATGTTGCAATCAGACTATTATCTAAATGGTGGCCGATTGGGAAAGGGGGAGATGCAGCGAGACCTGGGTGTCATGGTACACCAGTCATGGAAGGTAGGCATGCAGGTGCAGCAGGCAGTAAAGAAAGCGAATGGTATGTTAGCTTTCATTGCAAAAGGATTTGAGTATAGGAGCAGGGAGGTTCTACTGCAGTTGTACAGGGTCTTGGTGAGACCACACCTGGAGTATTGCGTACAGTTTTGGTCTCCAAATCTGAGGAAGGACATTATTGCCATAGAGGGAGTGCAGAGAAGGTTCACCAGACTGATTCCTGGGATGTCAGGACTATCTTATGAAGAAAGACTGGATAGACTTGGTTTATACTCTCTAGAATTTAGGAGATTGAGAGGGGATCTTATAGAAACTTACAAAATTCTTAAGGGCTTGGACAGGCTAGATGCAGGAAGATTGTTCCCGATGTTGGGGAAGTCCAGAACAAGGGGTGGCAGCTTAAGGATAAGGTGGAAATCCTTTAAAACCGAGATGAGAAGAACTTTTTTCACACAATGAGTGGTGAATCTCTGGATCTCTCTGCCACAGAGGGTAGTTGAGACCAGTTCATTGGCTATATTTAAGAGGGAGTTAGATGTGGCTCTTGTGGCTAAGGAGATCAAGGGGTATGGAGAGAAGGCAGGTACGGGATACTGAGTTGGATGATCAGCCATGATCATATTGAATGGCGGTGCAGGCTCGAAGGGCCGAATGGCCTACTCCTGCACCTAATTTCTATGTTTCTATGTTAATTAGAGTGATGGCAATATTCATCCATCCACGCGCTGCATATTGAGCAGAGCCAGTGAAAAAGATGGCACTGCAATACCAAGCAGAATGTGCAAGAAGCAGGACAGGAATGTGGCACGAAGAACGGTGGTGAGCTTGGATCAGGAGAATGGAGCTGGCTAATTTATGCATTTTCTTCTCTCGTATGGAGCAGGCACAGTATCAAAGGTGCAAGTAGAAGGGGGTGGGAGGAAAGGGCCAAATTACTATTTTGTGAGAGGAAACAGTTGTTTGCAATACAAGAGTGGGTCAATGAAATGAATTCAGCACTTGGTGAGAGGGCTTCAAGTTGTTTATCTTTTATTAGCTATCTTTTACTATTATCCAAGGCTTGGATAGAGTGGGTGTGGAGAGGACGTTTCCACTAGTGGGAGAGCTTAAGGACTAGAGGTTATAGCCTCAGAATTAAAGGACATTTCTTTAGGAAGAAGATGAGGAGGTGTTCTTTAGTTGAAGGGTGGTGAATCAGTGGAATTATTTGCTACAGAAGGCTACAGAGGCCAAATCAATGGATATTTTTTAAGGCAGAGATAGATAGATAGATTCTTGATTAGTATTAGGTGCCAGGGTTACGGGCAAAACATAGGAGAATGGGGTTCAGAGGAAGAGATAGACCAGCCATGATTGAATGGCGGAGTAGACTTGATGGGCTGAATGGCATAATTCTGCTCCTATCACTTGTGACCTTATAGGGCCTGTACCGATTTTTCAGCGGACTGCCGGCGACTGTCAAGTTCCCTGCAGTCGTCTGAAAAACCGGGAACTGGAATGGCGACTATCAGAGTGGAACAAACACATCACAAAGCCTGGCGTTAGAGAAAGCGGGGGGAGCACTGTCTGAAATTCACACGGTGCAAAGCCAAGGTGATACAGACACACACTGCGATGAACAGGAAGGTTAAGACGGCTAGCACGGTATACGGTGAGTACTTTAAAAGAGGGGGGGAGGGGAGAAGGGGAGAGAAGGAGTGGGTACACTTTTAAGAAGCCAGACAACTTTTAATTAGCCAGAGATACACAGCTGTGAAGTTTGGCGGGCATTTAACATTACCAGTCGATTTTCCTTGGTTCTGAAAACTCGTGCTTACGTTTTTATTCCCCCAATGATCCAATGAAAATGGATCAGCAAAGGCGATTAATTAAAACTAACTACGACTACCCCGACTATCTATAACTCCATGGCGACCCCACTATAACTGCACCTACGACTACAGGATTATCGATTATCCCCATGGTGACCAATTTTTGGTCACAGAAAAATTTTCAACATGTTGAAAAATTTGCGGCGACCATAATGAGGCCGCGATTAGTTCCCAGAATGCGGGAACTCCTCGTGACCATAAAGGAGACTCACCAGAGACCACCAGCGAACATGTGGCAACCATGTGGCAATCTTGTGGCGAGCGCAGTCTCCTGCACTCGCCTAAAACGTCACCTAAGTGGGACAAGCCCTCGTGACTACCTCTAATTAAAGAGCAGATCATGGAAACATGAGTTGAGAGGAGTTGGCACTTTACTGTAATACAGTTTGCAATAGTAAATAAAATGTCAATGATATTCTGCAGCTTGCAAAACTAACACAACTTACGTTGACAAGAATGTTTATCCCTTAAATCAGAAAATAGCTCTACAGGACCTCACGGGTCAATGTGCCAAGTATATTGCAGATAACGTGCCCCAAATGATGCCCAATAGCATTACAGAAAATCTGGGTATAAAGACCAACATGGAGTGAACTAGTTAAATGATTTTGCCCCTGGATTGAATGCTGGAACCCTGCACGGTTGAGAGGGTGAAGTTAAGGGAGCTATTGTTGGGTTGAGAAGTACCTTGACAGGGATAATGATAGTGAGAATGAGTACCAGGTTTCTTTCCAAAGTTGAAAAGGCAGTTTTAAATCAGTTTTTTTTGGGTGGTTACACGATGAATTGAAATCACGGCATTCGAACTGGGAGAGGCAGATCTATTGAATGTGCAGATTGGTGATGGTGAATGAGGATGGATGATGAGGTGGGTGATCCTACTATGGTTCTGTGAGGAGGAGGACAGAGTGGCAAGTGGACGAGTGCAGGGTCCTGCCAGATACAGTGGAGCAGAGATCAACCTTGTGCCCATTCACAGATCTCACCCACCTAAACTCATAGTGTCATGCAGCGTGCGTGGAAACAGGCCCTTTGGCACAACTTGCCCACACCGGCCAACGTGCCCCATCTACACTTGTCCCATCTGCCTGCACATGGCCTACATCCCTCTAAACCTATCCTATCTACGTACCTGTCCAAATATTTCTTAAACGTTGTGATAGAACCTGCCTCAAATATATCTTCTGGCTGCTTGTTGCATATACCGACCACCCTTTGTGTAAAAAAGTTGCCCCTTAGGTTCCTATTAATTCTTTCCCTCCCAGCCCCCCGTCACCTTAAACCTATGTCCTCTGGTTCTCCAACAAACATGTTTCTTGCCTCTGTATTTGCTTAAAACCAGCCTAATCTCTAAATATTTCTTCAGAGCGGGAGAATACAGTGACATGATACATTAACTTTGTTTGCCTATATGCCTGATCTGCTGAGTATTTCCAGCATTTTCTCCTTTCATTTCTCAGACTAATACCTTGCATCGGCACTTTCAGTAGTCAGGTACTAAAAGTACTGACAACAGGATGTACAGCTTGACTGTTTAATAATGTGCTATCAACCATTTTCTCCAATCCGCTGCCAACGAGCTTAGAGGATGACCACATCGCTTAGAATGATAGATTTTCATATAATTGTGATTAATGACTGCTTCCTCACAAAAATGCCAATAGCCAATATCTGTTCAATTGAATAAAAGTTTTTTTTGTGTAACCCTATTGTGTTTGACATGATGAGGCAGAATTGAAATCAGCAAATGTTATTTATCTGTTGTCAATGGCTTAAAAATACCCTTGTTTGTTACAAAAAATAGAATGACAATAAAGACCTTTCAATATTTTTTGTTTGACGTCTCCAAATGCATTCCAAATAGTGCACTATGCAATGATGCTTCTTTCCTGCTATCTCACCGCCATTAGGCACTGAATCCTTGGGATCACTTTTAGGAATGGTATGCAATTTTATTTCTCATTTTACGCCGATAATGGACAAACAAAACCTTTAAATATCTGGCTTTATTCAGCAGTTATGGTGAACCCAGGATTAAAAACACCAATATCATAGAGACATAAGCCATTCAGCTGTGAGATGTTTAAAAACTTCGGCTGAGATCGCACCCTTCCCCTTCTAAAGATGTGATGATAGAGTTGGCTCTGGAAAATGTTCAAAAAGCAGTAAAAATGTCAAGGGAAGAAATAGTCTCAAACAGAATAGTTCACAACTTAAAGAGGTCACATTTTAAAAGTTGCAGCACGGGGTAAATCTTGGGTCATGTTTTGGCCCTTTCAATTAAATCGAGCTGATTTACAGTTTTCTCTTCTCAACATTTTCTCAACATTTTCTGTGCCTTTGCCTCTGCCTCTGCCTCGTGCTTAATCAGTCATGGATTATGAAAATTGAATCACACCCACAAGTTGCATTAGCATCCTGGATGCTGACACAAAAATGCACTAAACACATCTTCTCTGCTTTACATTAGTTTTGAAGTTAATGATATTATGAAAGAGGAACTGATTTGTAAGCCTGTTGAAAAGCAAACAAACATCTTACATGTGGGTACTAAATCCTTGCAGATGTAACCTCCGGTTTCTGAGTAAACTAACAAGTTAAAACAAGATTTAAATGAATTAAGAAACACATACATTTTAAATACAGAATATCTTAGGTCATTCATTACTGTGCAATTCCATGTCTGGATTAACTGTGAACACCATGATAAATCATTTGTGAAACATGGTTCAAAAAACAAAAATAAATAAAACTTCTGGAATTTGAAGGAAAATTGAATCATCAATCAAGAGCTTCTCATAATTTTAATTTAAAACATTAACTGTTTTAACATTTTGAAGCATCATAGTTCAGGAACTGTCAGGAAAAAAACAAAAGTTGAATTCCACCACACTGTAGCTACTGCTTTAACCAAAGCAGTGAAATTGAGTAGAGAACAGAAAAAATAAAATCAATGGTTTTTATTTTGTTGAAATAGTCATTGCTGACAAATTAGTTTCTAACTCTTGAAGAATCCATCAATTTTGGTCTTGTTCAATAAATAAAATGAAACATCGGAAATAGCAGATATTTCTTCCGCAAGGCCAATAAGTGATGGGTAAAATATGATGTCCTTGCTGGCAATTCTCATGGAAGAATATAAAGTGATGCCTCAAAGCATGTATTTAAGAGAGGAATTGGTTTATTGGTCTTGTAGAAAGATCCAAAGCTCCATCAAGATGCGGCCACATATAATCTTGAATTATTCCAGAGTGAAGTGTGCCGTTTATCCATCTTGCCATCTCTTCCAGGAACTCGCTCCACCAGACACATTCCCACTGCAGTCACAGATAACTTATTTGACAGTCAGGAGGTGGGTACCTCTCTGTCTCCTCAGGCACGAATTGGTGACAGGGTAGTGCTTTGAACTGCTTACCCCAGTATTGTTTCTCTGGGTGCAACAGGGTTCAAAGGAGCAGCCACATAAGCTGCAAATCTGGGTCTGGAATCATTCCAAGTTCCACAGGAAAAAGGTACAGCAATTTATTAAATATCAGCATGCTCTATATTCACAAATTGTATGAATATAATGTGTGCATTTTGAAGTTGGAGGAGAAAGTTAGGGTTTTCAATGTCACCATTCCATAGAAACAACTTTGATCTACACTCCTTCTATTCATTTGTGTTTTAATGAAAAATTCCAGGTTACCACCTGTGTTTATAACCCTTCTGTTTGATGTCACTTAGTAGGGCTGCACTCTACAGACCTATGCCATTTGTTAAATTCCTGTTACTTACTGCCATCTACCATTCCCCTACACCAGCCACTCTACCAAGCATCTGGCCACATACCAAGTCACAATATACTCAGTATTCTCCAAATAAATATTCCATACATAACTCTCACTGCATCCAAGAGGATTGGATTTTTATGTAATATTCTCTGATAGTTTTGAGTATTTTGATAGCTGCTAAGGGGTAGGACAGGCTAGATGCAGGAAGATTGTTCCCGATGTTGGGGAAGTCCAGAACAAGGGGTCATAGTTTAAGGATAAGGGGGAAATCTTTTAGGACCGAGATGAGGAAAACTTTTTTCACACAGAGAGTGGTGAATCTCTGGAATTCTCTGCCGCAGAAGGTAGTTGAGGCCAGTTCATTGGCTATATTTAAGAGGGAGTTAGATGTGGCCCTTGTGGCTAAAGGGATCAGGGGGTATGGAGAGAAGGCAGGAACAGGATACTGAGTTGGATGATCAGCCATGATCATATTGAATGGCGGTGCAGGCTCGAAGGGCCGAATGGCCTACTCCTGCACCTATTTTCTATGTTTCTATGCTATCATAAAGGAAATACTCTAGGTAAACAAATAAACATTGGCAGACTAAATGATACAAGGCAATATCCTTAATTTCCCACCTCCAGTTTTCTAAATGCATTAGGCAATTCATTTTCTTCGGGGAAATAATTTTTTAAAAAGGAACAGATCGCTACTGGAGAAACCGCAAAAATCTGTACACACTTGCTTTCACAGGAGAGAGCCAGTGTGGCTTTCAGTAGGTGAGCATTTTCAGTAGTCATGTCACAGAATTAATGACGAAATAGCTAGCTGGATTAAACATTGGCTTGGCAAGAGAAAACAGGATATGATGATAAATGTGAAAAAGGTCTAGGTGGAGGTTGTGGATGATTGAAGTTTGCTAGCAGTCATTCAGGTCTACTGTTTCCATATTCATAAATAATATGAAGCGATGCACTTTTAATAAAATTATGAAGTTGGCCAGACACAAGCAGCTAATTTGCTCGGGCGATGAATATAAACTATTTCAAAAGCATTTAAAGGGATCTAAACAATTATGCAAATAGGCTAAGGTACGGTGGATTGATTTTAATGCAGATATATAAATGTAAGGCAATGCATACTGCAACAGGAAACACATGCCAAATATGCCAAATGAAAGGATGTCCATTAACAAAGGTGGAAAAGAAAAGCACTTGGGTGTGATTATTGATGATTCACTGGATGTTTCCAGTCAGTGGAAAGCTGTTACGAACAAGGTAATCAAGTATTGGGATGTATCTCAAGGGCATATGATTACAAGTCAAAACAAGTGATTTTAACTTTCCGCAGATCTGGAATACTGGAAGTATTTTTGAGAACCCCACTTCAAAGAACATCTCCAGAATAGTGTTTGTTTTGAGTGTAGCAACATAATTTTTTCTCGGTCCTCAAGGTTAAATTATCAAAAAAAAATTCACAGGACTGAGAAAAAATAAGATTACAAGATCTCAAATAGATCTCCTAAAAAAGCTACAAGAATAAATTAATATTACCAATTTATTTAATTAGAACTATGAATATAGAACTATCGAAAACCAGTATAAATTTACAAAGTTCAAGTTAGTCTCGAGGTGTGGATTTTATCCATGATAATATGAATGTCTGTCAAAAGCATTTAACTCTTTTAAAGAAATAGCTGGATAAAATCTGGTTTGATTATTATTGGTTACATGTGGACTGAGGTGCTCAAACCCCTCATGAAATATTATGGTTGCTTTGTTACTTGAGCTATGAAAATATCATCTGTGAAAAATGAAGATCAAAAACTGCAAACATTGGAAGTCAGAAATATAAACAGAAAACGCTGCAGTCAGCACCTCGGGCAGCATCTGTGGAAAGCGAAACAGATTTAACATTATAGGCTGAAGACTCGTTGAAGAAAACAAGTCAGTCTGAAGAAGGGTACTGACCTAAAATGTCACCTATTCCTTTTCTCCAGAGATGTTACCTGACCCGCTGAGTTACTCCAGCCTTTTGTGTCTGTCTTTGGTTTAAACCAGCGTCTGCAATTCCACCCTGCACAAGTTAGTCTCAAGTTCTGGAGATGTGGCGAGCACAAAGTGAATATTTCAGACAGGGTGGGGGCAGGTTTGTCCTGGGGATAAGATCTAAATGATTTATCTGCTCAGTGGGTTAAATGAGGTATTAAAGAACGAGAATGTAGTCCATTGTGTTAAAAATCTGTGAAATGAGTTAAGGCCCTGTGCCACTTACGTGTTCTTGGCACGGAAATTACGCGACCTCGTCATCACTTTGAGACGCACGGGCATCGTGTGGCCGCGCGGGGCCGGTCCCACTGAGAAGCGCGGAGGGGTATGGAGTTGTGCACGGTATCGCGCGGCGCTCCGGGATTTTGTAGCGAACAAAATCTTCGCGCGCCAACGGCCTGTCGCGTAACTGACGGCCAAAGTGGGACAGGCCCAAGACCCTGGCGCGATGCAACGTCTCACCTCCAACAGCAGCAGAAGAAGGCAAACGATCGCCGAACTCGACCTGGGGCTCACGGCCGTTGCGGTCCAGATCCGCCCCCACTCCTACTCCCAGAGCGGGGCCAAGACGATTGGAGATAGGCACAAAATGCTGGAGTAACTCAGCAGGACCGGCAGCATCTCTGGAGCGAAGGAATGGATGATGTTTCAGGTCGAGACCCTTCTTTCAGACTGAAGAAGAGTCTCGACCGGAAACATCACCCATTGCTTCTCTCCAGTGATGCTGCCGGTCCCGCTGAGTTACTCCTGCATTTTGTGTCCATCTTCAAATGATGTCACGCGCTCCAGACGGCTGTGCAGCCGCATTACGTTGCTCGCGACCTTCGCGGGACCGTCGCGCCTCAACGCGACTATGAGGTCGCGTAATTAGCGTGCCAAGGACACGTAAGTGGGACAGGGGCTTTAGAGAGCATGGAGGCAAGGGACATCAGATGTTGGTTTATTAAAGAAGACAGAGTCCAGCAGATCAAGCAGCATCTCAGGAGAACATGTATAGATGACTTTGTGGGTCAGGACCCATCTGATGTCTGAAAAAAAGGTCCCGACCCTAAACGTTGTCTTTCCATATTTTCCTGAGATGCTCTCAGTCCCGCTGAGATACTCCAGCACTCAGTCTTTTCTGCAGTTTGACAGTGAGAGCACAAAGGAATGGGAATGTTGTGAAGAGCAGGGATGCAGGACTCACCCATTAGCACATCCTGACCTGCTGCCATAGCAAGACTAATCTAATGTACCAGTTTTCTTCAAACTTTGAATGTGCGGCCATGAAGACAATGGTTGTTTAGTTCCAGCCTGACAAGGAAATCTTTGATTTCATCTGCTCCGAACCCTCTCTGGTTTTGATTGCAATGTCCCACCGGAAGTACCAGACCATTCTGTAAAGGTGTATTGGAATTGTTCCTTCAGCAGAGTCACCGATTGTCACCATATTATGTTCTATATCAAGCACTTGCATAAGATCTTTGGGGGATTATTGGCGGCTGTTTCCATCCAGCTGAGGAAAGTTTCTGGGATGTATTTTTATGAAACTAAGTCAGGTGGTTGTGTTCCTCTTGGCACCAAGGGCCAATGTGTGGAGCTCAGCAAGATCTGGATCGCCTGAGAGCCCAGCTGTGTTCAGTCACAAGTTATGAGGTGCCACCCTCTTCAAGGTACTCAGTCCCATGGTCAATTAAAAAATGAGGCAGTCAGAACCTTTTTCCCAGGATGGGAAATGTCTAACCCTAGAGGGCATAGCTGTAAGATGAGAGGGGGAAAATTTAATGGAGATGTGTGGAGCCTGGTGTCCACCATTGTCAGGGATGGTGGTAGAGGCAGATACGATAGTGGTGTTTAACAATCTTTTAAATAGGCACATGGAAGTGCAAGGAATAGAGGGATATTGATCCTGTACACAAGCAGATAAGATCAATTTAGCCCAGCATCATGTTCAGCACAAACATTGTGGACTGTAGGCGTTGTTCCTGTGCTGTCCTGATCTATGAGCCTCGAGCTTGAATTAGTTGCTAGACCTTTGTGCTTAATAATGGGTAAAGTATTAGAACATTGCAGGTCCACCACCTTTTCTCTTGTGGCATCTTCCAGCAACACTCTACTGCTGTTTATTCACATCTGCAGAGGGAAATGATCGAATATCTTCCAAATAAAAGCCACCATTCTGAGATAGAGATATTATTGTTTTAATGCGTACTACTGGAGTAAAATAAAGAACCTTGACAGTCAAAAGTCATATAAAAGAATATAGACACAATGGGAATGGGTGACGTTTCGGGTCGAGACCCTTCTTCGAACTGAGGGAGATAGATAGATAAGGAAGTGTAAGGTGTGAAACGGGACAAAGGGAATGGAGATCAAGGAAATTGTAGAATAGCTCATTGTTAGCTGGGAGAAGGTAACGACAAACGTTTGTGCAAAAGTCCACCTGCGAGCATAGCTTTTGCTTCGGTATGAGCAATGACACTTCGTAGTCTGACTTTATCGGCCAGGGGTTCGAAATAAACGCAACCCCTGGTGGGACATATAAAAAAACTGCTTGACATTAAAAGTAGTCTAATCATGTGCCACAAGGGAATCTTTCCATTACAATGTTGCAATGGAGAAAGAGTGAAAGGATTTGCTGCAAAGATAACAAAATAGGAGGAAAAGCATAAGGGAAATAAATTACTGGCTTTTATCAGAAGTTGGAAATCTGATGTGTTGTATTTGTGAAGATTTTAAGAGCCCGACAAAATGATTCTGAAGACTGTATCGATAATAATGTTTACTTGCACAGCTATTTACTGCATTTCAGAACCCTAATAAATATGACTCAATGTTGGCAACAGTTACATAACCAATCTTTATTTATGTACATCTTTACTTGCACCAGATTTTAGATGTTTTTAAGTTTATTAGATTTAGATTGTTTTAAATGGTCCTATGAGTGTAAGTGGAAATCAGGTGCATAAGAAATTGGTTTTGGAGGGGGGAGGAGGGAGTTGGATGGAGTCGGAGAGGGAGGAGACCGCAGAAGTAAAAGCAGTTCACGTCTGACTGAAATGGACGGTACCTACATTTCGTCCATGGACTCAGGCAAAAAATGTCATGTGAGAATCATATAGGAAAGGAAACCGGACTAAAGGCTTCAACTTCAAGTGAATGGAAGCTCCTATCTGCAATGCTTAAAATCAAATATGCTTCCATACGACATTTTGTATCTTATTTTAATCAAGCCATTTTTTGTTCTGACTGATGCAATAATTCTATTAAAATAGCAGTGGAGAAGAATCATTTTCATTGTGACAGGTACTATTGCAACATTTAAGAAACAGTAAAACCCCTGTCCCATGATTCGTGTTTTCCAAAGAGCTCTCCCGAGTTAAAAAAAATCAACATTGTGGTACTTTTTTTACTCTTGGAAATTTTTCACACTGTTGAAAAAACTTTCACGAGTTACCGCGTTTCCCGAGTACCTGCCGTTAGCATTACGAGCCGCTACGAGACATCCACGAGCTCCAACGTACCCGCTACGTACATTCTACGTACTTACCACGAGTTTGATTTTTTTTTTAAACTCTGGAGAGCTCTTGGGTAAACTCGCATCGTGTGACAGGGCCTTTAGACAGGTACATGGACAGGTCAGGTTTGGAGGGATATGGGCCAAATGCAGGCAGTGGGACAAGTGTAGCTGGGACATGTTGGTCCGTGTGGACAAGTTAGGCCGAAGGGCCTGTTTCCATCCTGTATGACTCTTGTAGGAGTAATATTACAATCGTAACTCAAAACCTTTGATGATCTTGGACCTGGTAACACTACAAAGTGGCGGATGGTCCAATACATAGTTTTCGATGTCCATTCGGAATTCTTAGCTTTTAGCACATATTATAATTAAATGTGCAGAGATCTCACTAAAAATAGATTCAATGCAGTAACATTTAACAAAATACACTGTAAAAGAACATGGTTCTGTACTAAAAGTCTTAGCTGGTTCACTGAGCTGAAACATTAGCTAACTTTCCCTTTTGCCTGACCTACTGAGCATTTCAGCCATTTTTGTTTTATTCAGACAATCTTTTAAATTGTCTCATGCAATGTTATTGCAGCAAAGCTATCTGTTCATCAGAGTTAAATACATTCAATCGGTGACAAATACAGTGCATGACTACTGGAGAGACAGTTGTCGGCACGGAAAGTCGGCACCCGGGACAAGCTGGGTTAGCACCCCGGTCTGTGTCTTTCATGAGAAAGGCACCCAATAAAGCTACGGAAAGGCCTAATGAACCACCGTGGCCTAAAAATCCATCAGGCGAAAATGAAATGCTTGGAGAAGGGGAAAGAGGTGCAGTGCACGGGCCTTGAACCTGGTGAGACGCAGGAGGAGCCCGGCCAGGACTCACCCCACAGAGCCCAGTCCCTCCACGCACTAGAGTCTCCCAAACCCTGCAGAGTAGTTATTAAGATGGCTGATCCGTGGGCGGTTGCTGCTGGGATGCAAGTCGGGGCTTGATCAACCCCGGCTGGGTCGCCTGGGCGAAGGTGTCTGATGTTGTGAGACCCGAAACACCCGATGACCCCAGGTCACATCACTGAGGATGCGTGTTTTTCGCACAATACTGGTAATACTCTTTGTAGAAGAGTATTGGTGAGGCCACATTTGGAGTACTGTCTTCAGTTTTGGTCACTCTACTAATGGAAGGAAGTCATTAATTTGGAAAGGGTGCAGAGAAGATTGAGAATGTTGCCAGGTTTCAAGTGCCTGAGTTGAGCGGAGAGGTTAGGCATGGTAGGACTTCATTCCTCAGAGTGCAGGAGGCTGAGGGATTATCATATAGTGGTGCATAAGATCATGAAGGCAACAGATAGGATAAATGCACAGTTTCTTACCAAGGGTAGGGGAATCAAGAACCAGGGGACACAGGTTTAAGGAGAGAGGGGAAAGATTTAATAGGAACCAGAGGGAGAAAATGTTTTATTCAGAGGGTGGTTGGTGTATGGAGCGAGCTGTAAGAGTGATATAACAGCATATAAAATATACTTGGGCAGGTACTTGGATATGAAAGGTTTGGAGGAATATGAGCGAAGCGCGGGCAAATGTAACTAGCTGAGATGGGGCATCTTTGTCAGCATGGATGAGTTGGGCTGAAGGACCTGTTTGCATGCTTGGCCAGAACCCAAGAACCAGAGGCACATTCACCTGAAGTGACCTAGCTTTCTTTCACAATGAGGCTAAAACATTAAAAATAGGTGGTGCCATGGCACCCAGCTGCAGCATCTTTGTGCAAAAGTAGTTTTCAGCACCATTGCAATACTTAAATAATGGGAGAGCAATACAAGCACAAGGATCCTATGTAATTGTCATTTATGTAGCTTACTTTATTAAAGAAGTATTTTTAAATGACTGTCAAGTTGACAAGAGGAATAGTGTCTAGACTGGTCTTGTAATTTGACTGAAGCAGTTAGAAAATGAAAAGCCAAATGAGACCTGCAGTCAACTCGCCTTTATTTGCATCACCCTGTTCATCACACCTAGAAGATAGATAGTTGTTCCTTTCCTTATGTGGCTGTTGTATCGAGAGTTGGAGAAGTATGAGAAGCAGAATTATACTCGGAACTTGCATAGACTCTGGATATGAAAGGTGCTTATTGAGGAAGCGAAGGATTCCAGACGTCCACCCATCCTCCACTACATGCGACCAGAGGGCGGCACGGTGGCGCAGCGGTAGAGTTACTGCCGTACAGGGCTTGCACCGCTGACAACCCGGGTTCGATCCCAACTACGGGTGCTGTCTGTGCGGAGTTTGTACATTCTCCCTGTGACTCGTGGGTTTTCACCGAGATCTTCGGTTTCCTCCCACACTACAAAGATGTACAGGGCCCCCTGCACTTAATTTAAGTGCAAATTGTCCCGAGTGTGTATAAGGTAGTGATAATGTGCAGGGATCACTGGTCGGTGCAGTCTCGGTGGGCCAAAGGGCCTGTTTCCATGCTATACCTCTATAAATAAACTAAAAAATGCAGGACAACCCTTAATAGCAACTCCATTGAGGTCCAGCAAACTTCACTCCATGCCTACTCCCTTGGTGCTCTGCACTCACAATACTATTCATGAAATTTAAAAACCTTGTTATTTTTTAAAAACGAGTTTTAAAGCAGTCTCTCTGAAGAAGTGGCTAAGCATTGGGTGATTGTGATTCGCACAATGCACTCCAGCACAATCTGCCAGCTCCCTGCTTGGAGAGCACAGACTGCGATCTCTGCCAAGAACTACTTCTGTTTCAAATTACGATCACTGTAGAACAACACATTCAGATGCTGCGACGCAGCTAGCTTAGTCAGAGCCCTGCTGAAACATTAGCGTCCTTCCTGTCAACTCACTGGGCTTCACAACGTCTGCCAAAGAAGCAGCTGTCAAGCCACCAATTCAAAGCTGTGGCAATATGGCCTGCTGATTCTGTCCTAATGCATTGCAAGTGTATGTGAAGACAGAAAGTTGCTAACTGTACTCGAGTACATCGAATATCTATTTTACTAAGCTTTTGCCAGGTAGCTTATAAGAAGCACATACACATACTGTCAAGCAAATTAACTCACAGTAAAAAATATATATTCATTTGATAGAAGGAGCTGGATTACTGAAAATAAATAGTACTGAACTATTCCTCTTGTAAAGTGTCTGCTGTTTTTTTTTTAAATCACTTCAAAATCAAGGCCTGGTGAATTGCCAATAACTTGGACAGATGCAGCTCAAACCGAGGAGTAGATTCATCTTTTATGATTTTTAAAAATTGGAGGTATTGGTTAGCTGCTTTTTGATGCAAACATTATTTTGGAGAATAATCCATTACAGTAATGACTCACATCACAGCACATGCATCTCATATCTGGCTTTCAATCAAAAGACTGAGGTGCTGCTCTATAGGAGCCCGACATTGACAACAGGGCTACCTGCCAACATGATCAAAGCTCAAATTGGCAGCACGGCTACCTCAGAGTCAAAAAGCCAAGCGTTCAAATTGCAGTCCAGAAATTGCTTACTACTGCGCAACATTGAGGGACGGCAGCATTGTCAGAATTGCTCTTTGGCAAATGAGTTGTAAAATGGCTACTTGTCAAATGGGTTGTTTATTTTGAAAAGGCCCTTTTCCGTTCAACAAGAAAATGGGAAAAGAGACACAATAGAGGAATTCATTTCAGGCAGAGATAGATAGATTCTTGATTGGTACGGGTGTCGGGGGTTATGGGGAGAAGGCAGGAGAATGGGGTTGAGAGGGGAAGATAGAATGGCAGAGTAGACTTGATGGACCGAATGGTCTAATTCTGATCCTATCACATGACCATATGAACAAACCAACAGTAGAGGTGCTGTTGTCCATTTCACAAAGCTTGTTTATTGGGTAATGGTGGCATGGCCCTAACTCCAGGAAGACTGGCAACAAATAACATAACCAAGTTGGGTGATTAATATTCACCTCAAGAATTTTCACCATGCCCAAATTAAATTCCCATACACAACGAGCTTCAAAACACATCCACTCTTATTGGCTTGGCATTTGTAGCCACTCTTCAATGATTGTTTTTAGCTTCTGGTTGCTCTGTTGGAACAGTAGTTACTGATGGGTAGCTGGTTCCATTCTGAAACCCTCCACCATGCTTCACGGATTGATTGAAAGATACAGCATGGAAACAGGCCCTTCAGCCCACTGAGTCCATGTCGACGAAAGGTCACCAGTTCACACTAGTACTATGTTATCCCATTTTCTCATTCACTCCCAACACACTAGGGGAGTTTCCAGAGTCCAACTAAACTACAAACCTGCACATCTTTGGAAAGTGGGAGGAAAGCAAAGCACCCACCACGATCGCGTTCATGGGGAGAATGTGCAAACTCCACGCAGACAGCACCCGAGGTCAGGATCGACCCTGGCTCTCTGGCGCTGTGAGTCAGCAGCTCTGCCACTGCGCCGCCCATAGTTTTGCTGCCTTGAATCTCGGCATCAATGAATGAGATTAGCTTTCCGGCAAGCTTCTGTTAGTTAGCAAGACCTGATATAGCAACCCATATCAAATATAGTATCGCAGTCATATGTAAGATATTACCACTGCAAAAAAAAAACTATGGACTCTTCAATTAAATTATCAGCAAATGAACAACCTAGCTAAAGGCAATATTTATTTAAGTGAATATCAATTAAAACAGATCCAAGCCATTGGGACACAGGCAGCTTTATTTTGGTTCTCACTGTGTATATGTCAAGCTCCAACTTAAGCAAATATATCTGAATCTCTCAACTCCCGCTCTGTATCTGAGAGTGGAGGGTTTACTCCAACAAAACCTCAGTCTTTTGACCTTGCTGACGTACAACAATGAAATCAACAGGTACAAACAATTTACCGTTTCTAGCACTAGCACATATATGGCAGACATTGTATTCAATCGTATTTAAATAAAACCAGTCTTGCAATCAATTTGTTCTTTAAATCTGTTGATTATTGAAATGACAAATCAAATATCGTGGTACAATAGACTCCCAACCTTTACAGCCTTTGATTCCAAGCTAAAGATCAAGGATGACTGATTATAATCCACATGGTGCCTCTCTCCTCTCCCCATACCCTACCTGACGCATCAGATTACACCAGCCCAAGCCCCCAACACTTCAACATAGACACAAAAAGCTGGAGTAACTCAGCGGGACAGGCAGCATCTCTGGAGAGAAGGAATGGGTGACATTTCGGGTCGAGACCCTTCTTCTCGGTTTAAGCCAGCCTATGCAGTTCCTTCCTATACACTTTAACACAGTATTTCAGGCTGTAGATTTTTCTGATGAATGTTCCACTAGTGTGATGGTAATTCCATGTGAAAAGAAGCTTCACCTTGAAATCGTGCTAAAAGATGTTTCCAATTGTATTCCTTGAACTCCAGTTCACAGATGTCATGGACATAACAGTTTTAAGTTCAGAAACGGAAGTCACTAGCGATTCAACTTGAACAAACTTACTTCATCTCTTCCTCATTTTTTATTGGAATTACAGTCACAAACACATGAGTAATTAACACGTGCAAACAAAAAGACCTGCCTGGATATCTGGACCAGAAACTTATTCTCGCAGTATTTATAATGGAGGAAAAAACCCGCTGAAACTACCTCAATCAGCAGAGAAAGGTAATGGCAAAAATAGTCTGAAGAAGGGTCTCGACCCGAATCGTCACCCATTTCCTTCTCTCCAGAAATGCCGCCCGTCCAGATGAGTTACTCCAGCATTTTGTGCCTACCATCAAGATAACGGGAAAACTATGTAAGATTATATTGGTAAAAAACACAAAAAATGATTTTTTTTTTCAGGCTATCCTGGCATTTATACTGCATTCCTAAATTTCCTCACTCAATTTCTTTCAGTGAAAGTCTCTATTCCTTCTCCCTTAGAAGTTTGTCCAGCCTTTAATGAAGTTGTTGCCACCATCACTCCTGTTGGTATCAACCATTTGGTCAAATAAGGTTTTTTTTCCCCCGAATTCCCCTTCAGTTTAGTTGGTGACTGGCCCGTATTGGCGTCCTCTAGTTATGTTTTCTTGCGTCCACTCTATTAAAACCATTTGCAATTTTAAAGATCTTATAAGATTAGCCCACAACTTTTCTCGAGAAAACAAAATAGTCCGTCTAGCCCTTGCTGATATTTTTGTTATTCACCTTCTTTCCACCCTGTCTGTGCCTCAATATCCTTCTGAGGCCAAAGTCTTGCTAAATAAAAATAACTAGATTTTGATGAAAGCAAACATGTTTTATTACTGGGTAGGAAATTGGAGCATCGCAAAATGCCTCTGCAAACTGAAAATAACATCAAGCGCAGGTTGCTTTTACAAGTTCCAAACTTTTATTGCATGAATGTACTGATCTGAAGGTAATTAAAAACACATTCTGATAAACCATGAAGTTTTGTTTTAAATAATCACCATTTTAATATGCACCATCTTCCGTGATTGTGTGGGAGTGCGGTATTATATAAACCTCTTTTTACATCAAAAGCGAGTGGTTCTAATCAAGAATATAAACTGACTTCCTACCACATTTCTATCCACACAAACCATTATGATTGAGCCAAAGATTAATGAAAGTCACCATTAAAAGTCCAAAGCCTTGATCATTTGCATCTTCAACCTACAGAAGCTGCTGATTCTTTTTAATTTCAATTTTCTTGGCCAGATTTCAGAAATATTAATAAAGCTTATTTTTTAAAACAAAATTGTTTTTTCTTTTATTTCCAAAACTTTTACATATATATATATATATATATATGGTTACTGCCTTTTGTTCTGATGGACTCAAAGCTGTGTCTCAGAATAAGAATCCTTCTTTAATATTTCAAGTTAATGAGACCTTTTTCAGCATTGCTTTGAATTCATACCATAATTAGGTGGAAATGGTACAATATCTGTAGTTCAGAAGATGCATATTTAATAGTCCAAAATGTTAATAAATGCTTTCAATCGCAATTATACTTGTATAATTGATCTTAAACTTAGCGAGTTCCCACAGTTTCATATTTTAGAAATGTAGCACATTTCTCCATTATATAAAAAACATCTGTGGTGACTTTAGATTCCTTTTTTTTCATTTCCTTCTCAACACATTTTGTTCCGTGCATAATATAATTCCCCGAAAAGGAACCAGGTATATGATGGTCTGCAAATCCCTAACTAAGCTGATTGCCACGTTCTCCAATTCTCTCTGCCGTTGGCGAAGCAACTCCCCTCAACTGTGCTACTAGCCTCCGTTCCTGACACTTCAATAGAAAAGCAGAGAGAAAGCAAAGGGTGAGAGACTGAAAAATGTTGACGTTTTGAGAGACCTCAGTGTCTGAAAGTTAATATGCTGGTGCACAAAGCAATTAGATAGGCCAATAGTTCTGACAAAAAAATACTGACCTGAATTGGGAACTCTGTTTCTCACTGCACACTGACCTGCTGAGCATCTCACGCACGTTGAGTTTTTATTTAAGGCAAATGTTGCCATTTATTGCACGGGGACTTGAATTCAATAGTAAAGACCTCTTGTGTAGGAATGGACTGCAAATGGTTGCTTACACCGAAGATAGATACAAAATGCTGGAGTAACTCAGGACTGGCAGCATCTCTGCAGAGAAGGATCTTGGTGAGACTGCGCCTGACTTATAGACAAGTCTGGTCACCTAACTAAGAAAGGATATATTTACAACAGAGGGAATCCAATAAAGGGTTGGCAGATTGAGTCCTTGGACCTTTACTGGAGGGGGGGTTGTGTTATGAGGAAGGATTGAACAATCTTGGCTAATTCTCTTTAGCAGAATCATAAGTGATAGCAGCAGAATTAGGCCATTCGGCCCATTGTCTACTCCACCATTCAATCATGGTTAATCTATCTCTCCCTCTGTACCCCATTCTGCTGCCTTCTCCCCATAACCTCTGACCAGTGGTGGACTGGCCAGAGTGTTAGCTTGCCCAATGGCAAGTGGGCCCCTGATGAAGTGATAGCAAGTGATGGCAAGTGGGCCCCTGTTAAATGATAGTATTGTAGTTGTGGGTGGGCCCCTTTGTCTCCTGCTAACCAATATTTTTAGACCCAGTCCGCCACTTCCTCTGACACCCGCACTAATCAAGAATCTATCTATATATATAGATAGATAGCCTTAAATGTATCCACTCACTTGGCCTCCATAGCCTTCTGTGACATGAGATAAGATGTGACCTCAATGAAACATGCCAAGTCTTTTCAAGTTTGGAATAATAGATGTCGGGATGATGTTTTCCCTGGCTGGGTGTCTGGAACCAAGAGACACATTCTCAAAATAAGTGAGATGAGAAGAAATGTATTGATCATAGCATGACGGTTCTCCAGCACTTTGTGTCATTTCACCTTTTCACTAGGCATCAATGCCGCTGGTCTGCACCAGCGAGCCTTGCTTCATCATCTCCCTCACTGTCCAGTTGATGCAGCTCATGTTGTAGCCCCAGGCTGACAATGTTTTTTTCAGGCTGCTGCCACCGACAGGACACGCTCGGTCACCATGGGGCTCCCTCCCCTCTCACCAGCTGCTGTTTCTTTCTGTCGGCCACAGCCTCGTCTGCTACCCTCTACTCCTTCTCCAATCGCTTTGTCCACTCCTCTGGTCCCTCCTCATCCTCCTTCTCCACCGCAGCCACCAACATGTTCCATGATGTCGGTGACCACGGGGCAGGAAGAGGAGGATGAGGAGGAGGCAGCGGTGAATGGAGGGAGAGGCCGAGTGGACAAAGCGATGGCCAACAGGAAGAAGTGGCAGCTGGTGAGCGGGGAGAGAGACGCACGGTGACCGAGCGTGTCCCATCGGTGGCGGCAACCTGAAGAAAGTGCTGCCGGCCAGGTGTTAGAACGTGAGCCGCCAACACCAGCCATCAACCGAACGGTGCAGCAGGTGGTGAAGAAGGGTTCGCTGGTTCCACCTTGTGAGCCGAGAGTGGCATCGGCAGTCGGGGCTGTAAGCGACCGGGGAGAAAGTTCAAGCCAGTGCTGGCATCAGCAGCTATCAGTAATTCTGTCCACTATAACCAAAATCCATTATAGAGAGATCCATCAAAACAATGGCTTACTCTACTTTAATATCATTCTGAAGCTACAAATTATATAGTTGCACATTGTCTTTTTTGACCAGCGAACACTATTTTTAAATGTTCAATTTGGAAATGTACACCCCATGTGAAACCCTGTTTAGATGAGGTTTGGAAGGGCTGAATGTTGGAACACATCTGTATTGATTTAGTTCATCTCAATGGGGGAATAGCAATTTGTCACCACATTTAAGAAGGAGAACAATAACCATAATTCTTAAACTTGATCAGTGTATAATGAAGCATGCATTCATAAATATAAATTGACATCGGGATCAGGCTTAATTCCAGTAGTTTCCACAGTGGAAGAGCCAATTGATATACACCAGCTTGATTTATATTTGGGATATTGCTTCAAGCTATGCTCGGGCACAGAGTGAAGCGTTCCCTAAACCGATGCATCTAAAGCAGAACTAGGATGGAAAACATTTGAGCAAAACATATGCACAGGTTTGGTAAAATTTGTGTGCAAATCTATTTAAGTTTCTTTCGCTCAACTCAACTTTCTTAAGATCGTCACTAGAGTCCGGAGTCTTTGCCAAATGGGATCATTATATTTATTTTAATTAAGAAGCTATCGCTTTAGCTATTTGGATTAAATCATTAGGATGTGAGCGTGCTGATTACATTGAATTGGGAATCATTTAACAACATATGTATTCACAGCCCATGATTAATCTGTAGCCTGCAACCCCACATTGGTTTTCCCCTAGATATTATACTGTGGTTTATGCTTGCTTAATATAATACACATTATCCATACTTTCTACACATGGAATGGAACAGATTTGTTTTCAAGCTCTTGGTTGGTGCCTGTTGTTCCTGCACTGGTTCTTATTCGTGCATGCAAATAGAATCTGGTAAAACCAGCACGATCCCAGCTCAATTCTTCGATAAAGATCGGTTTCAGGAACCCGCATTCACCACTAGTCTCTGATTTCAGTTGCCCAGGGTCTTGCTGATCACCTGACAACTTGAAGACCTCATGTTAAGGAGTGGAGTTGAGTCACATGACCGCACAATACATTTAATTGCAACTAGACTGATTTTTGATAAACTTGAAAGCATTGGCACTGGGAAGAACCCGGCTTTCAAATTCTGAATCCCATGCTGGTCTGCAACAGTTCCACTCATTTGGCACACTCTGCCCATTCCATATCTTACCTTAAAAGGAAACAAAGTGCTGGAGTAACTCTGCGCAGTCTGAAGAAGGGTCTCAACCTGAAACGTCACCAGTCCCATGTTCTCCAGAGATGCTGCCTGACCTGCTGAGTTATTCCTGCACTTTGTGCCCTATTGTGTATTAACCAGCATCTGCATATTTTTGTTTCGACATTTTTCCATATCTTACCTTAAATCAATCCAAAGCTAACTTGGGCTCTTCCACTGATTTTGCTATCTTCACTATCTTCAATAATGCTTGTATTTTTCACTTAAAAAGGTACGATAGTCTCTGCTTCAATGACTCTTTATGGCAAACACATTCAGTATTTAAAAAGGCTCACAATAAAGTCACTTCTGTCAACTTTTCCCTATTCTCTCTTGGGTCAGGTGTGAACACAAAATGAATTTCCTCCCAAGGTCGGGAAACAATGAAAGTCAAATGGTTAGCCTACCTTCAGTCACCAGTGCACTGTTCCCGCTTGAGTCCTGCCCTGCCAGAGACACTCTCCTGCCCAGCTATCTGATCGAGAATGCCAGTCTTCACATGAATACACTTTCTGAACTAAATTGCACTATTATTGCTGTTACAGGGATAGGAAGTGCTTTGTTAATACTGTCGTTAAGGGGAGAGGAAGTATGCAAATGTGACTCAAACTGGACATCAAACCTGAGCTGAGCAAACTTTATATTAGATAATGTAACAATTATCGAATATCTTCTTTAGCAATAAGATCCTATAATGTAAACAATGCATAATTGTAAAAGGATCAATAACTGCAATCATTTTGGCCATGTTAATTGTAAATAAAATTGCTATAACATGTCAACCTCATTTCCTTTCTCTCAGCATCATCCTAACAGATGACCATGCCAAGTTCCCATTATGTGCTCGGAACTTTATAGGTTCTCAATCAGGCCTGATCAATGTGTCGAGATAATGCATGGAGTAAGTAAGACTCTTTCAAAATGCAACTTTAAAATCAATGGAGGGGACAACATAATGAGTGGTGTCCAAAGCCCAGAGGAAACCATACGCTGTGCTGCCTGCGATTATATTTTATCATGGGCCGATAAATAGATCACTTTTAATGAGTACACAGCATATGCACGTTACTCAGGTCTTTTAGTTTCCCAGGAGAGCAAAGGTATATTAGTGCTGTAAACATCTTGAGCGGTCAGCAGTTCTACAGGTGCAAGCCTCTTAAATCTTAAAATAAAGCCCAAAAAATACAATTTTTAAATCCATGGCACTAATCGACGTGAAAATCAAAGCAGCGGACATATCCTTTTCCAGATGAGTGGCCTTCATTTAGCAAATATTTCACTCTGAAGGAAACTGTGCTTTGCAGCGTATGAAGGGAGCCTTATACTCTGAGAAAAGGTGCTTTTTGTAGTCGAAAGCCGATTTTATTAGAAACAGGGACACATGGTAATAACTCAACAAATCCCAGTTTGAAAGCTACAGCCATTGATGTAAAAAAAAAATTTTTCAAAGGTGATGTATTTCGCTGATCGGAGATTCTGCTCTTGGCTTTGGATGGTGCTGCTAACTTCCATTTAAACTTCTCCCTTCTCAGCAATTTTTGGATGTTTTACACACAAAACTACTATCATTTGACCTTCCTCTGATTCTCTGTGTCTCACTGAGGACTGGCTAACCATCAGCTAGATTTTTCAGTTGTCAAGGACAAGATGATGAAGATGACGTCACGGTGTGGTGATAATTCTGGTTAAAATCAACGAAGAAATCATTCTTATCTAACAGGGAGGGTCTATCTTCAGTTGATAGGTTTTGTAGAACTGCTAAGTTTGCCAGTGGTTCTAGGAAGAAGGGTTTCTCGCGGTTTTGCGCTGCACACCCAGAGGTGTGAGGATTTGTGAGCAGAATGCACTGTGACCCCACAACCTGAGGGCAAAAATCTCCCAGCAATCCCCCTGCACCATGTATTGCTGCCACCACTTACTGAGAAGAATTGATGTGTAAACAGAATTGATAAAGTTAACACTAAGAATTAAACGGTGAAGGAATGTTCTGGGTGTTAAGTGAGTCTTGGTTCAGACCCTGGAGTAAACCAGTGGTCTAAAACAGTCTGGTGACAGGAACTGCATACGAGAAACAGTTTCAGTCTTGTCACCATGTTGCATTCTGTTTTAATTGCCACTTGTCATTTTAAGATAGCCATTTGCCACCTGGCCACTAGATTTTTATCCATTACACACTAATGAGCACTGAAATGTAAATGAATACAAAAAAACTGGACCTATTTAGATAAAGACAATTGCGTTCTTGAGACCTGGGGCAATCACACCCATTAGTCAGTCACAGACACAGTGATGTGTAACAGACATTTACAAAGACAGGGCTGTGATGCTGTCCAGCTGGGACCCAAACCTGCTATGAATTTGGCAGGGAATAAATTTCACGAAGGGTCAGGCTGTGTTGAAAGGCCCTCGGTTTTCTCACACTTTCCCTTTAATTTCAGGCAGTGAGATGGCAGACTACGGCGCTTCGCCCAGAGCCTATCTGAACAATCTGAGGTCAAGTTCAGAGATGTAAAACACAGCCTTCCCACAATCAGAGCTTGTGGCTCACCATGATGTTATTTATGGAGAGAAAATAAATGTAGATAACGGCAGACTGAGATAGTATATACACTTCATATATTTTCAGCAAAGGCCACAATGCTCGCCTTTGTTGTCAGTCTGCACCAACTGTGTTAGAAAAGTATTACAAGTAATAGATTCCAGGCATTGGTTAATGTCATAGGTAGACTACCAAATAACAAGAGGTTGGAAACTCACAGAGTGATTTTAAACCTGTTAGGTTGAAATTGCAGAATGTTGTGCAAACGTAGGGTCACCTAAGTCTGTCCAAACTATAATATTCAATATTTGGATTGAGGAAATTTTAGAAAGATTTTAAATGCATCTTCCATCACTGAAAACTTTGATAATTGGCACACATCATTTAAGAGTCAGGAGTGTTTTATTGTCACATGTCCCAGACAGAACAATGGAATTCTCACTTGCAGCAGCGCAACAGAATAAGTAAACATAGTACTCCGTAAACAATATAATAAACAATATAATAAAACAAAGTTATGCGTGAATACACAATATGAAACTTGTCAATAGCCAGTGGGAGGGAAGAGAAGACCGTTTTACACCATATTTTGCTTTTCCTCCTTCTAAGGTAAGAAAGTCAACCAGGTTATTGTGCATTGTTGCTGATCACTTTCAAACCCATTATCTATTTAAAAGTGTTTTAACAAAAAATATTGCAGTGAGATGCGGAGGTCTGGCCACAGCTTCCAGAGGCAGAGCTGCCACTCTGTGCAGCTACTACTCCTGTCAACCAGAGGACAATGAGCACTGGACATCAGAAAGACTTTTCAACAAGATCCCAGTCCCCAGAACAGGAGAGGAAATCAACCGAATCAGACCACTCTGTAATAATGCTTCTGCAGACGAGCACACTTTCATGATAAACTTTGGAACACTAACCATTATTCAATTATCTGTGCTTCGTGACAGCCAGTTCAATTAAATAGATGCTGGCCCTTTTCAGGGTATAGGAGGAGATGCCCTTTTCTCCTGCACAGCTAACACAGTGAGCAGCAACCCAATGCAGAGGCAAACAGGGTCATGATTAGTGACTGCAGCAACCAAAGAGGAAAGGAGTCACTTTCCTTTCCAAATAGAGCCTCTCCCCAGGGATCGGCATTGCCTGTTACTTCATTAAAAATATAAATGCAGCTTCTCTTGCCGTGCTTATTCCAAAGTGAGGTTGAATATTGTCTCTAATGTTGTGATTAAATTAAAGCTCGCATGTACTTTGACCTTGTTCTTACTACACTATCATGGAGTGGAGTAGAAAAAAAAACCCTGCCCTTTCTTAACTGAAAAAAAAGGTAAATGACACAAGCCCGACAGTCTGTCATGTCTGCCATTTGTCATACAAATGAGTCACTGGGACAATTGTTTGCACTGACTGCTGGGATTGGCATTAATGACAGATGTGGGCTACACTGTCAAAACTGAACTCGCTTTTGCAACTGCATACTCCTAATGATTAATAAGGTGCACTGAAATTAAAGTCAGCCCCAGCAACATTAGAAGAATGTCATTCGTCACTGACAATAAATTTTAAATGTTAGCCCTGAAAAAAAAATAGTCACTTGGTTCCTTCAAACCTCACTGTGTAACTTGTTAAAATAACCAAAACATGGGGTGTGTGTGTGTGTGTGAATGAGGATAATGCTGGCCATAGAAGAACAAGGCAGTTCTTCATTTCTACAGTGAAGAAAAAAATAATTTACACAAGGATTTAAAGGATAAATTATTTTCCGAATTTAAAAATAAATAGCAGGCATCAACAAATGTATTTTAAACTTTATTGAAAACTTTTTTAAAAATCCATTTGCTCTATTTTTATTTCTTCACACTTGAGCATATTTTAATTGCAAATATTTGCAACAAAAAAAATTCAACAGCTTGCCATGATTGGAACAGCCCCAATATCATTTTCTTAAAAAATGTAAATATATTGGTGCTTTATAAATTCAGAACCTTCATGTGGAGATACAGCACTGTTCCACAGATGCATGAATAAGTGGTTATTGGAAAGCTTCATTTCTGTCGATGTACACTAAATGTGCTTTCCCCCCCCCAATTTTCTGTAACATATGAGAAGTCGTCATTTACTGATGGCCACGTGGGCAAATTTAAACCAAAACTCCTCACTCCAGTTAAAAAATAAAGCTGTTGGAGGCATACTTGTTCTTTGTTGCAAGAGCAATGAAAACAGGGGATAGATATCACTGAATAAGTAACCATCACCTAATCTATTCCAATATACACACACACACACACACACACACACACACACACACACGACCATTGTTTCAAAATGGCAACCGATGTACTATGGACATTCAAGAGCATCAGAAAACAATAAGTCTTAAAATATAAATCTTTGTATATTCACACATTCACAGCCAGAATTTTCACAGTTCCTTCACTTTGATAGCAGGAGCCCGCTGAAGTGTCTTCTCCCACAACGAAAGAGTTTAAATTGTTTTCTGATCGCTTTCAAACAAATTTATGCATTAACAAGAAAAACTGATGGCAGGAGAAAAGATGCAATAAATGTTTAAACTGAATTACCAGATTCAATTTAGAACGAAAGTCCCCTAATACTCATAATTTGGTGCAGCAAGTTCATAGCACTTTGGGAGAGAAGGGGTGGAATGAATGATTAGAGCTGTCTCCTGCAAATGTCAGCATTATATTTCCCATAACCTAATGCCCATTGTCAAAAATGGACTGCTTGGAAAAAGTTTGAACAGAATGAAAGCAAAAGCTTCACAATTCAACACTGTATTGTATTAAACATGGACTCTGAAGTCAGTCCAAACAGGATGCACTCAGCACAGGGAGTATAAACAAAACTTTTTTTTTTTTTTTCGCAGAAGAAATCTGCAATGCTGCTGCAAAATGAGACAAGACCAGTTTTAAGAGGTTTGGAAATAAAAACGACATGTCAGCAAAACAAAATAAACTCTTTTAACTTTGGAGTAGAACACAGATTTACTGAAGGAAGGCTTCCTCACATTCTATCTTTGTTTCTTAGGATGTTGTGCAATTAAATTTCTAATCAGTCATATATTTTCTGGGGGTTGCAGTGCGGCAAGCTGTGAGATCTGATCAATTCGCTCCCACTGCCTTTGAGAATGAACATTACAGAGAGGCCAGAAAAAGCAGGTAGTTGGAGCCCTTGCTGTTGGTCATAAAACCACCTCAGTGTTACCTGCCATCGGCAATATACAGACAACTAAGCACTAGCTTTTCTCCAGCCCTGCTGTTCAGGCATCCCCATCACCATTAGAGAGGGGAGGGAATGTGTACTGATTGTTCCTTCATGTCTCCTTTTTGTCAGGTTTGATCCATGTTGTCTCAGGCCTGGGAGAGCTGAGCTGTGGCCTTGTCATTTGGAAACATAGGTTCATCAAGCTGCCTGGCAACACACGCTGACTGATAGCTGACACTACTGCCCCAGTCTGCCTGGAGAGGAAAGCAGAGGGGGAGGGAAGAAGTCACACGATGGCACAGCGGGTCTCCTTTAAGATGCGCAGACATGAAGCGTTCTTTCTCGAAGATGGACGCAAAATGCTAGAGTAACTCAGCTGGACAGGCAGCATCGCCGGATAGAAGGAATGGGTGCCGTTTCGGGTCGAGACCCTTCTTCAGACTGAGCGTCCGAGGCGAGGGAGTTACGGAGACTGGTCAGAAAACTGGAAAGGGGGAGGGATGGAGAAAGAGGAAAAGCAAGGGTTCCTACACAAGTGTTCTTTCTCGACAGATCTAACGAATCATTTTGAGATATTAAATATAAAAATAAAATTGACATCATGCCAGCGCCCTGTGATACAAAACTAGGGAACTATGTCCCAATAGTTGTTATATAGGACTTTAGAAAATTGATAAAAATACTACATACAGCCTTGATATGTTTTGTGCAGAACACACCAGTAAAAGGAAATAACATCAAGTTATTAATTTGTTCTGAAACAAATGATTTTTAACTACTTGGCATGGGGTGTAACAATTTTACATAACTACTCACATTGAAATCTTAAATTTCTATCATGAAATGGCCTTCTCATTAAGGAACTCAATCAGATTCTTCCGCCAAAATAAATATTTAACAGGATCTCAAATTGAAAGCTTTAATTTTATCACTATGCCAACAGTGGCATGTAAAGCCCTTGCAGAGATCCCATCCTCAAAATGCAAATATAAGAGATTAAAACGCATTTAATATCAAATAAATGAAGGTAATTTACATATTGCATTAATCGTACTGTCAGAGAGTATTTGCAGGGATAATCCTCGGATATTTTGAACACAGGCACAATAGATGGACCAGACCAATTGCACTGGTCTGCAATTTCATTGTAATTGTTTTGATTGGAATGGTAAGATATTTTTGTAAATAATATTTTTAATGAAAATGGCAAAAAGTAATAACAAATTATATCTTTTAAATCAAAATTCGTTTTAAGTATTTCCTTTCCTGGCGTGTGAGATTAATATCACTAGAAATGAAAACCTGCTAATACATCAGAGCTATTATTTCACAGTCCATACTTGACATTCTTTTGGTCTTTCTCATGCATAGATATCCAAACCCTTCAATGGTTCAGCCATATTAACGTTGTTCTATTTACTGCTCCGATCCCACAACTTACCCTGGATCGTTAGCTCTGGCAAACTCTTCTAACATCTGCTTTCACAGTTCTCACAAGAAGAAAGTCAAAAACATCTTCCATGCCTGAAATTGACTCCTCAACAAGGTGACATAAAGATGGAAGATAAAATGGACCTGTTTTATGATTGTGTAAATGAATCACAAATTGGCGAGTATCCCAACTAGTAATTCCAGTCCCAGTTAATATTACCAAGCTATATAGAATATAAGTGTGTATGGAGGAACTGCAGATGCTGGTTTAAATCGAAGACAGACACAAAAAGCTGGAGTAACTCAGTGGGACAGGCAGCACCTCTGGAGAGAAGGAATGGGTGATGTTTCGGGTCGAGACCTTTCTTCAAATATGTAGAATGTAATCCTACTTTGAGAAAGAGAATTACCCATCCAGAAGTTGAGACGAGGAAAGACCAAAGGATGCTGGTGCAATCTTTATCACAATGTGGGCAAGACCGAGATTCTAAAGGGCTTGTCCCACTTGGACGATTTTTTCGGCGACTGACGGCATCATTGACCAATGTATCAGCTCACCGAATAAATTTGCGGCGTGATGCGGCGGTGACGAGACGTGATGTTGCATGACCCGCGGTGCTTTTACAAGTGTCGCAACATTTTTTTGTCACCACTGGATTTTGAAATGTTCAAAATCTTTTGGCGACACTGATATGATGCCGGCAGTCGCCGAAAAAAATCGCCAAGTGGAACAGACCTTTAACTACCAAAGGGACAGTGAAACACTGGCTTCATAGCGGAGTGGGCAGTTGGAAATGAGTTGCCTTGATCATCAGCAAGCCTTCTTGTCCATCCGACCACCGTCCGATCAAGACAAAGTCATTCCTTCTAATATCTCAATTAGCTGCCTGTCCACAGGTCAGATGAGCAGGCACATGTTGGCTTCCCATCTTTCAGTTCACAGATTAGAAACATAGAAACATAGAAAATAGGTGCAGGAGTAGGCCATTTGGCCCTTTGAGCCTGCACCGCCATTCAATATGATCATGGCTGATCATCCAACTCAGTATCCTGTACCTGCTTTCTCTCCATACCCCCTGATCCCTTTAGCCACAAGGGCCACATCTAACTCCCCCTTAAATATAGCCAATGAACTGGCCTCAACGACATTCTGTGGCAGAGAATTCCAGAGATTCACCACTCTCTGTGTAAAAAATGTTTTTCTCATCTCAGTCCTAAAAGATTTCCCCTTCATCCTGTGACCCCTTGTTCTGGACGTCCCCAACATCCCAGAACAATCTTCCTGCATCTAGCCTGTCCAACCCCTTAAGAATTTTGTAAGTTTCTATAAGATCCCCCCTCAATCTTCTAAATTCTAGCGAGTACAAGCCGAGTCTATCCAGTCTTTCTTCATATGAAAGTCCTGACATCCCAGGGTTCAGTCTGGTGAACCTTCTCTGTACTCCCTCTAGGGCAAGAATGTCCTTCCTCAGATCAGGAGACCAAAACTGTACGCAATACTCCAGGTGTGGTCTCACCAAGACCCTGTACAGCTGCAGTAGATTCTCCTGCTTCACGCATTATTCAAGAGGAATTGCTGAAAATAGCTGGAAGCAAATTCCTACTATCTTTTCCTGGCAATTTTGCCTGAGAAAGTAATATTTCCAGAAGCCTACATTTAGGATACAGAATGCAAGAGCATCTTTTAGTCAATTGAGGAAAAGCTTGTTGAAGACTTAGACCGGGCCCAAAACTTGTGCTCGACCGGGCAACAGTGACCCCAGCTTTCCTGTATGCTTATGACACCTGTACTACTGATAGCAGGCAACACAAGGTCTGGAAAAATCCTCCCAGCGCCCTCTCTGTGAAAATCTTACAAATTTTGTGAAAGGACAAGAGATCCAATGTTATTCACTGGAGTTTAGAAGGATGAGGGCGGATCTTATAGAAACATATAAAATTTTAAAACGGACCGGACAAGCTAGATGCAGTAAAAATGGTCCCAGTGTTGGGCGAGTCCAGAACAAGGGGCCACAGTCTTAAAATAAAGGGGAGGTCATTTAAGACTGAGGTGATAAAAAACGTTTTCACCCAGAGAGTTGTGAATTTATGGAATTTCCTGCCACAGAGGGCAGTGGAGGCCAAATCACTGGATGGATTTAAGAGAGAGTTAGATAGAGCTCTAGGGGCTAGTGGAGTCGAGGGATATGGGGAGAAGGCAGGCACGGGTTATTGATAGGGGACGATCAGCCATGATCACAATGAATGGTGGTGCTGGCTCGAAGGGCTGAATGGCCTCCACCTGCACCTATTTTCTATGTTTCCATGTTTAACATTCTTTCCTGGTACTGAGGCCCAAGTTACTCGTGATTGGGTTCATTGGGCAGGGCATTTTGTTTGCCTGCCTGGCATAGATTTGTGCCGCTGCCGTGAGAGTCTCTGTGCCGAATTCGCTCTGGTGACCGGAATGGATCAGGCTACGGCTCGGTGCATCCTGGAGGACAACCAGTGGCTGCTGGAAGTAGGTACCAAGCACTGGGTAGAAGCGGTGGAAGATAATGGGCTTCAATGGGGGTGGTTGGAGGAAGCATCCTGCTTGCCTGCTAGATTTTCACTTACTGTAACTGCAGGAAAAATGTTCACGATGTTGGGGAAGTCCAGAACCAGGGGTCATGCTTTAAGAATAAAGGGTAGGCCAGTTAGGACTGAGATGAGGACAAACTTATTTACCCAGAGTCTTGTGAATCTGTGGAATTCTCTGCCACAGATGGCAGTGGAGGCCAATTCGCTGGATATTTTCAAGAGGGAGTTATATTTAGCTCTTGGGGCTAGCTAAATCAAGGGATATGGGGAAAAAACAGGAAAGAGGTACTGATTTTAGATGAATAGCCATGATTATATTGAATGGCAGTGCTGGCTCGAAGGGCCGAATGGCCTATTCCTGCACCTATTTTCTATGTTTCTATGCTTGAGTATATATGGCAATAAAACTCGACCACTCTATTTTGAAGCATTCATGCATGGTGGAGGTATAATGTAGTCATAGAGTGATACAGTACGAAAACAGGCCCTTCGGCGCAACTTGCCCACACCAGCCAACATTTCCCAGCTGTACTACCTGCTTTTGGTCCATATCTCTCCAAACCTGTCCTATCCATGTATCAGTCTAACTGTTTCTTAAATGTTGGGATAGTCCCTGCCTCAACTACCTCCTCTGGCAAGCTGTTCCATACACCCACCATCCTTTGTGCGAAAAAAGTTACCCCTTAAAAAGTTACCTTTTAAAAATACTTTAAACAAAAACATTGAAATCATACTTCTACAATGCACTAAAACATGATTTTAATACATCAAATTTCAAAATGCACTCCCCTCCCACCCACTCGGTCAGTCCACTGCCTCTCCTTGTATGTGAATACTTGGCCAATAAACTTACTTATTTACTTATATTGGGGGTGAAAATGACTTCAGGACAGTTTGTTAAGAAAATGAAGGAAATGGTAACAGAATTGAGTGAGTGTAATTTTATGGATGAGAAATTGTGTTCAACCAATTGATGACTTCTTTGACAAAATAACTAGTATGTTAGATAACAAGGAAGCCAATGGATGTAGCAAATTTTGTTATACAAAATTTGGTCCGTGAAGTGCCCCATAAAAGATTACCACACTAGATAAGCACCAGTGGATTGAATGTAATAGGTTAAGTCTAGGGGTCAGATATGGGGCTTTATGTGATATATTGTCAGTGCAGAGGGTCAAGGCCAAGTGTGCATCCAGAGTCAAGGTCTGGAATAGTACTAGGTGTGCAGTTAAAGCTGGGACAATGGGAGTGTTCAGCACTGGGAACCTAAGCAGGTAAGCAGCTATGACCAGGGTAGAATAGGGGGCCAGTTGTAAGGCTGGACACAGGGTCAGGAATGAGAGAAGGTATGCAACTGGAGTCAGGGTCAGGAGTAGTACCAGGTGTGCAGTGAGACCCAGGTTGGTCAACATGGGTCAAGTGCTTGATTATAATCTGATTTCCATACATGAATACACTAAGATCGTTCATGTGCTGCACCTGTTGATCAGAGCCTGGCTCTACTGTGGAATGTAATTAGAAATGTAATTTAGCCTAACCTTATTCATAGCTTATCCAATTTAAAGCATAAATATTGCATTCAAGTGTAAGTTAAAAGACTCGCTACAGTATGCACCAGATTGCACAATTTCAAGCTGACCTTTCAATTTCACCCCCCCTCCCCTATCCCTTCCCCTCTAACACCCTCCACCTCCCCCCCCCCCCCCCCTCGGTCACTACACTTCCTCGGGCTTGGTCTCTTGCAATTTCTCACTCCCAACTCTCACCCAATGTTGGCAGCCCTGATTTATTGTGTTATAATCCAAAAGGCCGAACAACAGGAACACAAACTGGCCTGCGTACATCATGAAAGGAGTGCTCCACCTCACAAACTAACCACCCGCCTGCCCCATCAGCTACCACTTTCAAGGGTCTTGGTTCCAACCTCGGCTTCATTAGCCACCTCAGAATCTACAGGGTGGAAATCAGCAATCCTCCATTGCCAAAGGACTACTGAATGAGGAGGATAAAGCAAGAACACAATGCAGTTAATTCCTGGAACACATCAGTGCTAGCATCTCAGTTATCCTGCTCGAACATATTCAGAGAAAAGTCCAGCGACTCAGAAATATCATGTGAGCATCTTTGTATGGATTTCGATACTTTATTAAAAGTGTAACAAATTGGACAGAATTTGTCTTCAAATCTTCATAAATGTGCATTGACCACATTTGCAGCATTCTAGGAAAAGTTGATATCACAAGCTTGCAATCACAAAAACATCTTTGTAAACACTTTTCCACCGTCAGCAAGCTTCTCTTTATCGTACAGATGTTACTGAGTATTGAGCAGAATCGCCCCAAGGATTACTACGACACTAATCAAATGGGTATTTGTATCTTACCAGGTCTGAAATTGATCAAAACGATCAATGGCAGATCAGTTCTACAAGGCCTCATTAGCTTTGTGAAAACACAGTTAACAAGTGCTTTTCAACCAGTTCCAGAACCCAGGCAGACATCATTCAATTGTGCTCACTTTTGTGATGCTGAAAACAAGTTGCCAATCGGCCACACTTTTAAAAGAGGGAAATAAATGTAACAGCTTTCATTTATTGCAAACAACTATCAGCCCTCTCTGATTATTTTGATATATTTGGCAAAAAACAAATACACTAACCAGTGGAGCAGACTGCATTTCTCAGTTATTTTATCTAAAATTATTTCAGAATATAACTGAATGCTCCAACAAAATGTATCGAGCTAAGGCCACCCTTTCTGGATCGCATTGCCGTCTCCTCTTCAGCTTGGCGGCGTGCAGCAGGAGCTTTGCTGGTCACAAAATCGTCACATCATCACTGATCCTGCTAGCAGCCAGGATTTAACTAAACTCATTGTGGTGGGGAGCCTCTTTGATACTTTGAAGTGGCAAGGGAATAGGCCCCTTGATTCTTCACCTCGAGGGTCTGCATGACAAAGACCCAGCAAGCCCACAAAATAAATTACCCAGTGACCCAAGTACCTCCGAACAATGCTCTAGGAAGGCTGGAATAATATGCTGAGTTTCCTCAAATTGAATAATATTCATTACGGTTACAGAGCCTCAGTTTGCTGTGCATGTCCCCTATTTTAACCTTTGATACCAATGAATCGCGTGGCTCTTGTTCTCCATCACCGCTGTAGCTTAGCTATTTGTTTTTTTGTTCAGCGTGGACCACCAATTGTCAACGCCCAGTTTGACCAAAGCAATCTCCGCACCCATTCCCTATGCTAAGTGCCACATATACCAGCAGATTCCTTTCTACATTGTTGTCATCTATTTTCATACCATCCTTAAATAGTCAGCGCACGTGAAGAAGGGTCTCGACCCGAAACGTTACCTCTTCCTATTTTCCAGAGATGCTGCCTGACCTGCTGAGTTGCTCCAGCGTTTTGGGTCTACCTTCACCTTCCACTGTGCTATCCCTGTTTGCAATGAGTGCTGTTGCAAATATAACCAAAGTGCAATGGGTTTAAATTTCTGAACTTGGATTAACACAACCTGGACAGTTCACTCAATCCCTCTCCTCCCCTGTTATTTTTTTCCAACCAAAAACCCAATGTGTTTTTTCCTCACCAAATTCAATACTTCCTGAATTCCTGATGCTCTCAGTTTTAAGTAGCAGCATTTTCTTGAGAACTTTATTGATTTTTTTTATGCAAGTGGATGTCATTGGCAATGTTGGCATTTATCATCCATACCTAATAGCCCCTGAACTACGGAGGCATTTAAGACTCAACCATATTGACGGCTCTTAAGTTGCACGGGACCAGATCAGAAAAAGATGGCAAATTTCCCTTTCTGAAGGTCATGAATAACCTAGATGGGATTTTTACAACACTCAAGCAGTTTTTTTTTAGCTACCAATACTGAGTCTAACCTTTTTTTATGTATATATTTTATTTTAATACTTGAATATAAATTCCCCAACTTTTACAGTGAGATTCAAACTCATATTCCAGGATCAATGGTTTAGAACTGGCAGCTCATCAAAAAGCTTAACGATATTGGCATGATTATTTGTACAGCTGTCCTTTGACTGTTCAGGTTAACAGTTTACCTACCTGCTAACTGTAAGAAACCATTACAAATGTATTTCAGTGGCAGTTTCTCACGGAACTTGATACTGTGTTCTGCGCTCCTCAACTAAAATGTGACTAGAGTTTCATCAGCAGCATCAAATGTTAACAAACAGCACCAAACTGGTTTTAATAAAATTATAGTCTGAGATAAACAGAATCAAATCCAAATAAAAATAACAGGGAGGAATAAAATTAGGGTAAGATTAGTGCTGCCTTACACCACCAGAGACCAGGGCTCAATCCTGACTATGGCTGCTTGTCTGTACGGAGCTTGTACGTTCTCCCCGTGACCTGCGAGGGGTTTCTCCGGGTGCACTGGTTTCCTCCCACACTCCAAAGACGTACAGGTTTGTGGGTTAATTGGTTTAGTATAATTGTAAATGATCCCTAGTGTGCAGGATAGCGTTGGTGTGCAGGGATCGTTGGTCGGAGCAGACTCGGTGGGTCAAAGGGCCTGTTTCCGCACTGTATCTCTAAACCAAACTAAACTAAAAAATAGTGTAAATGGGTGCTTAATGATAAGTGTGGAATCAGTGGGCCAAAGGGTCTATGTCTGTGCTCTGTGACTCCAACTGTGTTCTGTACCAGTGACAATGTCAGCTGTACAGTTGAATCATGAACTTACTGGTGCTGCAACAAATGCGTCATGAGGGCTATTCTTCTGAAAGCAAGGGTTAAGGCAACTTCTCAAGGAGTGGGGATTGGAGGTATTGGTTGGGGCGGTAGATGATGCAAAAATGAAGAGAGCTTTATTCAGTAACAATAACATTTGATTAGGAAGTGCCTCATTTCACTCTCCGTCCGTTCCGGTGCTAAGGATAATTAGACCTTATATTAACTTTAGATTACAATTGCGTCACTAAGCCAAATCTCACTTTTTACTGTTAAAGATAAGTACTTTGTGCAGTCAAATTATTTTCAGTTTCCACAGTTACAGATGGAGGCCAACAATCATAATGTACACGATCATGGGCAGTGAACAGATTTCTTCAACCAGTGGGAAGTATTCCAACTAATAAAAAAAATCCCTGAAGTTAGATGGCTATTTTCACCAAAGATGAAAGATCATTGATTTAGTTTAGTTTTGTTTAGAGATACAGTGCGGAAACAGAGCCCTTCAGCCCACCGAGTCCACGCCGACCAGCGACCCCTGCACACACTTAACACTATCCTACAAGCTAAGGACACTTTACCATTTTTTTAAAACTAAGGCAAATTAACTCTACAAACCTGTACGTCATTCAAGTGTGGGAGGAAACCAGAGTACCTGGAGAAAACCCACACAGGTCACAGGGAAAAGTACAAACTCCATACGGACGGCTCCCTTAGTCAGGATCGAATCTGGATCTCTGGCACTGTAAGGCACTAACTCTACCGCTACATCACTGTGCCGTCCCTGAAATAACTTTACTCCCTTCACAGGTGTCGCAGATGAGCTAGGCATTTTCAGCACTTTCTGTTTTGCTTTTGATTTACAGCATTCACATATTTTGCTTTTGGTCATTCTGTCATTAGTGTCCATTCAAAGTGCTGAGCTCAAAACTGATTGAGGTGAAAGGCCAGTGCATGAGTCTACTAACATCGTCAGTGAATCAACAGCAGGCAACAAGGAGGCTTCAGGGTTTGGCCACTGTAACAGTGTGCATGGGTTAATGTATAACCAGTGTGAAAGCCAATGCTTTAATGCTGTTCATAGGAAGAATGTCTCTGGTCAGCTGTTCCTACTTCTGGATTCTGTCCCACCACTTATTTTCCATCCCTGGATGTTGCTTAGTGTAGCTGTAGTTACTCAAGAGCCAGACTTCTTTCAATACCGAGTCCAAATGATATCCCTCCACTGCAGCCAGCTGTCAACTCAGACTGCAAATGTCAAGTGATAAGTTGTGGGCTTTGCTGGGAAGAACAGCATCTCATGTCCACCCATGAGGTGGCGATTGGGTAAGCTGCACCAAACCAATGCAGGACACTTCTCAAGGAGTGGGGATTGGAGGTATTGGTTGGGGAGGTAGATGATGCAAAAATGAATGGAGCTTTATTCAGTAACAATAACATTTGATTAGGAAGTGCCTCATTTCACGCTTCACCCCATCCGGTGCTATCAAGCCAAGGATATTTAGACCTTATATTAACTTTAGATAATAATTGCGTCACTACGCCAAATCTCACCTTTTACTGTTAAAGATATTAAAGATAGTGAAATTATTTGCACAATAATTGCTGCACTCCAACGCATGGATTTTGAAGATTTGACCCAGCATTGAAGAAGCAGCGATGATATTTCCATCTCAGGATGTGAAATTTAGAGAAGAACTTGTAGATGATAGACTTGTCACACAACTGCTGACTTAATGTTTGTAGTGTTAGAGACTGCTTGTTTGGGAAGTGCTTGCACAAAAGTGCTCTCAATCACTACATACTGTCCATGAAGCACTTTGTCATATCTCTTTTATGTAGAATGGATGACCTTTGCCAACACTGAAATACCATTACTGCAGACTTATCCGTTTCCTGAAGCAGTCTGAAGAAGGGTCTCAACCCAAAACATCATCTGTCCATTCCGTCCATTGATGCTGCCTGACTTATAACCATATAACAATTACAGCACGGAAACAGGCCATCTCGGCCCTACAAGTCCTAGCCGAACAATTATTTTCCCTTAGTCCCACATGGCCTGCGCTCATACCATAACCCTCCATTCCCTTCTCATCCATATGCCTATCCATTTATTTTTAAATGATACCAACGAACCTGCCTCCACCACTTCCACTGGAAGCTCATTCCACACCGCTACCACTCTCTGAGTAAAGAAGTTCCCCCTCATGTTACCCCTAAACTTCTGTCCCTTAATTCTGAAGTCATGTCCTCTTGTTTGAATCTTCCCTATTCTCAAAGGGAAAAGCTAGTCCACATCAACTCTGTCTATCCCTCTCATCATTTTAGAGACCTCTATCATGTCCCCCCTTAACCTTCTGCGCTCCAGAGAATAAAGACCTAACTTATTCAACCTTTCTCTGTAACTTAGTTGTTGAAACCCAGGCAACATTCTAGTAAATCTCCTCTGTACTCTCTCTATTTTGTTGACATCCTTCCTATAATTGGGCGACCAAAATTGTACACCATACTCCAGATTTGGTCTCACCAATGCCTTGTACAATTTTAACATTACATCCCAGCTTCTATACTCAATGCTCTGATTTATAAAGGCTAGCATACCAATAGCTTTCTTTACCACCCTATCTATATGAGATTCCATCTTCAAGGAACTATGCACGGTTATTCCCAGATCCCTCTGTTCAACTGCATTCTTCAATTCCCTACCATTTACCATGTACGTCCTATTTTGATTTGTCCTGCCAAGGTGTAGCACCTCACATTTATCAGCATTAATCTCCATCTGCCATCTTTCAGCCCATTCTTCCAAATCTAAATCACTCTCTAGACTTTGGAAATCCTCTTCATTATCCACAACACCCCCCTATCTTGGTATCATCTGCATACTTACTAATCCAATTTACCACACCTTCATCCAGATCATTGATGTACATGACAAACAACAAAGGACCCAACACAGATCCCTGAGGCACCCCACTAGTCACCTGCCTCCAACCCGACAAACAGCCATCCACCATCACCCTCTGGCTTTTCCCATTCAGCCACTGTTGAATCCATCTAGCTACTCCTGCATTTATACCCAACAGTTGAACCTGTGTACGGAGTTTGTACGTTCTCCCCATGACCTGCGTGTGTTTTCTCCAGGTGTTCCAGTTTCCTCCCACACTACAAAGATGTACAGGTTTGTAGTTTAATTGGCTTCGGTAAAATTGTAAATTGTAAATTGTTTCCGCACTGTATCTCTAAACTAGCCCAAACTAAACTGCAGATAACAAATGCTAGGTCATGGTTTTATTTTCCCACTTACTTAAATAGAATCTGATAGGTACAATCGTCCAATTCAAAAGAACAGCTCTCACATCAGGCAATGTCTAACATAATGCTGGTCCAAGTACCTGAAAAGTTCTCTCCAGCATCCTTTAAACTAGTGAATGGAGACATCTACCCCGGGGGCTCCTTTAATCTTAATGTAAATTCTGCTGAGTCCCCATTCACATCAACATTGACTTTCCTCAGAGACCCAGCACGCCACCCTCATCCACTATTGTAAATACTGACACAAACTAATTTTTCAATATGTCAGTATTTTCATTTACAATGTCACTGTTAACAGTTTTCCTGGGGTCCTCCTTGCTCTCATCCAACCTCCTTTTGAAATGTAAGTGGAAAAAATCTTGTTAATAGTTTTGCACAACTCACTTCACACTCCCCTTTTTGTAGACCGTGCCATCTGTTACGCCTCCATTTCTCTGTCCTGGTCACCATGTTCTGTGCGGGCTTCTGCATTGTGTATAATTTTTCCTTTTAATTCCTTAGTCAGCCTTTACATTGATGAACATTTATGGCTGTTTATTTTTGGGAAGAACTCTTGCTATTTAAGGCATCAGCTGGTTCTTTATTGTTACTTGAGCGCGTGACGGATCTTCTGTTATTTTACTATCAACTAGTCCACCTGATTTACCATGCGCAGTCAATGAGAATCAAAAAGAAAACTACAGTCACTGTAAACCTGAGAGAAAATAAATAAAATGTTGGAAACAGGAGGATTGTTAGACAGCATCTGTGGAAAGAGAAATGTGGTCAACATCTTGCATCATCAACCTGAAATAGTAATTGCATTTGTCTTTCCACAGATGCTGCCTGAACTAGAAAGAGTTGCAAGCATTTTCTGCTTCGATATAATACACACTACCTATCTGGGCACATTGAAGTCACTCCTATCTAAATCCAGAATCGTTCGTTTCCAGCTTTGTGTTTCTCTTTCAAACGCGATGTTGAGCTTAATCACATTAAGATCACAATTAGATAAATGTTCACACACCACCGAGTCACTGGCCACATTAAAAAATATTAATATTAAAGTTTAAAAACCATCTTTTACTCAAGTGGTTTGCGCAATATAATTATGCAAACATATCTACTATTTTAATCAAGCCAGTAATGTATTTAAAATTAACGAGTTAACAACTGTATTAAAAATGTAGCTGAAAGGAATTTCCATGCGATCCATAGTGCCACTTCTTTCTAGCAATATAACTCAGGAACAATACAAAATGAGCATTTCTGTGTTTCATATAGTAACGTGAATTAGACAGACTTAGCAGCACTAGAAATCAGAATGTCGTAAAGCATCCTATCTTCTTCTGAATGCAAACTTGAACATATTCGCACTCGTGCCAGTTAAAATTATTACATTATAGGATACTAAAAAGTGAAAAAAGGTATTAACCACAAATATGTTCATATTAAAACTAGTTACATATCCTCCAACCAACAATTGTTGCCAGGCCCAGTTATGTGGAAGATAATAATCAAGGAACTCCAACAGCAGCCCTGGGGGTTTCAGTGCATGTACAATAACCACAAACCTTTTGAATGAGTCACATATTTACAAACCAAGACATGTTGCAATCAAAAAGAAATGCCACATATTGAATTTGCATCGACATGTCAGACATTACAATTATGAGCCAGTACACAACAGGTGGAGCACATGGATCTTTCCGATATCTCCATTGCAACTCTGTCTCTCTATTAGATCACTTTGAACAACTACCGTTATTGTTTTTACAAAATTAAGGGCAGCGCACTTTGAGGGATCAGTGATAGGGGTAGAACCTCGTCTACTGATGCAAAAAGTGCTGCATTAACTCAGCGGGTCAGGCAGCATCTGTGGAGGGAAACGGATAGACGATGCTTTGAGTCAGTCCTGATCTGAAACGCTATCTGTTCATTTCCCTCCACAGAGGAGTTCCTCCAGCACTTTGTTACTTGCTCAAGGTTCAACAAATCTGCTGTTTGCTGTGTCTCCATGCTTCTACTAGTTTTAGATGACACTGTGAGCTATGGCATGATTCCACGATTTCTTCCAGGATTGTCATTATAGAGGATTTTAACTTTCCCAATATGGAGTGGGACTGCCATAATGCCAGGGGGGTGGATGAAGGGGTGGAGGGGGATTTGTGAAAAGTGTTCAGGAAAGTCTTCTCATGCAATATATAGAGGGTACAGTAAGGTGGAGGAAAAGGCATGACCAGCTTTTCGGAAATTGAGCAGAGCAAGGGAGTGAGGTGTCAGTGGTTGAGTCTTTTGGCACCAAGGACTGCAATTCGATTAGCTTTAGAATAGTTATGGATAAGGACAGGAGTCATCCACAAGTTAAAGTTCTATATTGGGCAAGACCTGCTTGGGAGGGACAAAAGACTTCCAGGTTTGCAGGATAATTGGCTTCAGTAAAAAGTGTAAATTGTCCCTAGTGTTGGATAGTGCTGGTGTACAGGGATCGCTGGTCAATGTGCACTCGGTAGGCTGAAGGGCCCATTTCCATGCTGTATTTCTAAACTTCCCTGGAGGAATTTAGGAATCTGAGGAGCATAATTGAGGAAATCAAGAACGCCAAAAAAGGGATATGAGACAGCTCCGAGATTAAGGAGAATCCAAAGAGATTCTATAAGAGCATTAAGGGGAAATGGGTAACTGGAAAGAGAACAGGGCTCCTGAGTCACCAATGTGGTTATCCTGTGTGGAGCCACAGGAGGTTGGAGAGGTCCTCAATTAATGTTTTGCCTCTGTTTTCAATGCGGAGAAAGACATGATGAATGGGAAACTTGAGACGGTCAATGGAGGACTTTCCATGTTAAAGTTGGGGTGGTTCTGAATGCCTTAAGGAATATGAAGGTAGATAAATCTCCTGCACCTAATCAGATATATCTGATATATCCGTGGGAGGCGAGAGAAGAAATTGCAGGAGAACTGGGTGAAATGTACAACTCGTTATTAGACTCGGATACGGTGCAGAAATGCTGGAAGGTGGCTAATGTTGTGCTTCTATTAAGAAGGGCTTTAAGGAAAAGCCTGGGAACTTTGGACTAGTGAGACTAAAATCTATGGTAGAATAGTTACTGGAGAGGATAAGATAAACATTCGTTTTGATAGACGGGCTGTTCAGGCACAGTCAGCAGGGTCTTGTACAACGGAAATCATGTCTTATGAATTTATTTTGAGTTTTTTTTTTAAATGTGTCCAAGTGGTTTGATGAGGACAATACCATACACATTGTCCATATGGACTTCAACAAGATCTTTGAAAATGTTCTGTGTGGTAGGTAGGCTGCTCTTGCAGGTTAGATTGCATGGGATCCAAGGAGAGATAGCTAACTGGATGCACGATTGCCTTCATGGTAGGAAACAGGGCGATGGTGGAAGGTTGTCCTTTGGACTGGAGGCTTGTGACTAATGGTCTGCCTCAGGGATCAGTGCTGGGCCTATTGCTGTTTATCATCTACATCAATGATTTAGATGAGAATGCACAAGGCATGTTTAGTACGTTTGTAGAAGATACTAAAATAGATAGTATCATAGACAGTGAAGATGGTTATCATGAATTGCAGTAAGATCTTCATCAGCTGAGCAAGTTGGCTGAAGAGTGGCAAATGGAATTTAATTCAGATAAGTGAAGTGATGCATTTTGCAAAGTCAAACCAGGGCAGAATCTTCACGGTGAACATAGAAATAATACATCACAGAAACTTGCCAACGATAAACACAAAAAGCTGGAGTAACTCAGCAGCTCAGACAGCACTTCTGGAGAGAAGGAATAGACTCTCAGTCTGAGGAAGGGTCTCGACCCGAAACGTCACCTATTCCTTTTTTCCAGAGATGCTGTCTGACCCGCTGAGTTACTCCAGCTTTTTGAGTCTTTCTTCGGTTTAAACCAGCATCTGCCATCTTCCTACACAGGAACAAGATCTTTGGTCCAAAATGTCTAGGTCAAACAAACATGATGCTAAACTAATCTGCTTTGCCTGCAGCTGATGCATATAATCCTCCATTTTCCCTAAATATAGAAGGGAAAAACCTATCGAAAAGTCCCTCTTAAATGCCACCATGCCTCCATCCTTCGCCAACACCACGTTCCCCAGGAACGTGTTTCTACCGGAATCCACCACTGTGTGGAAAAAAATGTTTGCTCTGCACTCTTGTTGTATAGTTCTCCTTTGAAATAGTGTGCCCAGAGCCTTCTTGTCCTTGGCAGAGCTCTCGAACCAGATTTAAGTTCCCTGCTTCTTTGTCAATTCATTTCTGGGGAAAGACACTTGTGACTGTCTACCTGGTATCCGCTGCCTCTTATCAAGTTTGTGATAAGCATTCTGGATCCCGTGTCAGAATCCCAACTTCTCATGGAGTGTTCCAGAGCTAAAAACAATCCAATCTGCTTTGCCTTTTATTCCTCCATTTCAAAGTCGAAAAGTCAAAGTACCGCCCCCTTTATTGTTCAACCCTTCCTTGTAAATTGGCAGTATTCTTAGCAATTCTTTGGGGAAAATTGTGACTGTCTCTTATTCCTCTTATAATTCCTTGTATCGGCAATACCTTCAGAGAAAACAATCCAAGGTAGCACAGTAGCCTTCATGCAACCCTGTGTAGGCAATACCTTCCATCATTCACAACTTCATGCACCTGTGACACATTTCTATGGCAAATCCCACCTTCCAACTATGAATGGGATAGAATAAATATGAACCCACTATGGTGAGCGTAATTGTCCATACTCACCAAGCAGCAAATTATTAATACTGGCAGTTCTTGGAGCACAGAGTGGGATCACTGTGGGATGCTCAATTACACATTAACGATCTGGCCCAATAGTTCTGCCGAAGCGGCACTGATCTGAAACATTAACTGTTTCTCTCTTCACTGCTGCCGAGCATGAAGGAAAGTAAACCACGCTCCTTCTTTACCTCTCTATCTCCTCATGTTGCCATTTTCAGGGAGCTCTGGATCTGGATCATGCCTCCCCATGTTGGCCGGCCACACTCTTATTTCACTCCTGCCATTGGGAAGAAGGTCCAGGAGTCTGATAACTGTAACATCCAGGTTCAGGAGCAGCTTCTTCCCTACAACCATCAGGCCTCTAAACACTACAACCTCCACAATAATCTCTGAACTACAGACTTATGGAGCATTGTTTTTTTGTCTTTGCACTATCACACACACGCACACACACGCGCACTTTTTTCATTGTTTACCATGGTGTTTACAGAGTACCATGTTTACATAACTGTTCTGCTGCTGCTGTAGAATTTCGTTGTTCCATTTCAGGACATACGACAATAAAACACTCTCGACTGTTGACCACCAAAATCCCTCTGCACATCAATCCTGTTAAAGGTCTTGTCCTATCCAGTGTGGGCAAGTTGGGCTGAAAGGCCTGTTTCCACACTGTATCCAGTGGTCTGCTTTTAATTCAGCAACTAATAAACGTGAGATCAAATACAAATGTCTGGAAGTTGTGGTTGACTATGGCACACTCCACCATTCGATTTGTAAAAATGGCAGCTCACTGCTGTATCATGGAAAATCATCGGCAAGCATGACGTTGTTTCATCTCCATGGCAGATCAATAAACATGGCAAGTTAAGTCATGTCAATGTAATACAAGTTCTCTTTGAATGATGCGTTAACTGTTAATTACTATCAATCAACATTGCTGGCAGTGCAAATTAACTACAACTGGTGTGAAGTCTTGTTCTTTCAGGTTTTAATTGATGGTGTTTTTTTTGAAATGTTAAAAAAAATTAATTTACTGTTATTTTTTTCTCTTTCCCAACCTAATCCACTTCCTTTGCCTTCGTACTCCCAATACCCACTCAAACTCAGAGTGCCCACTCAGTCCTTGTGTTTACTTCTCAGTATTTTATGCTGCTTGGTTAAGGAGATGCACAATTGTTTGCCAAGTTCACTCAAGTCTCTGGCATACTGTTTGCTTCACTGATCTGTTATCAACTCATCCATTCGGCAACGAACGCAAAGATTTTACAATGGAGGTGGCGGAGGCTGAAATGTTGAGCAAAGAAACAAAGTGCTGGAGGAATTCAGAGGGTCAGGCAGCATCTATGGAGGGAAATGGAAATGGACAGAGTCTCAACGTTTTGGGTCCATATCCTTCTTCAGACTTTTAAATTCTGGTTTATGAAATGAATTGAAAATTTGTGCATGAAGAGGCTTCTCAAAACAGTCGGCATTTGCTGGTCTTCAAAAGCATATGCCGACCCATTGTGTTAACAATTTTAGTTGAGTTTAGTTTAGAGCGCCCTGGAGCGGAAAAGACTGCAAAAAGCTGGGAACACTGCCCAGTCCATCATCGGCTCTGACCTCCCTACCATCGAGGGGATCTATCGCAGTCGCTGCCTCAAAAAGGCTGGCAGCATCATCAAGGATCCACACCATCCTGGCCACTCACTCATCTCCCCGCTGCCTTCAGGTAGAAGGTACAGGAGCCTGAAATCTGCAACATCCAGGTGCAGGAATAGCTACTTCCCCACAGCCATCAGGCTATTAAACTCAACTCAAACAAAACTCTGAACATTAATAGCCCATTGCACTTTATCTGCTTATTTATGTGTGCATATCAATGGTATATGGTCACACTGATCTGTTCTGTATTTATTTATGCAAACTATATTCTGTTGTGCTGAAGCAAAGCAAGAATTTCATTGTCCTATCTGGGACACATGACAATAATCTTTCTTGAAATCTTGAGATACGGCCCTTCGGCCCACCGAGTCCACGTTGACCAGCAATCCCCATACACCAACATTATCCTACACACTAGAGAAAATGTACAATTTTACTGAAAGCAATTGGCCTACAAACCTGTATGTCTTTGAAGTGTGGGAGGAAACCAGAGCACCTGGAGAAAGCCCAGGCTGTCACGGGGAGAACATACAAACTCCGTACAGACAGCATCCATAGTCAGGATCAAACCCGGGTCCCAGGAAAGTTGTGCTCGCTCATTGCTCAAGAATAAGAAAGTCTAACAATTTATAACTGTGCACCACTGGATACCTTAAACTATCTTGCCCTGAAATTAGCTGATCTGAAGGTGAGTGCAATACTGGACTGTTATCATTGCCTTTAGTGCTGCTAGGTAAATGAGGGGGGAAGGTAATCAAGCAAATTCCTATTACTGATATCTGCATGGTGACTGAAACAGGAAAGTGCAATAGTGTGAAAGGCAGGTGAGATAAGGTCAGGCTTAGCTGTATAAGAAGGACCTGCAGATGCTGGAAAATCAAAGGTAGACAAAAGTGCTGGAGAAATTCAGCGGGTGCAGCAGCATCTATGGAGCGAAGGAAATAGGTAACGTTTCGGACCGAAACCCTTCTTCAGACTTGAAATAGGCAATGTTTCGGGCCAAAACCCTTCTTCAGAAGGATTTTCGGCCCGAAACATTGCCAATTTCCTTCGCTCCATAGATGCTGCTGCACCTGCTAAGTTTCTCCAGCACTTTTGTCTACTTTCAGGCTTAGCTGTAGTTCTTTAACACCCTCCTAAACACCATTCCATCATGACAAATGCTAGAATGTCTTGTCCAGTGTCACACAAGAAGACAGTCCAAGCTGCCAAACAATGGTCAGCATTCATGCAACTGCGCCCCAGCATCGAGCGGAGAGAAAGAGCACAAAAGTGGAAACATCAACATGATCCCTCAAAACAAAATTCACAAGCTCTTTCTGTTCCCCCCACCTATTTAGCAAGCTTCACCAACTCAATCAAGCCAGACTTTTAAATTCTGATTTATTAATGTTTACATGCTTTATGTGGTATTTATTGTACCCCGGTTCATATTAAATAGAACAGTTTGTGTCTAAGATGCCAGCAGAGGCCGAGTTTGCAGAACTGCCAGCTGTGTGGATGCCTCAAACTCTCGAACTGCTGCTTCATTACTTGGAAAACATTAAACAACTGTGCATTGGGAGTAGAAAATGAGACTGTTAAACCAACCTGATATAATTCTCATCAACAAAGGGAAAGAGCACAGATCAATTAAGCCTCCACTGTGTAGCAATGAAGCATATCTGAAGCCGTGAGACTTAAAACAAATTGACTGCGGAAAACTCTATAGGAGGAGTACGAGTGAGGGAAATCCATGGCAGGGAAGGTGGGTGAGCGAGGGGGGAACAAAACGATGAAGGAAAACACGGCACAGTGGCGCAGCCGTTGAGTTGCTGCCTTCCAGTGCTTGCAGCGCCGGGGACCCGGGTTCGATCCCGACCACGGGTGCTGTCCATGCGGAGTTTGTATGTTCTTGGGTTTCCTCCAAAATCTTGGGTTTACTCCCACACTCCAAAGGTGTACAGGTTTGTAGGTTAATTGGCTCGGTGTAAATGTAAATTGTCCCTAGTGTGTGTAGGATAGTGTTAATGTGCGGGGTTCACTGGTCGGTGCGGACTCGGTGGGCTGAAGGGCCTGTTTCCGCACTGTATCTCTCAACTAAACTGAGAAGATTTAACAAAACTAGATCTCTTCGATATCTCAAAAGACCAAGGACATTTGACAGCCTTTATAATTAAGTCGAGTGCACGTGGGGGTCAGCAAATGAGGATAGCTGCTATGGAAATTATTAACTAACGTTTTTTACAATAACCTCCTCCTGTACAACAGCCATATATATACGCTTCTTGTTTTGAACTAAATTCAGTCAATATTATATAGAACATTGCTACAAGAATTGCAACTGCTCACCTTGAGATTTTCCAATTAATAAAAGTAACTCATTGCCAGAGCGGAAAATGTACTGCTGAACAGTCTATGCGAATGGGCAGTTAATCAAATGACTACCACCGTAGATCACCTTGAGTAAATGTGTTCAATAAAATGTTACTCACAGCATATAATAATGCACTCCTGAATGTAATGTAAGTGTATCAGGAACACATCTGGAAATATTTCACGGCAGAAATGCTTATTTCCTGTGTGTGTGGACCCCTTGAGTAAATATCTTCAATAAAACATTAGCCCCATGTTCATCATAACAATAGCTCCCTGTAGTAAAAGGAGTTCACTAAGAATGTTTCTGGGTTAAAAAATAATGTTTCTGCTGTAATTTCCTTTGGTGTAATTACACAGCAGTTGCTCATAATATAAATACACTGAATGTGGTTTTAAAAGAGTATTGCACATGCAAAAATATGGAACGCCTAAACTGTCTCCTTAGCTTCCGTGTACGATTTCCCTGCAATAAACCACTGGAACATATTCGGCATGGATTTCTTTCTTTAAAGATCAATTAACCATTACTTCACCAAGCTCCTTAAGCTTTTCAGACAACCCAGATCTCTCTGAACACAACACAAAACGCTACCAGTTTAATCAATTTAAAGCAGACCTGTTGCTTTTATTTTGTAATCTTTTTCCTCATTAGATTTCCTCCCTCCTTTTAAAAGATATTTCTGCAGATTTTCAATTTGCTGCTCATTGTTTCTGAAATCACTTTAAGAGAAGACCTCCTTTAGCCTAAGTTTACGACTGAAATTACAAGGCTGCTATCCACGATTGAGGACAGCTCCTCTTACCCAAGGCCAGCTGCATCTGATGGCTAGGAATCTACCACAATCCTAGCAAAGACAACATACACAATAGGACCTTTCCAGGTGTATACATCTCCTACTCTTTCGATAAGCTCTCCAGGTCTTGTAGGAGGCTATAATCACAACCTTTGCATAACCTTGGCAAACAGGAGAGTACAGCATTAGGGATCTCTGTATTTTTAAAGGAGGCTGCTGATGGTCAAGTATCTTTACATTATACAATAACATTTACTCGGGTCATCTGGATATTTCAGGTATTTGTAGATCCAAATTGTAGAAAAGCAAGTAACTACGGCAATTTCTTTTAACTTCTATGATCGCCTTTGTCAATGATATTCAGTAAAAACTCAATTGCGGTTATTTGCCCAACTTGCCTTGTCCGATACAGAATGTATTTGATCTATCATTTATCTAGAAGGAATTTAATTCTCACAATGGAAATGTATTAAATCTTCCAATCTTGGAAGAAATTCATACCTGAAGATCCAACAAGTTAATAGGTTCAAGGGTACAAATGCTCAATAAAATCAGGATCTGTGCTCCGGGAAGGTATTTCTTTTTAAGAGAATGATTTGTAGAGATAAACGCTATGTTAATGTATCTTGTTTATTCAAAGGAATAGGTGTCTGAATGATAAAACACCATGCATCAAATCAACAGATTTTGAGTCCAAGAAAGAAGAGGGTTGTCTTGGTAAAGATGATCTTAAAGATAACTCCATTTATCAAACCTATAAAAAAAGTAATCTTTAAAATATTTCTTTGGATAGTGGGCTATCAATCATAAAGCACTGTATGATAAATCACTGGGCTGGGTGTTTGTGTGTTGGTGATTGGAGGGATCCGTGCATGAACTGTTAGGGTTTTGACCTAGTCCAGAATTCCAGATGTCACTTGGGGCTGGGCATCGCCATGAAGGGCAATTAATCTCCCCGAAAGAAAATGTCAGAAATCCAGCTGAGGATTGCCTGACCCTCCACACTCTTCAAACGTGTAAATTAAACCACAAACAGCACTCAACAGAAAGCATTGGGCTCATTCGTCATCAAGTCATGGAGAGGAACTGCACAGTAAACGGCACTTTGGTCCACGGGATTGTGCTGGCCCACTTACACTACCACCACCAACACACAAGGGGCAAATACAAGTGGCCAATTCATCTGCTACGTCTTTCTTGGGGGGGGGGGGGGGGGGGGGGGGGGGGGGGGGGGGGGGGGGGGGGGGCCGTAGAACCCAGGGGGGAACCCGTGTGGCCACAGGGAGAATATGCAAAATCCACGCAGACCACACCTCAGGTCAGGATTGAACCTGGGTCTCTGGAGCTACGAGGCGGTAACTCTACCAGCAGCGCCACTGTGCTGCCATGAAGTCATGTTTAAGTTCGCTTTCTGTTGCCAATTTAAACCAGTAACATAGAAACATATAAAATAGGTGCAGGAGGAGGCCATTCGGCCCTTCGGGGCAGCACCGCCATTCATTGTGATCATGGCTGGCCGTCCCCAATCAATAACCCGTGCCTGCCTTTTCCCCAAACTCAGCAAACAGAACAGAACATAAGTGGTTCAGCAGAATCACAATGGAAGTGGAGGAGTGGGGTACGGGGTGGCGATGGGGGGGAAGAATATCAAGAGGCTAGCTGTTCGACTAATTTCCGTGTTTATTTTCACTGCGAGTATTGACACAGGGAGAACAAACTGAGGCCGAGAGAGTTGAAAGATTAACGCGGGGAACAAATAATTGGAAACATTCTTTCAAATAATGGAAACGCTATAAACAATTTAACCAATTGTTTCAGCTATTTGTACCTGTGGTACTGCCTTGTACAAAAATCAAGAGCCACCAATATACAACGCCCAGAAACTTTCCAAACTAATCAGATCTCAACTACGATGTTAAAATTAATTGTGGGCGTCTCGTCGCAGTGAGGATTGTTTGGGTGGATATAAATCACGCAACAAGGGTAAAACTGGCCTTTGTACTTCCATGAGCTCAACTGAGTGAGTTTCTTAACAATTGAAAGACCTTTCTATCCTGAAATGAACAGGCATTTTAAATTCAACCACTTTGAGAAAATGATGGTGATTGAAACAATTTTGCATTAAATGAAACAGAAACGTAAATGCATAAAACAGAAACAAACACTCCAAGGGTCAAAAAGGAAAATGTGATTTTTTTGTGGTGAAGCATGGCTCGCTGTGACTGCCAGTGTTTCTTCTGGGTGCTCTGGTTTCTTACCAAAGCCAAAGACATGCTGGATGGTCAGTTAATTGCCCCGAATAAGTAGGTGAGAGGAAGAATCTGAGGGATGGTTGACGGGACTGTGGGAAGAATACAATGGGATTAGTTCACTCTGTGCCAGGTGGGCCAGGAATCCCTGCTGCTTGACTCCAAGACCCCAGATCAAACTGGGGACAGTGAAAGTTCAAAGGTGGGATTACATCAATCAGGGTCAACTCTCATGATTGTGATCACTTGCAAATCAATAATGCAACAGAAATCATGGAAACTGATCCCTCTCTTGTATCAAATTGAACTGAGCCATGACAAGACTTTTCATAGATCTGTGGTGACTTTAAAACGTTGGTGGTGAAACCTGCTGCTGAATGGTGGGATAATTGGCAGTGCTATCCGGAATTTATTTCATGAATGAAGCGGATATAGAAGTACTGGGTCAACATTCCAGAGGTGAGATGAGAGCCATTGACCTGGACATCAGAACTGCATTGACTGAGTGTGGCATCAAGGAGCTGTGGTAAAACTGAAGGTAATGTAATCAAGGGCAATGGCCATCAAACACTTGAATGATTAGGGTTATGCCTTACACAAAGAAAAGATCATTGTGGTTGTTGGGGATCAATCAACACAGCTCCAGGACACATCTTCAGGAGATTCTTGGGATAAGAACCAAACTCAACTATGTTCTCTCGACTCTGGATCAGTTCCTGTGGACTGGAAGGTAGCCAATATACAGTAACTCAAATTTTTAAGAAAGGAGGGAGAGAGAAAACGGAGAATTATAGACCAGTTAGCCCTACATCGGTAGTGGGGAAGATGCTGGAGTCAATTTTTAAATATGTTATAGCAGCGCATTTGTAAAGCATTGACAGGATCGGTCAAAGTCAGCATGGATTTATGAAGGTGAAATCATGCTTGACTAATCTTTTGGAATTTTTTGAGGATATAACCAGTGGAATGGATAAGGGAGAGCCATTGAATGTGGTGTATCTGGACTTTCAAAAAGCCTTTGACAAGGTCCCACACAAGAGATTGGGAAACGTTTAAAGATAAACAGAAGGCACTGAGAGTGGTAGCGGTGTGGAATGAGCTACCAGTGGAAGTGGTGGAGGCAGGTTCATTGGTATCATTTAAAAATAAATTGGATAGGCATATGGATGAGAACGGAATGGAGGGTTATGGTATGAGTGCAGGCAGGTGGTACTTAGGGGAAAAAACATTTGTTCGGCATGGACTTGTAGGGCCGAGATGGCCCGTTTCCGTGCTGTAATTGTTATATGGTTATATGGTTAACTAAAGAGTCAATACGGGGAGAAAAGATGAAGTATGAAGGTAAGCTAGCCAAGAATATAAAGGAGGATAGTAAAAGCTTCTTTAGGCGTGAAGAGGAAAAAAAAATAGTTTAGACAAATATGGGTCCCTTGAAGACAGAAACAGATGAATTTATTATGGGTAACAAGGAAATGGCAGACGAGTTGAACAGGTACTTTGGTTCAGTCTTCAATAAGGAAGACACAAAACAAGCTCCCATATCTACTAGGGGACAGATGACCTAGTGTGACGGAGGAACTGAAGGAAATTCACATGTCAGGAAATGGTGTTGGGTAGACTGATGGGACTGAAGGCCAATAAATCCCTGGGCCTGATGGTCTGCATCTCAGGGTACTCAAGGAGGTGGCTCTTGAAATCGTGGACGCATTGTTGATCATTTTTCAATGTCCTATAGATTCAGGATCGGTTCCTGTGAATTAGACGGTAGCTAATGTTATCCCATTTTTCAAGAATGGAGGGAGAGAGAAAACAGGGAATTATAGACCAGTCCGCCTGACATCATTGGTGGGGAAGATGTTGGAGTCGATCATCAAAGATGTAATAGCGGCACATTTGGATAGCAGCAACAGGATCGGTCCGAGTCAGCATGGATTTACAAAGGGAAATTCATGCTTGAAGAATCTACTGGAATTTTTTGAGGATGTAACAAGTGGCGGCGCTCCGGAAGTGGCGGCGCTGTTAACAGCTGCGGCTCGTCTGCAGTCCGTCTGAATTTACTTTTTTCTGTTGCTTTTTGGCTTGTTTTGGTTAAGTTTAGTTTGTTGGGTTGTGTTAGGGGGGTGAAACATGTTCTCTGTCTCTTCCTTCAGGGGAATGCGACTTTTTCGTGTCGTATCCCCCTTCTCTGCCTCCGTCTGCGCTGAGGCCTAATGGCGGAGCTGGCGGCCTCCAGCCTGCGACTGACCCCGAGGCTCCGGAGGCAGCCAGCCAGGACTCACCAACGAGAGGCTGGCCGTCTTCTGGGCTGAGGCAGCGGTGGCCCGACTTGCTGGTGCGTCGTTCTGGCTTTCGGCGGCGGCCTGGAGCTGATGCAGCGGGTCTCGGAGCTGAGACTGCGGGACCCGGAGCTGGAGCAGCGGCCTGGAGCTGGGGCGGCTGCCTGGAGCGGAGACTGCGGGACCCGGAGCTGGGGCGGCGGCCTGGAGCTGGGGCAGCGGCATCTCCGGCCTGGATCGATCGCCTCAGCGCAGAGGGAGAACAAGGAGGGAAGAGACGGAGACTAAGACTTTGCCTCCATCACAATGATGATGTGCTTGGTGAACTCACTGTGGTGGATGTTTAATTTGTGTTTATTGTATGTTTTGTTTTTATTGGTTCTGTGTATGACTGCAGGCAACATAATTTTGTTCAGACCGAAAGGTCTGAATGACAATAAAGGAAAGTTTAAGTTTAAGTTTAAGTAAAATAGACAAGAGGGCCAGTGGATGTTGTGTACCTGGACTTTCAGAAAGCCTTTGACACGGTCCCACACAGGAGATTAGTGGGCAAAATTAGAGCACATGGTATTGGGGATAGGGTATTAACATGGATAGAAAATTGGTTGGCAGACAGGAAACAAAGAGTAGGGATTAACGGGTCCCTTCCAGAATGGCAGGCAGTGACTAGTGGGGTGTCGCAAGGCTCGTTGCTGGGATCGCAGCTATTTACAAAATATATTAAGGATTTAGATGAAGGAATTAAAAGTAATATTAGCAAATTTGCAGGTGACACAAAGCTGGGTAGCAGTGTGAACAGTGAAGAGGATACCATGATGTTGCAGAGTGACTTGGACAGGTTGGGTGAGTAGGCAAATGCAGTATAATGTGGATAAATGTGAGGTTATCCACTTTGGAAGCAAGAACGGGAACGCAAATTATTATCTGAATGGTGTCAGATTAGGAGAAGGTGAGGTGCAACGAGACTTGGGTGTGCTTGTACATCAGTCACTGAAAGTAAGCATGCAGGTACAGCAGGAAGTGAAGAAACCTAATGGCATGTTGGCCTTCATTGCGAGCGGATTTGAGTTTGGGAGCAAGGAGGTTCTACTGCAGTTGTACAGGGCCCTGGTGAGACTGCATTTGAAGTATTGTGTACAATTTTGGTCTCCTAATTTAAGGAAGGATATTATTGCTATTGAGGGAGTGAAGCGTAGGTTCACCAGGTTAATTCCCGGGATGACGAGACTGACTTATGATGAAAAAATGGGTCGACTTAAAGCTGTAGCGGCTCTTCTGCCTGATCAAACTTCCCCACAGTATAGAAAAGGCTTTTGACGGAGACCCACATCAATCATGAGAGATTGAGATTCGGATGAGCTTATTGCCATAATATACATTAATGGGTGACAAATTCCTACTTCACATGAAGCTCATGGAGTAAACATAAATATACAAGAAATGCAACAAATGCAAGAATAGCAGAATGGTGCAGAGAGTGTAGTGTAAACAGAAGTGGCACAACAAATTAAAAAGGAATAATGGTGGAGAGTTTATAGCTCTATACCCATGACTGTGTAGCGAGATGGAGGTCCAATGCCATCTTTAATTGACTGTGATACCAAATTGTGATGTCAAAATATTTGTGCTTTGATTTTAGCTTGGGTCTAACTTCAGTTCAACCTTCATCTATTGTTAGCTTTGACCAACTTTTTAACGACATTACCCACAAAATGCAGGAGTAACTCAGCGGGAGAGGCAGCATCTCTGGAAAGAAGGAGTGGGTGACGATTTGGGTCGAAACCCTTCTTCAGGCTTAGTGTCAGAGGAGAGTGAATTACAGAGATAAGGAAGTGTAAGGGATCAAGAGAGATGAATTTCAAGGGAAATGAATGTAGAATAGACCATGATCATCTCTTTTGATCTCTAACACTTCCTTATCTCTGTAACTCCCTCTCTCCTGACATCACCCATTCCTTCTCTCCAGAGGTGCTGCCTGTCCCGCTGAGTTACTCCAGCATTTTGTGTCTATCTTCGGTGTAAACCAGCATCTGCAGTTCCTTCCTACTCTTTTAACGATATTAGTGTCACCCTTAAAGGCATCTGTAGCCCAACACAATAATATTTTCTTTTATACTTTACAAAATTAATAAGCCAGGTTTCTTTCATCTGTTAAAATATGGAGCCAACATTATTTTATTTCACACTGACGGATTTAATTAATAAAATCGGGAGGACTGAAAATTCCAACAAATAAAAGTATTATTTTCAGAGTTAAGGTGCACTACAGCACAGGAACAGGCACTTTGGCCTGTCTGTCGGTATGGGCCATCAAGAATCCAACTATACTAATCCCAAGTCTGTAACCTTCTATGTCTTTGCGATTCAAGTTACATTCTATAAATGAATTTTGCACGTTTCTGAGAATACCATGAATTGACACCATTCAATAAACATTTAATTGTGCCATATAACAGCACCAGATACTAAATACTAATGCTGTTATACGGCATCAGTGTTTCTAAATACTTTTAACACTAAATATTGGTGTGTGCTTGAAAGGAAGATATGAAGGATGTTCTCTGCCTCAGAGGGCAGTGGAGGCCAATTCTCTGGATGCTTTCAAGAGAGAGCTAGATAGGGCTCTTAAAGATATGGCGAGAAGGCAGGAATGGGGTACTGATTGTGGATGATCAGTCATGATCATATTGAACGGCGGTGCTGGCTCGAAGGGCCAAATGGCCTACACCTGCACCTAATGTTTCTATGTTCATGAAGAAACTGCAGATGCTGATTAAACCAAAGATAGACACAAAATGCTGGAGTAACTCAGCGGGACAGGTAAGATCTCTGGAGAGAAGGAATGGGCGCTGATTCGGGTCGAGACCCTTCTTTAATTATGTTTATCTGCTTAATTAATTAATTATATCTGAAAGAAATGAATAAATACTTCAGTAATAGCATTTACCACATTCCCAGAATCTTTCCTGTTTGCCTTGGTGAGCTACTCTCAGTCTAAAGAAGGGTCACGACCCGAAAAGTCACCTATTCCTTTTCTCCAGAGATGCTGTCTGACCCGCTGAGTTGCTTCAACATTTTGTGTCTATCAACATATACCACTTGGAATTGGAGATTCAGCAAATTCTGTCTGAACTGAATGGATTATTAAGCAGTTAATATCATGATTCTGCTGTAATTCCTACAGCTTTACCCCTTTTTTTTAATTGTATAGTGGTTTGAGGTAATCTTATGAAAATGTAATCTTGAGAATTATGCAAAGGTTCCTAATCATGTGTGCCGTTTGCCAAGGAGTCTCAACCAGAATCTCCTTGAACAACTTTTCAAATGGCAAAAATTTAACGGAACAAACTGGAGTACGACTGTCTCCAACACCTCATACTTAAACCCCTGTCCCACTTTCCCCGAGTTACTCACGAATTCTCCCGAGTTTTCCCCTTGATTCAAACTCGGAGATGACAGACGTAGGCACTCGGGGCTATTTTTTTTTTAACTCGTGGACATTTTTCAACATGCTGAAAAAAGTCCCGACTCACCTGATGCCCCGAGTACCTATGGCTGGCATTACGAGCGGCTACGAAATATCAATGGACTCCTATGGCCTCCTAAGGACTCGCTACGGACATTCCCCGAGTTTGAATCAAGCAGAAAACTCAGGAGAAATCGTGAGTAACTCAGGAAAGTAGGACAGGGGCTTAACTTTACAGCTCAGTCACTATTATGACGTTAACATCAGGCATTGTAACTGTTAAATGTATGACCTTCCAACTGTTGCTGTGATGCTCAGACATAGAAGATCAGAGGGCTCTTTGGTCAATCCGATTTTATTAATTTTGCAGGATTGCTGGGAAGCCCATTTATCTAATTGCTCCTTGTGAAGATGGGGGAGAGCTGCCGTCTTGAACCTCTCATTCCTAAGGGGTGTTCAGGGATTCAAATCCAACACCAATGAAGGAATGGCAATAAATATACAAAACGGGATAATATAAGATGAGAAGAGGATGTTACAACCCGTGCTAAATGCCATGGTCTTTCTCGGTTGTTAAGCTACAACTTTGGGCATTGCTGTCTGAGCATCCAACTGCAGGACACTAAGCATATGGTGCAAACAGTAGGCACAGTCAGCTGGTGGTGGTGGTGGGAGTTAATAAAAGAAACATCCAATGAACTGGTCTTGGTGGTTTAATCTGCTTTAAACGAAGTAATTTAAACTAAGTCATTTAAACTCCCATGATAGTTCAATAGATTTCGGCTTTTGAGTTTCCGGGCCATTCACGTTTAGAAATCCCAGGGTTGATGTGCATCTACTTATCTCTAAGGGCATTGCAATTCTGTGGGCATCTAATAAAGACCATGTTTAGAATCCATTACCAAAAATGCTGTTGACACACATTGCCAAGTTCACAGGAGAATAAACCACACTTGGCTGTGGTACCGTAGATAGAGATTGCCTGTTTGGTGTGATTAAAATAGTAGAACTGCTCTTGTTAGAACAGAGACTTTCACCTTTGTATATTTTGTTGTGACACTCACAGACAATGTTACAGAGGTCAGTAATAATCATCTCACACCAACCGGTTCCAAGGAACAAATCCAATGGGTCGAATACAAAGTGTTGGAGTAACTCAGGTAGCATCTCTGGAGAACATGGAGAGACAAACCTTTGGGTCATGTCCCTTCGTCAGACTGTGAAGATGGGTTCCGACCTATCCATGCCCTTCAGTCCTGACCCACTGAGTTACTCCAGCAGTTTGTGTTCTATGCAAGATTCAAGCATTTGCATTTCTTTGTGTTTAAACTGTTGACTTCTGGTGCTAGTTCTCAATTCGATTTCAAAAATCTGTAGCCTCCCTTTGATCTGGTATTTTGTTGGTTCACATGCCTGATCAATGGTGTTTTATCATTAATGTTTTATTATTATTATTATTAATGTTTAATGTTTTCTGAGTCATTCGTAACTGTCACTGTATGTCACGTTGTTACTTGTGGGCGGAGCACCAAGGCAAATTCCTTGTATGTGAATACTTGGCCAATAAACATACTTACTTAGTTGACCTCACAGCAACCTAACCACCTTGTCAATTTAGGAGAAAATATTTGTAACAAGTTGCAGCGACTCATTTATTTTTCTATTCCTTTTGGAGAAGTGAAGGCAGTGCATGGCAAGGGCTGCTCACTGTATTACAGTGTTACACCTCCACCTATCTGCTGAGCATTGGCTATTTGCAGCCTTGATAAAAATGGATACAACTGCACGATTTCAATTGGTAATTGAGAAACCATCACTTTCATCTCCTATTTACAGCTTTCCATTTCTGGGAAACATTACCTCATTTACCGAACTGCATAAAAAAAATGAGAAGGCTGCATAACCTGATATCCTGGGTCAAAGAAGTGAAAATCTCTCTCTCTCTCTGTCTCTCTCTCCCTCTCCTGAAATCAGCAGCTTTCTTCTGGTGAAAGAAAGCATCGACGTGTAGAATGTTACTTCAACAAGGTTCCAAACCAATAATTCGGGACTATTATTTGTGTAAAATACAATAAAAAGCTATTTTATTTTTTGTGCTGCCATTATTAAGTGAAGAAGGAGCACATATTACCCAGCATACTCATTCTTAACTAATGCGCACCGACCTAACCTCTGAATGCTATCAGTTTCCGATATAACATCTCTATTAGGTTGTAAAATAAGTAAATATACTCCTAATGACCCAAGTGCTTAATGATGCTATTGAACAAATCAATTCTCTCATTCCCTTTGTCAGTCGCAATCTCTCCTGCCCAGATTTAGCCCTTATCTAATTCTAACAGTGCGGTAACACATTTGTAACTTTGCAAACCTGGAACACAATACACAGACCTATATTTGAGGCTCAATTTCATAACACATTTAAATAAAATGTTACTGTGATAATACTGAAGGATCCCTTTTTTCCCCACCCCGGCTAATCTCTCATTGAATTTTTTTTCTGGAGAACGCATATATCTGCCAGAAACTAAATTTAGAGACTAACGGTGTTTTGTTTAATGGTTTTTGATTGGATAACACTTTTGGATGCATTTTGCTTCCCATTTTGCTCTTGAGGGCAACATGCGTGACTCTCCTTCATTATCCTGCCAGAGGTCTGGTACAAACACTATGGGAGTGATGTATGGTAACGCACCCCACCAGATTCAGGGACAGTTTCTTCCCAGCTGTTATCAGGCTACTGAATCATCCTACCACAACCAGAGAGCAGTGTAGAACTACTATCTACCTCTTTGGTGACCCTTGGACAATCCATGACCGGACTTTGCTGGCTTTACCTTGCACTAAATGTTATTCCCTTATCATGTATCTCTACAATACAAATGGATCGATTGTAATCATGTATTGTCTTTCTGCTGACTGGCTAGCATGCAACAAAAGCTTTTCACTGTGCCTCGGTACACGTGACAATAAACAAACTGATCTAACTAAATTAAATGGGCCCCGACCTCGGGTGTTTCAGAGGAAGAGGACTTAACTTTCTGGTGCCTTTCCCCACAGTGGAAATTTTTGATTCTGCTGTGGGGGGATGTTTGTGTTGAACTCTATAATGTGTTGTGTCCATTTTCTTTCTTTATTTATTTTTAACCTTTTTCTATGGTTTGTATGGAAACTTATTATTTAATTTATGTAAAGCACTTTGGTGTCAATGCGAGTTGACTTAAAACGTGCTATATAAATAAAACTTACTTACTTATTAGATGAGGGGAAATTCAGGTGATAAAGCCCCACGTCTTGGACTGGGAATTTTACCCTTTAATGATGTTGCTTCCTATCACAACAATAGCGTGTCGCATTAATTGAGAGGATTATAGTGGGGTGGTTGTAGAGGACGTGTGGTAGGGGATGGTTCTGAGTGTAATCAATGGATTCCCTTTCTGCTCATCCCACCTATTGGGTCTTTCCATGGCCATCATTGTAAAGATGGTGACAGACCTCAGGAAGCAATGGTTTTATGATCTTCCCAAGGAAGGAACAGACATTCACTCAGTCACTCTCCATTAGTTTCAGCTCCATACACTTCTTTGCCCATAGCCCTCTTCTTGGCTGAAATGTTCTGGTTGATAGCTGGCCCTGATGTTTGAGATATTCTGACAAGTTAAGGTTTATCACCAGTTCTTCAGATGCTGCATCTACATCCCCACAATGGCACTGCCAATTGCTTCCTGGTAAAACAACACGTGGTGGGAGATGTGTAGGAAGGAACTGCAGATGCTGGTTTACACCAAAGATAGACACAAACCGCTGCAGTAACTCAGTGGGTCAGGCAGCATCTCTGGAGAATAGGAATAGGTGATGTTTTGGGTCGAGACCCTTCTTCAGATTGATAGTCAGGGGCTAGTTAGAGGAAATTAGAGGTATGAAAAGGTGCAGAACAAATCAAAGCTGACTCAGGAAAGGTGGAACCAACAATGGTCGATTGTTGGCAGTGGAAGAGGTGATAACGAAGGGGTACAAAAAGTGAAATGAGCAAGACGACAGGGGTGGGGGAGGGATGGAGAGAGAAGGAATGTAAAGGTTACCTGAAATTAGAGAAATCAATACTCATACCGCTGGGTTTTAAACTGCCCAAATTAAATATGAGGTGCTGTGTCTGCAATTTGTGGATGGAGATCACAGTGGATCTCTCATGACCTAGGATAGGGAAGGAGAATGAGCTGTACACTCCGGGATTTGGCCCCCATAGGGACAACCCTGGTTATTCCAAGCATTGTTTGACCCTTCAAGATGGCGGTGGAAGGAGGTGGAGGAAGAGAACTATCCCGGTGAGTAGACTGGGGATTTACCGTGCCGCTCTGGGTCAGCTGTGGAGGGCACCCCTGGACCACGGAGGCTGGACAATGGCCGGAGGCGAAGGACGGTGCACTCGTGTGCTGATGTTGGGAAGGCATCGGAGTGGTAGAGTTGACAGAGTGGGATGCTGGAGGCCCTGAAGCAGCCTGGGGCTCAATTAGATCGGGGGGGGGGGGGGGGGGGGCGCTCAACAAGGTTGAGTGCACGGAAGGGATGTGGCCCATAGTGGTACTGAATGGTAAAGCAGCAATAGAGGACACCGCCAACATCGCCTGGCCAGCATACCAGTCGCAACACCAAGCCGTTGCCACGACAATGGGCCTTTATGGCCAAGTTGACTCCAACATTTAGAAAAATATTGACAGAGCATCCAGGTTGGTGCCTAAAACATAGCAAAGCTTGCGCACTGTCTCAGTGTGGTCTACTAGGCATAAGAAGAATGCTGCTGAACGAGCGTACATGTGAAAATGAAGTACCAGTGAACCATTGTATCATATGCCCCCCATTTCCTCAAGTAAATGGTTGTGTAAAGTAAGAGAGTGCACGCCAAAATCATTTCTGACAGGGAATAAGTATCACCATGAAGTGTAAGCTTGAAAGTGTTAATTAAATATTTAATTTACGATACTTAGAATAGGAACATTGGCTGCCTTCTTTTCTCATTTCCTTCCCACCAAAACTCCAGCCAAATGCGATCTCCCTTTTATTGCCTTGGAACATACCAATCTACACACCACACAAACTGTATTGTTACAGGGCATTTCTGGCATGTACAGTTATTCAAAATGTGCGCTTGATCAGACACAAAAGCAGGCACAAGAACTGCTTCAGCTGGAAGGCACATGTTGTCCAGTTTCTTTATGGATTGAAGCTTGAAAATCCAGTATGCAAACATGGTAATGGAAATATTGACATCTCTGATGAACCTCATGCTGGTTCACCTTTCCCCAGAGAAGTGCAGCTAATTACAAAAAATGTATTCCTGGGATGCAACTGGAACCTGGAAAGGCAGTAAATAATTCCCATTTCTAGTATCCCCAAAGACATTAATTTTCCATCCCATCCCGGAGACATGAGCCACACAAAGGCAATGCTGGTTAGGGGTGGAAATGCCCTCCCTCGGGGACCTCAGCAAATCTGCTGGCGCTTTAGACAATCTGGCAGCTTGAATTGTTATTTTTATTTATATGATACTACAAATATAATTAATTGAGTTTACAAAAAAATCCAAGACTTCCAGACTGTTGGTGCATTGACAGAGCACTGGATACAAATCCATGCTACAGGGGTGTAAGCGGAAAATCCTTAGCTTCATCAAATATTATTCTCTCAACAATTATTCAAAGTTACCCCTACTGATAGGTCTTCAAATATGCAAGTAATATGCCTTTTGAATCCTAGCACCCGTACTGCTTTTTGGAAGGCAATGAGTCATATTTCCAGGATAAGAGATACAATACTGATTAGTAATTGAGGAAGAATTTGGCCTGGATAATACTGCAAACGTTTTACCATGGAACAGATAAAGACCTCGAGAGCTTCACAGACCTGCGGTGTAACAAGGAAATTTCCAAGTAGCTTACAGCCCTTGCTACTTTGTAGCCTTCTCTATCAGAATCAAGGCAGATCAGCTGAATTAGTAAGGCATTCACCAAAGCTTTAAGAAATTCCCTGAAATTGTTATGCTCTGTTGCATGAGGCAAACGCAAGTTTTTAAACTGACATATTCTCGATTAATTTCTGCTCAGCAAACTCCCTACTCTAAAACAAAACTTGCCGGAGATATGTGATTTAGTTCTCCTACATAAACATTTCAGAATATAATGGATTTTAAAGTACAAAAATATATTTTAGATAAGGTGATTTATGATACCCAACCTTGTGCCTTAATTGCATTTGTGTTTTCCAACCTCTGAGTTTGGCTCCGCAAAATAATTAAAATTATGCTGTTTCTTTCTGACTTCCAGTATTCTTTTTATGTGATCACTCAGTCACATTGAGCTGATGGCTGATAGTAAAGAATGATGGAGAAGGGGAAACCCACACAGTGGAGATTGCGAGATCATCATAGCAACTTTCTTCAGGATTAGCAGCATCTATCATCACTGATCTGGCAAAATGATCGTTAAAATGTTAAACACGGGTGAAGCGGCTGTAAACAGATGTAACATTTCATTGCAACACCCTAAAACAGCATTGGCTTTTGCTCGGAACCAAAAATGCAATTAACTCGTCACTAATAACTGAGGAATTATGAAAGAATTACCGGACTTTCCATAGTTTATCTTGCACTACACGTTATTCGCTTTATAATGAGTCTGTAAATTGCAGATGGCTTGATTGTAATCATCTATTGTCTTTTTACAGAAGATAGACCAAAAATGCTGAACTAACTCAGCAGGAGAGGCAGCGTCTCTGGATAGAAGGAGTGTGTGACCTTTTGGGTTGAGGGCCTTCTTCAGCCCAATCCTATCCAGAGATCCTACCTGTCCCACTGTGTTACTCCAGCACTTCAGTGTAAACCAGCACCTGCAGCTCCTTCCCACACACATTATCTTTTTGCTGACTGGTTAGCACGCAGCAAAAGCTTTTCACTGTACCCGACAATAAACTAAACTCAAACTCAAAAGCGTTTTTTTTTTTTAATACTTTTGTCTCATTTGAATCCTCCCTTTGGTATTTTTCACACCATTTTTCTCAGAACTTTCCTCTCACAAACTGGCAGCGATGCCAGTTCATTGATTGTGCCATTCTGACTGCTCTCCCTCTGCCAGCACTCCAGCTGAAATCAGCAGCACAGTGCATGAAGTTCTCCTGCAGGAACCAGCGTCACACCACTCCGAAGAGCTGCCTTCACAGCTGTTGTACAAGATATATAACCTACATAATCAAGCAGGAACAGGATTAAGTGTAGAGCAAGCCCTTTCCATAATGCTGTCATAAGGTGCCACAGTAAAAGCGCGCAATAACAAGAGACAACTTAAAAGCCAATGTCATACCTTGCCCCTTATATTAATCTTAGCCAGACTGGCATGCAAACACCACAATTTCCACAAGTATAATTTCTGCTGTTTTGATGGTGTTATTAAACTGCTTATTTCAATGTCAAAACGGTGTTTCTAAATTAGTAAGGGAGCAACAAATAATGTATTTTCTATTCTAGAGTGTATATCAGGGTCCGGTACAGGGTTGAACGATTCTAAAATATTGTGGAAACCCACACCATTTATGGAGAATGGTCCATATATCCTATAAATCCATTTCCAAAGCTCAGCCCTCAAATGGAGAATGACTTATTTATGTAAGTAAACATCATTTTGCCCTTTCTAACCTTTCTCCAGCCATGGCTGAAATCCCTTGCTTATTATGACCTTTTAACGATCACTAGACCATACAGCTGACCTCCTCCGGTGAGCAATAGCCTTTTTTCTTATTAATAAATTGCATGAAAAACGTAATCTGCGGTCTGTATTGGAATACAGTGCAGCACAGCAATTAAACAAGCAAGCGGCAAGCCAGCATCCTCATTAACAGGAGAGTAGGGTCATCTGTCTGCAGGAACTATCAGGCAACTGGACCTCAGGATCTCATCCGTCTTACAGATGCACCTCTGCACTTGGCAAAATTAATGTAGGTATGAATGCTCTAATCACATCACTGAGCATTTCATTATCAACTTTGCAACGGGAAGTGGTGGCGGGAGGGGGGTGGGGGGAGTGGGGAATAGGCGGGTGGAAGGGGAAGAAGAGAGAGCACGCTCTGTCAAGGCAGTTGCAATAAAAATCAGTCATCTCAGTACCATTTTAATGCTGAACATGAAAAAAATATATATCATGCTTTCTTTTGCTGCAGCTGATAAGAAAGTAACCAATGCAGGAAGATGACAAGGCTTTAGACTGCCAAATGCATCCTTAAAATAAAACTTTCTGTAACGGCCTCTGCTCCGGGATCATTAGATTCACTTGATAAATTATGCCATGTTTCTGCTAATGAGGTCTTCAGTTCATTGTTGGATACCACTAGCCTCTCCCAATTATACAAACTGTCTTAACTACACAAGCTATCAGACGGAAACTATTGCACGGAGGACTGGGGGAGGAGAAAGGGTGCCTGTCACTCTCAGGCCTTGACAATACAAATATTTCAATAATCAGAAAATGGTTTACGATGAACATTCTCAATTAAGTAGGTAAAATGCGGCCAGTTTATGATGCAGATAAATTGATGGCTTCCATCAATGTAAGAGAAGCCTGACTTTTATTTTCATACATAAATAACACCAAATATTTGCACATGAATGTAATTTAATTAACGGTGCATAATTTAACTGCAGAAGTCAAGCATTTGGTAATAGTAGGCAAATCTGATAAACATCTTCAGACAAAAATAGAGACTGTAATGGATTTTGGAGCCATATTTTATACTACTCAGTTATTACTTGGCATCAACAGAAAATCTGCAAGACATTTTGTACAAAGTAACGTAATAAATGGCTTCCCACTATTTGTTTAGCATGTGGATCGGTCAGCTCTGCTTTAAATCTATGGATAATACGTAATTCAAATCTTAAAACATAGAAAAGGCACTGTTTTCTGGGACAGGTGAAGGGAGAGAAGAAATCCTTGTGACTTGGTGTTATTCCACATTTGAAAACCAAAATCAGCATATACCATCCCCCGAGTGGAACCACATTACCTGTCAAATATCAGGTTTGCCCACTTCTTTTGATGAGCTGTTGGTTAGCAGATCTAATTGCACTGACAAAGCTCAGTTGATTTGCAATTCATCATTAATTTTAAAGCCTCTTGTCCCAATATTAAAAATGAACACTGCATGTCTACGGAGGACTGCTCAAGTCTTTCACTAATTTCTATGTTAATTTGCATCGGCCTTATCTTATATGGACACACGTGTGTGCGCGCACACATAAAATGCACATAGAATGCACACATGTACAAAAACACACACACACACACACACATACACACATACACACAGGGTAATCACAGACTGAGAGGCTTGTCAGTGAGAAATAATTACTCCAAATGTGTCCTTTAACCTCTGTACTGCTAGAAATGAACAATGCATTGCTGCATTTTAATCAAAACATATCGGACAGTTCACAAAAAAACAGGCGTTGGGATCTTTAGAAATACAAAGGGCAAAAACCCAGAACCACTTCTCAAGAGGAAAAGCCACATCTCAATGCAAATCTGAAGCTTGTTTTAATGTCACGATATAATTAGTCACTGCATGAATCAACATTTTCTTGGTATTAAAATGCCACAAAGTAACACCCTTTTTGCTATTTTGTTCCTCTAAACAAGGCACCTGCATTTCAACCTTCAAGAATTTTGGAAATCGCTTCATTTGACATGTGTAGTTATAAAATGGGTTGAAAAATAAAGATAGCATTGTAACTATCGAGAGATCATGTAGAGATTTTTTTTCCCCAATTAGCCGGTTAGTAGTTTATTAATAAATTTGCTAGCCTGACCCTCACACTCATCCAGCTATTAAATCATTCCTCTGGTAATGAATCTGGCCTGTTCCCTTCATTGTGCTGCGAAGGAAGTCATGGGATCTATGCTGAGGTTTAGATACTTCTTTATCGGCAAATGACAGGTTCAAATCTACAGGATATTGTTTATTTGTTTCCTCTTGCCTCTTGGATCAAGTTCCCAGTCAAATTTATTGGCAAAAGTTACTGCCTTATCATTTACGATGCTGCTTTACACCTTAAAATCCTGAACATTTTCTTCCGAGACAAAAGGTAAAGATTATCATTTACTTTCACTGAAAAAGTTATCCTTTTGACACAATTTGTTTGAAATTATCCAATCATTATGACACGATTTGACAAATAAAAGAGCAGGATCTTCCTGGTGACAGTGTCGAAGCAAATCTATTTAAGCTCCAGATAAGGGATACTGTCTCTTCAAATACCTCTTCCTTTAAATATACTTTAGGGCATGACAAAGATTTCCTCATTTCCTTTTAAGAGTGCTTCGCTGAACTGTGTAGTTCAGAGATCAATGCAGTGATTGGCAGCTAATGTTTTTTCCCCGTTATGTCTTAGTAAATTCAGTCTGACAACTGTTCTTACTGATCAAAAATGGCAAAGGTTGTTTGATTTTTGTATGTAGAAAGCAGTAAACAGCACTGATGATATGTCTTAATTGTGTTTAACGACTTAAAAAGGCAATGCCAAGCAGATGAGAGTTTAAAGTTCTGTTGCATTTCCTTAAATCTAATATCGTGACCAAAGAATGTGTTTGGGAGCACATCGTTGTCTGATGTGAAGTTTCGTATACTAAAATGTTAGGAGAACCCAAATATAATCAGATACAAATCCTTAAGATTCAGATAAACTTTTCGCAGGCCCCCGTTCTATTCTTGAATTCTGAGTTGTCCATCGCAGCTATTTTCAACTTCTTGCCCAACCTGATATATTCCATTCATGGTCAGGTTTACTGCACGGCAAATAATTTGAGATTGATTAGTTACACAAACTGCCAGTATACATGCCAGGAGGCTGTGGATTGTTTGCTGTATATTGGTCAGTCTCCCACAAGGAATAGGAAGATATCAAATGGCATCCCATGCAATAAGAATAAAGTCATGACAATGACTGGAATTTAGCCTGAAGTAGTTGAAATCAGTGTCATAGGACTGGAATGAAGTGAATTCACTGTTGCAGAGGAAGCGAAGAATGACTTATCCTGCCAATGGCAACAAGAAGAACCAATAGGTCCAACAGATTAAATCAGAGGGTTTGCCAAGAGCTTGAAGAAAAGGACTTAGAAAAGAATGTATGGTGTAATATTTGTGGCATTCAAAGTTACCTTGACGGAGAAGGTAAAGAAAGACAATTCAAATAGTTATATGTAGAATGATGTGTATGTTGCACATAGGCAGATCAAGAAGAATATACTGTAGTTTTGATCCATTTTAAAATCTGTGGGACACTAATGCAGTGAGCAATGTTATATGCAACATTTTAAAAGCCATGTGGTGTCAACTCAAGCCCAATGTGGGACGGAGTAGGTTACCACCAAATGGCCATTTGTTATGGACATCTATCATGTGTGTAATAGATCGGGAAGATGCACACAGTCGCATGCCCAGAGTGGGTGAATCGAGGACCAGAGGACATAGGTTTAAGGTGAAGGGGGAAATATTTTATAGGAATCTCAGGGGTAACATTTTCACACAAGGGAAGGTGGGTATATGGAACAAGCTGCCAGAGGAGGTAGTTGAGGCTGGGACTATCCCAATATTTAAGAAACAGTTAGACAGGCAGCGAGAGAGGACTTTTTGGAGGGGTATGGAGCATACGCGTAGTGTAGCTGGGACGTGTTGGCCGGTGTGGGCAAGTTGGGCTGAAGGGCCTGTTTCCACACTGTATCACTCCATGACTCTATCACTCTGTGGTGCTCCAAGTCCTGTGGCTCTTCCGCTCAACAATCTCAATAATCTGGCACCAACTATCACCTGGATGCAAAACTCATCTCTGAAGGCATAAGGGATGTCAGAGATGGGAAAGGAAATGCCACACTGGTAGAGCATTAGTGTTGATCCTGAAATAATTGGGCAAAGTTAAACTCCACTGTTGTGGTTAACAATGCTGTATTTAATCTGGAAATATTTGATGTTGATATTGACATTGGATGCTAAAAACGTTTAAAAAATATCCTATTCAGCGGCACTGACAGCCCTCATCTTAATAACCACAAAATAAATCTTTAAAAATTGCTGCCTCATCGTTCGCTGGAACTGACTTTTGGCAAAACTTCAATTTAAAATATAGATTATATTTTAACAATGTGATAAAATATATTTGCACTATTGATTTTATAAATTATCTTCCGCGATTTGTACTTTTCATCAAATAGTCAGACTGGTCATTATATATTTATTTGCATGGAAAGATGTATGAGGGATCTCAATATTGTTCACTTGCAAAACAGTAACACTGCTCCCTGGCAGAAGCACAGGCACTTGCAAACCAACTCCTTCAGGCTAGAGCTGCTAAATGACAACCACAGTTTTCAAATATCAGCACGCCCACTCCTTACAAATCACAAACAAGACTTGTAGCACTATCTGGTTGCATAATGTAAAAGTCAGACTCCATTCGGAAGGGTTCCCAATTAGTGAATATTTGTGCTAACTAAACACAATTGTCTCTACAACTATTTCAGAAATAATACAGAATTTAAAAAAAAACATTGACGTTGATTGTAAATTTCAAAAGACAGCAAGTATCAACATTAAAACTAAAGATAGACACATAAAATCGAGAAGAAGTCTGAAGAAGGGTCACGACCCGAAACGTCGCCTATTCCTTCTCTCCATAGATGCTGCCTCACCCGCTGAGTTTCTCCAGCATTTTGCGTCTATTGTCGATTTTTCTAGCATCTGAAGTTCTTACTTAAACATAAAACTGGAGTAACTCAGCGGGTCAGACAGCATCTCTGGAGAAAAGGAATAGGTAACATTTTGCAAAAGTGCCCTTCTTCTTCAGAAGAAGCATCTCGACCCTAAATGCCACCTATTCCTATTCTTCAGAGACGCTGTCTGACCCGCTGAGTTACTCCAGCTTTTTGTGTCTACCTTTGGTTTAAACCAGCATATGCAGTTCCTTCTTCAACATTAAAACTACTGTATCTCAAACTAAAGCATTTATTCTGGTTTTCACTGAAATCAGCCCCACAGATCTCACAAAAGCACATTTGAAGTGGCTAGTTCTGCTCCACAGAGACTGCAGCAACCTTTTCCCGTAAGACAAAGAAAACCCTACTACCCATCTGATTTCTAAGGTTGCTTGCTGAATATTGTTCGTTATAATTTTCAAAGCATTCCTTCGCAAAGTTCATCAAAATTATCTAGGTTATTTTTGATCATCTCTTTAACTTCAACCTCGTTTCATTTTGTTCCCCAAATGTTCACAGGTGAAACTTTTTCAGCCGTAGGATTTGCTGGTAAAGTGTCTATTTTTTTCCCCCACCTATGAAACTGACTGGATAAAATTGTCGGGTTCACTCACTGACTCTGCTTTTAAGTATATTTTGCATCAGTGGACAGTATCCCGAAAGCCAGTTAATTAATCTTCACTCAAACTCAATTCTGAATCTTTCTAAATAGAAAAATAGGCATTTAAACACAGTAAACAAGCATTGGACAAGCACTAAATGCAAAGGTGAAGTGGCTGAAGCATTTCAGGATTTCATGTTTGACTGCACTTTCTCTGTCCATAGGGACCAATCTTCTCCTGCCCTAAGTCCCTTAAAGCCCTTGGCTTGTGAGCACATCCCTCATAGAGATGGGGCAGACTCCTTGCTTGGAGCTGGTACATGTTTCCTTTTAAATGGTATTTTAACAAGCATCCGATTGAACCCTCAAAGGTACACTCGGACCTCTTCTTAAGCACCAGGTCAGGGTGAGAGCAACATTTTCGGAATTCAAAAATCTTCCTCTATTTCCAACTCCAGTTAGATTTAAAGGGACAGCTCACATGCATTGGCCAGTTCCTTCCTACACATTGGCCTCCATCATTAATAATGTAAAGATTGCCATAGTATAAAGCAATGAAAATAAAACAAATTCCTCTAATGCAACGTAGATAGCTGTTGCTTAAATTGTATTTCAAAACCCAGCCATTATCTTGTCTGAGGTTCATATATGTTAGGCCACAGGATGCTTTAGCAACCACAGCAGGCACACCACAAACTTCAAAAGATAACAGTATTTATAATGGTATTTACATTAATTCACATGTTACCCTGGCCTTAGTGCTATAGCTAAATGTGACTGTCGTTTTCCCAGCTTTCATGCTTGCAGCCTCTAACCTCACATACGGGAGTGGTGCTTTCACTTTTAGAACAAGAGAAAGAACAATGACCACTGAAAATAAAAGAACGGCAGTCCCAATTGAAATGCTCCACTCTATTGTTTGCTGAACTGTCTGGGAAGGGACGATGGAGAAAGGAAAAGTAAATGAGTTGCACCGATGTAGCATTGTTTACAACCCCAGGAGGCCCCAAAGAACTTTGCACCTAATGAAGCATTTGTTTTTGAAGTGTAGTAACACTTGGAATGGAAACTCAACAGCAAATTTGCACACACAGCAAGCTCCCACGTCAAATATTATTATGAAAGAGGCTCTTGAAGTTGATGGTGAAGTTGGTGAGAGTTGATTAGCCAGGACATCAGGGATTTTACCAGAATGCTGCCCAGGATTACGGGATATTCGCCTAGTTGGACAGGCTGGGATTGTTTTCTCTGGAACGCCAGATGTTGAAGGGAGACCTGATAAAGTATATAAAGTTACGAGAGGCAAAGTTGGGGTAAACAATCAGAATCCTTTATCCCAGGGTGGAAATGTCTCACAGACAGGAGAACATAGTTTTAAGGTGAGAGGGGCAACGATTAAAGGAGTTATGCGGGGTGAGTTCTTTGTTTACACGGAGGGTGGTGTGTGCCTGGGATGTGCTGCCTGGGATGGTGGTGGAGGCAGATATGATAGTGGCGTGAAAAGCCTTGTAGATAAGCACATAGATATGTATAGAATAGAGGGGGATCATGTGCAGGCAGATGAGATTTTACCTTTGCACTGTGTTCAGCACAGACATTGTGGGCCGAAGGGCCTGGTGTTGTGCTGCAATGTTCTATGTTCGAAATATCACCCTCACTTTCCTTCAAATTCAACATAGCGACACGTGCATCCACTCGAGAGAGAGAGAATAAATGTATCCCCAATTACAGTCTTCTCCGAATTTTACATTTCCACAGTGCAGTGATATACTGCAAGGCCAAATGACATTTCTGCGCTCACTTTGAGTGAGGCTTGCACCCCATAAACCAAACTCTGAGCAGCCAACTGAGCCACAATTAGCACTGGGAATGGAACTGGGAAGTGGAAATCCACAATGATGGGTGAACCACATAAAATGCAATAAAGTGTCCGTGATCTATTCTTAGTGGTCTGGCAATTAAAGTACAGCACATGAAGGGCATAGTAAGAACAGCAGGCAAACTAAAAAACAAACCCTGCACATCTTTTATCACAATGCCCCTGCCTCACAGAGGTTTTCTTCACCTTGCATTCCTCCTTTCTTACCTGCACTGCAATAACCCAACCCTCATCAACCACCAAGCCCCACGGAGTTGTTGATCACCACAGCCTGTTATTAACAATCCCATTAACCGGTATCCTAGAACTTGTGCTAATATGTATGGCCCCTCAGAGAACCATCTTCTGTCCGACACAGAAGAGCTCAGTCAATCTAAAGAGCTTTTTTTAAAACAAAGAACCTTTATGCTATTAAGCATGGAAAAAAAGCATTGCTGATTTTTCATTGTAGTCTTTGACAGGAATATTGAATATCAGATATGCAGCTCATTCATTAAGCCAGAGTTACACAGAATGGAAACAGGCCACTCAGCCCATCGACTACGAGTCGCCCATCAAATAATCATCCACAGTCTTCTACGCTAATCCCAGTTAATTTGCCCCACCTTCCTCCTGGATTCCAAACCTAAACCACACACCAGGGGCAATGTACAGGGGCCGCGGTATTGATTTAACAACCCACATGCTTTTGGGTTGTGGAAGGAAACCGGAGCACCCCAGCAAAACCTATATGGTCACAGGCAGAATGTGCAAACTTCACACAGACTCTGCTGGAGTCAGGAATTAATGCAGGTCTCTGGAGCAGTGAGTTGAGGCAGCAGCTTTTCTACCTGTGCCCCTTGGCATTAAAGTAGAATACATGCATCTACTTCACATAAACTATCTTCACCTTCCATTCCTCGTGACATTCAACTTCACCAAATGAAGCATTAAGTTTGTAACCATTAAATATCCACAACTTTCTTCAAAACTTCATTGATGATATGGCACCTAAGTGGTCGCTCTGTTAATTTCCATATTCTATTCTGCCCAGTTTAAAGTAAATAAAGCGAGCTTCAGCAACAATAATCTGCTCACCTTAAACTTGTGTATTAACTTGATAAAGATATTAAATTGGCACCAATGTATACAAGTGACTGGGACATATGGATCACAAAGATCCACAGTCCCATCAGAACCCAGACTGCATTCAAGGCATTGTGAATGGCAGCAGGGCCTTAGCCCGAAAAAGGGGAGACATGGGTAGGTTGGAGGAATAGGTGCATTACTGGAAGACACAAGAAACTGCAGATGCTGGAATCTTGAGCAAAAGACAAAGTGCTGGAGGAACTCGCAGTTGCAGGCAGCAACTGGGGAGGGCATGGACAGGTGACTTCTCGGACCAAGACCCTTTATCAGACCGATTGCATATCACACGATATCTTTAAAGGGTTAAAGTATTCTGCCAAAGAGGACGGTGTCCCTTCATCCAATTGAAGTGTAAACATTATTTATATATCTGACTACGGCGCTTACTGTACAGTAACCTGCTGCTTTTATAAAATGCAAATGTGTGAAACCACTGAAGTGAGAGTTGTCTGACCTTTTTTCAACCATCTGCGTCTTGTGAATAAAAAGAGAGGAATTCACAAACCCCCTTCTGCTTACCTGCAATTTTAATGACCTTCTCTCTTAAATCAAATCACATGGTTCCTATAAAGGTACTGTATTCATTTAAAAAAATATTTAAAAGAATATTTCTTGATGAGAAAACAAGGTGTGAAGGATATTTTCCAGAGCAACAATGAAAACCAGATGACAATCTTTCTACCACAGGAGAGCTTTATTACAAAAGGATGTAATCTTCAAACAGTTTTCGGCTGCCTAGGAACGAAAATGGAGAAAACATGAGCGCGCAATGGCAGATGATTTATAGACTGCAGGCTTGCAGAGCGAAAACAGCCAACAATTAAGCAAAAAATTGTTAGTATCACATGAGAAAGGTCCAATGCATCGCAAGGACGCACAAACCCCAGGCTCGGGTAAAGAAGGAACACAATTAATCAATGAGAAAATATTTAGAATTGTCTTGGATGAAGATGGAAGTAAATGGGTACAGAAATATTTCATTGTTAATTCGTTCAGAATTGAAATGTATACTTCCCGTCTTTTTAAAGATCCCCTAGTGCTGCTTATACTGTAACTGCTTATAACTGCCTATAACTGCTTCTAACTTCCCTCCTTGTCTTTCTCAAGCAACTTGATGGTAATCAATACAAAATAAACTAATGGGATGGTCCTGCCTGAGGTTAAAGGGGGGACGAGAGACCCTTCCTCATGGTGAAATATCATACCAGTCCTCAGCTACATATGTGAAATTCTATTTCTTTTACATCTGTGGCATTTCACTGTTATCCTGTTGCGAAAAGAAAAAAAAATTGGGAGGGGGGGAGACACAATGAGAGATTAATGGGCAGATCACATTCCATACAGCTGTTATGCACATGAATGCAGCAAGCAACCTGTGTTATAAACTTGCCTCTAAGAATAACGATTGACCAACAGTGAGAGGGTGAGATTGCACAATCTGTGGGATACATCGGCCTTTTCTTGCACGGTGAAATCATTTTCAAAGGAACAGCAGCCTGGTTTCATTCCCTTCCTGCCTATGGTATTTTTCCTCTAAACTATGGAATTCAAGGAACCAAATTCAACCTAACTAAGCTAAGTGAAACAGGACGCGTTATGAAAAAGATCAGTGTTCCTCACCTTACAACTCTACTTGCAAAAATGGTCTTGATCAACCAAATACCACGTCGACTGTCCTGAAGGAGTATTGCTCCCTATTACTAGTTCTGAAGGAATATGTTCATCGTCATTCATTTCTTTTTCATTATTGTCTTTTCTTCCCTTTTTCCCAAATGCTCCTTCCTCTCAAAAATGTGGCGTTGTGTTATTGCTCTTTTGACTACGATGGCTTTCAGCTTTCTCCTGCTTCGGTGTGGTTCCAAAGACTGAGAGAGCTACAAGCTGCTTTGCCTCACCCTTCATCTGCTCAGATGCACTGTAGATATCGGTAGTAACACTCAGGATATTGTAGATGTCTCTAGTCCATTGACGAGTGGAAGAGCATAGTGGACAATCATCAGGCATGTTATTCTATGTCTGAACTATCATTTAGCTGATTATTATCAACTCCATATCTCACTAGGAACTGGTTCCAACTTATTTTTATTATTAAGTAAAGGTCAAGGAGATTTGTACAGTCATGGGGTCATATAGCACGAAATCAAGTCTTTCCGCCAAAGTGGTCATTCTGACCAAGATGCCTATCTATGATGAAGATAGACACAGAAAGCTGGAGTAACTCCGCAGGTCAGACAGCATCTTTGGAAAAAAGGAATAGGTTTCTAGTCGAGACCCTTCTTCGGACCTTTCTATGCTAATCCCATTTGCCCATGTTTGACCATTTTCCTCTAAACCTTTCCTATTAATGAACACTGTTATGGGATATTTATTTTCTCCTCCATTTACTCCCTGACATTTCATTTAAATGCAATTCTGAGATACTTTAAGTCAATGAATATAATTAATCAGACTGGTGAAAAATTATCAAGCATTAAAGATGCAGAGAAATTTACACAAAAAGTGAAGGAGGCACAGATACAATTTACAAACAAATTTCCAAAGAGTTAGGTTACACATATAGACCAAATGAAATGTTTAATACTGGAACCTACTGTGACTTGCTGAATAGTGAATGACGTTTTGTTTAAACCACTGTGATGAAATAACATCACATATGCTGTGGAAATCTTGCACAAAGATACTGAATTAATGACAGAACTTGAAAGCTTAACACGGAAAGGTTTAAAATTCAATAATCATTTCCAAGCCAACAATGCCTTCAATAGTTAGCATCCATTTACATGCTAACCACACAAAAGAGCAGACCAGAAATAAAGTTTTAGAAAAAGATCACCAATAACATGAAATGTGTTGGCATTAAATCAAAACAACAGGATTTTGAACACTGAAGCTTCATCTTTATTTTAACTTCAAAGACCAATGGTTAAAGACTCAAGACCTACTGTATGTTAATTAGGTGTGACCAAATTCGAAGATTAAAACATTAAATTTGCAGAAAACAGAAAACAAAGATTTCACTTGTATTTCATTCTTTAAGAAACCATGTTATTCAGTCATGGGATTCTTTCAATTTATCCATCCGAATGAATTGTACAACCATCAGAAGTGATCCTAAAAACAGAGGTACTATCAAATCTTAGTTGCCTCAAATACATCCGGTTAATATTTCTGCTAAGAGTTTTGAACCTCTTAATTATTTTCTCTTTACACAGATGCTGCCTGAACTGCTGTCTGTTTCCAGCATTTTCTGTTTTATTTCGGATTTCCAGCATCTAAAGTTTTTTTGTTTTTTTTATCTCGATTAATACTTCAATGTTTCTTTTAGCGATTGGAGTAACATTTGATAATTGGAAGCAAAATATATTTAGCAAGGTACTTTGGAATATGAACAAGGATGTTACTTTAGGCACATTATATTGGTTTGTGTCTGTATCTTTACCAACTGCCTTAATTCTGGTTGCTGGAATTGTACTAATCAATTATCAAATGGGATCTAAACCAAAGGTACAGCATCCATTATAAATAACACTGCATGGAACTTGTAGGGAGCTGCGGTTAAGTTTAGCAACACAGCTGATTTTATACCTTCGACAAATAAAACTCATTGGTTTTACAAGCTTTCATATTATGTTCTTCATTTAACTTTTAATGTGTTTTATATAAAATAGTTTCATCACACGAACAAAAACTTTGTTTGTGAGTTCCCTTAATTTAATATTGTGACATTCACAACATACTAGGCATGCCACGCTACTGACAGTATGGTAATAAAACTTCTAGTGATGTGGCTCATGAAAGCCTGAGTTTGTAAGAGCAGTAAGATGGAAGTTTTCTGGCTGTGCATTAACAGTGTGTCTATATTAATTAGTAGAGAAACAAAACGATGGTTTCTGAAAATGAGTCAACTTATATTCTTTCTTCATTATCCTGCTCACTGTTTACAGTCAATCCCTCAGCTTCATTTTCATAGTAACATGCTCTGTTAGATTTTTTCAAACCTTTTGAACTGACTATTTCTTAGATTTTAAGCATGACACCAAAACTCTCCATTCATCTGTATCTGGGCTCCTCACAATTTAGGCTAGGACATAGGATGGGGTTTGGGGACCACTGTACTTTTTAAAGCTTAAACGTGAGCTAATCTACTCAATAGTACCAACAACACTCTACCACCCCACAACAAGTGCAGTCACATGCCCAGTGTCCCCCAACATGTTCTTCAATCAAAGGCTCCTCCAGAGTCACATCACATCAAAAATTTCTAGAGGTATTTTGAAAAAAATATGGCGCAAAATTTATATCCACCATGAGTAAAATATAATTTTGGCCTTGATCGTTACTCTTCCTGCATTGATATCATCGAGATACTATTAATACTCTCTCTCCATACCAGTAATTTATTTACAAATGCCCACAAAAATAGATATCAGGGTATCAAACAGAAATATATTTTTTGAAGCATACGACTGCAGCTTGCCACATAGACCACCTTGCCTTTAAAATATTTTACATCAGCCTTGACCTGATCAGCAAGTTGCATCCTATCTGGGAAAACCCAAATAAAGTAAATAAAGAATTGACCCCTCCCACTTTAAACCGATATTCTGATAAAACTGGACATGTTAAAGAGACTAATCTCTCAAACATGCCCCGAAGCTACCTTTAAAGTACCATATACGTGCCTTAGAATAATGTCTAGACATTCACCTCCGGATCTGTGTTGACGTGTAATGATACAGGCAGACCACTAAGCTGCTCTCTCTCCTCTTTCACAGCTCAGGTTCCAAAGAGACTAAAGAATGCCGACAATAAGAATTAGACAGACAAATCATTAATTTATGAGTGTAGTGCATCCGCTCGCTAATTAAAGTATATTCTCAACAAAGTTCCAATTATTAGTCAATGACCTCATCCTCAGGCAGACTAACCATTATGTTTGTGTGAAGGTGTCATTAGCAAGGTTAGTTCAAGTACCATCACTACATTAAACAAAAACACGCAGCTCATTTCATTCTTTCCTCAGTATTTTTATACTAAGATTAGTTACAAACCACCTCTATTAAAATTATAGTTTGCTCATTTTTAGATTTCAGTGAATACAGTAGTCAATGTAATTTAACCATGCAGTTGCCCGATTACATATTCTTCCTTCTTTTACCGGTAACTCATTTGTTTTAAAGGGCAGCACAAACTTTTAAGTTGAAATGCAGTTTATAGTTCCTTGGGTGGAGTTGGTTTGGTCTTAAGAGTAAATATCACTTTATGGAAAGTTATGGCTAAGTTTAAAACATCTCTCAAAGTTGTTGTATTTCTGATCTTAACTGCGCTTTATAAGCAGAATACACAGAAGAAGGGTCCTGACCTGAAAAGTCCCCTGTCATTCCATCCACAGGTGCTACTAGACCTGCTGAGTTCCTCCAGCCCTTTCTGCTTTACCTGGAAAAGCATCTGTTTGTGGAGGTTATCACAGGTTCGGGCTGATAAGATGCGTATTTATTTTTTTGCACGGGCCCATCAATACATAAGTTTAATTATGCATAAACAAAGCCAAAATGTTACTATAATGAGCAACTTTTTAACGCTGGTGATAGTATTATAACGCTAAAATGGATTGCCATGCAGAATTAGCTATTAAATCTAAGAGAAAAGTTCAGAAACAAACCGAACTCATGGACTGTGACAGGTTATGACAAATAATGGGCTGGGCAATGTTGTGAAATGTTTTAATTATTATTTATTCAAATCATTTGCTATGTCGCTCTTCCAGGGAGATGCTAAATGCATTTTGTTGTCTCTGTACTGTACACTGACAATGACAATTAAAATTGAATCTGAATCTGAATCTAATTATTACTTTATTTTCAATGAGAACCATTTTAGCAAAAATAAGACATCCTCCCTTGACCACATTAATATGGACACAATATCCCAACATTTTCCTGATTTACCCTACAGGACTGAGGGTAATCCAGCTGCCTTCCCTTCTATGTTATGTGGTCAGCTGTACGTCACGTTCACAGCCCAAACCAAGCTCCACATAACATGAAGAAACAATGACAGTCAAGGTGCTGTTGTCCCACTAACACTGACTGGATGTACGGCTTACACACTACTACATAGAGACGGCAGATGCCAGAATCTGGAGCAAAGGGAATGGTTCCAACCCAAAACATAGTCTGTCCATTTCCCTCTCTAGATGCTGCCTGGCCAGCTGAGTCTCTCCAGCAGTTTGTTTTTTTGAGCAGGAATTTAAGAAGATTTATAGCAGACGCAGTATTTTTGGGTCATTCAGCACCTCTGCTTGCTCCATTCAATAAGATCATAGTTAATCTTCAATTAGATCATGATTAATCATTTGCATCAGCACCACTTTTCTGCTCTAATCTTGTTTCCTATGATTGTCCTGCTATCTAATAATCTACTGATCTCTGAGTTAAGTAAAATCACCAACTCAGATCCCAAAGCCATCTAAAAGCTCCCTGTTATTTTGTGAAGGAATTCTCCTTCATCTCATTCCTGAATGTTCAACCTCTTGTTTTGATACTGTAACCCTGGTTTCAGACTCCCCTTCAAACGCACATCTACCTGTTCAGCCCACTAGGAAGTTAGTAAGTTTTTTAATGAGATCATCACTCACTCTTTTAATCTCAGGAGCAGAGATCGCACCTGACATCCCTGGAATCGATCTGGTGAATCTTTGCTGCACTCCCTCGATCCCAAGTGTACCTTTTCTCAGAGGGCGTGACAACCTCCGTGCACAATATTCCACATCTGATCTCAGTGGGACCTTCTCTAATTGGAGCTAGACATCTCTAATCTTGTTCTTCATCCCTGTTGCGATAATGGCAACCATTCCATTTGCTTTCCTTACCACATGTAAACTTCCAATGACTCGTGTACAAGGGCATCTTATGTTCCTCTCAACATCAACACTTTGTAATATTTTCTCATGTAAAAATCCTCCAGCTTTCTTTTTTTATTCCCTTAAGTGGATAACCTCACATTCTCCCCACATTATTTTCCACGTAATGTCTTTCTGAAGTCCCTTGTCACAACCCACACCATCACATGTAGAGTAGAAACAAGGAACTGCTGATGCTGGTTTATACCAAAGATAGACACAAAGTGCTGGAGTATCTCAGCGGGTCAGGCAGCTTCTCTGGAGACAAAGGATGGGTGATGTTTCAGATTGCCACCCTTCTTCAGACTGACTTTTTGGGCCAGGTTCCACCATGTATATATGTGAATACACTGCTTTTAATAACCCTTCTTCAGACTGACATTTTGGGCCAGGTTCCACCATGTATATTTGTGAATACACTGCTTTTAATGTTCTGACCGAGCTCATTCCACACAGAGCTCAGGTTAATGTTCTGACCGAGATAGTCATCATAGTATATGAACAGCTGAAGCCCCAGCAATGATCGCTTTGACACCCCACTCGGCTCCCGACCTGAAAACAACGTTCTGATCATTTCTACTCTCTCTGTTCTGCTCACTAACTAAGTTCTCTATCCACAGTGTATATAGGCACTGCCACCATGCAATTTAATTCTGTTTAATAATATCTCCTGCGGTACCTTATTGAAGCATTCTGTAAATACTAATATGTGGATCAAATGCATTGTTCTTATTTATTCTGCTAGTTGCAAACACAAAAAACTCCAACAAATTTGTCAAAATCAATTCCCATTTTATAAATCCACATTGACTTTCCTAAGCCAATTATTATTTTCTAAATGTTACCACTTCCTTATTTATAGAAATCAGCATTTTTCATATTTCTGATGTCGGTTTAATTGGTCTACAATTTCCTGTTTTCTCTCTCCTTACATTGTTTCATAAGGTGTTGAAATTTTTTTATTTTTCAATCTGTGGGAACCAGAATAGAAATCGGTAGCGCAATGAAAGCTGACAACAAGTGCATCCATTATTTGCATGGTTCTCCCCTACAAAATCCTGGTTATCAGGCCATTTACCTGCGGGGATTTATCACATTTCAGTTCCATTAATGTTCCACGATGCTTATGAGAAAGAAACGAGTTAAGCATTGAATAGCAAAGTTTGCAAGTGTGTGTGTTCAAAAATCCTTTCGTTGACAGATGTTAACCAAAGGTGTGGAATCAGGAGTGTAGTGAGGGCCGCCACTATCCCAGATATGAAACAATTGTAAGTGCCATCAAATTAAACTGGCACCGTGATTAATGGCTTTTGGCAACCCACGATGAAAATGGCTCCAGTGGGCATGACGTCAAGGCTCCTGCAATAAACCAACCCTACATAGTCTTCAACAAGCTCGGTATTTAAGCTTTACAATTCAGACTAATGGGCTCGAAACAAAGAGAATGCTGCCTTGAATACACTGGACTTGGCTTTTCACAATCAAAGGCTTACAACACTTGCAAGGCTTTTGAGTCTATTATAGTTGCCCTTCAACCACCTTCCAAGGACAAGAATTATAATATTACTATGCCAGAAACACTGCCGTGTAATGCAGGATGCATTTCCAAATAAAGCGATGGAGGATTTCTCAGCATCTGGCCCCAGGCTCATCCATAGATTTTGACAGCAAGGCCTGTGGGATACCAAGATGATGAGGGGGAAAAAAAGCAACATTTTAAAATCTGTATTCATTCCATGTGCATATTGTGAGCTCGGGTCCAGGGTCAGGTCAGACAGAGTGAGCCCTGTATACAAAAAAGCGAGAAACACTGGCCTACTGGTTCTAAACTGCAAGGTGTTAAGGCAGAATGTGGTTGAAAGTTTATACTAAAACCCCCAAGGAACTCAATATCACAGAACTGATGGAGACTTACTGATGCTCTTTCGCATGTGTGAGAGCTATTATAATGGCTGCTACTGTGAGAAGATTTTATTTTTAATAGTCTTTAAAGTAGACTTTGTGGTCCAAAAGTGTTAGCGTGTAAATTTAGAATTCACAATATTGTGGTAAATAGCTCCTGACACACACACACACGGTTGACACACAATAACCCATTAGAGTTCTTTTCGGTAGAAACATAATCACATTTTAATTTTGGCCAGCCCGCTTGGCGGGTTAAGCATTTTGAACGAGCACAGCTGCAACTTGCTATTGATATAGTGTATTTAATTCAGCTGAAATTTCTTGATTGTGAAAAATCCCTGATCTAAGCCTGTAACTCATTTAATCAATAGGCTCAATGTAGACCTGGGGCCTCACGCAAGCCTGTCAGGTCACATTCAAGCCTTTGAAGTAACAAAAGCAATTATTACATTCCTGGTGATGAACTGTACCTGTCTGCTGCACAACAGAATGCCTCCTGTATCAACACCCTTTTCATTGTGCAAAGACCCTCTGGAGAAAGGACACACGATATTTCTACCTAAACATAAATATATCCTCTCCTTGGAGCTGGCTGCCTTATCCGAGTAGACCCTTATAGAAAGCCCAGTTCCCTCGTGTTTCATTGGTAACAAGTATTTATTTGATTGCCTCTGTCTTTATAAAGCAACTTGGTCTGCAGAAAATATAGAGCATATAAACACGAGGTTGTTACAGTTGCACAGGGAGGCAGTATTTTAAAATAAATCTATGTCTCGATCTCTCCAAAGTGCTTAATCTGACAAGTTGCTGGTGAAATTAAAATGCAATGTTGTTTCCAGGGGGGAAAAAAACTGTGATGATTGTGTGTCTATCATATATATTTGACAGCATCATGAATCCTACAATCACACACTAAGCCTTTCGGACCACAAAGTCTTCTGTACTCTATTAATTTTTCAGGTAAATTTGGCATCTGTTTTTTCTTTTGTTTAAAATGCAGGAGACTGGAGGTTGGAGGTGAGACAGTCAAAATCTGGCAACAAAAACAACCCAGTTACTGAATAACTGTGATCCACGATTGATGAAGAAAGGTTGGCTGGAAATGCAGCCGAGTTAGGAAAATACATTAAAACTTTTTCTTGTCTGGAATAATTCAGAAACACTGGCTTCAGCCTGAACGAATTCCACTTTGAAAGAAATCTCTAAGGGTTAAATAGGTAATAGAATTAGAAGATTTATACCATTTTGCTAACTGTGCCAAAGAATGTACAAGTTAATTGGACACAATCATCCTTCGTAACATCTAACCATGCCTTGTACATATACCGCAATTTAAAGACAACTTTTAAAAGATAGGTTTTCATAAAGGAATATTACATTTAAGCCGGGGGAATTCTGCTGCCCAACGACTCAAATTGAATTGGTTACAAATACGAATAAACAGAGTAAGTTCAGCCAATGCAGACAGCAGGAAAAGGGAGAGGGAGTATATTAGAGATTTCAACTGTGATAGGACCTATGCTCGCACTCACTCTGTAACTGGCATCTGGAGCAGATTTGCTGCAACAGACATTGAAGAACTAGATTACATCCAGTTAACTGGGCTCTAAACTGATTATGCATGTGCCAAACTAATGGATTACATTTGCAAGAGGAAAAATAACATCCAATCAATCTCAATTACGGCAGACCACACCAGCCCAGATAAACTTGAAAGTATCCAGCAACTACCCACAACTGTACCTCCTCTCCTCTCCAACGGTTCGACATAAAGAGATCGGTATATTCAGTCCGAAACAAAAGTAGCTGATGGGGAAATGCCATCACTGCGTGGCAGCAAGCGATAAAGAGGCGGTTACACTCTCTGTGGGTTTTCTGGCCCATTATTTAGCTATTTTAGAAAGCACTGCCCTCCGAGATTCTTATGTCTCCATGTTTTCAATTTGTTAAATAACAAGTTAACTGCTGGCGAACTTTACACATATTATGGTGAGGATGGGATGTAGTTTAACAGTGCTACAGGCAGCAGTGCTGGACTGTCTATTAGATACCTGCCTATACATAAAGACCAGCCAATCAACTACCTATCGTATCCTGTCCCTGCCATTTGGATTCCACCCTGTCCAGTTGGGATGAAGTATAGTTTTCACAGGCCTTGGCAATAGAGGTCGGTGGTGGAATTTGACAAAACCAGGCAAATGTAATTTGGTCCCCGTTTTAAAACCATACACTGTCTCTGTACTTTTATGTTTCATTGTGAATTCCTGACACCCACATTAGTAACAGGAAATGCCTTTGTAAATCCGTAAGGCTATAATTTTAGACATCTGACGACCATGGCTTTCCATTGCCTCTACTGGTAGGACAGTGCAAGTGTTACAAGTTCACAGAAGAGATCGAAAGTACAGCAAGCAGGCAGGAACGACATTTACTTGGGATTTATTTTTTAATAACATTCATATTTTAATGTTATTGATACAAGATTGGTAAAATGTTGATTTATTGAAATCTGATGCGGCCCAAATATGAATCACTTTACAAACATATTCAGGGTATTAGCAGGGCAGTCACCTTGGGGCAGATGCGCTGAACTTTGACCTGCGTTCCCCTTAAAAGCAGAAATTCAACATCCCACCCTGGCCACCAGGAGGAGCTTGTATTTCAATATCATGGACCAGGGAGACGGGAAAGGGTGGAGGAGATTCATGGAGAAATCCATTTCCTGGACCATCCAAATCCTGAGGAGGGGTGCAGTAAATAGGAGCAAAGACCTACATGGGAACTGTATAAGTTTTAAATCATATAATATTAACAACGCCCATAGGTTTCACAACCTGCTGTTTATTTAATTAAGCATTTTGTGTAATTTATACACAATAAGCTAGAGTAACTCCACGGGACAGACAGCATCTCTGGAGAGAAGGAATAGGTGACGTTTTGGGTCGAGACCCTTCTTCTGACTGCATCCTTCCTACTCGTAGTGTAATTTACAAATCAGGACATACATTAGATCTTGATAAAATAACAGCCAAGCTTAGGGATGAAACAATAGCATTCAAAACTAAAGGGGGTGAAGTACAATAGAAACAGTTAGCAAGAAACAGCTTTTCAAGCTTCAGTTTAGGCCAATATCCATGCATTCATGCACCCGCATACATGCACTCACATACATGCACTCACATACATGCACTCACACGCATGCACTCACTCACATACATGCACTCACATGCATGCACTCACATGCATGTACTCATATACATGCACTCACATACATGCACATCTCTCTCCCCGGCAATGCAAGCACGCCTGTCTCTTTTCCACTCATCCCATTCCCCTGTTCTGAATGAGCTGTCCGAAGCTCTCTTGGGACACAGTTTTGGAACAGAGATAAACAATATTGTCATCAATTGTGTGTACCAGCACAGTGCCGAAACTGAAATCAAACATTCCTAGCCTGTAACAGCTACCAAAGAACAGTTTTGTCCAACATAATAATGACTCCTGTCTTATCATCACCTTTCTAAGTCAAAATGTCCTTTCCAGTTGACGCACCAAGCATTGACCAGCTTCCTAAATCTCAAAACCCGAGCCGTACGGAAAAAATAATGGAAAGTCCATTAGTGGATGCCTCTCATTATTGCCCTTCTTTGTGAATGATATGTGTGGAAGAAGTGTAGACATTGTCCTTTGAGGAGTCAGCTTCACAATCCTCTGAGTTTCATACAATAATTACACATGTTGACTATTCAAGTGCACATCCAATGCATTATTTAACCATGTAGTTAGTAAATTATCCTAGCTAACATTTATTCCTGAGCTAATATGGTTAATTATAGACTACAATGTCCATTTATTCTTGTTGCTGTTTGTGTGACCTTATTGTGGGCTGACTGGCCACTGTGCTTGTGTACAAAACATGTCTGACTGCACCAAAACTATTTCATAGGCCTAGTGTATCTTTGGATGTCATGGGTTCATGGAAAGAGCTGGATTAATTGTTTAAAGAAAGGACACAACCTGAAACATCACCTATCCCTATTTTCCAGAGATGCTGCCTGACCTGCGGAGTTACCCCAGCGCTTTGTGTTTCTTTTCAGTAAACTAGTGGCAGAGCGGCGCAGCAGTAGAATTGCTGCCTTACAGCATCAGAGACACAGGTTCGATCCTAACTATGGGCGCTGTCTGTAAGGGGTTTGTAAGTTCTCCCTGTGACTGCGTGGGTTTCCGCCAGGTGCTCCGGTTTCCTTCCACGTTCCAAAGGCATGCAGGTTTGTAGGTTAGTTGTCTTCAGCAAACCGCCCCTATCGTGTAGGATGCAAAAACTGGGGTAACAGAGAATGAGTGTATGGGTGATCATTGGTCAACGTGGATTAGGTGGGTCAAAGTTTCCATGCTGTATCTCTAAACTAAAATAAATCTGCAATTCAAGATAGTTTCATTTTCATCAACAGATGTTCTTCCACTCACCTAATACTGCTGATCAGTATTGGGTGCAGATTTTCGTTTGAGTTGTGTGGCCATGGTGACTCAGAATTTATATCTGGCAACCCAAAGTCAAGGAAGATCCGAGTGCCAGAGGCAGTGTGAGCCAGGCTTACTCTGCATCTTTTAATGATTTCAAATTCAGTCTTTCAAATGCAATAAGGAAAAGGATTACATTTTCCTATCAATATCCCTCTAAACGACCAATGCAGCATGTTAATGCCGTTTAGTTCAAGTTTCCTGTTGGTCATACTTAATATTATCTTCTGAATTTCTGTTCCAGACAGTCATACAGCATAGACACAGGCAGTGGCGGACTGGGTCTAAAAATATTGGTTGCCAGGAGACAAAGGGGGCCCACCAACAACTACAATGGTATCATTTAACAGGGGCCCACTTGCCATCACTTGCTGCCACTTCATCAGGGGCCCACGCCATCGGGCAAGCTGACACCCTGGCCAGTCCGCCACTGGACACAGGTCCATCAGCCCAACTTGCCCACACCAACCAACGTCTCATCTACACTAGTCTCATCTGCCTACATTAGGCCCATATCCCTCCAAACCTGTCCTCTCCACGTACCTGTCTAAATGTTTCTTAAACGTTGCAATTGTGCCTACGGATGGATTGATGGATTTGGAGAATGAGCCATATGTTCTTATTCTCATGTGCATTTTGATTATTGAGCATTTTTAACAATTAGGACAGAAAGCAATTAAGCTCCATTCACCCAGGTCTGAAAGCAATACATGATTAATGTGTAAGAAGGAACTGCAGATGCTGGTTTAAACCAAAGATATGCACACAACACGTGGGACAGGCAGCATCTTTGGAGAGGAATGGGTGACGTTTCGGGTCGAGACCTTTTCAGGTCGAGTCTGAGGATGGGTCTCGACCCGAAACATCACCCTTTCCTTCTGTCCAGAGATGCTGCCTGTCTCGCTGAGTTACTCCAGCTTTTTGTGTCTACATGATAAATGTGTTCGCTCCCCTTGAATTATTTTGCCCATACTAACATAAAACACATAAATTGGGGGTGGAAGAGAGATGGGGAGTGGAGAGTATGTTATTTTGTAATGTCAATAACTGGATGAATTTTGGAAGAGGGAGTTAGATGTCGCTCTTAGGGCTAACGGAATCAAGGGATATGAGGAGAAGGCTGAAACGGGGTGCTGATTTTGGATGATCAGCCATGACCATATTGAATGGCAGTGCTGGCTCGAAGGGCTGAATGGCCTACTCCTGCACTTAGTTTCTATGTTCGGTGGGACTCATGGATTGGGGAATGGGATGGTATTCCAACATTAGCTGCTGGCTTATGCGCAACCAAAATTGGCTCTATACTACGAATGTGAAACAGCATATGAATAAATAATTCATATTTTGTCAACTAAATTCCTTCTATTTGACGGAATTCAGAAATGTCTTCATACACGGCCACGATTTATTGTGCAGGTGACCCATTTGTTCTACTTCATCCCAATGGTTTGAAAATCACCTTATTTCTAGTAAATGGTCGTCACTCACAAGATCTGAATCTTCATCAAATTCTCAACGTCACATTGAAAACAATGTTATGTAGTTTTTGCAAATGTTGCCAATGTCTGGTATAGCACCACCACCAGTGTGATAGCTTCATTACAGCACAAGATGAAGTGGATAAGTCCACTCCAGCATTGTTGCCAAGAAATTCATCCCTGGTCAGTAGCGGCAATAACCCCGAGCCATTTGTTGAAATCGGCCTCCGACATTCATTCCATTTCCTTCAGTGGACTCTAATTCCAGATGTTACTTGCAAGATTCTATTGCTGCAATAGAGCATATTTTACCCGGCTGACCACCAAAGAGATTTATTATGTAAAAATGAAAATTGCAGCAGAATGCTTGATTTTAAAATTGGAATAGACTTTCATTTGTGTTTCTTGGTCCAGGTGTCCCTTTGGCTTTAACTAAATCTACAGGGGCAAGGAGTGTGATAACTAAATAGAAATTTGCTCAGGAGGTGCCTAAAATAAGAACACATTTAATGCGTTTATGATGAAATGAAAAATGTACTGTACTGCAGCAATTTTTCCTGTCCAATCAACAATTTCCTTGTAAATTATTAGTTTACATTACTAAAAAGGACTGCTTGAAGCCAATACTTGGTGGCTATATTCTCATAATCATGCCTTGAAATAATATATCAAAAGCGTTGTACGAAAGAGCTGCTTTTCAGAATCGTTCTTCGACAAACTATGCATTCTGATTACAAACAGAATCTGCTCCCAAAAAACATAGGCTGCTCTGCGATCCTATCTCTGCTTTTTTAAATGAAACAGCTTTACTGGCAAGAAAGCGGCACTAAAAAAAATGTCCCAAAGCTACTGCCAAGTTGGGTTAACTACAAGTCTGTGCCTGACATTGAGTGGAAGGTAAGTGGAATAAGGCTGGTAGATTTATGGCCATTTGTACCTGATTGTTCATACTAAAGCCATTATGGAATGATTAGAGAAAAAGGTGAAGCTTTAAGTCCAGTGAAAATCAATATAACTGTCTGCAGCAATTCAGCTGCCTGAGTCGAGTACCATTAACTGGATCTTTATCCCGTCTTAGGTTTCAGGGAGCTGGGCACAAGCTCGTTGCATGCCCACCTGAACCGTGTTCTTCAGCCCGATTGCCGAGACATTTTCACCCCTTTCATAAACAATAATATTTTGCTTTTAAAATTGCTGATGATTTGAATGTACCCAATATCATTAAAATGGCTTGAAGTCTGTATGGAAACGGATTCTTAACATTTGCCACCAATTCATACTGATCTATCCTCTCCTCAATATATCATCTTTGTCTGTAGCAGAATCGTTACCACGGCATCATAATATTGATATTCTCTATCCGACACCATTGAAGAACGTCTGTACATTACACTTTTTATACATAAATATCAGTCGTGCTATTTATTTCAGTACCATCACAGTTTTGGTCATTTGTAGATTAAGGTTTCACAGCACCATTTTGTTTAATTTGTGCATGTGGGCAATTCTCACTTCAACAGTAAAGTATGTTCACAAGGGAATGGAAGCTCGGAAGATGGAGCAAATATGTTCCCCAAACCAGTTCCACTGAAGCCTTTTACATCCTTTCTCACATTTCCCTTTCCTTTCTACTTTCAGAACAAATAATCAACAAGCTGAACAACAGTACAGACCAAGACTGGCACAACAATTAAACACCAAACATGCTAATATAAACACTCATGCTGGTTAACCCTTTAAAGTTTGGCAACAAATCAGAGTCTTGGACAAAGCACGGTCAAGGGTATTTGCTGGTCCATTTCTAGTCAGTCATTTGGTGGAGTATGGATAGAACGACTAATTCTGAATCTGAGTGGAAAACATTTCTTGATTGATACCATGTGTGATCTTGAAAGAAGCTTAAAACAAACAGTTTGAACCTCTGGGACTCTGCTCCATTTGGTCAAAATGCTGTCCCAGACCTTAAATGCGTAGGTATTTCAGAGACGTTTGACCTTACATTTGCCAGGAGTATAGTCTCCGAATATACAGTGCTGCATATTTATGTAGCCAGCAATAAAAATAAATTGAACATAGGTTATCTTAGCTGAAAGCCCTAACAGTTAAAATCTTTATATCTCGGGTTCCAAAAGTTGTAAGCCTGTAACTGTTAAATCTAGACAATCAAAAATAGACTCGGCTACCAATTCCCCAGCACAAATTTCACCCCCCACCACGATGTATTTATCAGCAAAAGCTACATTAGACACAAATCTATGGAAAAGGACAACAGATCAAACAAGGCACAACGTATCAGAAGAATTCGTTATTTTTGTCTTTGGAAGAAAATTACATTTTGACGAATAACATCACATCAACTTTACATCTGTCTACAGGACGTGTCCATGCATCTAAGTTTAGTTTAGACCCGAGATCAACAGTGCGCTGATTTTAAATATAACAGCACATCACCAAAATTCATAGACACTCCTATGGTTGGAGGATTTTTGCAATTTCAATGAAGAAAAAACAAGTCAACATGACGATGATGATAATGACCATTACTATTCTTCCCGACAGATGGGCCCCATATCACGCACATTTCCTTGACTGTGTTAGGTCGTGTTTGTTTTGTTCTACAATTAATTCCCCCACCCCCACCCCACAATGAGAATGACATGCAGACAAAGTGAGAGAGCAAGTGAAGAAAAGACAGTAAAGACCAGTGAGGTAGGAAGAATGAGATGGAAGGATGCACCGAGATATTGTGAAGAGAGGGCTATGCTAGAGAGGAAGAGAGATGGGACCGATATAGTGTATATAGCAATCAAGGTATAAATGACAGCTAGGTATCGGTCCTAGGGGGAAGACTGCAGCAATTATAACACAATTAGTTCAGTTTTATTGATGATCATGAACTAGAAATGGGGAGAATTGATGGTGATTGGGGAGGACGGGGGGGGGATGGGGGGGGGGGGGGGGGGGAAAGGGGGTGGGGGGAATGGAGTGAAGTAAAAGGATGTACATTATAGGTCAAAGAAACATAGAAACATAGAAATTGGGCAGGAGTAATTCGGCCCTTGCAGCCATTCAATAATCATGGCTGAAAGTATCCCGACCTGCCTTCTCTCCAACCCCCCTGTAGCCACAAGGTCTAATCTTACATATAGCCAATGAACTGTCATAGATACAGCTGTGGCAAACAGGCCCTTCACCACCCAAGTTTTGCCCACGCCAACCAAGCTGTGCCCCTTTTGTACCAGTCCTGCATCTGCCTGCTAAGAATTTTGGAACATATCTCAATCCCTAGAGAGTATACCCTATCCAGTCCTGTACTGGTGTCTAAATGTTACCAGTCCCATCTGCCTGCCTCCTAAGACTACCCTATCCATGTACCTGTCTAAATGTTTCCTCTGGCAACTTGTTCCATACACCTGCCATCCTCTAAGTAAAAATGTTACCCTTCAGGTTTCCCTTAAACCTTTCCTCCCTCACCTGAAACCTATGTCCTCTGGTTCTCGATTCCCCTACTCTAGGCAAAAGACTCTGTGCTTTTACCCGATCTATTCCTCTCATGACTTTGTACACATGTATAAGATCACTCCTCACCTTCCTGTGCTGCAAGGAAAAAAAAAACCCCACCCAGGTCAACCTCTCCCTATTGTAGTAGTAATATGTTAATGACTTGATTAGCTTTAAAAGAAAGTGAATATAAGATTCAACAATCAGCACCTGTGGACACCACAGAGTTGCAATCAACAAAACCAGTTGAATTTTTGAGCTACATCGGCAAATGAGTGGACAATGGGATGGCCAACCTTGCTGCCCAAGTTGCATTCCTGGTAATTGGGAGAATATTTCAGACCCTGGAAATGCTGCAGAGGGGGGGTCAAAAAGCAGATCTATGGTCCTAGAGGACTGAGTAATGAGGGAAAAGCTAAAACCTAAGAATCTTTCAGCATAGAAAGCAGACAGTTAGGATAAGAGGGAAATATATGTCACCCAGTGGAATACAAAAAGGCAAATCCTGAATACTAAATCATGCTAAATTGCAACTGCTTGACAAGTAAGCATTGAAAATTAAGAACTTCATAGACAATGCAAGAAAGCATTGCTTCTTAATACAAATAAGTGAAAGCAAGAATAATGGATATGTGGAAGCAGATTGCAGCTTCATTGTATTAACGGGCTATGTGGGCCAAATGGCCTTGACTTATCTTTTTGAACTTTGCATTGAGAGACACATGAAGCACATGAGCAGGATTGATATTGTGTAATTAGTAGGGGAAGGGAAAGGAATGAGTGAGAGTTTCAGAACCACAGAGTCGTGAATGGGAATAAAGTGACGAGTTTGCATTAATATAAATTAATTATCTAACTCGACTTCATTCTGACTTTATGGATAGTTTTCCATAGACCCTAGGAGGTGCTGCAATGGGAGTCAACATTTGTATTCCAGATTTACTTAATTGACTAAAATGGATCAGAGTATTGATTAATGAGTCAGGCAATCAGTCATGTGAAGCCTGTTGAACAACAGCCTGAGGGGCCAGTCTTCAGAAAGCTTGATGTTGAGCTCTGATTAAATAGGAAGGTTTTTCTTTAAATAAAACAAAATAATTTGCTCTCTGGTGTCACTCCCTTATGCTTACATTAAATGTGGAATTCTCAAGCCACCCAACCTTATTGGATCATTTGAACTGAGAGCCGAAAGAAACATTTATTTTTTGCTCGATATGTCAAAGTATTTTTAACTCCGACAATATTTTTTTTCTAATCTGAGGACACCTCTTCTAGGTCTGTGGCTTCACCAATTTTACCTCAAACTTTCGTACAAAGCTGTTACATTCTTGAGTAAATTAAACAATGTATAAAGTTTCTACAGGGCATTTTTTCTTAACTTGAAATGTCTAAAAAAAAAATCCTCCAAAGGGCAATCCTTCATTAACAAATATTTGCTTTGCAAATTCCATGTATGGATAACTTAATGACTGCTGTTCACTGTAATTCAAGGAAGGACTGACTGCATTGGGAGATGTTGGTTTCCTTACCTTGTAGAGTTTCAAGCTGGCTTCATGCCTTGAGTTGACAGTGTGCAGTCGCAACTTCTCAATACTATTGGTGTAGTAATCGCATGCGTTGCATTTCAAGTGCACTGGGTTCCCAATGGCCACACATTTGAGTCGCCACTCGTTGGCCTTGCCTCCTTCTTTGATGTGTGCCACAAGCTGATATTTCTGCACGTGCTTATCTGTCTTACAGTGCAACTGGAAGTTGGCCTTGAGCTGGGTGTTGTAACGGCAGAGCTTACACTGGTAGGAATCGCCAATGAATGCTTTCCACTCCTCCTCGGGAAGGTGTCGCTCAATGTTCATGTGCAGACTGAGTGTCTCCAGGTTGTCCGTGGTGAATCGGTTGCAGACGGCACACTGGAAAAGCTTCAAGGAAGGGTCGTTCGTGGTCGTGAACGTTTCGCCGAGGTTCATGAGTTCTTCTGACACCAGCTGCCCACCTCCCAGTCGCATGTCAATAGGAATCTCACCGCCAACTGCATAAAAACCAGAGGATAAAGAGCAAGGATGAAATACTTGGGAACAGGTGCCAGAAAGCGACATTCAAACCCTGAGAAGAACCCCTCTAGTCATCAGTGAATGACCAGTCTTCACACTTCTTCTAAAGCCAGTACTGTCAATAAAGTCCAATCTCCCATCAATGTCTGGGGATAAAATCTGCAGCATGGCAACTCTTTATACAAATTAAATGGCCAATCTGCTGCAATGTTCAATAGGTAGAGATGAGAGTGCATGAGGCCTATTTACTTGATTTGTTGATGGTAAACCGTGCTTAAGAGTTTGCTTTATGCTCTTGTCTCTGAATACAAGACTGAGATGGTCAAAACTCATTTTACTTGTGATCAGTTATTAGCCTTCAGGGACAGCGATTCCTATCAGCTAATGCCAGATTAGATTTAAACTTTAGTCTGTGCAGGTTTCAAAAGTAAACATGCAGGGTACGTGTAGCAATAGAAAGAAACATAAAACGTGATCAAACGTAGCTCAAAATTGCTTATATCATTTAAAAAGGCAATTTTAAGTGACGTTATCTCAGAATGCATCTTCAAATAAATATGTATTATTTATTTTACCTACAATCAGCATCCAAGAATGTAGGTTTACGATGACCATTTTGGTGTCACAAGGTAATGAATCAGTATTGCAGGACAAAACTAAAATTAAAATCATTCCAAATTAACATTTCTTTAGCTAAATCCAGGAGATGCTTTTCTTTCCTTAGAATTTTTTTCCTTACATCGCCTACTTGCTTGAGAAAGGCAAGATTGCCCGATCTTTTGAAGATTAGGCCAAATAAAATTGCTGGACGTATACTCAATGTCAATCTGCATCTAGACACTTTGAGCAAAGATCCGTTCAATGAATTTCGAAATGACTGCTTCATGTCTGAACAGTAAATTGTCTGTTCTTTGTGCGGTTTCTAAATGACCTACTGTATGTGTTTCTCACCATTTTTATTTTAGATAGACACCATTAGGGATTTTTGTTGATATTATCTTAAAGCAAAATGCCACATATGTACAATATGGATTTTTTTTTTCCCCCCCGGCCAACCTATATTTGGCTTAAAGCCGGCCCAAGTCTGCTGATCAACAAAGCAGAAAACGGAAAAAGAAACCTTCCTAATGATTTCCGCCAAAAGCTGAAAAAAATAGACAGCATAGGAAAAAAGAGGCAAGCTAATGAAATATACTCAATGCAGAAAACAGGTTGAAATAGCTGCAGTGAAACTTGTGTAATGTCATCAACAGCAGCGAGGTAGAGCTAATTATCCCATTACGGCGTCAATACATCCATTTAACAGAGTTGTGTCAGTGCCAGTGCGATGGGTGAGCTCATCAGTAGAAGGTGAAACCTTCTGCGCTGTACAGATCTGTCTAATGCCTCTGACTACACAATCTTTAATACATCATTGACCAGACAAAACCAAGAGCTGACCTTGTCCAACTTACAGTAAATTAATAACAACAAGCTCTTTATTTATAGCACAAAAAGCCTAGCAACCGTGAATGGCACTTCCCACATTTCAGAAAATTCAAGTCCAAGGAAGGGTCGACTTTAAAATTCAGCTTATACTTTCACATTTTTAAAGAAAGACTGATGGATTCCGTCCTCTCAACCTGTAGCTTGCCACCACCTCCAAACCCCTTCCCCACCATCCATCTCTCCTTTCCCACGGAAGTGACCTTCTGCCACCGCGTAATGCTCCACCTAGTGGATGGGCTATGAACTGGAGGATCCCACCCACGGAGAGCGTGTGTGATTTGGATTAACTGTTACACTTTGGGTTTAGAGTTCCTCGCTGACCAATGGACCACTTGACCAAAGAGAATTCCAGCGCTAATCCTAGTGATATAAATGCAATTCTGTCAGTAGAATCAACCCAGTAAGATTACCTACACCAGAGGGCTTTGATGAAAATCCACCCCTGCACACATCATGACATCTCATCTGAAGGCCTCCAACTGAGCCTCCAGCATTTTGTATACATCTTCGGTGCAAACCAGCCTCTGCAGTTCCTTCCTACACATGACATCTGGTTTGTAAGTTAAAAAGACTATAATTGCTGAAGAGAGCAGTAGGTTTTAAACAAAGCCTGTTCTGAGCAGAGTGGCTTCAAAGAGTCCTGTTTCTCTGTCACGTTCCAAAAAGAGTCAGCAAAATGCAGCATTGCCACATTGTTTTTGATCAAATACTGATCATCTTTAAAAGAATAGGTGATCTGTTGCTAAATTTCAAATGTTTTTTCTCTTCAGTTGTCTGGTCGGAAGTCAAACAGAGATGAGGGAACCAAGGATGATTCTTCGCCTTTAATTTTGTTTCTTGATTAATATGGGTGCTAGAGGTTATGGGGAGAATGCAGGAGGATGGGCTTGAGAGGGAAAGATAGATCAGCCATGATTGAATAGTGGAGTAGACTTAATAGGCCGAATGCCCTAATTCTGCTCCTATACGAACTTTATGAACTTTCTCATTTGGGAAGTCTTATTCTCAAGACAGTTTGTGCTAGTTCAGAAGTCATTGAGCTACCAGCATCGGGGGAAACCCACAATGCCAGTGCCAAAGTACCCTTATGTAAAAGCTGCCCAGCTTGCACAACACAAGTATGCTCCACACCATCTGAACCTTTGACTGTTCTAAGCCAAGCTGGCCAACAACATTTCTCAACAATAATAGTGTTCAGGCATAATAGTGTGCTTACAATGCTGGATTGCTACATGTTAACCAGGCCATATTACATTTAAACTTAAACTTAGGCCAGTACTTCTGCTCAGAGAAGATCTTGGCTTCAGTTCCAAGTATATTTTATGGGAGTTGTGATTGCCCTGTCATCACACACTGAGTCTTGCTTTTGGCCATCTCCACCGATGTAGTAGAAATTCAATAAAGTGAGATTTTATGTACCGTTGGCTCTGCATTGACCTGCAGATTACAGCTCCCATACATTTCCTAGTCAGTCACTCTTAAGGTTTCAGCCAAATTAGTTGATGCATATGCTTATGTGACAACCAACTATGCACCATATCTAAGGTATATTTTCCAGCTGCTGTGCAAGAGTTTTTGACATTCATCATTTTCTGGCAGATCCATTATGAACGGAGAACTTTCCTATGAACTAATTGTGAACACAATTGAACATCTTTTCATTTGTTAAAAAGCGTCAGGATGTTGGGAAGTCTGCAAAAAGAAAACCACACAAGGTCGACTCCTTCCGAACCAAGTGGCTGGACTCGTTTGGCTGGAAAGAATCTCAGACTCTGAGCTATAACAGAAAGCCACGTGGGAGACCCAGCATGAAATTGGTGAAAAGAAGATGGCTTGGAATTTATTGAATGGAGCTGTGCGGATTCACTCTTTGATGAGCATTGTTTTGGGAGGGTGAAAGAGAGAGTCCTAAATAGACAGTGTGAAGATCAGCAGAGATTCCGATGAAGACATATGACACCCACGACCAGCAGCACTGAGGACCTCTTTGGTACCTTCAAAGTCATGCAGAGGATTAAATGATGAATGAGCAAATTGGCGGAATTCACTATGGAACAGCTATGTCAAGGAATTGTTGGACACCACTTGGGAACAGATTCTCAAGCATTCTCACTGTTACAATGAGTTTATTGTAAAGGAGCAGGACATGTAAAGGAGCAGGAGCAGGGTTATGGTATGAGTGCAGGCAGGTGGGACTAAGGGGAAAAAAAAAATTGTTCGGCACGGACTTGTAGCGCCGAGATGGCCTGTTTCCGTGCTGTAATTGTTATATGGTTATTTGTTATATGCTGTTGAATTTGGCTTGCAATATCAGTAGGAGCTTTCTTCTAGCTGTTGCCATGTAGATTGTACCTTTCCTTCTGTCCTTTTCCTATCGTGTGCTTATCTAACCTCCCTTTGAGCATATCCATGCCTATGGCTTCTCCCATGCTTCGTTGTACCGATTTCCACCTTCTTAGCAATATTTGGAAAATAAGTTTCACCGTTATTGGATTTGGTTTCGATTATCTCATATTTATGCAGCCGAGTTCTGAATTCTCTTGCAAGTAAAAATATATATTTCCACATCTATTCCTTCAAACCTTTCCATAACCAGAAAGACATCTATCAGGTCATCTCCCAGACTTTAGGAAAGAATGACATAGTAATGTTATAGTACAGTGATCAGAACTGTACACAATCCTCCAAATATGGTCAATGGGAGTTCAATTCTGCTTTTAAAATTTATTCTCTCACCATGAACCAAGATCTTTGTCTTTTTTAGTGGCCTTAACCACTTTACTATAAAGTGATTTATAAAGTGATTTATATATTTGTTCATTAGATCCTTTTATTCCTCTATCACTTTTGATACTAAGTAGTAACTTAGAAAACATAGAAACATAGAAAATAGGTGCAGGAGTAGGCCATTTGGCCCTTCGAGCCTGCACCGCCATTCAATATGATCATGGCTGATCATCCAACTCAGTATCCTGTACCTGCCTTCTCTCCATACCCCCTGATCCCTTTAGCCACAAGGGCCACATCTAACTCCCTCTTCAATACAGCCAATACACTTTGCCAATGAACTATATAAATAAATATTATTATTATTATTATTATTAAATACAGCCAATGAACTGGCCTCAACTACCTTCTGCGGCAGAGAATTCCAGAGCAGAGAGTTAAATTAGAGAATTCCAGAGCAGACTTAATTCCAAACTTAATTTTGCTTTTGCCTACATAAACAACCTTTACATGGCAACAGCAAGAAGAAATAAACTTGTCATATGAATGCATCGTCCACATAAACATTGACTATGAGGAAACAACAACACACAGAGCAACTTCATCTGCACCAGCTTTGAATTTTACACCTTCAACTTGTCCCAGCTATCACCTTAAACACTTCCGAACCAACAGAGTGAATGATGAAACAGTCTTCCAGCTGTTCATGAAATGAAGGGTTAAATGAATAATGAAATCCTACATTTCTGCAGCAAATGCCCAAGGAAAGCCTCCCCAATATGAATTTGATGGAAAAAAATCATGCTAAGTGCTTATGTGAAGTTAAAATTCCAAAGACAAACTGACCAACATGCAAAGTCGAAGTGAAATATCGTGATATTTTTTCCCCACACACACATAAAAATGCACAGGGTGGTACGGTGGTGCTGCGGTAGTGTTACTGCCATATAGCGCCAGAGATCCGGGTTCGATCCTGACTATGGGTGTTGCCGGTACAGAGTTTGCACATTCTCCTCGTGACCTGCGTGGGTTTTCGCCGAGATCTTCGGTTTCCTCCCTCGCTTCAAAGACGTACAGGTTTGAAGGTTAATTGGCTTGGTGTCAATGTATAAATGTGAAATTGTCTCCAATGTGTTTCGGACAGTGTTAGTATGTGGGGATCACTGGTCGGTGCGGACTCGGTGGGCCAAGTTCTCTAAACTAAACTAAACATGCTGGGATACAAAGATGAGACACTCAACTTTCCAACACAGAATAAGAAAAAAATTGTGAGAGGAAAAGAGAGCAACAGAGACTAAACACAGTCAGATTCATTTACTGGCATATTTTACCAGTGAAATATTTATAAATGGCAAGTTGTCTCGAAATCTAAAAAATCCGCAGTAGTTCCAAACATTTAAGACCAATTTTATAGGTTTTGTGAAAAGCATACAGTTGCTATCTGTATTGGTTTAATTCACTTGGTTTATGTAAAAGTTTCAAAAATTTGTTTTACTTTTTGTGGCTGGACTACTACTAAAGTAACAATGAAAGATTTGTATGTGAGAGGAAGAGGGAGTTTCGGGAAAATCTTATGACTATTAATATAGCGTGGATCATCCCACTTTTCCTCCCAAACTTCAATCAATATTTCACAGGATATAGGAGCATTCATAAACAGTGGTTTTAAACAGGCGGTCATGTTTTGGTGGCATCGGAAACTCGGAAGCCAAGAGTTTACTAAGAATAGGTTTTAGTTTTATTTCTGCAGCTTTGGAAAAGGGAAATTTAGGGGAAAATTGTCAGGCGCCAAACAAGGATTGAGAAGGAACTCGATTGTAATTAGGATGTACATGATGACCAGAGTAAATGTTCATAAGTGTTTAGTTTAGTTTGGAGATACAGCATGGAAACGGGCACTTCGGCCCACCGAATCCACGCCGACCAACAATCTCCGTACACTAGCACTATCCTGCACATTAGGGACAATTTACAGACAATTTACCGAAGGCAATTAGTCCACAGGTCTGTACGTCTTCGGAGTGTGTGAGGAAACCACATCACCCGGTGAAAAGTAGTACCCACGCAGGTCACGAGGAGAATGTGCAAACTCTGTGGAGGCAGGTTCATTTTTATCATTTGAAAATAAATTGGATAGTTATATGGACGGGAAGGGAATGGAGGGTTATGGTCTGAGCGCAGGTATATGGGACTAGGGGAGATTATGTGTTCGGCACGGACTAGAAGGGTCGAGATGGCCTATTTCCGTGCTGTAATTGTTATATGGTTATTATATGGTTATAAAACCCAGGCGGTCACGAGGAGAATGTACAAACTCCGGACAGATAGCACCCGTAGGTCTCTGGCACTGTAGAGCAGCAACTCTACCGCTACACCACCGTGACACTCTAAGTGGTTAATAAAAAATATAAATGAAGGTCTTTGAAGAATCTATTTTTGCTCAAGGATAAAGGAGGTGAATTTATGCTTGGAGTCAGAGTATGTAAGGAAGTACTGAACATGTACTTTCCATCTGTACTCAGCAAGGAGAAGGACATGGAGGACAGTGAGATCAACGTGAAGAATACTAATATGCAAGGGCAGTTTGAGATCAAGTAGGAGGGGGTGTTGTGGCTATTGAAGAACACAAAGATGGACAAATAGCTAGGGCCTGATGGAATCTATCACAGGTTATTGAGACAGCCAAGAGAGGAGAATGCAGGAATCTTGACCAAGATCTTTGTATCTTCTCTAGCCACAAGTGAAGTCCTGGATGATGGAGCGTGGCCAATGTTTTTCTTTGTTTACAATGGGATGGACAGATAATCCAGGAAATAATAGGCAGACGTGTCTCGCATCACTGCTAAGGAAGCTACTGGAGAGGATTGTTCATAATAGCATTACAAAGATTTGGAAGAGAATGGGCTCATTAGGGGCTCATTAGCCATGAACGGATTTGTTTACGGCAGGTCATGTCTTATACATTTTTTGAGGTGACAAAGGTGATAGCTATGGGTAGGGCAGTAGATCTCGTCTGCATAGATTTCAGTAACCTGTTTGATAAAGTCAATAGACCAGACAATAGACAAACGGCAATAGGTGCAGGCGTAGGCCATTCGGCCCTTCGAGCCAGCACTGCCATTCACTGAGATCATGGTTAATCATCCACAATCAGTACCCCGTTCTTGCCTTCTCCCCATATCCCTTGACTCCGCTATCTTTAAGAGCTCTATCTAACTCTCTCTTGAAAGCATCCAGAGAACCTGCCTTCTGAGGCTGAGAATTCCACAGATTCACAAAAGGTTTTTCCTCATCTCCATTCTAAATGGCTTACCCCTTATTCTTAAACTGTGGCCCCTGGTTCTGGACACCCCCAACATCGGGGAACATGTTTCCTGCCTCTAGCGTGTCCATTCCCTTAATAATCTTATATATTTCAATAAGATCCCCTCTCATCCTTCTAAATTCTAGTGTATACAAGCACAGAAGCTCTATTCTTTCAATCTATGACACTCCCACCATCCCGGGAATTAACATTGTTAACCTACACTTCACTCCCTCAATAGCAAGGATGTCCTTCCTCAAATTTGGAGACCAAAACTGCACACAATATTCCTTCTTCAGTGCCTTCTTCAGTGACTGATGTACAAGGCCACCCAGATCTCGTTGTACTTCCCCTTTTCCTAATTTGACACAACTCAGATAATAATCTGCCTTCCTGTTGTTGCCACCAAAGTGGATAACCTCAAATTTATCCACATTAAACTGCATCTGTCCACTCATCCAACCTGTCCAAGTCACCCTGCATCCTCATAGCATCTTCCTCACAGTTCACAATGCCACCCAGCTTTGTGTCATCTGCAAATTTGCTAATGTTACTTGTAATCTCTTCATATCCAAATGTTTCATCTTTTATACCGCTATTTCATCTTTTATAATTGACTCTTCCCAACCACTGATGGACTATAATTCCCAGTTTTCTCCCTCCCGCCTTTCTTAAAAAGTGGGATAACATTAGCTACCCTCCAATCCACATGAACTGATCCTGAGTGTATAGAACATTGGAAAATGATCCCCAATGCATCCATGAGCCACTTCCTGAAGTACCCTGGGATGCAGACCACCAGGCCCTGGGGATTTAACAGCCTTCAGTCCCATCAGTCTACCCAACACCATTCCCAACCTAATGTGGATTTCCTTCAGTTCCTCCGTCACCCAGGATCCTCTGGCCACTACTATATCAGGAAGATTGTTTGTGTCCTTCTTAGTGAAGACGGATCCAAAGTACCTGTTCAACTCATCTGCCATTTCCTTGTTCCCCATAATAAATTCACCTGTTTCTGTCTTCAAGGGACCCACATTTGTCTTAACTATTTTTTTCCTCCTCACATACCTAAAGAAGCTTTTACTATCCTCCTTTATATTTTTAGCTAGCTTACCTTCGTACATCATATTTTCTCCCCATATTGTCTTTTTAGTTATCTTCTGTTGCTCTTTAAAAGTTTCCCAATCGTCTGGCTTCCTGCACATCTTTGCTATGTTATACTTCTTCTCTTTTATTTTTATGCTGCCCTGACTTCCCTTGTCAGCCACGGTCGCCTCTTCCTCCCCTTAGAATCTTTCTTTCTTTTTGGAATGAAATGATCCTGCACCTTCTGTATTATTCCCAGAAATACCTGCCATTGTTGTTCCAACGTCATCCCTGCTAGGGTCTCTTTCCTGTCAACTTTCCTCCCTCATGCCTGCATAGTCCCCTTTGCTCAACTGTAATACTGACACTTCCGATTTTCCCTTCATCCCTCTCAAATTGTAGATTAAAACCTATCATATAAGTCCCTCATGATAGGCTGATCCATAAATGAAGATAGACACAAAAAGCTGGAGTAGCTCTGTAGGACAAGCAGCATTTTGGAGAGTAGGAATGGGTAACGTTTGGGTCGAGACCCCTCTCCATACTGAAGAAAGGTCCCGACCCGAAACGCCACCCATTCCTTCTCTCCACAATTTCCCACTTTGGAAATGTCAAAGGCTAGAGGCTTGAGGATGAGAGTGGCAGGGGCAGATATGATAGGGGCATTTAAGAGGGCTTTAGCTAGGAACATGGATATGCAGGAAATGGAGAGACAGAGATCACTTGCAGGCATCATGGTCAGCACAGACATGTGGGCCGAATGGCCTGTTCATGTGCTGTAATGTTGTATGTTCTATGCTCTGTGTAATCTAATGATATATTGCTGAATATCGAATGGATTTGTCACAAAGTATCGCTTTGGTCAAGAGCATTAGCTCCATATTCTCTTTGCAGCAAATGTTGTCACGAGCACTATTTTTAATCCATGGAAAATGTGTTTAGTTTTAGAACCACTATTTTCATTCCCATATTTGGATATTTAAAATCTCAATAGTCATTTTGCTTTCACCCACTCATTATAAATAGTTGCAAAACCTTTCCTTATCGACCAACTGGTTACCGACCACATTAACCCTGCAGTCAAAGAACTGACAGAAGAAATTATGAGCCAAGTTTGACTCACGAGCACATCACACTTATATTCTTATTTTATAAGTTAAATTGAAGCCTAATTATTTTAGATGTATTGACTCTGTGATTTGGCGCTTATCTATTTTCTATTCCATTATAGCCTCCTGCATCAGAGGATTTGACCAAGATGGATGGGTTCAAATGAGGATAACCTCAAAAACACTTCCAATGTGCCGTTCCATCCAGCCATTCATGGTGTTGAAATCCTTCGCTAACACTTCCCGCTCACTATAGACCTCCCTCTCACTCATATTAATGGCAGATTTCTCAATTGGCCCAGATTGCTCAATTATTTGGCCCGGATTACTCAATTGGCCCGTATTTTGCTGTATTGACAAAAGTTGGCCACTTGCTATTGACCTCAAGGAAATCAGTCCCCAAAACCTCCGAGGAATTTATGCTATGGATTTCCCATTTCCACAAAACCAACTGGAATCCAGCTATGGTGGAATCATCACGCTGGCTGTGTGGTCAATCGAATTACAAGAAACCGTTTAACAGCAAGAAAGTCTCGTTTTGATCCCATTTTGTCACTATTTAACACAAGTCAAAATAAAGATTGGCACATTCACTCAGACTGAGAAAAGGTTGAAACAAGAAACACTAAAACAATTAAGCTTATTATAGGGTCATAAACTCTATGATTCTATGGCCCTTTAAACCTGTTATCTTAAATCGGAGGAATTTTGAAATAATATTTTGCGACAATTAGACTCGGTACATATGGAAAAAAATATTTTGTCGGTGAGTAATTATGACTTATCATGTTGCTAAATCAGACAGCACTTAACAAAGTTTAACAAAGCTTTGATGGATTTTACTGTGAGAATTACACGTAGCTTTAGAAATATGCACCACGTCTCCAATTCTCCTGGAGATGTAGGTTTTCTCAAAGGTGAGACACAGAAAGACAACATGCAAGTACAGCAGGAAAGTATGAAGGCAAATGGAGAGTTGGGCATTATTGCAAAGGGAATCGAGTATAAATATTACTGTAATTGTACAGGAATAAAATGATTGAAATATGTGGAAATGTTGAGCAGAGTGGGTTTATGTTCATTGGAGTTTAGAAGAATGTGAAGAGGTCTTATTGATATAAGATTCTGAGGGAGCTTGACAAAATAGATTCTACATTCCAGAGAGCTTTGAAGGCTGAATCAATGAACACTGAGGACTGAGATAGTCAGATTTTGAACATTTCAGATTTAGTAGCTGGATTCAAATTTTAGCTGAGACTACCTTGAAGTCCCCACTCCATTGCCACGAGGGGTCCTTCGAGTGCAAGATGAATACACTTGAAATGAACTGGGGCATATTTCAATTCTGTTCTTATTGAGTTGACCTACAAACAATTGTTTATTTCTTTCAGACAAGACACCAGGTTAATTCAGCGGGACAGGCAGCATCTCTGGAGAGAAGGAATGGGTGACATTTCGGGTCGAGAGATGCTTCTCTCCAGAGATGCTGCCTGTCCGGCTGAGTTACTCCAGCTTTTTATGTCTATCTTCGGTTTAAACCAGCATCTGCAGTTCCTTCTTACACACCAGGATAACTGCTGTGTGAGAGAGAGTAAGGGCACTAAGGGCACCAAGACTGGGATCAAGCACATTGTTAGGGTAAAGCTTAATTTTTTATTGAACATCATCAAACATATTTCTTAATTCTTTAGTGCTAACAATGCTCACATCGTTAACGACTGTATTCACAAAAAGAAACAAAGGAAGTAAAAGGGTTTTACTGAAGAAGGGTCTCGACCCGAAACGTCACCTAGTCCTTTTCTCCAGAGGTGTTGTCTGACCCCCTGAGTTATTCCAGCTTTTTATGTCTATCTTAAGTAAAACCTTGAGTTGGAGGTCCTAAGATATGAGAGGTTGGAAATAGGAGGGACCATCTTATAACATTCAGGTTACCATGTGCATGGTTTAACCCTCAATGACCCAGCTAATCGGGGATGCGAATAGAGAAATAAATCCAAATCTGCCTCAAATTTAAAGGGTGAACAAATTTAACGAAGTGCCAGAGCTGACAGTAGTGTTTCTTAAAGTTTGACAACTATAGCTTAAACTTTAGAATAAGTACCAGGGAACTGGAGTGGCATTAAAATAGGCTATTGGTATTATACATCTCCAAATGCAAGCATTCTAATTCACGTGAGAATTAAACAGATGGTAAAAATTAGTTACGACAATCAATTTTTAATTATTGCGAAGAAACGTGGGTCAAACAAGCCTGTGCAATAACACATTGGCACTAATCAAGTCAACCACTGCAGGCATCTACATCATAATACGATTAACCCATTGTATACTAGCCAACAAACAACATTTATTGTGGCAATTCTAAAAACCATTGTTAAACCACCCAATAATTTTAATTATCATTTTAACAAAACGTCTATGGATAATAAATCATAGTACACAGATTTGGTAAACCACACATGCATTAATTAGTTTTTGAAAAATTGCTCGAAAGCACTAAGAATAAAGTTATTATAAAGTCAGAAATGTTTAATCTTTATTGCAATTTGGATTATTTCTGAACTTGTGACCATCTATATTACTGTATATTTTTAACATTGTGCCTAATTAACCCAAGGAGCATCTGAGCCCAATTCTACAACCTCTTTTAGCTTACTTCGTCCTCTATTTTGGAACTGTGCCATCATTACCACAGGGGACCAGGAAACCCCACCAAGCAACACTGGTCCTACTCTCAAGAAGGTCATATTACCAAGAGATTCTTTCTAACAATGCGGCTGGAAATATAACAAGGATCCAGATACTACCACATGAGCTCAATGGCAGATGTCATGAGATTCAGTGCCATGCGTTAAAATATGCTTGGACACTCTGATCTTTTTTAATCACTCTGCAGGAGATTACATTTAATGTATTATAATGTGCTCTGGCAGGTTTCCAAGTCCAATATTCTTGTAAGAACATGTTAATAACACAGGACTACGACTCATTTTCCCCCTACTGAGCTACAGATGCAAGCAGGGAGTTATGGGGGGGGGGGGGGGGGGAGGGGGGGGGGGGGGGGGGGGGGGGGGGGGGGGGGGGGGGGGGGGGGGGGGGGGGGGGGGGGAGGGGGGGGAATGTTGCCAGTATCAGAAAGAAAAATAATGGAAAAAGTCATAATTTTTGGTGTGTAATGAAAGGAAGTAGCCAGGGAAGAGAGTCAAATTGTGTAGTGAGGGTGGGGCTATGCTTTAAATAGTGTTTTGGATTATATTATTTTTCCAATGTATTTATGTTTGTTTTCATTTAAAACACGGCTTTCTGGCAAGCTTCTGCCCCCCTCCCCTCCCCTCAAAATGTCCAAAAAATCAATCCTAAATTGCACTGATCTCCTGTGGTACACGACAGCTTTTATTTTTGCTTCTCTCTTCAATACACCATTAACACCACAGACATCAACCAAGGACATTTTTTTTACTTTGCCTTGGTTAAAGTTTAAAACAAACAGCAAACAAACAGGAGCTAGACTGATAGAACTGGAGATAAATGGGCAATTTGCAAGACAGGTTTCTTCTGAAATGAGCCTTTTGGCAAAAAAAACCCCTAACTGATTACCAGGATAGTAGCAATGAATTGTTGAGTGTTTACTCAAAGTACCAGCACTGCAATGATTGCTTACGATGCTGGGTGGAACTAAGTTTAAGTTATGGTGCAGAAGCTTTGCTGTGGCTCAGATAAGAAACATTTTATGCTTGAAAATATTCAAGCACACCTCAGCAAATCCTTTTAAAATAAGCAATCAATCCTTAGTAAACTTCCTATAACTAGGGTGGCATGGTGACGTAGCTGCTGCCTTATGATCAGCATTCGATTCCGACTATAGTGCTGTTTGTATGGAGTTTGTACGTTCTCCACATGACCTGCGTGCGTGGGTTTTCTCTGAGAACTTCGGATTCCTCCCACACTCCAAAGATGCACAGGTTTGTAGGTTAATTGGCTTCGGTAAAAATTGTAAATTGTCCCTAGTGTGCAAGAAAGTGCTAGTGTACGGGGATCGCTGGTCAGCACGGACTCAGTGGGCTGAAGGGCCTGTATGTCTAAACTAAACTAAACTGAATTCCAACGCAAGATTAGACTACTACCGTTTGTGCTTTGTGCCGTGTATTAAGACTACATACTAAATTGTGATTGTGGCACCATGGTTCTATTGCTGCCAGACATTCAATTAGAGACCTTGACTTTGAATCCTCGCTTCTATGTATTCAACCGATCCACAGCCAATCTTTCTGATGGAACATAGCAGTACTGTTTTCTTACTGTCTGAATCAACACTTATCCGTCAATAAACAAAAAAAAAACAGAATGTCAGGTCTATATTTACAGCAGTTTGTGGAACAATGCTGTTCTCATTTAGACTGCTGCATATGCATATTAGAACAATGACTTCATGTTGACATTATTTTATTTTTGGTGAAGTTGCCTGGACAAAAGATTTTATATTTTTAAGTTTCTTGAAATCGTCAACACTAGTGCAAGTGAAAATGTGCAAGTTATATGTAGGAAGGAACTGCAGATGCTGGTCTAAACCAAAGATAGACACAAAATGCTGGAGTAACTCAGCGGGACAGGCAGCATCGCTGGAGAGAAGGAATGGGTGACGTTTCGTGTCGAGTGGCTTCTTCAGTCTTATATGTGTCAAGTTATATGCCTGGTATAAAATAAGGCAACATTCTGCATGAAATCATCTTGAAACTGTGCAGTGTAACATGGAAAATAGTAAATACTTGCAGAAAACTGCAGATGCTGGTTTGCCAAAAAGAAAGACATAGAAACATAGAAAATAGGTGCAGGAGGAGGCCATTCGGCCCTTCGATCATGCACCGCTATTCATTGTGATCATGGCTGATCGTCCCCTATCAATAACCCATGCCTGCCTTCTCCCCAAATACCTTGATTCCACTAGCCCCTAGAGCTCTATCTAACTCTCTCTTAAATCCATCCAGTGACTTGGCCTCCACTGCCCTCTGTGGCAGGGAATTCCACAAATTTACAACTCTCTGGGTAAAAAAGTTTTTTCCCCTTTATTCTAAGACTGTGGACCCTGGTTCTGGACTCGCCCAACATTGGGAACATTTTTCCTGCATGTAGCTTGTCCAGTCCATTTATAAATTTATATTTTTCTATAAGATACCCCCTCATCCTTCTAAACCCCAGTGAATACAAGCCTAGTCTTTTCAATCTTTCCTCATATGACAGTCCAGCCATCCCAGGGATGAATCTCGGAAACCTACGCTGCACTGCCTCAATCACAAGGATGTCCTTCCTCGAATTCGGAGACCAAAACTGGACACAATACTCCAGATGTGGTCTCACCAGAGCCTTATACATCTGCAGAAGAACCTCTTTACTCCTATACTGAAATCCTCTTGTTATGAAGGTCAACATTCCATTAGCTTTCTTCACTGCCTGCTGTACCTGCACGCCAACTTTCAGTGACTGGTGTACAAGGACGTCCAGGTCTCGCTGTTCCTCCCCCTTGCCTAACCTAACCCGATTGAGATAATAATCTGCCCCCTTGTTTTTGACGCCAAAGTGGATAACCTCACATTTATCTATATTATACTGCATCTGCCACGCATCTGCCCACTCACTCAACCTGTCCAGGTCACCCTGCAACCTCCTAACATCCTCTTCACAGTTCACACTGCCACCCAGCTTTGTGTCATCTGCAAACTTGCTAGTAATGCTCCTAATTCCCTCTTCCAAATCATTAATATATATGGTAAACAGTTGCGGCCCCAACCGAGCCTTGCGGCACTCCACTCCCCACTTCCTGCCAAAATGCTGGGGTAACTCAGTAGGTCTGGCAGCATCTCTGGAGAACATGGGTAGGTGACATTTCGGGTCCGGCCCTTCAGTTTCGACCCGAAACATCACCGATTCCTTCTCTCCAGAGATGCTGCCAGACCTACTGAGTAACTCCAGCATTTTGTGTCTATCTTCAATATGTTTACTGCAGATATTCATATCTTGCCCCATTATGAAATATAAAATATTTCCAAACCTGGGGGGGGGGTGATTGCGAGGGGAGATAAAAGATTGTTCCATTTTTAAAAAGATCATGTCAGAACTAGCCAGTTCTAATGAAGGGTCGTTCACCTGTGATGTTGACACGACATTCTCTGTCTCATAGTTCAAAGGTTGCTTTTTGGTTCTCTATCCTCATTCATCTCCTCTACTTACAACCCCTCCAGCTCAGTTGAACAAGCCTTTTCCACCCTCTGTCAGATAGCACCAACATCATGTGGCATTCAGTTTCCCTTGATGTGCAAGACAGACATTCTCCTTGCTCCATCCCCCACCACCCACCCCTTCTATACCTCTTTAATTTAAAACATGCTTGTTTTATTACTTAGTTATTATAACACAGAAAAGGCCATTCATTCCATTTGGTCCGTGTCAGTTGATAATGAAGCAATCCTCAAAACTATATTCCCCCTCTTCTTATTTACTGATAACTTGGAAAAAGATTATCTTTCATATGCCCGTTAACTCCCCTTTACTTCTTTGCCTCCTACTTACACTGACGAGGGAAGGAATGGGTGGAGTTTCGGGTCAAGACCCTTCTTCAGACTGATGTCAAGGGGGGAGGGAGATACATACGTAAGGAAGAGTAAGGTGTGAAAATAAGACAAAGGAAATAGAGACCAAGGAAAATGTAGAATAGACACAAAGTAACTCAGGAGGACAGGCAGCATCTCTGGAGAGAAGGAATGGGTGACGTTTCCAGTCCAGACCCTTTTTCACACGGGTCTCGAAGAAGGATCTCGACCCTAAATGTCACCCGTCCCTTCTCTCCAGAGATGCTGCCGGTCCCGCTGAGTTACTCCAGCTTTTTGTGTCTATCTTCAGTTTAAACCTGCATTTGCTGTTCCTTCCTACACACATGTAGAATTGATCAACCTACAGCATGTCTATAGGACATAGGAGAAAACCGGAGTACTCAGTGGAAAGTAACGCAGTCAAGGGGAGAAGCTAGAAACCACAGATAGGCTGCACTTGAAAACCGATCCCAAATTATCCTGTCATTGTACTACGGATTTTAAATTTTGCTTGTTCCGATGAAAGGTCAGCAAGCTGAAATGTTCAGCAAAAAAAACAGAGTGCTGGAGGAACTCAAAGGGTCAGGCTGCATCTGCAGAGTGAACGGCCAGATGAAGTTTTACAGTCAGGACCCTACTTCAAACCGACAGTAATAGTGGGGAGAAAGCTGGATAAGAGGGGTTGGGACATGACAAAGTCTGGCAGGTGACAGGTGGATAGAGGTGAGAGGGATTTTGATTGTCCGATGGGTGGAGTAAGTGGATAAAGGCTGCAGGCGACAAGGGGAGGAGAGGAGGCGTGAAATGTAAAGCTGGAGGGATGGGGGAGGGGAAAGAGGGAGGGGATAAGAGGAAGAAGGACACAGGGATGAGAGTTAAGTGTACAGAGGAGGGAAAAGGGGGGGGGGGGGTGACTGGGGCAGGACAGTGTGGGGAAATAGGGGTGGGGGGTGGGAGGTGGGACACAGGTAAGAGAGAGGAGATAGTGGTGTATTACATAAAATTGGAGAATTCAACATTCATACCATTGGGTTATAAACAACCCAAGTGGAATATTTTTCTTTGATAATTTGCACATGAGTATTTTACTCTGTGTAAACCATTCTGTATCCTTCATAAGTATTGGGGAACAGCAAAGTTTTTTTTTAGATTATAGATACAGCGTGGAAACATGCCCTTTGGCCCACCGAGTCCACATCAACCACCAATCCCCGCACACATTAACTCTATCCTACACACACACTAGGGGCTATTTAGTTGTACCAAGCCAATTACCTACAGACCTGTACAATTTTGGAGTGTGGGAGGATACCGAAGATCTCAGAGAAAACCCACGCAAGTCACGGGGAGAACGTACAAACTTCGTACAGTCAGCACCCGTAGTCGGGATCGAACCCGGGTGTCTGGTGCTGTAAGGCAGCAACTCTACCGCCATGTCACCATGCCGCCCCTTTTTAAAACTTTTCTTTTAGTGTTGGGATGTATTTACGCACCATTTTTCAAACATATCTAAAGATTGTGTTGATCTTTTTTTTCAGTCAGACTTAAGCTGAGTTCGAATGAAACAGCCATTATCCAACTGGCAACAGCCGTGAATTGCCACAGAAAGAGGCCTGCTAATTGGTGAATGTACTTTCACACAAGAAAAGCCTTTGAATGGCATCAATTACATTCTTGTGCCATAAATTATTCAAACTCAAATTACGTGGCATTGTAAAACTGGATTAAATCCTATAGATCAGGTTCATGTCTGACTGTTAGGGCTGGGATTGTTTGCTCAAGCCTACTATCTAAACATGTCCAAATGACGCAAGGATCCTTAATATAATAGGCCTCTAATTGTTATAAAGCACCAATAATCTTCTTTTGCCAACACATTCTATATTTTGTAATACCTATGCAGATGGTACTAGTAAATATAAATACTAACTTCCTCTCTCCTTTTCCAGTCACTGGTAAACTCTCTCAAATAGCTTCACAAGGGAACTGCGAATGTTGCTTTTTAGATAATAAACAAAATATAGACCCATCCAGTCTCATAACACAATTCAAATTTTACATTAAAATGAATGGGTAACTTGTTGACAACAGAAAATGAGCCGATACACTTGGAACAATTTAGGTGAATATTTCAGTAAAATCACAAATATTGGTTTCAACTGACTTATCGATGCAACATCTTTTGATGTCATCCTTAAAACATGGGGTCAACTTTTTTAAGCCTTTGTTATTGTTCACTTTGTGGGGACAAGTAAAACAGGGCAATTTACAGTTAACTCTTAAAGTGCAAAACAGAGGTGGTTATATCCCTCTATAATGCAGCCCTCAATTCACATCACTATTTATTGGAAAACCATCAAAGCTCATCTTTTTTATGAGAAGTGTAATGTTTGACTTTGTTCTGAATTTATATTTATTAAAGTGCAATAATGGACTTGTTCCAGAGCAGTTAGCACAAGAAACTTTGGAAACTCTCAATTCAAGGACAAAGCCTATTAAGCTGTATGATCATGTCTCATGGGAACCAACACATCCAAATGCTTATACTTTTTTATAATCTGAATACGCGTGCACTAGTTTGAATGGTATTTCCTGAGCCGCTGAAACAGATGTATTTATATTTCAATAGTCGTAAAGAATTAAGTGGCAAATATTTGGAATAATGAAGGTATTGTCTATTACCTAGTGCAGGTGCAAGTGCTGATACTGCATTTGTTGGGTCCAGTTGGAATCCACCCAGCATAAACTGTGTGTCGGTTGCATTTTCCAGCTTCAGGCCTGGGAGGTTCATGTTCTGGGCCAGGTAGTACTGGTAAAGCTCAGCCTCTGCAGGTGCCAGGTTGCTGAGGCCTAAGTGTCTGCTGTGCTGGATCTGGTTCATGTTCTGCTGGAGCAGCATCATGTTGTGCATGTGCTTCTCGCTGGTCATGTGAATGCGTAGGTTCCTGGCCACGTTGGTCTCGTAGTCGCACACCTCGCACCTCCAAGTGGGTTTGGTTTTTGGTTTGGTGGGCGAGGAGGCCCCGCAGGAGCTCATGCTGGCGGCGGCGGCGGCAGCGGCGGCTGCCACAGCCACGGCTGCCCCAGCGGTGTGGCTGAAAACCTGGTCGCCTCCGCCATTTTGCAAGTTCTGCATGTTATTGAGATGCTTGTCGGACTGCATATGAATACTGAGATTGCCTTTGGTTGTAGTGGAGTAGTTACATACCTCACATCGGAAAGGCTTGTAACCACACGTGTAACTCTCACCCCGGGCTAACCGAGGGTGAGGTTGCCCAGATTTGCAATAGCCACATGAGCCACCGGACTCTGGGTGCTTTTCCTTCATGTGGGCCTCCAGCGTCTGCTGGTACTTGTAGTGCCAGTTGCACTTTGGACACTTCAAGGTCTTGCACGAGTTCCGAGAATGCATCATGGTCATGTGCCCACCAAGGGACCGTGAGGAGCCCAGGACCGTGTCGCACTTCGGACACTCTACGGTGCTTCCGGATGAGCATTCCCCACCCCCCAGGTCACAGGGAATGCTGGCATGTGGGTGATGGGAGGCATAGTTTCCTTCCTCACCATCGACAGGTTCATTTGGTTCAGGAGCTGTGGCACTGTCTTTATTGGCACTTTCATCTACAAAGTCCATCCTATTACTCTCAGCGTTACCGGCACAGCTGTCACCGCTTGCACTGTCGTTTGACAAGCTCACTGCATTCCTCCCATTTGCACCATCGAAAACAACAAAGGAAGAAGTAGAAGAAGAAGAGTTGCCCCTCGGAGAAGGGTTCAGCACATTAGGCATTAAAGGAGATTTAGAAATGCTTTGGTTTGAGAGAGTGAGTTCCTTGTTGCTACATGCATCACCCTCAGGGTCTTCCTGGGGCTCATCATCATCCTCATCTGACTCGTTTGGGAACAGGTCTTTGCACTCCTCATCTTCCTCTGCTTGTTCAGCAAAGTCCGCCTTTTCCATGAGGCAACTGTCAGCGCTAAACTCTCCACTGGCTTTTTTCTTCTCGATTTCCATCCCCAAATCCTTGCTCTCTGACATTTTGGTGGGACCGGAAGCAAGGTGGCCCAGAGGGACTGAGGTAATTGGGGTCTTTAGGGCTGAGCTGGTCAACCCTCCAAGATTCAACAGAGCACTCTGTGCCAGTGGGATTGGATGAAGTTGCTCAGTTGCACTCGTACCACCTTCAGAGTCTTTGAATAAAGCCAAACCGGCCTGGACAGCCTCATCACCATCAACATGGATTCCACTGAAAGTACCGTAGAAGTTCTGACCAGGGCCAATGAGGTTAGCTGTGGAAACTAAAGGGTGTTGAAAGGTTTTGTTTTTTGGTTCCAGAAAGCTTATAAGAGGTTCCTTGTCTTTGCCTATCCCTTGGATGATAGCAGACACGTTCTTATTACTTAAGAGCTTGTGCTCCTCTTCACTAAGGGTCATTCGGTGGTCATGCACAGCATGCGTTACAAATGACCTCACATATCCAAAAGACAACTTGCACAAAAAACACATTAAAATCGGCTTTCGTTTGCCATAGAGCACGAAACTGTCAAACTTAGACAAGTCCACATTGTTAGGGACATCTTTGGATACACAAGAGTTTTTGGCAGAGCCATCACTGTTCAGGTAATCCTTGTTGCTTTTGTGTCGCACGTCAAAAACACGGAAAGTGTGCAAGACAGGACTGATGCCTGTCAGTGCTGAGGTATTTGGGAATGCCTGGTCAGAACCAAACCACTTCCCAAAAGATGAGGCTATGTGAAAAGTGTTGATGATCTGTGGATAGACAGAGACGGATGCTGCGGAGGTGGACTCCCCTTGCTTATTCCCAGCGTTGGACATAGAGTTCATGAACAATGCTGGGAGGACACTACTGCCACTGGGCCCTCCAGGTTGGATGCTTTGCATTAACTGGTTCACATTCTCGACGATGTAGGCAGAGCCATCTGGCTGGTAGACAATCTCCCCAACCAGGTTCTCCACGTCGCTCTCCTCTGCCTCGCTCATTTCACTGTCACTTTCCTCCTGGAGGAGCTGAGGGTGCGAGTTCGGGCAATGGTGTTCCATGTACTTTTGTAAACTTGAGAATGAGGATGAACACTCGTTGCAGCTGACCTCCTTGGTGGACAACGTGCCGTGTGTGAACAGCAGCCGCCGCAGCAGTCTCTGAGCTGCACTCGTCGAATGATGATCTTAGGTTCTCACACGGGATGCAGTTCTCTTGTGCAGATTCCATTGAACCAACTTTATCAGTGACCTGGGGGTTGGATTCAGTCCATTCCTGATGCTGGGAAGTGCTACACCCATCCTCTTGCCCAGTGATGGTAGGGGAGTCACAGGTTTCCATGGTGTTGACTACATGAGCGTTTCATTGCATCCAGTCTGGCAGGGGCCTGAAAATTGAAACAAAACAGTAAGTGAGTGCCTTGCGTAAAGAAATAAACTCTTACATCTGACATCTCACTACTAAATACTTTATAAGAAATTGGCCCTTAGAGTAGTATATTCCTTCTATATTTTTCCCGGAAAGAAAACTGAGTGTCTACAAAATTAACACTCCATAAAATCTGAAAGTGTGAATCACTGCTGGCAATGCAAGTAGACAAAGGCTCAACTATTCAGTATGACATTTCTCTGCCCACTTTTTTAGCAGGGGTGTTAACTCCTTTCGAATAAATCACTCAGTGCTGGAGTCAGAAGACTAGTCAGCAGAATATCATACGATTGTGTCAAATCCTCACCCACTAAGGTTTCCTGTGATTTCCAAGCAAATAGGACTGGAATCGTTGCCTAACTGTTTCATCATCATACATCTGAAAATCAATAGAAACTCAATGTACAGAACAAATAGGACCACATAACCGGCAAACTCAGAAAGTGTTGATTGCAGCACCAGGTCTAAGGATTATGAGGAGGAGGTGGAAAGGAATATACCGCATGCGTGCAGTCCTGCTATGGATTTGCACATAACATTTGTTAAATTGTCTTTACCGTGTGGCACGGTGGCGCAGCGATATAGTTGCTGCCTCACAGCGCCAGAGACCCCGGTTCGATCCTAACTACGGGTGCTATCTATGGGTGACCACACATTTCACTGTACCAATTGGTACATGTGACAAATAAATGTATCGTGCATCTTGTATCTTGTATCTTATCTATTCAGAGTTTGTATGTTCTCCCTGTGACCTGTGTGGGTTTTCTCCAAGATCTTCAGTTTCCGCACACACTCCAAAGACGTACAGGTTTGTAGGCTAATTGGCTGGGTTTAAATGTTTAAAACAATTGTCCCTAGTGTGTGTAGGATAGTGTTAATGTGCAGGGATCGCTGGTCGTTGTGGACTTGGTGGGCTGAAGGGCCTGTTTCCACGCTGTATCACTAAACTAAACTAAACTAAACTAAACTGTGCCTGGTGTGGTAGTGTTAACTTAATGTTGCACTAATATTCCGAAAGCCTGGACTGTTGATCTGCTGACATGGATGTGAATCCCATCGTGACATCTGGGGAATTTAAATTCCAGCAAACAAATAAAATCTGGAATACCCTGTTAATATGAAAATAATGGAATGCCTTAAAAACCCATTTGGTTCAATAATGTCCTTCAGGGAAGTAAATCTGCCATCCTTACTTGGCCTGGCTTACATCCGACTTCAGATCCATCAATGCTTTGACTTTTAGTTGCCTCCTCACTTTAGGGGCAATTAGGAATAGACAGTAAACATTGACATTGCTGCCAATGTCCATATCCTGCTAGTGATCAGTAGTTATTTCATCATCTTTGAATGGGCAAACATTTTTGCAATTTTCTTCAATGATCGAAAAGCAAAGGGGTTAAATGGTTTCGACGTGTTCCAGAAGTAAAAAAAAAACTGATAGCAAACCAACGACACAGTGTGCCTATTGATTTAATATGATCCAACTCTCAGCAGAGAATAGTGATTTTTGCTTCAAATATCATAGGGGAGAAGTCATTACAATTTTCAAATATTCAGCTACAGATGGTTTTCCTGGTAATTCCAGGATGCTGCAGAGTAACATAAATGCTTCTGCCCAGGTGATGTAATTGAGCTTTAGTATCATTGAAAATGTACAACCATTCCTGATCAGCCGTTGGTTGGGGCTGCTGGACCCTTCTCCACCAACTGACAGCGTGATGAACTAGTGAAGCAAACATTTACTTAACCCAAGTTCAATCAATATACTTTATTCACAAAATTTCCACTCTGGAAACCAATCCAACAGGCAACTGGCTGAAGGCTAGATATGTCTGTGGCATTCTGTGCACATCGTTCACCAAAATGAGATTATTTTTTAAAAAAACAACAAAAAGCAAGTATCACTAATGCAATTACCAATGTTTTTTACAGCCTAAAGTGGATTGTCTGTAGTTCTACCTTGCAACAGGACGGGGACAATAATACTGTTTGCTCATAGTGCTTTACTTTGACTGACATCTGCTCAGTTACAAGTGCCTAAAATGTCACTAATTATAAATGAGATTTATAGTGTGTGCATTCACTGCCATGTACGACATTGCAGCTTTTGATAGAAGGTGAATATTCTACAACAATCATTTAAATGAAGCCGCAGAAGATTTCAAAGGCATCAGCAATTTCCCTCCTTTGGAGATGAATAATATTAACTCCTTTCAACTCGAGTAGATGAATAAGCCTGCAACTATATAGTATTTCTTATATATTCTGAATGTCTTAAAACATTTCACAGCTAATGGGTTGAGTTTGATGTGATATTTAATTTGGCAGACAGTCAACCTATGGACAGCAATGGAGAAGATAGCAAGAATTCTGTTTTAGTTTATGTTGGTTGAGAGTTAAATTTTGCAAGGACATTTTAAGGACTCTCCTAAGATAGACACAAAATGCTGGAGTAACTCAGCGGGACAGGCAGCATCTCTGGAGGGAAGGAATGGGTGGCGTTTCAGGTCGAGACCCTTCTTCAGACTTGGAAGGACCCTCCTGTTCAACAAAGGTGCCACAGGATCTTTCACATTCTTCCAAACAGACAGCTATGACAAAATGCACGGATCTTAGGCTGGATATGGCAACAATGAATCATGGAATTCAAAGTAGCAACATACAGAAGGAGACCATTTAGCCCTCTGATTGTGTGCTGGCTCTTCTTAACAGCAGGTCCTTGAGTTAATCCCTTTCCACCACATATGTTTCGCCCTTATATACTTATCCACAATAGTGATAAAAATGCATCCACCCATCTATCAGGCAATGCTAACACCCTGTAATGTGAAAAAGTTACGATTGTTATCTTTAAACATCTCTAACAAATCTACTCTGAATCTGAAGAACAATCCCAACTTCAGATTATCTTAGTGTTTAAGAAGGAACTGCAGATGCTGGAGAATCGAAGGTACACAAAAATGCTGGAGAAACTCAGCGGGTGCAGCAGCATCTATGGAGTGAAGGAAATAGGCCACGTTTCGGGCCGAAACCCTTCAGTCTGAAGAAGGGTTTCGGCCCGAAACGTTGCCTATTTCCTTCGCTCCATAGATGCTGCTGCACCCGCTGAGTTTCTCCAGCTTTTTTGTGTACCTTCAGATTATCTTAGTTTAGTTTAGAGATACAGCACGGAAACAGGCCCTTTGGTCCTCCAGGTCCGCACTATCCTACAAGCACTTGGGGATATTTTACAATTATACCAAGTCAATTGACCTCGAAACCTGTACGTTTTTGGATGGTGGGAGGAAACCGAAGATCTCTGAGAAAATCCACGCAGGTCAGGGGGAGAACGTACAAACTCCGTACAGGCAAGCACCTGTAGTCAGGATGGAACCCAAGTCTCTGGCGCTGTAAGGTAGTAGCTCTACCGCTGCACCACCGTGCCACCCGTGTTGGCACATAACCACCGTGTCGGTACATCTGTTATCTTTCATCCATGGAACAATTTCAGTACATCTCTGATGAACCTTCTTCAAAGTTCTCAATCCTTCCTGGTGGGAAGTCCATCCTCGGAAACAACTTTCAAACTGCAGTCCAACCAATACAGGTTTACCATCAATAGCTCACTGTCTTCATTTAGAATAGCAAGGACCAGCCAATTGTGCTCCCCTCACAGGTTTATGCAGAAACATACCCAGGACTCGATTCATGCACCCGTTGAAACATTTTCTGTTTATTACCTGTTCTGGTTCTCCTCACCAAAATGGGATCACCTTATACTATTCTGAGAAAAAAACTTCATTTGCTGGGAACTTAGTGGTTTGTGACCCTTTGACGTTTCCTTCACTACGCTTAACACATCTTGCGCCCTCTGCAAATTTCAAAAGCCAAGTTATTAATGTACATCAAAACCATAGCAGTCCCATGACTGAACCCTCCAGAATGCTAATTCTATTGGAAAAAATACCGCAAATGATATATACAAAATGCCGGAGTAATTCAGCGTGTCAGGCAGCATCTCTGGAGAAAAGGAATAAGTGACGTTTCACACCTTTGGTTTGCCTCTCCCCTGACTCTGTCTGAAGAGGGGTCTCAACCTGAAACGTCACCTAGAGATGCTGCCTGACTCGCTGAGTTACTCCAGCATTTTGTGTCTATTTTTGGTGCAAACCAGCATCTGCAGTTCCTTCCTACACATTCATTACCACATTCTGTTTTCCATTATTTGAGGATGTTCCATTAAATGAAGAATATTCATGCCCTTGCCACCTCTTTTAGATGATGGTCTTTAAATTTGCCAACAAACTGCATGGGATACTTCACCAAAAGCCAATAAATGTCTTTTAACATTTATCACTGAAAGATTTTGAATAGATGAAAAATGAACACAATCCAGTGAATAGTTGTCACTATCAAGAACATTTTGTTCGTCCTGTGGATTCCGATTCTCTACTCAATATTCCGAGAATTCAAAACAAAATGGCAATATTATTATCATTTATTAAATGCATTTATACCAATGGGAGCCCATCATATCACAGAAACAACGAGTGTACAATAAATAGAGTTAACAGAGTAAATGCCAAAGTATCCTAGGAAGGGTCTCGACCCAAAACGTCAGTATGAGGAAGAACATCCATTCCTTCAATCCAGTGATGCTGCCTGTCCTGCTGAGTAACTCCAGCATTTTGTTTCTATTGTGTCTGAAGTATCCTAGAACTGTTTACCCCCCACCAAAGTGAAGAACAAGTCATATGGAATATATTGAATCTCCCAAAGACAGGAGCACATCAGTAGGAAGGGATCTAGGTTCTGTATCAGAAGTCCTGCTTCCCACCTCTGCCATTGCCAATTATATTTCATCGTGCGAAATGCTCGTGAAACTGGAAACCTTGATGAGCTTTGCTAACTGGTCATGCAGCAAGGCAGCATCTTCCAGAGCTTGAACTGAATGAGTCTCATGAATTGATTCTTAAATTCATGTAAATTAAAAACAATTTGACACTTTAATTTTTCCCAGTCTAAAGAAAAACATCCCAATGTCCTGCATGTGGCCCATGTCTGTGTCCAAATTTGAATCTCACCAACATGATGGACCTGACACAATCACATATTAATATTATGAATAATTAAATCACATCCACTTCATGAAGTGCGAACAACATTAAATATTTCTTGTCTTAATACACTACATGCTGGCTACATTTTAATGTTCCCCTGATGTTCGGCAACTGTGAACGAAAGGGTTTTAAAGATTTTACTTGCTACCACACCGGCCATCTGAGAGTTAATAACCTTATTGAATAATCAATGCCATAAATGGTTCTCAATTTACAGGAAAACGTGGTCTGCTAGGACAGTTATTGATAAACTGGCATGCCTTTGATCTTGCACTGGGATCCAGTTTACTGAAACTGAGTACGGCACTTCTGAGGTGGAATTGGCAGAGTATTTTGCAAGGATTAACAAATCATTCTTATCATCCCTTCCTTTTCTCTGTTACTCTGTGAATTGTCAAAAGTTGACATTGCACACGAACTACGCTGACAAGGATATCTGCCAGGTAGACACAAAATGTTGGAGAAACTCAGCGGGTGAGGCAGCATCTATGGAGAGAAGGAATTGGCGACGTTTCGGGTCGAGACCCTTCTTCAGACTGATGTCGGGGAGGGGGTAGGAAACAGTGGGAGCTAGTAGGATGACTGGGAAGGGGGAGGGGATGGAGATAGAAAGCAAGGGCTACCTGAAGCTAGAGAAGTCAATGTTCATACCGCTGGGGTGTAAACTACCCAAGCAAAATATGAGGTGCTATTCCTCCAATTTGCACTGGGCCTCACTGACATTGGAGGAGGCCCAGGACAGAAAGGTCACATTGGGAATGGAAGGGGGAGTTGAAGTGCTGGGCAACTGTGAGATCAGCTTGGTTAAGACGGGCCTGCGCTTGGTCTCGCCGATGTAGAGAAGTTGACACCTGGAACAGCGGATGCAGTAGATGAGGTTGGAGGAGGTGCAGGCGAACCTCTGCCTCACCTGGAAAGACCAAGGTATCTGCCATTTTATTTCAGGCTAATTATGATTTCCCCATCAGGCCCACCGGGCGGCACAGTGGCGTCATAGCTGGTGGAGCTGCTGCCTCACAGAGCCAGAGACACAGGTTCAATCTTAACCCCGGGTGCTGTCTCTGTGGAGTTTACATGCTCTCACTATGATCGCATCAGTTTCCTCTGGGTGCTCTGGTTTCCTCGCACATCCCAAAGACATTTAATTGACCTCTATAAATTGCTCCGTGTGTAGAGAGTGGATGCGAATGTGGGATAACGGAGAACTAGCACGAATGGGTGATCAATGGGCAGCATGGACTCGGTTGGCCGAAGGGCCTGTTCCATGTTGTATCTTTCAATCAATTAAAATCAATCAAACTTCAGTTGTTGTAAACATGCTAGCCTGCCAATTCTTGAAGAATATTGCTAATGATGGGTTTGATAGGGTACTGGTTCTACGCTGTAGTAGGAACACCACATTTGGGACAAAATTTGTTTTCATCCTAGGCCCATACTTCCAGCTAATTGTCCACTGGACATTGGGCTGAAGCCGAACTCACGAGTGGTTTCCCCTCCGTTTCGGTGGTTTCAGCAGTTTGGGGGCTAAAGTTGAATTTTTTTTTCAACCAATTCATCTGAAATCAGCACAAACTCATGATCTCCTGCGATACCATTCGGGTTACCAACTACCTTAACCAAATGAACCAATTGGGGAATCTGAAGACTTTTATTAAAGAATTGCATAGATGCAATTTTCAATCCCTCTAGATTCAAGCAGGTGACACAAACAACAGGTGTGAAGACCAACTCATCAAAATTCCATCAAAAGAAAATGGTTTTAGTCCAACAAATGCAATACTTGTTTCCCATTCAGTATTTGTGTATTTATAGAGATACAGCGTGGAAACAGGCCCTTCATCCCACCAAGTTCACGCTGAGCATCAGTCACCCGCTCGCGCTAATTCTATGTCCTCCCATTCTCGCATCCACTCCCTACACGTTCAGGGCACTTTACAGCAGTTACACCAATTAACCTACAAACCAACACCTCTTTGAAATATGAGCGGAAACCGGATCATCTGGAGGAAACCCACATGGTCATAGGGAGAACGTGCAAACTCCATGCAGACAGCACCCGAGATCAGGATTGAACCCAGGTCTCCGGCCAGCTCTACCAGCTGCACCACTGTGCTGCCCTGAGATCCATTACTTCAAGTACATTTCTATACTTCAATTTTTCCTCCTGTTTCTTCTCCAAAGCCTGTAAACCTCTTCAGTTCTGGTGTGAAACATTAATTAATGGAAGCTGTAATGAATGACCTATCTGATTCACACTAGTGCTGTTTGTTCCTTACTCTTTTACATTCTTCTAGCCGGCAAGGGCCATATTTATTGTCCACCCATAATTCCCTCTAAATCAAGGAGGCCGTTAAATGCCACCTATATTGTTGAGTCAACAACAGGCCGGACGGAGCAGGTATGGACAGCACAAGGCATAACCACACATGGGCTTTCAGCACTATCTGGGAGTTTCATGCTCATCATTACTGAGACTAATTTTAATTCCAGATTTGTTTAATTACTTGAATTTAAATTTCCTAACTGCCATGACAAGATTAGAACCTTGCATTAATAGGCTGGTACTCTGGTAATAACCACACAATTTAACTATTGCACCGCCATGTCACATAGAGTTTGGCATCATCCTAAAACCTTGTCTTGCAACAACAAATAAGGGTAAACACTCAAATTCAAAGCAAAAGTCTCTCAGAAGTTTTATATAAAAGATCCTTGTTCAAACTCCACATCACCAATTTGGATATTCAAATATGGTCCAAATTATAAATGTGTTTATTCACTTTATTCTCTACAAATTTATACATGTTTCCCCATCAATGTGCCAATGTCCTTGTCACCACACCTTGTGTGTGAGATATACATATATATATATATAGAGAGAGAGAGACAGACAGACACACACACACACAGAGGGAGAGACAGAGAGAGAGAGAGAGAGAGAGAGAGTGAGAGAGAGAGAGAGAGAGAGAGAGAGAGAGAGAGAGAGAGAGAGAGAGAGAGAGAGAGAGGGAGAGAAGAGGGAGAGGGAGAGGGGGAGGGAGAGAGAGGGGGAGGGAGAGGGAGAGGGAGAGGGGAGGGAGAGAGGGGGGGGAGAGAGGGGGGGGGGGGGGGGGGAGAGAGAGGGAGGGAGAGAGAGAGAGAGAGAGAGGGAGAGAGAGAGGAGAGACAGAGAGAAGGATGCCTGCCCCTCTTTCAGGCCTACGTCCATGCACGTGTGTCCCTGGAGAGGGAACATGCGGTGTTCACGGGGACTTTGGAGGTTTTCCGTAGGCGCTGGTCACCACGTGGGGTTGAGAGTATTGTGAACAATTATTGTAATGTTGTATTATAATGACACTTGATATAATGTAATTTCTTTTTTCCGTGGGCGCTGGTGGGGTTGAGAGTATTGTGAACAATTAATGTAATGTTGTATTATAAAAAAAAAAGAGGCAGAGAGAGCGGGGCAGAGAGACAGAGAAAGAGAGAAAGAGAGAGGGAAAGAGGGAGGACGAGAGAGAGGGAGAGGGAGAACGAGAGAGAAAGAGAGAGCTACATTTCCTGTAAATCAGCATCCTCCTTCAAGCTAGCTAACTGATATGGGAACTGATTGTCACAGCAAATCAGTGGTGATAGTGCTTTCTGTGCTGTTTGCTTGCGGCAGAATGTGTGTGTGCTCACCCCCTTCTTCCAAACTACTGTTTGACTCTCTGAAGTGGATCTTGATTCCGTCCCTGCCTGCTGGAGAACACTGTGGTAGCAGAGGCTTCAGTCTGAACTCATCAAACAGCACATTGTGACAGCATTCTCTGATTAAAGTTCAACAAGGGAACGAGAAGGCTGCCAAACCCCATCCTGGGCAGAGTGACAACTTTCACACTCCGGAAAAATGAGTAAAGTCACAAATAGGATAAATGGAGAAAAATAAAATTGGATAAATATATAACTTTGGTGGCCCTTTGACAACAATATGGGAAACAACACAATCCATAAATCACTTGATGAAATGGCACAAATTCTGGAACGATAGCTGTGAGCTCCAAGTTCCTGGAAATCACAGATGGACCACAGCTGACTGAGGACAGCCAAACACTAATCTTCAAAATCTGAAGAAAAGTCTGAAGAAGGGTCTCGACCCAAGCCGTCACCCGTTCCTTCTCTCCAAAGATGTTACCTATCCCGCTGAGTTACTCCAGCATTTTGTGTCTAACTTCGGTTTAAACCAGCATCTGCAGTTCCTTTTTACACATCTAATGCATTTCGTTGTCTCTGTACTGTACACTGACAATGACAATTAAAATTGAATCTGAATCTAATCTTCAAGCTCTGTTCAGAGTCACGGGTGGCCTGCCAGGCAACTGTCCAAATACACTCTCGCTCCATGTTGAAGGCACCTTGTTCAAACATCTGTGTGGGAAGGAGCTGCAGGTGCTGGTTTACACTGAAGATAGATACAAAATGCCGGAGTAACTCAGCGGGACAGGCAGCATCTCTGGAGAGAAGGAATGCGTGACGTTTCGGGTCGTGACCCTTCTTCAGACTCACACCCTTGTTCAAACATCTGTCTATCTGCCCAGACATCTGCGATGAAAGATTCAACAGCAGGACCTTCCAACCAGCAAAGTGATGAAAACAAACACGATTGTGAAGTCTGCCCATGTTATTTGTTTGTGCGAATACCAATGCTGGCAGATAATGTCCTGAGGATAAGAAGGTGACACTAATGAATGAAGACTGATAAGAAATGCAAATCAAAATTACCATATCTGATAACACAATCCTGTCACACCAGCAGGATGTCTAGTTTCCATGCAGAACAATTTATCCTAATTACCTTCCTCTACAATACTGATTCCCAGTGAAGGAGTTAAGGCACAAAATGCTGGAGTAACTCAGCGGGACAGGCAACATCTCTGGAGAGAAGGAATGGGTGACGTTTTGGATCGAGACCCTTCTTCAGACCCAGGCTGCTCAAGGAAAGGATGAGCTTGTATGTTAATCGCCAGTTGACAGCTCTTGGAAGCAGATGAAAATTGCTGTAGTGCAATGTAAAACCAACAAGATCAAACTCGTTGTGCTTTGTTCCTGGGTTCCAGGCATTATACACCAGGCTTTCAACAGGACAGTTCTAAAGGTTCAAGACCAAACTTTTGGATGGGGCAAGCTCTCATTTTAAAGACAAAGTCAAAGTCAAAGTAGCCTTTATTGTCATTCAGACCTTTCGGTCTGAACAAAATTTTGTTGCCTTGCAGTCATACATATAATAAAAATGACAAAAATCTTTACTTTCACTTCTGCCATCATTCTACATCGACTTTTTTTTTCTCTGAGGGGGTGGACAGGGAACTCCTTACAAAGAGAAGAAAGTCAAGGAATTCTCCCTCCCCAAGCCCCAGCCCAACTATCTTACCTTCCCAAAGGTCAAACTACAACCCTTCAACGCCTTCACCTGCACGAGCACAAAATGCATCACCACCTGATTGTTCTCAGAATTTATGCCAACAGCTTTGGTAATTATATATATATATTTTTTAACCCAATTTCTGAGCTTTCTGCTACTTGTACTCTGCTGCACTGTGGGGTGTTTACAATGTGCTGATGTAATGCCGACTCAGCAATTGACATATATGCAAACCACTGCATCCTAATGATGTAACACAGTAGTAAGCTACACCGACAGCTAAAAATGTCGCCTTGCTTTCTTAAAGCAGCAGCGGCTCTTCTGCCTGGTCAAACTTTCCAACAGCATAGAAAAGGCTTTCGACGGAGACCCACATCAATAATGAGAGATTGAGCTTATTGCCATATACATTAATGTGCAAGAAATTCCTAATTCACATGAAGCTCGCGGAGTAAACAATAAAATAATAAATATACAAGAAATGCAAGAATAGCAGAATGGTGCAAAGAGTGTAGCGTAAGCAGAAGTGGCACAACAAATTAAAATGGAATAATGGTGGAGAGATTATGGGTCTATACCCATGACTGTGTAGCAAGATGGAGGTCCAATGCCATCTTTAAATTGACTGTGATGCTAAATTGTGATGTGAAAATATTTGTGCTTTGATTTTAGCTTGGTTCTAACTTCAGTTCAACCTTCGTCTATTGTTTGCTTTGACCAACTTTTTAATGACATTACACACAAAATGCAGGAGTAGCTCAGTGGGAGAGGCAGCATCTCAGGAATGGGTGACGTTTCGGGTCAAAACCCTTCTTCAGACGCAAGGGCCTGTCCCACATGTCGATTTTTTCGGTGACTGCCGACGTCATATCAGTGTTGCCAAAAGATTTTGAACATTTCAAAATCCAGCGGCGCCAAAAAAAAATGTTGTGACACTTGAGGAAACACCGTGCGTCAACACGTCATTACGCCGCGTCACGTTGCGTCAGCGCCGCCTTAAGCTGCATCATGCCGTGACTTTTTCGGTGACCTGATACGTCAATGATGCCGGCAGTGACTGAAAAAAATCGCCAAGTGGGACAGGCCCTTTAGCGTCAGAGGAGAGGGAGTTACAGATAAGGAAGTGTAAGGGATCAAGAGAGATGAATTTCAAGGAAAATGAATGTAGAATAGACCATGATCATCTCTTTTGATCTCTAACACTTCCTTATCTCTGTACTCCCTCTCTCCTGATATCACCCATTCCTTCTCTCAGAGGTCTGCCTGTCCCACTGATCTCCAGCAGGTTACACAAAAAAGCTTCAGCTGCAGCAGCATCTATGGAGCGAGGAAATAGGCAACGTTTCGGGCCGAAACCCTTCTTCAGACTGATCGGGGGCGGGGGTGGGTGGGGACAAGAAAGGGAAAAGGAGGAGTAGCCGAAGGCTGGGGGATGGGAGGAGACAGCAGGGGGGCTGAGGAAGGGGAGGAGACAGCAAGGACTAACAAAATTGGGAGAATTCGATTTCACTCCAGCATTTTGTGTCTATCTTCGGTGTAAACCAGCATCTGCAGCTCCTTCCTACACTTTTAACGACATTAGTGTCACCCTCAGAGGTATCTGTAGCCCAATACATTAATAATATTTTCTTTTATACTTTACAAATTAATAAGCCAGGTTTCTTTCATCTGTGAAAATATGGAGCCAACATAATTTTATTTCACACTGACGGATTTAAATAATAAAATTGCGAGGACTGAAAATTCCAACAAATAAGAGCATTCATGTCAGAGTTAAGGTGCACAACAGCACAGGAACAGGCGCTTTGGCCTGTCTGTCGGTACGGGCCATCAAGAATCCAACTATACTATTCCCAAGTCTGTAACCTCTATGCCTTCGCGATTCAAGTTACATTCTATAAATGAATTTTGCACGTTTCTGAGAAAACCATGAATTGACACCATTCAATAAACATTTAATTGTGCCATATAACAGCACCAGATACTAAATACTAATGCTGTTATACGGCATCAGTGTTTCTAAATACTTTCAACACTAAATATTGGTGTGTGCTTGAAAGGAAGATATGAAGGATGTTCTCTGCCTCAGAGGGCAGTGGAGGCCAATGCTCTGGATGCGTTCAAGAGAGAGCTAGATAGGGCTCTTAAAGATAGCGGACTCAGGGGATATGGAGAGAAGGCAGGAACGGGGTACTGATTGTGAATGATCAGTCATGATCATATTGAATGGTCTGGCTCGAAGGGCCGAATGGCCTACTCCTGCACCTATCGTCTATTGTCAAAGTCTTTGTCAATGTGAAGCCACAGTAATGGTGAAGAAGATGGTTGTGGTCGGTCTACTGTGGGAGACTTTAGAAAGGCACAAATGCTGGAGTAACCCAGCATGACAGGCAGCATCTCTGGATAGATGGAATGGGTGAAGTTTCGGATAGAGGCCCTTCTTCTGAAAAAGGGACATGACCCGAAACATCACCGATCCCTTTTATCCAGAGATGTTGCCTGTCCCGCTGAGTTATTCCAGCATTTTGTGTCTATCTTCGGTTTAAACCAGCATCTGCAGTTCTTCCCTACACATGGGAGACTTAAAACTGTGTGTACATACGAGTGCATGCACTCACATCTACAGGCATGTGCAGGCAGCATTTCCTTGGATTTACGTGCCTTACACTCACTTTTGTGAAGTCATGATGTAGAGGAACTCCAGGGTAAGAACTGCGACAGTCAATATCTATAGTGACATTGTAAATGTGTTTGCAAAGATGTCCTCCATTGGGAACCTCTCACAGATGCAAACACACGTATGAAAAGAGTGTGTTTACAATTTCATGGCACAAGGTGACCACAGGAATTTTAACCCATCGAAGTTTAACAATCTAGAGTCTGTAACTGATGTAGAATTGAAAGGAGAAGGGATAGGTTTCTCTATCCTCCTCCGAGTCCACAATACACCAGGTGAAAGAAGTGAGTTCAACATCTATGTACGTAAAAATAGTAGGAGGCCGTAGGAGTCCATGGATATATCGTGGCGGCCCGTAATGCTAGCCGTAAGTTCTCGGGGCATTAGATAAGTCGGGACTTTTTTTTAAACATGATGAAGAAAAATGTCCACGAGTAAAAAAATAGCACCGAGTACCTACGGCTGGCATAACAGCCTCCAATGTACTCGTTACAATCATTCTGCGAGTTTGAAAACTCGGGAGAATTCGCGAATAACTCGGGAAAGTGGGACAGGCCCTTTAAGAGACTCTCTCCGCTCAGGCTGTGCGCTAATATTTTGTGATGGCATTTAGATTGGGAATTAGATTAGGTCAGATAGGATTGGTTTATTGTCATGTACACTAGGGTGCACTGAAATTCCTTGTTCGTTTGAAGCTTGTAGAGTAAACAGTGTACATACAGCAGTGATAAATACAACAGTAAAGGCAATGAGTCAAAACAGCAGAATGGGGCTGGAATGTAATGAAATCTGAAGTAGAACCAAAATATTAAAAATCATGAGGGGAATGTATAGTGTGAATGCATAGAGTCTCTTTCACAGAGGAGGGGAATCAAGAACTGGGGGTCACAAGTTTAAGGTAAGAGCAGAGAGATTTAATAGGAGCCTGAAGAGCAACTTTTTCACACAGAAAGTGGTGGGTATATGGAGAGAACTTCCAGATGAAGTAGTTGAGGCAAGTACAGTAACAAAATGTAAAGAACATTTGGACACGTATACGGATATGAATGATTTGAGGAATATGGACCAAATGTAGGCAAATGGGACTGGATTAGATGGGGCACCTTGGTTGCCATGGAGAAGTTAGGCCTTCGGGCCTGTTTCCATTCTGTGTGACTATGACTGACAGAATATGATGTTCAAATCGTATTAGCCAGTTTGTTGCGTTTTGTGATAAAGCCACTTCCACCAATTTGATCTTTGGACCACATTACTATCCAAGGCAGAAACACATCTTTGCAACCTGAGACACCTCAGTCTGACTTTCCGATAGCGTAACCCATTTGGGCGGCACGGCGGCGCAGAGGTCGAGTTGCTGCCTTCCAACGCCAGAGACCCAAGTTCGATCCTGACTATGGGTGCTGTCTGTACGGAATTTGTACATTCTCCCCGTGACCGTGTACATTTTCCCCAGGTGCTTTGGTTTCCTCTAACACTACAAAGATGTACAGGTTTGTAGGTTAATTAGCTTTGGGGAAATTGTAAACTGTCTCTGCTGTGTGTAGGATACTGCTAGTGTACCGGGATCGCTGGTCGGCATGTACTCTGCGGGAATCGAATAATTCTGACCTCAGTGTAATGTGGATGGAAAGGTAATGAAGAATACAGATTGGGTTACAGCCATTGATTGTAAATGTCTCTCAACTGCGCTGAAGAATTGGAACATTTGCTGATTCAAAATGTAATGCACATACATTGGATTGACTCTTGTATCTCCTGGTACGGGATGTGAGATCTATGTTCAGTTCCATTGAAAAGATTATGACATGTAAATGATCAGTAGTGTGCTCGAAGAATGCTTGACAGTGTACTTGTTGAAGATGGCACTTCTGGATATACAGTAAAAGGTGTAATATTGAACATCGCTGAAAAGCTTTTTAAGTTCATGAATAGTAGTAGCCTGAGGCACACATTCCCCATTTGTTCCGTGCTCCTAAACTGGCAGGAACACCTCTTAGTGCCTCTTGTATTTTGGTGTTTAAAAGGTTGCACTAGGTGCAAATGTTCATGCAGCTTACTGTATCCACAATGCATTAAAACTTGCATCACAACTTTCTGCTTTAGTGCAATGCATCCTTGCTAATATTTTACAATTGCCTTTTTTGTTATGATCCAACACTAGATTACTTCAAACATAAAAAGGTTTGCCTTCAAACTGCTGTTGCAAAACTGTAATCTTCAAACTGTTAGCCCCTGTCTAATTGTTTGCATTCAGTTAATCTTTACATCATCGCAAATCTATCATACCGAGAATGAACATGGAATTTGAAGTTCCTAATGAAAATATAAGCCATTCTCATCCCCACATGCAATAACCACGCTGAGGTCCAAGAACATTGAAAAAGAAACTCCTGTAACAATGCTGTATCCAGCTCAGGCAGTGATGGCGCGATGGTTCATTTTATGAAATTAACAGCAGCCCATTAAAATTCTCCATTCTCAGTGTCTTATTTTCCCCAGGGGTAACTTTACAGAAGAATTTCCTAAGCTGCTTCGCACTAAGCATTTGCTTGAAACCCCTTTCTTGCTTTTTAGTCAATACAGGAAAGCAGAGTCAATTCTTACTTAAGGAGGCAAAAGTCAACCTGCTGGTCGATCATCTGTACGTCTGTGAACATGGATTCCCGTAAAATCAATGATCTTCAGTTATTGCTATCAGTCTGTTTCTAAAATAGACTGGAAGCTGTTTAAGTTCATACATGCAGTCAGTGTGCCCAGGGCAAAATCACTCACTTATCTTCTCTCTATCCATTCTTCCATTTATTACAGTCCGCGAACTCTTACTCAAACAGAACACAAATCTATAATATTAAGATTACACTAAATTTACTTCACAGAATGACAGCCAATTTGAATTGCAAGAGCAGCTGATTTTTTAAGAACTGTCACAGATTAAACTTTCAATATTGTGTCCTTCTCCACCACTCCCCTCCCCGATAATGCCCTCCCTATCCTCACCTCCTTCCAACCCCAGACTGCAAGCCAGTTAACGAAAGTGTGGTTTGTTATAGTATGATTCGAATGGCCTTGTTTTACAGATTTACTGAATCTTTTCACAAAGTCACATACGGTACAATTGGTGGCGGGATTGGGAAGCAAGTGGTTAGGTGAGGAGGCAGGAGAAAGGACCAGGGTGGTGCAATGAGTTCATAGGTTGATGTACCCGTTAATTAAACATGCTTAGTTCTGTAGGTGCTGTTTATTCCTTTGTGAACCACTGTGACAAATTCATTCCCATATTTAGTTTAGTTTAATTTAGTTTAGAGATACAGCGTGGAAACAGGCTCTTCAGCCCACTGGGTCAGCACCGACCAGCGATCCTCGCACTACCCTACACACACTAGGTACGATTTTTAAAATATTTACACCAAGCCAATTAACCTACAAACCTGTACGTCTTTGGAGTGCGGGAGGTAACCGAAGATCTCAGAGAAAACCCACGCAGGTCACGGGGAGAACATACAAACGCCATACAAACAGAACCCGCAGTCAGGATCGAACCCGGGTCTCCAGAGCTGTAAGGCAGTAGCTCTACTGCGGCGCCACTGTGCTGCCCAGAAAGGTTGTGTACAATACTCATCCGATATCCCAAACATAAAGAAGACCAAAAACGTCTTCACGCAGCCACGAGGAGGTCCTTTTCTCTACTGGACGCTTATTAAAATAAATTAGGCTCTTATTTAAAAGATTCACTGTGTCAAATACAAAAAGTAATGGAAACAGAACCAATGTTCAGAAAGACAGCATATTTATGAAAGTGTAAGGGCATAATATTAAAGAGAACATTGGGTAAAAATTCAAGTGCATTTTTAATAGGGTAACTTTACTTAAGATGTACAAGCTGTGGCATCTTTGCCTGCCACCACCTTGTGTCCAACTGTGCTAAATTTGCATTCCTAAACAGCTCACATCTTAGGACATGAAGAAACACGTCTACTGTTAGCCATGGACATTAAGGCTAACTATCTTTTAAAGAGAGTGAAAAATATAATAAAGTGCAACCACAAAAACAAAGCCCTTGCATGACACTGCCACTGCCATTGCTGCTCATATTAATGCCTTGGTCCTGTCACATAATTTTAAGGTTTGGGCTCCACGGAGACAAAGCTAGCTCCATGGGATTGTGTCCCACTGGCATAACAAGGCGGTTTCATGTAGGCCGAGACAGCTCCTCCTGAGTATAAACATGCATAGGTTATGACTTCTCAACCCTTCCCTTCAGCAGAATATCTTCCTCGGTTGCCCCCAGCTAATTCAAATGCTAATGGACTATTTCAAAACAAACTCTCAGAGGCAACTAATTTCAAAAGGGGAAGAAGCTCCCCCACGCTAAGCCACGATTGGTACGCTTCACCGAGCGCTGTTGTAAAGTAGCTCGTAGCGCAGAGCCCAGAGGAGGTGGTGCCTCCATTTCCTATGAATTAAATATTAACAACGTTAGTGTGTAATTTTAATCATTAATTAGCACCAGGTTAATTACGTTCGTGACTCGCAATAGCGCTATAAATGGTGCTGGTGATAAACTAGCATTGAGGAAAGCATGAAATTGTAACTGCACTGCAATTAGCTGGGAAACAGCCCATGTGCAGTTAGCGGCGAGGCTGATAGAAAGGCCCATTCAGGTGCTCTTTGTAGCCTCTATGTTCAGACAATATGGAACTGCAGCCAATTCAAACAAGGATAAGACAGAAGATAAAGAACAAAACGCTGCCAGAGCAGGTGATAAAACACAAGGGAACAAGACTCAGCTTCCTTTAGTTGCTGTGGTCTCTCACCTCAGGCAAGCAAACAGCTTGTTCCTCTCTTGTACCAATGTTTAACACTGAACATTTCATGCACTTTAACATCACGCTGCACTCAATCACAGGCCTCCTTTACCTATGAAAGGTGCAATTCCAGGGAGTGGCCTGGACATTACTAATTATCTTCAGTTAAACGCTTTCTCAAATGGCTGCAATTTACTCTGTTATAAAAGTCCCAGTCCTGAGGAAGGACTTTTAATTTCTTGACAGTAATCTTCAATTCATTCATGGGCTACAGAACATCTGAACCAGTGAGTGCTCATACGCCAATAACATGGATTATGAGGCTTCCAAATATGGATTCTGAAGCTTAAAATATTTCATTTCTGTGAACAATCGTGGAATATGCTAAACTCCGGCCGAATGGCTTTGCAGGTGTGAAAAGACGGAGGTGCAGATTTGAGGACTGCGCAAAGGTTGCCTCTCATTAAGTTTTAGCAAACACACAGAGTCACTAGTCAAGCAGCATCAAACACATAGAATTCAGGGGGTCAAGCAGCATCTGTGGAGGCAAAGATTGGAAACTGATGTTTTGGGTCAAGACTCTGCATCAGGTGCTGAAACGTCCATTTACACCTTTTCCGCCCAAGATGCTGATTGACCCGTTGAGTCTTACCAGCATCCTGTTTTAGTTTCACCAATGGTGCGATGTTTGGAACTGGCTTCAGTTATAATGTTTCAAGTTCGCAAGCTTCTGAGTTTCTGACTTGTGTATGTGGCTGGCTAGCATGCAACCATTATATTTTCATTGTAGCTGTACCTCACCATACGTGCATTTGACAATAAACTGAACTTGACTGCATCTTCACAAATCACTACGCTGGAAATGTTGAAGTGTGGAACTCGTCCTCGATAAATGACAATGTTATCTGTCTTTGGTCCCCTTCTGTTTCTCAAATGCCTGGTTGCACTGAACAAAACTGTATGACATTATAGCTTCACTTCCCACGTGGGTAATGTGAACTGTACTTGATTTTTATCATCTTGTGACCTCCACCATCGTCCCATCTTCAGAACATTTTCTCAAAGAAGTCGTGGAAAGACTGAAGCCAGTGGCTTTGGCTCCATTACACAGCACTCTCTGGCTACTCAGTCCATCCGTCTACTTCACAATTCGCAAACTATTTGTAAACTTGGTATGATCAACTGGGAGATGACGGTCAGACCACATTGTTGCTATCGAGATTCCCTACTCCCATCTCCACAACATCTGCCAATTCCAGTGTTGCCTCATCTCATCTGCGACAAAACACATGGACATGTCTTAGCTACATCCAGACTCGACTATTCCTCTGCACGACTAGTCAGCTGTCCACACTCTAAACCTCAGTGCATCCTAACCTTTGCCGCTCAGATCTTCACTTATTACTGGGTAACATCTGTGCTCAATGGCCCACGTAAGCTCTTGCATAAGGAAGGACTGAATTGTAAATGTGTTTTCCCATCCCTCCATGCTTTCATGCCTCTGTTTGGTTGTAATTCTCTACAAGTATCTGTATCCTTTAATTGTAGTTCCAATCATCCAAGCGTTGTTCCAGCCAAAATCAGTAACTGAGGAGTCTTGTGGGTCGGGAATTGATGAAGCCTCTGTAATTCTGTTCAGGTTGATGTGTCAATACTTGACCAATGCCAAGTGCACACAGTGGACCTGATCATCAACCAGTATTTGTTTTGTGCTTTGAACAGACGGCAGATTTTACTGAGATTTAGAATGAATGCAACACACAACCAGAAAAAAAAACAATGGAAGGATAGTCCAGAGAGGAATTTGAGAGAGCTATATTGAGACAAGGACATTGAGAAAGGCAATATTCTTAAAGCATAGGAAGGAATTGCAGATGCTGGTTTAAACCGTAGATACAAAACGCTGGAGTAACTCAGCGGGACTGGCAGCATCTCTGGAGTATCCTTCTCTCCAGCACTTATGCTGAGTTACTCCAGCATTTTATGTCTATCTGTGAATATCCTTAAAGCAGCATGTTATAGGTCCGCTGCTCCGATTTACTGGTGCCTACCACACATTTGCAACTTCAATTCACCACTTCCCAGGAACACACAGGACGCTAGCTACAATTGGCACATTTTCATGACAGACTGTGATCAATGGACACCATCTCACTGAATGGTTATTTCAAGGGCACACATGGTCACTGGAGACTCAACAGAACTGATACGCACAGACTGTCTACAATGGCTCATGGAAAGTGGGCCACCAAACTGAAGCATGCACTCCACTGGGAGGAACTATAAGCAAGGCACTTATCTAACACCTCTGCACAGCATATAAGGGGCGAACAGCTAGCTGCAATCTGTAGGAAGAAGAATAATCACAGAAGAAAGAAATGGTCAGTGCTTGCAGTTAAACTGCAAATCAGCATCTTTTAATATAGCTGAACTACAGCATCAATACTGTAGCTGCTACCAAGTGCAGAGAAGGTCAAAGTTGGCCACACACCACAAAATAAATACATTGCAAAGCATTTTTTAATGTACAAGAATATCTCCAGTTACTTCACAGTGGCTTATTATACAAAGGTAAATGCTGGAGAAACTCAGCGGGTTTGGCAGCATCTCTGGAGCAAAGGAAATAGGCAACGTTTGGGGCCTGGGTTTCAGTCTCACCCGCTGAGTTTCTCCAGCATTTTTGTCTACCTCCAATTTTCCAGCATCTGCAGTTCCTTCTTAAACAACGGCTTATTATACAACATTGGACACTAAGGTATAAGAGGGTTATCAAGGTTGAAGGAGCAGAGTAAAAGGTGGGGGGGGGGGGGGGGGGGGGGGGGGGGGGGGGGGGGGGGGGGGGGGGGGGTAGACACTTGATGAGGTTCAGGGCAGGAATTTCAAGTTTAGGGTCAAGGCAGCTGAAGGAATGATGGAGGAAATAAAATGTCAGTAATAGACCCGAGGCCACTGCTGGAGGAGTGCAGACAGCTCAGAGATAAGGAGAGAAATCTGGGAGGAGTTTAAGAATGAATGAATGGGTCTTGCGTGTTCAGAAAGGGAAGCAGAATTGTGAATGACCTCACGTTTATGGAGGGTTGATCGTGGGAGGCAGCATTCACTTTAAACCACAACCATGTTTTTTTTTTAAAAGGATATAAACTTCCTTAGAATAAAGCGGAAGTGAAATATGCTAGGCTTGTCATATTTGCCTGTTCAGTGTAAAAGCCCAAGTGGGACTTCCATTAGAAAACCCTCAATCCCTCTACATTCGAGAAGATCATCAGTTGTCCCGTTTCACTTGGCAAAAGGGTGCCAGCGTTGGCAGCATGTCAACATAAGCAAGCTTTGCTTTGCACACATTGATTAAAAAGACCAGGCGCTTTCAACACTAATGAGTTTATTAGCATAAACAGCTTCACAACCAGCAGGAAGCCAGTAAAAGCCTAGTCTAAACAAAGTAGGAGTGACAATTGAAGCCGCTCGCTCGCTCGTAAGTACAGTGAGAAAAGCAGGCTCATCAGAACTCAACTTTCTCCACAGACAAGCTTTTCACTTCTTCAAGCTGGAAAGTACACGGAACTAGAGATGGGAGTTAACTGCTGCTGCCCTGTCTGGCATTTTGTAATCACTACTTTTAATCTGGAAAAGTGACATTGTTCAACTGATCTGAAAATACGTTGATGCTTAGTCTTGGTGTTGCTCAGGGCTCACCCATCAGTCAATGCTGATATGTAATTAGGCCTTATAATATATACAAACAGTAGGTGACTACAAGGGGGCCCAGTGTCAAGAGATTGATTAATGCTGTTCAACACAAAGGCTTCCATTCACACCGTACCTTTTCCCAGTTCAACAATTAAAACGTATGGTTCTTGTACTTAGTGGTTGAAAGAGTGCCAAGTGGAATTTTCACTGAAATTTACAAATGAATCACTCCGTATACAGGAAAGGGAAGAGCAGAAATGTTAAGAGTCAAGTGTGGGGAATAAATCTGTTCCAGAAATGGAACCCATGGAGGAGGTGGAAAGGGTCGTACATGGTGCCAAGGAGATTGACCTCAATGGAGAGAATTAGAAACTAAGAGAAGAGAAAATAAGGAAAGAATACTGGCAAAGTGACTCAACTATTCTCATTTGAGTTAGCTACCAGTTTTTAGATGACGTGGGCATCAACTGTTGTACACTTTGTAGATAATTGAAGTTCATTTTAAGAAGCAATTTCTATGCTTAAATTGGTCAGATGCTATCATGACTATCCTTTCAGTGGGGTGGTACAAATTTCCCTGGTCATGTAATAGCCTTATTAGGTTCTAATCAAATAGTTTGCAAGTTCAAAAGAGAAGGTGATGTGGCTATTGCGTGGCACTGTGTGGGAGAAGGACAAAATCAGATAGTGAAAGCAGATTGCTCTCCTTGTCACTTTATGATTTTTCTCTTCAGCTTCCATTAGCGATATTTGTCATTGCCTATATTTTTCATATTAACATACATGCGGGGACACACACACACATGCACAAATTCACACACTCGCACGTACACATGCACGTATGCATACACACATGCGCACACACACACACATGCACACACATATGCACGCACGGACACACGCCCATGCAAATTAAATTTGCTGTTCTGATTCCGAGTTGTTTTGTCTTTTTTTTCCAAGTCATATTCCCCATTCCTCTAATAGAGCAAAAACAAAGCACTGCAGTGTAGAAGAACTACTGAATTTTCCTAAAGGCAGAAACTAATGGAAACACTGGATAGATTAGGATGCATCTCTGGTGAAAAAGAGAAAAACAAATGCAATGTTTCAGGACAATGGCGTATCATCAACTGGAAATATATAGAATCAACATGTTTTAAGCAGCACGTTCAGAGGCAGGTGGATGGGGTGGATGGGGTGTGGTAAAGAACAAAAACTCTAGAAAAGGTTTATGGTCGATTAAATGGCAGAAGGGGAGAAGGTGTATGGGAAACGTTAAAGAGTAAGGGAAGTAAAGTAACAAAAGATGCATCCAGAGGCAGTTTAACCTTGAATAGAAGAATCTTTACCAATATAGCTGTCACAAAAAATGGCAATCGAAGATTACAAATCAAACTTGTTGAATCTAATGTTAAATCCAGGAAGCTGTCAAATACCGAAAGATTACCCTCTTTATCTCAAGCTTTTGGACAGCTTTGAGAGGAGAGCAAAGTTAAAGAGACCACAGTAAGAGTCAACTAGAGAATCAATATTGCCCAGGGCTGAAACAAGGTCCTTCATAAAATGGTCAACAAGCAGTCAAGATCAAAACATGACAGATCATAGATCTTGATTATAGATTATAGAACAATCTTATAGACTGTTATATTGCTTCATGTAGAAGAAGTGTTTTGAACCTTTCATAGTGGAATGTAAGTGGCAAAAGTGCATTTCTAACGTCTCTTGCACTTCCAAGGAAAGGTGCTGTGGCATGGAGTTGGACAGTGTATGGTAGTGGTGATGGGGGAATGAGCAGGAATGCCCTGAATGTAGGGGAAGGTTTATCTGGTGGTAACCTTGTGCTGGAGGTGAGAGAAGTGATAAGGGACTAGAATGCTAAACACTAAGGAAGCTGGAGTAGACATTGTGAGCAATGAGAGCAGTTATGGATTTAGCAGGGAGAGGCGGGAGGAAAGGATGGCAGCAAAAGTACAATAATGTAACATAGATAGTTGAGGGTTCAGTCATTTACAGTGGAGAGAGGGTCACGATTGAAAAGAAGCTGACAATTCAGATGCACTAATATGGAAAGTGGCATCATTATAAAGATGTGGGGACAAGGAGATAAGAAGAATAGAATGATGGTATAAAGGGAAACACAGTGGAAGGAAGTAATCAAGGCAGCTCGTGATCCTTTTGTGGACACTGGCTAATATCCTCTCAAGATCTGTAGATAGGGAAGTTGACAAAGAGAAGGATTTGTGTTAGAATGTGTGAAGATGAGGAATGGGAGATGATTGTAGCAAAATTGATGCAATTTTCCAGTTCTAAGAAAAAGTAGGAAATGCTACCAAAACTGCCATTGATGGACTCGCAAAAGAGGCAGGGAGAAGAATCAGAAAATAATTGTCACATAAAATGACAGGCACAGCCGGAACTTATGTCAGTTCCAACTTCTTATTTAGAAGAAATTAATGTAGTCAACGAAGTTGCTCAATAAGTTCCTGCAATGCCTCAGTGCCAACAGCATCATAACAATTCTTTGATTAGATTAACAAAGCAGAGGGATTTTATTTCCATGATGAAAAGGAGAATTGTTTGGCCCTGAAAGATGTTAACTTTATGGAGAGATCTTAAAGTGCTGTGCAGATGAGTGAGAAAGGACTATTGAAAGGGCTAAAAAAAGAGTCAGAATGGGCGGCACGGTGGCACAGCGTACAGTTGCTGCCTTACAGCGCCAGAGACCCGGGTTCAATCATGACTACGGGTGCTGTCTGTACGCCGTTTGTACGTTCTCCCCGTGACCACGTGAGTTTTCTCCGAGATGTTTGGTTTCCTCCCACACTCCAAAGACATACGGGTTTGTAGGTGAATTGGCTTGGTGTAAATGTAAATTGTCCCTATTGTGAGTAGGATGGTGTTAGTGTGCAGGGATCGCTGGTCGGTGCGGACTCGGTGGGCTGAAGGGCCTGTTTCCGCGCTGTATCTCTAAACTAAACTAAAAAGAAATATCACTTAATTGGAGATCAATTCCTCAGGGCCTGAACAGGCTGTCATGACCACCCCCCAGGGCAAAGTGTCGGAGCAGATTGTGGGGGTTTGGGTTCAATGGCACTAAATGCCTGGGAGAAAGGACCCTGGAAGAGATGTTGACAGAGCAGTCACGACATAATATGTGGTGGAGAGGTGGTGTCAAAAAAAGTATATTGTTTAGTCCACATAAGAAACTACTCCCGAGTGGCCCAGATGCCTGGCTAAGAGAGTGGAGTTTTAACATTCAGATGGCCAATGGTGCACTGAAAATGTCCTATGAAAAGTTATGGAGAGGCCTAGAGTACCAGTGGGATGTGAACGTTGTAGCTTTGAGAAAGGGATGGTTACATGGTGAGAAGATGCCTGGTTAATATTGCGGATAGGAAGTAAAAGAAAAAGAAGAAGTGTTCAGCTTTGAGCTGAGAACAATATTCTTCGAGGTGGATGTGCCATTTGGTGTTGAATCCATAGCGTCACAAGCTTTAACAGCAGACTCTGACCAGCATTAAACATGAACTTTGTTCTCTAACCGCAGATGCTGCCAGACCTGTTGAGATTTGCCAGCAATTTATTGCTCTTGATTTCAAAAGCTGCATGGGGCAATTCTCCCACTTTGAATAATCTACTTCTGCCACTAGACACAACTCCATGGTATGACCGCTGGCAAATTGGATTGAATAGTGCCACATGTTGTATGCTTTGTGATCCAATTTCAATGGAATAACAAGTATAATTGAAATGTGGGGCTCTTTGTGAACTACACTAGGTCCAAGGGTTTTTGTTCCATTTTGCCTGACACAGCAGCACACAATATGTATCGTGACATACAACATAGTCCAGATGCTATATTCATGCTGTCCAAATGCACTATCAGCATTCATTCATACAGAAGCAGGCCATTCTCACAGGAACAGGCTTTCATTGCACCTACTGTCCACTTCAGTATGACTGCCTGTGCAAATCTCGACTGGACTTTCCCCATGTTCCAAACTATCCCTGTTTTTCTTCCATTTCTGTGGGATCTTATCAAAACTCTTGACGTTCCTCAGTCTTTCAGATGCTGCAAATCCTGAATTTGTGCTTTTGATATCAAATTGATTTGTCCTCAATTTCTCACCAATGGCTCAATGACTCATCACAATGTTCCTTCGCAGAATGTTATTCCTTCAAATATTCCATGCCTCCAAGTTCCAATTCCTCAAAGTTGCCAAATGTGTCACCATTTCCCAGTAGTAGGTGGATCAAATGCTCATCAGTGCGTCATTAGTCAGAGTTTAATTTGAGCAATCTGGAGGCACGGCATTCACAGACACACACATACAAACACACACTGCATGCATTGTACAAAGTATGTGTGGCTTCGTGATTTACCTTCTTCAATTACTGTGTTCCTAAGCCATGTTCATTTACCTGGTGTTTTAATCCTGCTTTAAGCAATGATAGCATTTGTGCTTCAACCTGGCACAGTGGGATAACATTTGAGACTTGAGTACAGTCACCCAGCTGTTTTAGGACAAGCAATACTGAAGTTTGAAGACGTTTCTCTGCAATTGTGAAAGAAAACTGTGAAGCTGTTCTTGGTACAATTCAGCTCAGACTGTGTATTAGTTGACTCGGATTCTGCCACATTGTTGAAGTACCTCCCAGAAACACCACCGTACTAATGGGCTGCTGTTTTCATGCTTTAGCATTTCACATAATATCTCTTGTTTGGTGGGGATTACGACCAGAGCAGGCATTCTTCCAGAATATAATATGATAATTAAAAAAATTCTATGCTGATATATTTTAGTGCAATTCATGGCATTGTTACAACTAACAGTGTGGAAACATCTGCCATCATTCATGAATACAATCTGCCATCATTTATAAATACAATGTATTGTAATGCATCTTACTTGGAGCACCTTCATATGTTCATATCTTCATATATGACTCGAATATCCATATTTAATGTAATTAATTTTAATGTTATTTTGGCATGTCATTCCATTGCCCTGTTCTACTTAACATAAAACCAAAGTTCAGGATATATAGAACTTTGGTTTCAGCGACTCTTTCTCGGGACCTAAACATTATACACAGCACCAATGTAGATCTGAATAAAGATAATAAACTCAAATAAGATCCAGAGTTGCTCCCTCCCAGGGTTTAGCTGGTGTCAAGAATTCTTCATTTGTCACTGAAGATATTAAATGAACCCGGATACATTACTGCCCTTTAACATACACAGGCCGATCAGTTACAATGTACGCAATACATTATAATCACATTATTGAGGAATAAGTTCAGGAAATTGTTTACATGAAACAAGCAAAATGGGGAGGCTGTTTCTTACATTCTCCTTCTGAAATTCAGTTTCACTCAAGTTAAATGAACTGATTTTTGCAAACATTTTACAGAGCACAGCCACTGTGTCCATGCAACCAAAGGTACATTTGTGTACGGTTGCCTGAGCAGCATTGTAATGATAATCTACGTGCTAATAATCCACCTCAGTAGATTTTGTGCTCTTAGATTAGATAATATTTTGCTGGGTTTTAGTCCACAACATGTTGAATTTTAAATCCCTGTCCTATACTCATTCTCCTCAAAGGCCTCGTCTCCCCTGCTCCAGTCCTATAAATCTTCATGAACTGGACTTGCATCCTTCCAGGAAGTAGGGCAAATGGGGAGGAGTTTTGCAAAGAACTTTTCTCCACATTTCCCTGTATCTCAGATCGAAGATGCCATCAAATCACCCAATTTAAATGACGTTGTGAATTTAAACTGGTCGCGAGAGATGGAGCAAACGACATTTCAAACAGAAAATGCGAGGAAGAGCTGAAAGGAAATTGCATTGCTACCAGCAGTGAAATGGTTAAGTCATATTACAAACTTACTGGAACCACCACCAGGGAAACACTCAGACTCTGTCTAGTCGCAATGAGCAGCTGATGAACTAAAGCAATTTAATTTTCATTGATCAGAAATGTAGATCAGTGTGTTGTAATGATGGGAAATTCCATTAAAAAGCCACATACACTCCTTGTATGCAAGTATTTTAAATTCTTAATGCAGTTCTGAAACGTGTGAAAGTAGTTTCATAGCTGTGGGCTCTTTAATGAAAAATCAACATTGTGGACCATAAAAAAAGCCAAGCCAAAGTGTTAACAATTATTGTTTTCATCTACTCACCCCCATCCCAACCCATCCCTCTGCATGATCCCAGTAATTTCCAGTGTTTCTATTTATTTTATTCTATTCATTCTGTTACAGAAGCTCCATTCATCTGCAAAAAATATGTTATCATTTAACATTCTATAATATTTACATAGCATCTGACCAATCCCAGGTCTTCCCCTTGATGGCTGGGGGATGCACAGAGAGCGTTTGTCGGCACTGGGCCTGTACTCACTGGAGTTTAGAAGAATGAGGGGGGACCTCATTGAAACGTACAGAATTGTGAAAGGATTGGATAGAGTGGATGTGGAGAGGATGTTTCAACAAGTGGGGGAATCTGGGACTAGAGGTCACAGCCTCAGAATTAAAGGATGTTCCTTAGGAAGGAGATGAGGAGGAATTTCTTTATTCAGAGGGTGGTGAATCTGTGGAATTCTTTGCCACAGGAGGCTGTGGAGGCCAAGTCAGTGGATATATTCAAGGCAGAGATGGGTAGATTCTTGATTAGTACGGGTATCAGAGGTTATGAGACAGGCAACAGAATGGGGTTAGGAGGGAGAGAGAGATCAGCCATGATTAAATGGCGGAGTAGACTTGATGGGCCGAATGGCCTAATTTTACTATCCCTTATGATCTTACGACCGTGGGTTGAATGAAGCATGTTGTATGTTTCCCAGCCAAACAGGAAGAACTGTGCACTTGGCTTCAAGCCACCACTGGATCTTTGGTTAATGACCGAGCCCACTGTCACATCATCCTTTGTGACCCGTGCTTTTGCCGGAAAGCAGCAGCAACACAGAATCATTCACTTACTTTAGTCCAACACTTCTCCAATTTTGGTGAAAGATCATTGAGCTGAAACATGAATAATTTCTCTCTCTGCCCAATGTGTTGAGAGGTTCCAGCTCTCCCTGCTTGATTTTGGACTTCAAGCAACCACAATATTTTGATTTTAAATTATTATAAATAGGTTCCTAAAAACACACATGCTTCTTATTTTTGTGCTAAGATCAGCATTTCCTTGAATTTTTTACCAGCAGCCAGTGGTACTCATTTATTTCAAGCAGAGTCTCGCTGAATCCAAATGCTGTTCATGTACAACCTACTTTGTTGGACAGTCTCATGGTGTTGGAGATCATAGTGTCACACAACATGGAAACAGGTCCTTCCGCCCAACTTGCCCACACCAACCAACATGTCCCATGTACGCTGGTCCCAACTGCCTGCGTTTGGCTCATATCCCTCTAAACCCATCCTATCCATGTAACTGTATATATGTTTCTCATCCTCACATTCTCTGAACATAACCAAGTACAGCTGCCACAATCAATATGAAGGCATTAGTACATTTTACGATTCAGATGATATTGCAAACCAGGAGAGCAAGTCTTCAGAGCTAGCATAGTCTGTATTTGAGATGAGTTGGCCTGGAGAAGTACTGTTTCAGATTAAAATATGCATAGTACAAGAAATATGACTGAATAGTGCAATAATGTACACAAACTGACAGGAGTTAGAGAATATTGGCTGTAATTTCATAACCACAACAGATCACGACTGATCTCATCTAAGGAAATATTTACTTTCTCATCATTTTTGCTTTAGTTCACGATGATAGGTCGACCATGGTATGAAAAGCACTGTTTTTCCAGAATAGGCATACAAGATGCTCACGAGATCAAATACAGAATAAATGCCCACAGTGGTCATTTTGGGCTAAAGAGGAATTTTCATTGGTAATATCTTACTGAATGTAAGTGCAGATTGTACAGGCAACTGCTGCTCATACTTCTTACATTCGTACATGTCTCTGTTGCCTGCAAGCTGACTTGGTCACTGTCTAATTAGAATTTAAAATTAGTTTAGAGATACAGAGCGGAACCAGGCCCTTCAGCCCACCGAGTCCGCACCGACCAGTGAACCCCACACACTAGCGCTGTCCTACACACATTAGGGACAATTTCCAATTTTTCCGAAGCCATATTAACCTACAAACCTGTACATCTATGGAATGTGAGAGAAAACCAGAGCACCCAGGGAAAAAACCCACGCGGTCATGGGGAGAATGTACAAACTCCAGACAGACAGCACCCATAGCCAGGCGCGACTCTACAAGACGCCAGCGTGCAATCTCAACTAAAAACAGAATATGTTGGACACAGTCAGTAGGTCGGGCAGCATCTGTGGAAAGGGAAATGAAGCTAACATTTCCACCAAAGACATTTCCATCAGAAACCTAACCACCAATCTCAGAACTCAAAATCCAACATTCATGCACAGAAGGCCCTCTCCAAATAATTCAGGTTGATAGGGTACCGATTGGGTGCTGCTTTGACAAATTTAGTCCTTGAGATAAGATGAAACCCAAAACCCTCCCTGCCCATTAGAGAAAATATTAAAGTCAACTATATTAATACAATGAAGAAAGCATCTAAGATGCGAATATCCCAAAGCATTTTACCAGCCAATTAATTCCTCTCTGGATTATAATCTCCGTTATAAAGTAGAATAGCCAACAACCAGGTTCCATGCAGTGAGATCCTACAAGTAGATCTAATAACACTGTTGTAAACACAATTTCTACTATAAACCCACTGACTCCCATGGCTGTCTGGACTACACTTCTTCCCACCCTGCTTCCTGTAAGGACTCCATCCCCTACTCCCAATTCCTCCGTCTACGCCTCATCTGCACCCAGGATGAGGTGTTCATTCTTTAGGAAACAGAAGTTCCCCTCTTCTACTATATAACCATATAATAACCATATAACAATTACAGCACGGAAACAGGCCATCTCGACCCTTCTAGTCCGTGCCAAACACATAATCTCCCCTAGTCCCATATACCTGCGCTCAGACCATAACCCTCCATTCCCTTCCCATCCATATAACTATCCAATTTATTTTTAAAGGATAAAAACGAACCTGCCTCCACCACCTTCACCGGAAGCTCATTCCACACAGCTACCACTCTCTGAGTAAAGAAGTTCCCCCTCATGTTACCCCTAAACTTCAGTCCCTTAATTCTCAAGTCATGTACCCTTGTTTGAATCTTCCCTACTCTCAGTGGGAAAAGCTTTTCCACGTCAACTCTGTCTATCCCTCTCATCATTGTAAAAACCTCTATCAAGTCCCCCCTTAACCTTCTGCGCTCCAAAGAATAAAGCCCTAACTTGTTCAACCTTTCTCTGTAACTTAGTTGCTGAAACCCAGGCAACATTCTAGTAAATCTCTTCTGTACTCTCTCTATTTTGTTGACAGATGAGTTGTTTATATATGAGACTCTCACCAGGGTCTCTTCTATATCCCGTAACTCTGCTCTCACTCCCCATCGCCCCACTCGTAACAAGGGCAGAGTCCCTCTTGTCCTCACCTTCCACCCCACCAGCCGTCACATACAACAAATAATCCTCCGACATTTTCGCCACCTCCAACGGGATCCCACTACTGGCCACATCTTCCCATCTCCTCCCCTGTCTGCTTTCCACAGAGACTGTTGCCTCTGTAACTCCCTGGTCAATTTGTCCCTTCCCACCCAAACTGCCCCTTCTCCCGGCACTTTCCCTTGCAACAGCAGGAAATGCTTCACTTGTCGCTTACCTTCCCCCCCCCCCCCCCCCCCCCCGACTCCATCCAAGGATCCAAGAGGTCTTTCCAGGTGCGGCAGAGGTTCATCTGCACCTCTTCCAACCTTATCTATTGCATCCGCTGCTCTAGGTGGCAGCTGCTCTACATCAGTGAGACCAAGCGTAGGCTTGCTGATCGCTTCGCCCAACACCTCCGCTCGGTTCGCAATAACCAACCTGATCTCTCGGTGGCTCAGCACTTCAACTCCCCCTCCCATTCCAAATCCGACCTTTCAGTCCTGGGCCTCATCCACGGCCAGAGAGAGGACCACTGTAAATTGGAGGAGTAACAACTCATATTTCGCTTGGGTAGTTTACACCCCAGCAGTATAAACATTGACTTCTCCAATTTCAGGTAGTCCCTGCTCTCCTCTTCTTTCCCCTCCCCTTCCCAGTTGTCCCACAACCCACTGTCTCCGCCTCTTTCTTTCTTCTTCCCGCCCCCAACACCCCACATCAGTCTGAAGTAAGGTCTCGACCCGAAACGTTGCCTATTTCCTTCACTCCATAGATGCTGCCTCACCCACTGAGTTTCTCCAGAATTTTTGTCTACCTTTGATTTTCCAGCATCTGCAGTTCCTTCTTAAACATCTAATAACACTAGATAATCTCTTACTTTATTGTTGTTATGTTCATTGCCAGTTAAATATTGCCAAGGATATCACTGATGCTACAGCCCTCGCTTAACAGTGCAACAGAAAATCAGCCGAGATTTTTGTGCTCATTCATCAAATAGGACTTGTCCCGCAACCTAATTTAATTTCTACTTTTCAATCTTTGCTTCAAAATCCACTCCTACATCACTTCAAATCGCTATTTCCTTAAAGCACTCCTAACCCATCTTCATCCTTCACAATTTGTAAGTCACTTACAATAGTTTATAGTGGTTTGGAGCATAATGAGTATTATAGGAATATCATCTGTTATTTTCACATTTATCATGTAGGATTGAACGTTTAAAAAAATTAGTCAATGACTTTTTGATTTGTTGAAGAGAATGGTCATTTAAAACACTTTCCCTCCTTGAATGTATGTGGTAAATTGCCAGATTTTGATCAATGCTCTTCTTCAACTTTGGCAAGCACAGGTTAGAAAATATTCAGTGCTTCCTGCGAGCCTGCATTTAGTGAAATAATCCTGCACGCTACAGAAAATGAGGCAACTAAAACATGCCTCAACAAATCTGCATACTTATCTTCATATCCCATTTTTATAATGTAATCTAAACTGCTCACAGCTCTGCAAAGTGCAGCAGTAAAAAGCTGTTATCTTCTCTTAGTGGATCTGTAAAAACAAATTGCTTAGTTACAATTTGAAACCATTCCAGCGAATTATGCAAACGTAGACTACATATGCATAAGAAGACCAACATTGAGAGCATGGCCCTGCCTCAATATTGAAAAGCACTCGCTCCAGTACCTTGGCTTAATGCTCACAAAACATGGGCAAGGAATTCTTTCTTGAAAACAAATAACCTGTGACTGTTTGTTACATCTAATTAAACAATGCAAAAAGCGAACATTTTGAACAGGCTGAAACACAGTTTTAAGTATTACGGTTCGGTCGATGGCAACGCAAGTCCCATCCCCCAACACGCCTCTCTACCTCAACACCCTCACCCTCCACATGAAAGCCAAACTGACTGCACGCTTCATTGAAAAACCCTGCAAAAGTGATTAGAGAGAGGCATGATCTCATCAAGTTTGGAAGATAATGTGAAGATGAATACTGTGTTTACTGCTGTGTTAAGTCACTAGAAAGAAAGGGTGGTGAATGGGAGAGAAAGAAGCTAAAGCTACTCCTTTGTTTCTCAAGCTGCAGGTTCTCCCGAGCTTTGTTTTACCACAATGAGCTCCTGAAAACTAATTTTACACAATCTTTTGAAGGAAAAGGTTACTTAATCTTCTTGATCATAGATGCAAAGCCATGAGGGTGGAGGGCTCTGCCATCTTCACAATCCACTTTGACCTTTGCACTTAAAAATCCAAGCAGGGTTGATTTTCTGTGGTGCATGATTCACTAACAAGAGCAACTAAAATTTTAGCTGTTACATGATATTAATGAGTTTGAAAATACTTCAACTGAAAACCAATTAACGAGACAGGCAGATTTTGTACTGTCTGACCTACTTAGGTTGCACTTGTCATCCGTCAGAATGAAAACTAAGGTTGTGCTCTTACTAAAAAATGTTTCTGTGGCCCATTGTCTCATAAATACCTCAAATTTCAGCTGAGGCAAAAGCTTTCACTGCCATGATTTTTTTTGGGGGGGTTGAACAGAAACCCCCACTTCCCCTCCCCAGTTTTTATACTTATTCTGATTTATTAACTTTGGAATCATCAAAACATTCAAAAAGAAGACTCAAGGAATAAATGATTGTGTGAAGAGAAGTAAAAGCAGGGAGTGTAGTCAGGGACAACAAAAGCCATTCAGCTCCTTCAGTCAGACTTAACACCCCTGGTTGTCCTGAATCAGACACACCGGCTTGAGTATTCATGGTAAAGGCAACCGTTTTATTCGCTTCTTTGGAAAAAGCAGTTGCAACATTCCTGGTGATTTGACAGCTCTACAAATGCTGACCCTATACTTTCTCCCAGGTCCAAACCTCAGGCCAAAACCCCATTTCTAAACTTACATAACAGGCCCATATTTGTGCTCTGTGGCCGACACTTGGTGCCCGTAAAGGCACAGCATCAGCACTCACCTCGAACCAGCTCAGTTGTGATTTCAAGTCACACTTCAAAAATTAAACATGGCTTGCACCTGGGTACAATAGATAGTACTGAGGGCTGCAAGACAGGGACTGCCAGTAGAGTCGCTGCCTCACAGCGCCAGGTACTCATGTTCGATCTTGTCTGCTTGGTGCTGTCTGTGTGGTGTTTGCACGTTCTCCCTGTGACTTTGTGGGTTGCCTCCAGGTGCTCCGGTTTCTCCCTACATCACAAAGATGTGCAGGTTCGTAGGTTAATTGGCCTCTGTAAAGTGCACCTAATGTGTATGGAGTGGATGCGAAAGTCGAACTAGAGTGAATGGGGGGTGATCGCTGGTTGGTGTGAACTCAATGGACTGTAAGGCCATTTTCTACGCTGTATCTTTCAATCAATCGATCAATGTGAACAGAGATGTTGTTAAGATTGAAAATATACGAGTCCCAGAGTAAGCCCCCTTCCCCAAAGCCTCCTCTCCCCATGCATTCATAGTAATTACGTCAGGGACAGAGTAAAGTTCACGCATTATACCTCAACAGAATTTAATGATCAGTTAACTTGGAGTGAAATCTCAGTGTGTTAGAACTCTTCCAGAAATGTCAGTTTCTGTATGACAAGGATCGGTTTTTACACCCTCTTTCATCTTCAGATCTCTGATGCCACGGTCTCTACTGGCTTTGTTTTCTTTCCTTCTAGTTAAGAGAATTCTTGAAATTCCAATTTTTGACAGGAACACAGAATAATGAAATATCAGTCCACCTGTTCCTTTGGGTTACGAAGTGACCACTTTCTGGATTCTCCAAAGCCATAAGTTCACAAGTGATAGGAGCAGAATTAAGTCATTTGGCCCAGGAAGTCTACTCTGCCATTCAATCATGGCCAATCTATCTTTCCCTCTTAACCCCATTCTCCTACCTTCTCCCCATAACCCCTGACACCAGTACGAATCAAGAATCTATCTTCTCTGCCTTAAAAACATCCATTGACTTGGCCTCCACCGCCCTCTGTGACAATGAATTCCACAGATTAACCACCCTCTGACGAAATAAATTCCTCCTCATCTCCTTCCTAAAGGAATGTCCTTTAATTCTGAGGCTATGACTTCAGGTCCTAGACTCTCCCACTAGTGGAAACATCCTCTCCACATCCACGCTATCCAAATCACTTTGAAACAAACTCTGTAAACTTATTGCAAGTTCTCTGTTGCTTGCTATCCAAAGATAGCTATCTGCCAGAAAGTGAATGTACTTTCTAAAATGGTAAATCATTAGCTGCATAGAGCAGGAAAGACGCAGGGTTGGATAGATTTCACCCTTTCATTGAACTGCGCCAGTTCTCAAGGCACCAGCCATTACAAAACTGGTACCACTCTGGCCATCAAGTCCCATAAATTCATGTCCCACTCAATCTTTGGCATGGACAGCTCAGTTGACACTTCAGTGCAAGGGTGAGGTACTACTGGTTGGTAGTCCATAAGATATTGATGTGAGGCTGCCTGTATGCTTGAAAACCATTTCATGACATTATTTCAAATGCACTGTTCTTGCTAACATTAATAAAACTGATCATCTTGTCATGATCATATTGCTGTTTGTGGTAACTGGTTGCATGTAATTTGGCTGCCACACTTCCTGGATTAAACAATGCCAATACTTCAAAAGCACTAAATTAGTCCTAAAGCCCAGGGGCCATCCAGAGACTGTGAAAAGGATTAGAGTATTCTACGACAATTATCTGTTTCTATCCTCTATTATGCAGGGACATTCACCCGAAACATCAACTGACCCTTCAGCTCCACAGATGCTGCTTGACCTGTTGAGTTCTTCCAGCAGTTTGATTTTTTTTGTCCCGAGAGTCTTACAAGATATTTAATTCTTCACGTGCATTTCATTCCCCTCGTTGGAGAGAGGACAACTACAAAATACATTCCACCAAGCCTTCAGAGATAATTCATCAATTTGTTTCAAACAATCCCAGCATATATTCTTCAAACCTCAGCATCTGAGAATTACTGCAAACCCTCATCCTCTCCCCACAACCACGATGAGCCACTGTATTCCATGATGGGCTGAATGGCCTAATTCTACGCCTATCACTTATGATCATATGATCTTCAACCGGAGTATCTGCTTTCTGCTTTTGAAATTAAGCACCAATACATCAACTTTATATGAGATTATGCTCAATGTAGGCACCATTGTGTATGAGTAGCATCAATTAAAAATAATTAATTTTAAATGCCAGACATCCAGTTCTGCGCACATAATCCAAATATTCACAGCCTCTTGAACATACAGCATTAAAACCTCTCCATTGTGAATAGTTGGATCAGAACTCTCTTTAATATTTAGTGATAAAATCAATTTGCTCCTCAGTTGCAGAATCGTCATTTTACCCATTTTAGAATCATCTTCACAATATCAATTCAAACTTTAAATGTCACAGTAGAACAATCAGAAATGTAATTTGTTTACAGTCTCTGTGTAAAATAAATGAGATTACTGTGTTACTCCTGAATCTAAATCGGAAATGTTTACGCAATGCAGTAGGATTGGCAGGATCTGGACAATGAAAGTCACCACCACATTTGCTAATCTCAGCCAGTACAAGCGAGTCACCAAATAGAGGCCAAAGACTGCTCACCAGAATAGAGGAGAAAGAGAAGGAATGGGTAGGACAGGTTTAGAGGGATATGGGCCAAACGCAGGCAGATGGGGCTATTGTAGATGGGACATGTTGGCTAGAATGGGCAAGTTGGGCCAAAAGGGCCCTTTTTTCCACGCTAAGACTATGAATCTATGACTCTATGAAAGGAAGATGATGGCCAAAGGAAAACATAGGGTGGACACAAGATTTACTCATATACACTTCCCAGCATTTGACTGCAAGGCCATGTCAATGATTATGTTAGAAGCCACAGAATACCAAGATCAAAAACTAGTGAAATGGTGCAGAGATGATCAAGTCTGGGTAGACAAAAAATCTGGAGAAACTCAGCGGGTGAGGCAACATCTACGGAGCGAAAGAATAGGCGACGTTTCGCGTCGAGACCCTTCTTCAGACTGGGATCAAAGTCTGGGATATTTTGATCGGTATGATGTGTCAGCAAAAAGAATAAAGTCAAACTCCATTCAGCAGATTTTATGCACCAGCTCTTAAAAGTTATCAAGCCTGATATTCCTGGATGTATTGTATTTAGGGAAGTATTTTAACAGGTTAACACTATAGGTAGATCACGCATAGAAAAGATAACAAAAATGTTAACCTACATCCGTAAAATCCATTCAGAACTTCCAATTGATTATCTATTAACAAACAACTCACTATGCTTCAAGCTGTTATATAAGTATTGTCACAGTTATTGGCCTTTAAGAAAAATAAAGTCAAGTTTATATGCCCTATACAGATGTTCTAAAATGATTCTTCAAGCTTTGTAGTCATCTCATGAGACATCTTTTGCATTCCAATTCAATTACAGGCATGCATTCTATATCCAAAAAAACGTTAAAAGCTGCCATTAAATAGATTTAAGAGTTCAGTTGTAAAAAGATGTTCTTATATAAACTTAAAGCCTCACATTTGCTCATCTGGCAAAAGGTATGTATCTTCCTCCTAAATTAGACTAAAACGAGTTTTGAAAATTTCTTACAACACCTGCAAAGCATAAATCATCATAGTGTTGTGGCTGGCAAGTCAAGAATTAAGTAAAGCATCACTCGAGAAAATGCAGTACACATGAAGTACAGCCGTTTACTAAACCACAGCATACCAAGCCTGACCCAAGGATTTTTCTTTTCTCTCCCTTCCCTTCAGACTCGACACAATGTGTCCTGCAGATGTTGTGTTAATTCATCAGTCCCAACTCCTGGAGGAGTTATTACAAAGCTGAACACGAATTACAATTATGCACAGACAAACCCACAAAGGCACACCAATACAACAGTTTGTGTGTACGCTGACAAACGCACACTCATTTTATTTACCCACAAACATGATTAAAGGTTCATAGCTTAGCAGGAAATAATAACAGCAACAAATTTGATAATGAAAGGGTGGCCTTGTACGGTAGATTGAAAAACAAGGAGAAGCTTTGGGGACAATTTTAGACTAAGACAGGGCAATCATAACCCCCCCCCCCCCTCCCCTCCAAAATGATTCCTATCAGCACACCACACCAACACAGTACCCCTTGGACAAGCTAAGTCAACAAGTGCCTCAGAAACAACATTGATGTTCTTCCTTGTCTGATCTACTACAAGATTCACTTAACTGTGAGATGTCAGTTCCTGTAATGTTCAATTTGAGGCACCAATCAAAGTCAAAGTCAAAGTCAGAGTCAATTTTATTTGTCACATGCATCCGAAGGTGCAGTGAAATGAATTTGCCAGCAGCGATACACTTAAAAAGAACACACAATACACAATAGGATTTAACACAAACATCCACCACAGCATTCTTCACTGTGGTGGAAAGCACAAAGTTCAGTCAGTCCTCCTCGGTCGAGGCCATGAACCCTCCGTAGTCGCCCCTACAGACAGCCCGATGTCCTGGCCCTCTCCTGATCCTGACCCAAGTAATGCTATTAGAGGCTCAATGGGCAGTTTTTTATTTAAAGAATTACATTCTTGATACTTCCAATTTGCCAAAAAATCTATTTATTTCTAAATATTCCACACTCCCAACAACACATCACCCTCTCCCCAAATGTATAATACCATTTGGCTGAAACACCAGCTGACTAACTTGCACCCATAATATTGGGAGCTGACAAGGGCAATAAACAGAGGGAAATATGTATTTTCCTGCCCTTTGGCTCTCCTACTGTTTCCAATAAGGGAGCAAAACCTAGGTCTAATTATAAATCACAGTTAAAAAAAACAATGTAGTTAAATCTCCTGACTTCAGCAACTTAGCAGCTGTTCTTAAATACCTCACTATTTTTAGAAAATAGATTTTTTTTTCTCTTAAACTACAAACCGCTCAAGAATCATTCAGTTTGGAGGTTGGTTAAAATAAAAACTTCAAAAGTTGTCAAAGCAAAATATTTTTTTCAATCTTTATGCAAACTAATGTTCTGTAATATTCCATGACAATGGGAGAGAAGTTTTCAAATCGCTTCTTAATATTTATAATGAATCCAAAAATCATTTCACTTCTCGATTTACTTCCTCGCTGTCATTGTTACAAGTAGATTGCACTCAGTTACGTACAGCATTTACACTAGTTTCTCTGTCGGTAAAGTGCAAGGCTGGAGGTAGGTGATTTTGCAATCCTGTGAACTCTTCACGCTCCATAATAAAGGTACAAATCTCCATCAACTGTTAACAAATCTCTCAGAATACACAAACTCATAGCTTTCACTGTGGTGGGCGACAATACACCAGCAATGCCTTGGTACGTCAAACGTGATGGCCCCCTGCTTTGTTAAGGGAAGGTCTCACCACATCAACCTTTTAATCTGATCAATGATCAGTCTGAAGAAGGGTTTCGGCCCGAAAAGTCGCCAATTTCCTTCGCTCCATAGATGCTGCTGCACCCGCTGAGTTTCTCCAGCATTTTTGTGTACCTTCGATCTTCCAGCATCTGCAGTTCCTTCTTGAAAACCTTTTAATCTTGATGGGTTTTGTTTACTGGCTGAATATTCATTTCAAGGATTCTGTTCTCCTCTTGTTTCTCAACAAGCAGTGGGGCTGCTGCTTGCTGAGCTGCCATTGACAACCAGCCTGGAGTCAAGGGTAGATTTGGTAAGGATTGGGTCGGTGGGAGGGTAACGGTCGCTGGTCACCATTCCTCAACAAGTCTAGGAGTCCCAGGAGCATTCTGGAAAGCAGGAATGGGTGACGTTTCGGGTCGATACCCTTCTTCAGACTGAGAGTCAAGGGAGAGGGAGACTAGAGATATGGAATGGTGGGGTGTGAAAATGGTGGATCAAAGCAGGTGAAGTGGAAGGGAATGTAGAATGGTTCATTGTTAGCTAAGGGGAAGGTGATAACGAGACATACAATCAGTAAAATTAATCAGGAGGTCAGTGAAACTGGTTGAACAAGGGTGGGGGCGGGTCAGTGTGAGAGGGAAGCAAGGGTTACTGGAAGTTAAGGGCCTGTCCCACTTGGTAATTATTTCGGCGACTGCTGGCATCATTGACTGATGTATCAGGTCACCGAAAAATTAGTGGCGTGACGACGTATTGATGCGCGGTGATTTTTCAAGAGTCGCAACATTTTTTTTGTCACTGATATGACGCCAGCAGTCGCTGAAAAAAATCTTCAAGTGGGACAGGCCCTTTAGAGAAATCACCAGTTGGGTGATTGGGTTGTAAGCTGCCCAAGCGAAATATGCGGTGCGGTTTCTCCAATTTGCGATGGGCCTCACTCTCAGCGGAAACTTAGTGGAAATGACCCACTTAAACAGCGGTTGCTGACACTCAACAAGTACTGATAAGTTGTTTGGTGATGGGAGAGGAAGAATCCAGCCAACCCAGTAGCCACAAGTCATAGGTAACTCCAGTGTATAGGAAGGAACTGCAGATGCTGTTTTAAAGTGAAGATAGACGCAAAATGCTGGAATAACTCAGCGGGTCAGGCAGCATCTCTGGAGAAAAGGAATGGGTGATGTTTCAGGTCGTGACCCTTCTTCAGAACAGGAAGGAGCCTTGCTAGAAACCAAACTATATGTCCATTGGCACCTCAGAATTATATCATCAGACCAGCTGATGTGTCCAACTAAAAAGATATACATATTTTAAAAAATCATATTAGATCTTTATATGCGATAATGGGATCCAAATTCCAGATAGTTGCTTGGGGCAATGGTGAGGATGAAACAGAAATAGGATGGCAGAATAAATGACAAGGTTTTCCACAGCTCTCCCCTATTCTGTGAAAAAACACTGTACTCATGACTGTGTAGCCCGACATAGTGCAAACTCAATTTTCAAGTTCGCTGATGACACCACTGTTGTGGGACGAGTTACAGAAGGTGATGAATCGGAGTATAGAAGTGAGATCGACTGACTGACAATAAAACACTCATTGAAATAATCCAATGAAACACCTTGAAAGTGCCCTAGAAATATCATGACATTTTTCGTAAACTAAAATGCTTTTATGTTGCTTTCAATGTATGAATGAAATACTGCATTATTGTGGAGTTTTGTCGCAATTATCCAGGCAACTGATTGGCATGAAAAAGTCAGTCTGCATTATATAGGTTTAGTCCAGAACAATTATCCTCACAGTTTCTTGCTCTTCTCACATTTACATTGACTCTCCCTGTCGGGGTATGATTTCACCGGGCTTTGCAGCTCTCCCATTTCCACATAACCCTAATTCTTAAATAGTTTAGTTTAGTGCAAAGATACAGCATGGAAACAGGTCAATGCCAGTCACCGATCACATGTTTACGCTAGTTCTATGTGATCCCACTTTCACATCTACTTTTACCACACTGGGGGCAATTTATAGCGACTAATTAACCAATAAACCCTCACGTCTTTGGCAACCAACTGGAGCAGACAGTGAAAACCCATGTGGTCACAGAGAGAACATGCAAACTCCTCACAGACAGCACCCAAGATCAGGATTGAACCTGGCTCTCAGTTTGAGGCAGCAGTGCCACTGTGCCTCCCTAGTATTCACCCTGAGAGCTGGGAGCTAGTACTGGGCATCATAGCATGGTCTGATGCTGTCTTCATCCAACAAGTCGCACATTGCAGCAGATAGTGCAACTGGAACACAATTGTGAATCACGGCTGGTTTTTAATCCTCCTCAGGTTGGCAACTGGGAGTGTAGTGGGCTTTCACTGATAAAACTACATTTCTGCCCAAACTACATGAGAAATCTTCAGAGGTAATGTTTTCAGCAAAGAGACTTTTCACAGTGAATCTTTATGTAATGAGTCACAATTCAATAAACCAGACACTTTCATCAGTAACTCTTCCTGCAGGTGAATGGAGTTTCAATTACACTAGCCATTTAGAAGGGCCTGAGAACACTCTCGCCAAACAGGTGCAACAAGATGATAATGAAGTGGCTGAATGCGGGGAGAACGAATGTTGATAAAGCTGTGATAATGACCTGGCACTAATTTTAAAAAGTGACCAGACAGGAAGGCTATAGAGAGAAGTTGGAATTTGAGACCCTGGAATAATGGTGATGATGTATATTGGAATACACGTCTTAAAAATGAGAGATTAGCCATGCCAAAATACAGCAGCCTAGTCCTTCACCACACACACCCTGCTTTACTCACACCAGATGTATAACCGGTTTCATGTCAAGGCTGCTTCTCAATGCATATGGTCAGGTCTCCAATCTCAATGGAGAGCACTCTTGCTTCCTTGGGGAGTACGAACTGGGTGTTGTTAAACAGTGACAGTCATTATTAACATCACTTGAACCACATTTGCCAATACGTGCCTGATTAGAGGTCTGGCCACTCAGACTCACATGCATGAAAAACAAAATGGGGTTTGACATAAGGGTAGCAGTAAATAGATAGGGGCTGGCAGCTGGGTTTTGTTTTTGCATTGATTTCTCTCATTATTCACTGTGCATTGGGAGGTTTTTAAAAGAGGTAAAATCATTCCATTAATTCTGATTCCAAATGTATCCATCTCCCCATGTACCTGGCGTCTCCTGGTTAACTTCTGTTTATATTGACCCCTGGCTCTGACTTTGTGCAATTACTCACTCCTGGAGCACATCATCTTCTTGTCAGGTAAAGAATGTATTGGGAGAGTGGGTGAAGTTGTTACATTCCCTCCAAATACGAGAGACGTTAGCACAAAGACCAAGTTTGACACTCACAGGCGCAGGGTGTTGGAGATCCTATCTTATTTACTGAGAGGATAAACCGAGGCCTTTCACGTGCTCTCTCACATGGACATTGGAGTCTTTGCTAGCAATATCCCGGCCAACATTCATCTCTCACTCAACAGCACAAAAACAAATAATTTGGTGGCAATCACGTTGCCATTGCCAATTACCTCTAATGTGGGAATTGGTTGTTGCTTATTCAACGCTGCTAAAAGTGACTGAACATCATTGTCTGAAATATGTTTTACAATTTATTGGCGTGAAACTTTTTGTACAAGTGCACACCTTGCTTTCGCTCCTACCAACCAACCATGACAGTTATGTTTCCTTCGCTCCATAGATGCTGTGTCACCCGCTGAGTTTCTCCAGCATTTTTGTCTATCTTCGATTTTCCAGCATCTGCAGTTCCTTCTTAAACTTGACAGTTATGTTAGTAATTTATTTATTTTTCAGGAGCTGCGCATTACTGGCAGGACCAGATTTTATTGACTATCCCCATGAACCCTGAATAAGGTATTGTGGAATCATCTTCTTGAATTGCTACAGTCCTTCTACTGAAGGTGTCCTTCAATGCATTTGGAGTTCCAGGACTGCAACCCCTTGGTAATGTATTTTCAAGTCAGGATGATATTCAACCTGGAGGGGGAACCTGTATGTGGTGGTGTTCCCATGCACCTGAAGCCCCTGTGCTTCCTGGCAGTAGTGGTTGGAAGTTTGTGAGCTGCTGGTTAATTAGCAGCCGTGCGGTCTGTTGGTGATACACCCTGCAGCCACGGTGTGTGAGTTGTAAAGAGAAAGAATGTTCAGGATGGTGGAAGGGCTACAAATCAGGTAGGCCCAAAATGCTGGAGTAACTCAGCGGGACAGGCAGCATCTCTGGAGAGAAGGAATGGGGAAAGAAATATCACCCATTCCTTCTCTCCAGAGATGCTGCCTGTCCCGCTGAGTTACTCCAGCATTTTGTGTCTACCTTCAGTGTAAACCAACATCTGTAGTTCCTTCCTACACACACCAAACAAGTAAATGACTTAATCCTGGATGGTGTTGAATATCTTGGGTGTCGTTGGAGATGCATCTTAATTCATCCAAACAAGTGGAGAATATTCCATCACTTTCAGATTTATGCCTTGAAAGTTTTAGAAAGGTTTTAAGCTGCTCAGTGGCGAATCACTCTCTATGTCCTACCCAAACTCTGACTTGTTCTCACAGCCACAGTGACCTGTTCCCTTGGCCTGTCACGATTCTGGTTAATGCTCACCCCATTATGTAGCGGTCAGGGACAATGCAATGTAGTGCACTTGAATGGCAAGAGCGGGTGGTTAGGCTTTCTCTTATTGGAAAATATTATTGGCTGATACTTTTGTAGTATGAATGCCCCTTGTCAGTTTACAGCCTCAATGCTGTCCACATCTTGCTCAGAGCAGGCGCGGATTGTTTCACTTGAAAAGTTGAACATGAAACAAGCATTGGGCATTCATTAGCATAAAAGTCCACTTCTGATCTAGTTCTGGAACTAGGGTCATTGATGAAGCAGCTGAAGATGGTTGAGTCTAGGAGCCAGCCCAAAGAACTCCTGCAGTAAGATGGTGTGATTGAACTCCGATGACTACAACCTTGTTCCTTCCTGCAAGATTTGACTCCAGATTGTGTCTTGCAGATTTTAGAAAGGTTTCAAGGGGTATTTTCCTTGTGACGACTCTTGACACTGTTTTACCAGGATTTCTTGATGCCCTAGCCTGCTGAATCCTGCCAAATAATTATAAAGGTCGTCACTCTCTCCTACTTCTGCAATCCAGTTCTTTGGTCTATGTTTGGTGACACCTTTCATGAGCACTGGAGCAGAAACCCAAACTGCATTGATGAGCAGAAATTTGGAAAGTGCCAACCACCAGTCCCGTCAACATCACCTTTCATTACATTATTGATCATGAGTAAGGAATGGTTATTAGGAATGTCTTTTAAAGGGATTCTCAGGCGCATCTAGATAATTAAGTACTACAGAGCATTTGGAGACATTTTCAATTAACAAATTGTGACTGAATTTTTTAATCGTTAAGGATGTGAAATGTTTGAACTCGTTGCTCCTGAACTCACATTGTTCAACACGATTGCAGTGACATAATGAATAAGCTATTGGACTTGTCATCCAAAGCCTTGATCTATTGGTACAAGGCATTATCACAATCTGGCATCAAAACTGGGACATATAAATTCAGTCAATTAAGTAAATTAAGAATACCTAATTTGTATCACGGTGGAACTATCTGGATGCTAAACGTCCATCCGGGCATGAAGGTACTGGAATTAAGTAGGTCTAGCTAAAAGATATTTCCAATTTACAGCACTGCTGTTAACTCTGAATTGAAATGGCCCAGGGAAACCGCTCAGTTTAGCTATAACTACTGGGGATGCCAGTATTGTCAATAACGGTAACACTTTCTGATGTTGTGCTGGCTAATAATGCAATGTTTTTGAATGAAGGCCAAGCCAGAGAGGGTTGGAAAGAGAACAGCTTCTGTTCAAGTCCTTGCTGATTCCAATGGCAGATGTTGTGCTGGCTCTGCCCATTTATCACTTGAATGCAAAAAAAAAAAAAAATCACCTTGCGTATATTGAATGGGGGAAGAGATAAAATCATCTGCATGCAACGTCTCCCCCAACATCACTGATCTGCTGCCTCAGTCACGAACCAGACAAATCTAAGAAAAATGTAAGGTGGTCCTCAATATGCCATCAAGTTCTGCTCTTTGACTGAATTAGTTTAAGATTGAGTTTTGCAACCTAAGCATAATATCCGGTCTGCAGACATGCAGGAAATGCATGTGTAAACAGTGACTTCAAATCAATTGCAGAAAGTCACCAACTTTTATCATTGAAATAACAGCAAAATAAATGATGGTAGAATAGACTGAACAACTGTCAAGCATGCCAGGAGAGTCATAGAGTCATACAGCTTAGAAACAGGTCCATCGACCCAACTTGCCCACGCGGACCAACATGCCTCATCTACACTAGTCCCCCCACATGTGGCCCATATAGCTCCAACGTCTAAATGCTTCTTAAATGTTGCGATAGTCCCTGCCTCAGCTGCCTCCTCCAGTAGCTTGTTCCATACACTTCAACACCTTTTGCGTAAATTGTCCACATCTTGCTCAGAGCAGGCGTGGATTGTTTCTATGTTTCTTTGTTTCTAAAGGTGATACTGGGAGTAAAATTAAGCCAACAGATATTCACTAATGCTTACTGACTACATTCATATCAATAATCCAGATTATTTGCCTGAATTATCATTTTCACGCTCTATCTTTTTGGCCTCTTTCTTTCCAGTTAGTCATACCTTCCTCTGTTTGAGCTGCGAGTTGGTTACATTTCTCTCAAGGCACACCACTGGTTGGAAGGCATACCTGAAGAACCAACCTGGGATGATTTTTTTCTTCCCTGTGAACATCGCAAACCCTTAAGCTGCAAAACAATGTATGACAAACATATTTCTCCACCCCTCCACCCACTCAACCAGCACAACTATCTTAACTTTTTGTTGAACGAACCCTGCTTTATTAAGAACTCTTTACTTTTAATCTCCCACTTTTACTAGCTCTTCAAAGAACTAATTCAGAGGTCTCTATCCAAAACCAGCGGCCTCCTGTACAAGTGGCCAGTTTGTATATACTTGAGAAACTTTGGAGATATAGTGTGTAAACTGGCCCTTCAGCCCACTAAATCGGCACCAACTGGCGATTACCTTGTACAATAGCGCTACCCTACACACTGGGGACAATTTTACCGAAGCCAAATGACCTACAAACCTGGAACGTGGGAAGAGACCAGAACACCCGAAGAAACCCGAAGTTGGGATGTAATGTTAAAATTGTACAAGGCATTGGTGAGACCAATTCTGGAGTATGGTGTACAATTTTGGTCGCCTAATTATAGGTAGGATGTCAACAAAATAGAGAGAGTACAGAGGAGATTTACTAGAATGTTGCCTGGGTTTCAGCAACTAAGTTACAGAGATAGGTTGAACAAGTTAGGGCTTTATTCTTTGGAGCGCAGAAGGTTAAGGGGGGACTTGATAGAGGTCTTTAAAATGATGAGAGGGATAGACAGAGTTGATGTGGATAAGCTTTTCCCAATGAGAGTAGGGAAGATTCAAACAAGAGGACATGACTTGAGAATTAAGGGACAGAAGTTTAGGGGTAACATGAGGGGGAACTTCTTTACTCAGAGAGTGGTAGCTTGTGGAATGAGCTTCCAGTGAAGGTGGTGGAGGCAGGTTCGATTTTATCATTTAAAAATAAATTGGATAGTTATATGGACGGGAAAGGAATGGAGGGTTATGGTCTGAGTGCAGGTAGATGGGACTAGGGGAGAATACGTGTTCGGCACGGATTAGAAGGGCCGAGATGGCCTGTTTCCGTGCTGTAATTGTTATTGGTTATATGGTTATAAACCCCGCGCAGTCACAGGGAGAACATACAAACTCCGTACAGACAGCACCCGAGGTCAGGATCGATCCCAGGACTCTGCCGCTACGTGTAGGGTGTAGCGATGTACTGCTACAAGTAGCGATGCCCTCCTCATAACTTTCAAAATCCAGTGCCTTCATTCATTGAGACTTGGCCACTCCAACACAGGGGCATGGAAGCATCGGTGAATGCCAATCTAGACTTATCGTGCATGGAAGGCAGGCTCTCCGTTCCAGTGCTGCCTGACTGACCGCATTCTTAGCGGTTTTACAGGCGAAGTTTAAAATGGTACAGCCTTGCCGAAGAATGACACAAAGCACCCCAATTCTCTGAACAATGAGGAACAAGTGCACATGTATCAATGAAGAAGGTGAACACATATATACATACACCCAAGCTAGTCTAATTAACTTTTTCAGAAGCTCAATCTTTGCACTTAGTGCTTTTGACTGCTGCCCCAGGCCATCACAACTGCTCCCATGCAATTACCCAGTCTCTCAGCCTCGTAATGCTGCAGAGATTATTAAAGCTTGTATTAAAAGCAGCTTTGCAAAAAAAAAAAAAAAAAAGATTGCCTCACTCCACAAATGATGTTTGTGACCGATTGATTTTTGTTAAAGTATCTTTCAATCTGTTTTGCACTCAAAGGCCTTCCCGTCAGCCAGCAAATCTTGCCCGGCCTGTGTACATGGCTTGCTTCTGCTGTACGAGGTTGCGAAGGATGGGTTCAGCTTGACCTTTACTGACACACTGAAACATTCCCATGTAAACCAAGATAAGGCACTAAGGAGTATAATTAGCTGCAGGCAGTAATTGCAGCTCAAAATTACACTGGACAAATAATGCAAGGATTGCTACTGAGACCTTGAAAGGTTTTAAGCTACTGCCCTAAAGTACATGCTGAAAATGAAACATTTGGCGACTTTCATTTCATTAACCTCCACAAGCTAATCAAGATGCTTTATTCTTCTAATTCATCAAATCAGTGACATTCAAGTTTTTGCTTTGTACACATCTGCAGAGGGAAATCCATGGAGACTACAATAAGTCTTCCTGATCCCTAAAGGTAACACCTGTTCTCTTCCATGTGACTATTATTACTTTTAATTAACAGCTTCTCGCAACTCAGCATATTTAGAGCACTGAGGGATTCTATCAGTTCCCCTAACAGCCGAGAAATCACTTCAACTTTTTGGTAAACTGTGAAGAAAAACTCTCCTCGCAGCTACTAGTGCATAGAGCACATTCACTCCATCGCTGATCTCTGCACACTGGCCCAGGGTCGGCACTTGGTTAAGGCTGAGTTACAGGCTGAGTTACAGGCTAAAGGCCGTCAATTGATATTTTTAAGGTGGAGATTGATTAGTACAGGTGTCAGGGGTTATGGGGATAAGGCAATCAAATGGGGTTGAGAGAGAAAGATAGATCAGCCATGATTGAATGGCAGAGTAGACTCTATGGGCTGAATGGCCTAATTCTGGTCCTATATCTTATGAACTTCTAGTAGGGGCATTAGAATTTTCCCTATAGTTCTGTGTTGAAGGAGTATTTCCCTGCACCAATTTCAGCACAGATTTGTCTGATCTAATAGATATTAAAAATACATGGTTGTAGGTTAACCTGGATTGGGTCTCCGATATTCCAGTTATAAATGAAAAGAACAGGCCTTGAGGAAAAAGAAACGGGGTGGCGTTGTTAATCATGGAAGAGCTCAGAGCAGTGTTGTGTCATGGTCTATATGCTGTGGATAGATGACAAATTGGTTTGGATTGAAATCACAAATACCAGGGAAAAGAAGACACAGGTAGATCTAGTCTGTAGACCTGCAAAGGGTGTTCTTGTTTGGTGGAGTATTAATATCTAGGGCATGTTGTAAGGCAATTGTACTTGTCGTGGGAGATTTTAATCCACATGTTGATTGTAGGAAATAAACTGGAAGAAGAATTTGTAGAGTGCGTGCGAGACTGCTGCTTAGTACATTTGCATATTATGGAGCCTACCCAGATACAGGCTATATTAACTCGGGTGAAGAGCAATGAAGAAGAATTAATGAGATTTTGAGGTTGTATATCTCCGAGGAGAAAGCGACCACAATATGACAGAATTCCAGATGCTGTTTAAGGGTGAACACCACAGGACCAAAACCACTTTCTTCAACTTAAATAAGGGCAGTTATATTGGTATGTAGGTGGAGTTGTTCTAGGTGGACTGGGAAAATATGCTAAAGGGCCTGTCCCACTGTACGAGGCAATTCAAGATACACAAAAAAGCTGGAGAAACTCAGCGGGTGCAGCTGCATCTATGGAGCGAAGGAAATAGGCAAGAGTTTTCTCCCGAGTTTTCCCCGATTCGAATTCGGAGAATGTCCGTAGCGGGTCCGTAGGAGTTCGTGGATGTCTCGTAGCGGCTCGTACGAGTAAAAAGTAACAATTTCTTTCATCACAAGTATTTTTTTACTTGTGGACATTTTTCACAGTGTTGAAAAAACGTCACGAGTTTACCGGATTTCCCGAGTACCTACTGTTACTCGTACGAGCCTCTACGAGATATCCACAAACTCCTACGGACCCGCTACGGACATTCTCCGAGTTCGAATCAGGGGAAAACTCGGGAGAACTGGAATTGCCTCGTACAGAGGGACAGGCCCTTAAGAGACAGCTCTGTAGCTGAACAGTGGCAGATATTCATACAGCTGGCCCATAACTCAGAAGACATTTATTTCAATTAGAAAGAGCATTACTTGAGAAAGAGGCACAATCTGTGCTTAACAAAGGCTGGCAAGACAAGTGAAATCAATATGTGTAGGAAGGAACTGCAGATGCTGGTATACACCAAAGATAGACAAACAATGCTGGAATAACTCAGTGGGACAGGCAGCATCTCTGGAGAGAGGTCAATGGGTGGTATTTCGGGTCGAGACCCTTCTTCAGACAGCCTGAAGAAGAATCTCGACCCGAAATATCATCCATTAACCTCTCTCCAGAGATGCTGCCTACCCCGCTGAGTTAATTCAGCATATTGTGCCTATCTTCAAGTCAAATCAATTTTATTCCAAGAAGCATAAGTACAGTGAGGTTCAAGTATAATGATAAATCTAGGATAATGTGAAATTGAAAATGAGGGTATACAATGTTGCGAGGGGTGGTGTAGACCAGAGGAGTGGTGGTAGACCAGAGGGGTGGTGGTAGACCAGAGGGGTGTGTAGGCCAGAGGGGTGGTGGTAGACCAGAGGGGTGGTGGTAGACCAGAGGGGTGGTGTAGACCAGAGGGGTGGTGTAGACCAGAGGGGTGGTGGTAGACCAGAGGGGTGGTGTAGACCAGAGGGGTGGTGGTAGACCAGAGGGGTGGTGGTAGACCAGAGGGGTGGTGGTAGACCAGAGGGGTGGTGTAGACCAGAGGAGTGGTGTAGATCAGAGGGGTGGTGTAGACCAGAGGGGTGGTGTGGTGGTGGGTAGACCAGAGGGGTGGTGGTAGACCAGAGGGGGTGGTGTGTAGACCAGAGGGGTGGTGTAGACCAGAGGGGTGGTGGTAGACCAGAGGGGTGGGTGTAGACCAGAGGGGTGATGGTAGACCAGAGGGGTGGTGGTAGACCAGAGGAGTGGAAAATGGTGGGATCCAGCAGGGGTGGTGGTAGACTCATAAGAGGGAACATTGGTGGTAGGACAATAGACAGGGGTGCAGGAGTAGGCCAGAGGGGTCGGCCAGCACCGATTCATGTGATCATGGGGTCATCCCCAATCACCAGAGGGTTGGTGCCTTCTCCCCAGACCAGACTCCGCTATTTTTAAGAGCCCTATCTAGCTCTCTCTTGAAAGTATCCAGAGAACCTGCCTCCACCGCCCTCTGAGGCAGAGGTGTCCACAGACTCACCACTCTTGTGAGACCAAAAGTGTTTTAGACCAGAGGATTGGTGTCAACTTTAATGGGGTGGTGGTAGACAAGATCAGTACAACGAAATGCAGTTTGGCGTCAGTCCGTAGTAGTTGTAAATAAAGAAAAACAAAAAAATAGAGAAGAGGGAACATTGAATAATCAGGACAATACAGAATGATTAAACAATGGGGCAGAGGGGCCATTCAGCCTTCGTCGGCCAGCTCCGTTCAGCATGTCATTGTGATCATGAAGCTTTTCCTCATCCTACTAGTACGTGACCTGAGGCTCCTGTACCGCCTCCCTGATGGGAGGATTTTTAAGAGCCCTATGTAGCTCTCTCTTGATGATCTTCCCAGCCCGTCTCAGACACCGTTTTCGGTGGAGGGCATCCATGGCAGGGAGCGGGGCACCGATGATGTGCTGCGCGGTTTCCTCGTCTCTGTTCTAAATGGCTTACTCCTTATTCTTAAACTGTGGCCCCTAGTTCTGGACTCCCCCAACATTGGGAACATGTTTCCTGCCTCTAGCGTGTTCAAGCCCTTAACAATCTTATATGTTTCAATGAGAATCCCTCTCATCCTTCTAAATATCAATATCAAAAGAAACAGCAAGAGTTTCTAGGACATATAAATGGATAAGGTTGGTGAGAGACTTACAGAGAACCGTGCTGGTGAATTAATAACAGGAAACAAATAATAGGAAATAATAATATTTTTTTAAAATCAGTCTTTTCATCAGCAACGATCTGGATCGAAGTAAAAAATTACAAGGGACAACGAATAAGAGAAACTCACTGGGCTAAAGTTGGATAGATCACCAGAATCTGACAACCTGCATCCAAGGATTGTAAAGGACGTGGAAATGTTTCAACATTTGTTAATTGTGTGAGGGTGCCAAAGGTTCGGGCCATAGATACTGTGAATCCTCTGTTCAAACAGGGAGGAAGACAGATAGACCAGTTAGTTTAATAACTAAAGTTGGCAAGTAGCTGGAATCAATAATCAAAGTGGAAATACCCAATCATTTTTGGAAGTTGAAGACAATCAAACCAAGTCAGTATGGTTCTAGGAAAGGTAAATCAAGTTTGACAAATGTGCCCAAATTCTTTGACAATGTGAGAGGGATAGTTGATAGGAGGGGGGAGTTGTCGATGTAGTGCATTTAGATTCCCAAAAGAAATTTGGCAAAGTACCACATAAGAGACTGGCACATTAATTTAGAGCTCAAGGTATTAGAGGAAATGTGTTAGCCTGGGTTAAAAACTGGCTTTTGTAGAAACAAGCTTTGGAATAAACGAGTCCTTTATAGATAGGAGGGATGCAATTAGTGGAGAGCCCCAAGGAACTGTTCTTTGCCCTCAACTGCTTACTATTTACATAAATGACCTGGAGGAAGGAATGAAATGTACGTTTCTAAGTTTGCCGATGTTATGAAAATGGGTGGAAGGGCAAGTTGTGAAGAAGACCTTGTGACTCTGCAATGGGATAAACAGATAAATTGAATTATTAGGTGAAAACCTGGCAACTGGTGTTTAATGTGAGAGAGCATGTGCTCATGCACTTTGATTAGCGGTATCAGACGATAGGCCGTAATCAAAATGGCGAGACGATGCAAATGAGTGAGATTCAGAGAAATCATGGTATTATTCTTGTGCATGAATCACATAAAGTTAGCGCATAGGTTCAAGAAGACTTTCAACAGGCTGAAGGCATGTTAACCTTTTTTGCAAAGGGATTAGAGATAATAGGGAGATGCAAGGAACTACAGATGTAGGTTTACGAAAAAAATACAAAGTAACTCAGCGGGTCAGGCAGCATCACTGGAGAACATGGATAGGCGATGTTTCGGGTCGGGACCTTTCTTCAGACTGTTTGTGGAGGTGAAAAAGGTCAAAGAGGTGTGAGCAGAACAAGGTCCTGTGAGTGATAGGTGGATACAGGTCGGCAGATGTTGATTACCAGATGGTTGAAAAACCCCAGAGATGAAATGGCAAAAGGTATGAGTTAAGAATAGAAGATACGCAAAATGTTAAGCCAGAGTAAGGAATATAGGTAGAAGGGGAGAGGAAATGGAAGAAATGGTTGCAAATCGAGATGGGGCATGGGGATGAGGGGGAGGGGAGGGGGGGGGGGGGGGGAGGGGGAGAAAGAGAGAGACAGAGGGAGACAGAGAGAGACAGAGAGAGAGAGACAGAGAGAGACAGAGAGAGACAGAGAGAGACAGAGAGAGACAGAGAGAGACAGAGGGAGACAGAGGGAGACAGAGGGAGACAGAGGAGAGACAGAGGGAGACAGAGGGAGACAGAGGGAGACAGAGGGAGACAGAGGGAGAGAGAGAGACAGAGAGAGAGAGAGAGAGAGAGACAGAGGGAGACAGAGGGAGACAGAGGGAGACAGAGGGAGACAGAGGGAGACAGAGGGAGACAGAGGGAGACAGAGGGAGAGAGGAGACAGAGAGAGAGAGAGAGAGACAGAGAGAGACAGAGGGAGACAGAGGGAGACAGAGGGAGACAGAGGGAGACAGAGAGAGACAGAGGGAGACAGAGGGAGACAGAGGGAGACAGAGGGAGACAGAGGGAGACAGAAGGAGAGACAGAGGGAGACAGAGGGAGACAGAGGGAGACAGAGGGAGACAGAGGGAGACAGAGGGAGACAGAGGGAGACAGACAGAGAAATTTCAATGTTCATACTAAGTTGTAAGATACCAAAACTGCGCACTAATTCCAGGTGTGGCCTCATCAATGCCCCGCACAAGTGGTATATGAGGTGATTTATTTAACCCCGTAAAAGAAATGCTATTTTGTGATAACAAGCATCAAATGTCTGGAATGCAACCAAATAAAAATATTTGTATCCAGTTTTAACTTGGTAATATAATCAGAGAAGGCTGGAAACCGTTTCCACAGGCGCTGCCTGACCAGGTAAGTGTTTCTAGAATGTTCTGCTTTTATTTCAGATTTCCAGCAACTTTTACAATTTTTCTTGCAAATGTTATTTTGATTTTCATTTCACTGGGTATTGACATTTTTGAATTAGTCACAATAAAATCTGATTGCATTCAGGGAGAAAAAAGCTTGCATTTATATAGTGCCTTTCCTATTCCTTTTAGAAAGTCCAGGACGCATTAGAGCCGTTGAAAGGGCGGTACAGTGGTGCAGTGACACGCTGGCGCAGCGGTAGAGTTGCTGCCTTACAGCACCAGAGACTCGGGGTCGATACTGACTACGGTTGCTGTCTGTACGGAGTTTGTATATTCTCCCCGTGACTGCGTGGGTTTTCCCTGGTGCTCTGGCTTCCTCCCACACTCCAAAGACGTACAGGTTTGTAGGTTAATTGGCTTTGGTAAAAATTGTAAATTGTCCCTCGTGTGTGTAGAATAATGCTAGTGTACGGGAATCATTGGTCAGCGCGGACGCGGTGTGCCGAAGAGCCTGTGTCCGCGCTGGTCTCTAAACTAAACTAAAAGTACTTCTTGACCTATGGTCACTGTTGTAGTAAACGTCTGGTGTTTGGCTTGGTCCAAGCAGATGATAAGAGCTGCACTATGGCATACAATTCAAATTGAAACAGCAGCATCATGTTTTTGGCTTGGCATTAAATTGATTGAAATCAGCAGTTACTTAAATTCACGACAACCAACAACAGTTTTCAGCCGCTTAATTTTCCGAGGCTTTTGAAATCAGAAATTAGTGTGGAACCTCAAACAAATTGTTTTGATTAATTGGATCCTGTAGTTGGCAATATTACAGGAAAATAAGAACTATATGTCGCAAGTCAAACTGCACTTATGTATTGTTAGCGCTTAGTCATTTAATGAGACTCAAGGTGGACTACATTCTTGCATTCGCATTTCTCCAACCTGTGTGTCATAACTATTTATTTGCTCACACTATATGAAGCAATACAATATAACAGCACAGAGTGCACTGGAATCAGCTTCAGAAATTATTAGTGCTGAATTCCCTTGGACGAGAGTACATCTGAGATCCTTGATTATAAAACCTTCTGCAGGATTTGAACACACGGATTAACACTTTGACACTTAGGCTATTTTCAGCTGCAACATACTTGTAGCTCTCAATGTGCCATGCGGAGTGTTCCCACACAAATTCCTTCTTGTGTGTCCACTTATTAAATGTGTATGTTGCCACGGCACGTATGGAGTGAACCATATTCGGCTGTGGATTGAGAACCATGAGACTTGTGACATTCAGGTCTTGCATTTTCCTTGTGATTGGGTTAACATATAATGAGCGTTTGAAGGCATTGGGCCAAACTCACTGGAGTTTAGAAGGATGAGGGGAAACCTCATTGAAACTAACCGAATAGTTAAAGGCCTGGATATTGTGAATGTGGAGAGGATGTTTCCACCAGTGGGAGAGTCTAGGACCAGAGGCCATAACCTCAGAATAAAAGGACATAACTTTGGAAAGGAGATGAGGAGGAAATTTCTTTAGTCAGAGTGTGGTGAATCTATGGAATTCATTACCACAGAAGGCTGTGGAGGCCGACAATTAATATTTTTGAGGTAGAGATTGACAGATTTTTGATTAATAAAGGTGTCAGGGGTTATGGGGCGAAGACAGGAGAATGGGGTTGAGAGATAAAGGTAGATCAACCATGATTAAATGGCATAAACTTGATTGGCCGAATGAACTTATGACCTTACGAACTTTTAAGCCTTGATTGGTAGACGGCTGCTGGCATCAGTTTTATATCATTAAAGATTACAGGGGGTGTTTTTCAAGATCCAAATTGATATCCCTGGAGAACCCTTTAAATCATGTAGATGTTACTACTTTCAGCATGAGGTACACCTTGTGGAAACATCAATTAATCAAGAAGGTTAGGACTTCTTGACAGCTTCTGCTGGTAAATAAATAGTCGTTGAATTTGTGCAAGGTGAGTTATTGGTGACTTCAGTCAGTATGCTGATGACATCATCATGTGTGCAAAATACAGCAGGTAAATGACAACAGGCAGATTGTGACAGGAAGCGACTGCTACTACATCCCAATGGCTGGGACTGCAAGCGAAAATGGACGCAATCGCTTCATAAATGCCAAAGATCATTGCACACGCACTTTTTATGCACACGTAAAAACCACGCACATACATTTTTTTGAAGAAAGATGCAAGATGCTGGAGCAACTCAGTGGGACAGGCAGCATCTCTGGCGAAAAATAATTGGTGATGTTTCGGGTCGGAACCCTTCTTCAGACTGGAGAAGGGTTCCAACCTAAAACATCACCTCTTCCTTTTCTGACTGGAGAAGGGTTCCAACCTAATACATCACCTATTCCTTTTCTGACTGGAGAAGGGTTCAAACCTAATACATCACCTATTCCTTTTCTGACTGGAGAAGGGTTCCAACCTAATACATCACCTATTCCTTTTCTCCAGAGATGCTGCCTGACCCGCTGTGTTACTCCAGCAGTTTGTGTCTAACTTTGGTATAAAGCCGCATCTGCAGTTCCTTCCTACACATATTTTTTTTCTATTGAATCCAATTTCTAGTACACGCTGACCTTGCCACATACCCGATGTACACTTAGGGAAAATGCAAAGACATTCACTAACATACAGCCACTTCAAACATATTACAGCTGAAGCAGATAGACACACAATGCAGGAGTAACTCAGTGGGTCAGGCAGCTTCCATGGAGAAAAGGAATAGGTAATGTTTCGGGTCAAGCCCCTTCTTCAGATTCAACCCCAAGAGTCACCTATTCCTTTTCCAGAGATGCTGGCTGACCCGCTGAGTTACTCCAGCACATTGTGTCTATCTTTGGTGTATGCCAGCATCTGCAGTTCCTTCCTTACAGATGAAGAAGATGGTTGATTTTTATGGGAACTAATGAATTTGTTTTATGTGCATGAATCACAAAATCCTAGTGGCACCCATGATTCGATATAATAATCCACAGAATTATCAGCTGTTCTTTTCATGTTAAATACAGTGGAATTGACTCAATACGATTCCAATGTAAAACAAAACCAAGAACTACAAAACTCCTTCCTGACTGCTAAGGCAAGTTCTATTATACAAAACCACAAGTTTATACAATAAAATAACTGGTTTTAATGGAAATAGTTTGCCTCAGTACCTTTGGGTCCCTCCCGTGGTCATAATGCAGTGACTGTTGTCAAGGAATAGTATTTTTGGATGGATATGGGTTTTATGGTACCTGGATCAATGTTTATTAGGACACAGTAGTATCAGTGGCTGTAGGACCAATGAGTCATTTCCTTCAGGAGAAGGGGAAAACAAACTAAATAGTGTAGGGAGCTGTGCAAGAGGAAGCAGAGTTTTACTGTCAGTATTTATCCAAGTAGTTAAACAATACAAGTTGATAGGTATCTGGTCTAAATTAAAAAACATGTTGCACCACATTAAATAGTGAACTCACAAACTATGTTCTAGGATACAATCAAGATATTTATTCTAGATTTCTAACCAGAGGCAGCAATATAGCCTCAAGCTGTTCCTTGGTCAGATCTACACAGCTCTCATGTAAATGTAAAAGAGCTTCAGCTCATGCCAATGTCAAAGTCTGGCTGTGTGCCAATCCAACTTTTTTTCCAGTGTTCCCACGTTGTCATTGCAAAATACTCCAAGCTGGAGTCAAGGAAAGCCAGTGTTCTGTTTATTTTTGCTCAGGCTGTTCACGCTGCTTTAGTCACGGTTGGAATGGGGGAGTTTGAGAGAAAGGGACAAGTCAGTGAGGTTGTTTTAGATTTGTGCTGAATTCCATCAGAAACTCTCTACATTGCTATTTTTCAGCACATTTTTATCTCAATATTCTTTTATACTGACATAGATTTTCTCCACAATAGAGTTTCTGGATTGTAGCTTGCACTACAACAAAATTGATTTAGTTTAGTTTAGTTTAGAGATACAGCGAGTCAACAGGTCCACTGTGTCTGCACCAACCAGCAATCCCCACACATTAATACTACCCTACACGCACACTATGGAGGTGGGAGGAAACCAAAGACCCTGGAGAAAACCCACGCGGGTCACAAAACCCATGCGGAGAGCATACAAACTCCGTACAGATAAGCACCCGTAGTCAGCACCCGTAGTCAGGATCGAACCCGGATCTCTGGCGCTATAAGGCAGTAGCTGTACCGTGCAGCCCCTCACAATGCTTGATGTCTTAAGTTTGAAATGAATCCTGGACTTTTCCTATGTCTCAAGCAATGATGACAGTCTTTAGGCCGCCATTAAAACTCTTCGCTGAGTTATACTTCTCTTTTAAACATCTTTGGTTTATCTGGTCGTACAGCTAACAAGCCAGTCAACACATTCAAATGAATGTAAAGATCAAGCTCCAATGGGTTCATTCCAATACATAGAAGTCACCAATCAGCTACCTGGCACAATTTAAACTGTAGAGAGTTTTGCATTAAAAATTATTCTTTGTGTTCTGTTTTATAATTGGATTGATATTCATAGAGTATGTTCAGAATAGCTTATTACCTGAAAACCTGTTGAGGCTGTAATTTAATCCGATGTGTAGAAGTAAAGAACTGCAGATGCTGATTTACATGAAAAGCCACAAGGTGCTTGATTTAAGGGCCCGTCCCACTTGGGTGTCACTTGCGCGTCACGCAGATGGCGTGCAAAGATTTTGTACATCCCAAAACCCTGGGGCGCCATGCGCAACCGCGCGTCACTGCCTATGTCACCACGCACCATGTGTCGTGACGTGCCAATTATGTCGTGTAAATAACGCGCAAATGACGCCCAAGTGGGATAGGCTCTTAACTCAGCAGGTCAGGTAGTATCTGTGTTTTGTCATTTTTTTGTAAATTATATGTATGACTGCAGGAAAACAGAATTTCGTTCAGACCGAAAGGTCTGAATGACAATAAACGAATCTAATCTAATCTAATCTAATCTAATCTATCTCTGGAGAACATGGATAGGCAACGTTTCAGGCCAGGACCCGTTTCTCAGTCTGAAGAAGGGTCTCAACCCAAAACTTCACCTATCCATATTCTCCAGAGATGCTGCCTGACCTGTTGGGTTACTCCAGCACCTTGTGTCTAATTACATCAGACATTTGTTTCTTTAATGTCAGCATAATGTTTTAGGATAGTCCAAGACAACTATCCGAAAGATATTTTCCTGACATCTCTTCCTGGTTTTTGGTGATGATTTTGAACTTGGATTAACAACTCGAGCACTGGAAAAAGATTTTACGAATGTACATTCCAAATTCCTCTTAGTGCCAAAACGTAACCCAATACCATTTTGGCAATTTCTTTATCTTTCCTCTTACTTTACTTTGGATATTTCCACGTTACTTCTAAGCAGATATGTAACTGTCCAAAGAATAAACCCAACCAAGTCCTCTGCACAGTTTATTCAGCACGCATTCTTTAAGAGGATGATAAATTTTGACACCCATGTCTGAAGCATTTCATTAATAATGAATCACTTTTGATGTTCAATATGTATTGCTTTGGCAGCAATCAAAATAATCAACTGTACGTAAAAGCCATTCAAACAGCGAAGAAGAAAAAATTATTAGTTTATCTGGTTTGGACATGTTTGGCTGATGTGACTGGGACAGCAGGAAATCATTTCTTCAATGTCTTTCACTCATATCTACATTAGCATTCAACTCCAATTCATAACCAGTGGAGTAGGAAGGAACTGCAGATGATGGTTTACACTGAAGATAGACACAAAATGCTGGGATAACTCAGCGGGCCAGTCAGCATCTCTCGCAAAAAGGAATAGGTGACGTTTCTTGTTGAGACCCTTCCTCAATCTGAAGAAGGTTCTCGACCCAAAAGTCACATTCCTTTTCTCAAGAAATGCTGCCTGACCCGTTGAGTTACTCATAACCAGTTGAGCTAAGCTGCTGCAAGATGGCTTTTTTTTTTTAAACCCAGAGACTTCCTCAAAACTGAGCAATGATAGTATCGCCCTTTCCCCAGAGAATGCATGAGTTCCCAATGATATTATTCCACATGGGATTAAATCAGCAAATGAGCTTCTCTCCTGCTAAAACAAACAAGGCATGGACAGCTGGTAACGAATTCCCACAATCTGTCAATCTGAGTGGTCAGAGTTAGAAGACATACAAACATTTAACAAGCAGCCAACCCACAATGCCAATGACATTATGCAATTGATAAAATATAAATGGATAATATCTGATCTTCCCTGGGTGGGAACTATAGCCCACATCTGTTCCTGTTGATGTGTTTGACTTACTATAAACCACTTACTAAATGGACTACTGTATCTTGTATAAATATCTACAGAAAACGCACATACCTTGGCTGGTTCATATTTAGAAATTATTACTATTTCTATATAGTCTGAGTTCTGTAAAAATATTAAAAGGGGCAATGGTTCTTTCTGCGTGCAGGTTCTCAGTGATTTCATGGTAAATGTAGCAAGGAAGTGGTATAGACTTGATGAGAAAAAATTGGCTCCTTTTGGGCTGTAATAATGCAATGATTCTATAAACTTGTGCGTTGTGTGTGTTTCTGAGTGCGTGTGCATACGTGTGTGCGTGAGTTTGTTCATGCGGATATGTGGGGTGATTTTAAACTTTTGGTAACATTAACTCCCTCCACACCACTCTACTTCTCCCACATAGTTTATTTTAACAACTGTAATTCTGACCTCCGTTAGAAAGAACTTGTGCAGGTATCAGAATCATGGCAGTCTATCTCCAGGATACCATGACGCTGAGTATTAAAGAGGTAGAAGCACTGAGACTGAGATGAGAGTAGGTAACATTCACAAAATTCGGTGACGGTCGATCCAACTCAAGGTTTTCCAGGCGAGTGCCCTCGAGCTTGAAGGTCGAAGACAGTCGTTGAAAAGTCACGTCAGTGGGACAGGCCCTTTAGTTCTCTGTTTTCTCTCTTCTTTTTCATAAATAGTGGGGCTACATTATTACATTCCAATCTATGGGAACATTTCTCGAATTTGTGAAATGTTGGAAGATGCCACCAGTATGCCCATTATCTCCAAAGCCACCTCTTTCAATCCCTTGAGATACAGATTATCTGGAACTGGATATTTATTGACCCTCAGCCCATCCATTTCTCCAGTGCTTTATTTTTCCCAACTAACGCTATTATTTTTCAGCTCCACATTCTCTCTTGACCTGCTGTTCACTTGTTTTTCCCCGAGATTTGCCGTGCCTCCTTCCATGAAAACTAGACATAAAATATTTGTTTATTTCTCTATTTCTTTATTCCTCAATATCATTTTTCTAGATTCATTTTGGAAGGGTCCCACTGTAGCGGCGCCTGCTAGCACACGCAGATATCGAACCCGCCGTTCGGAAGCCACGGTCACGTGACTAGGGAGGGGCTGTTGTTTTCGCGCGTTTTTTCCCTTGCGTGCGTTAGTTCAGCGCTGACTACCGTTGTGGGCAGACATATCTGATAAGCTTGATGCTGGATATTTGATTTTTGAATAAAGATCTGTTGGAAACTCCAGTAGTCGTTTCTCAGACCACTAAACCACATTAAATGTTGTTAATCTTTTTAATGCCACCTTTTTATAAACACATTAAAGTCTGTTTGTATGTTTCTCATCAGATTTTCCTAATTTTCCACATTCCCTATGCTTTTTGTTCATTAAATGAATTCTGAAATGTTCGTGATCCTCAGTTTGCAACTCCTTTCAGCAATATTTAAGCCTTCTCCTCCCACCTAAGCTTCAATTTAACTATTCCTGTTGAGTTTTTGTACTTAAAAGAACATAAGAAACAGGAGCAGTAGTAGACCCATCGTGCTGCGCTACCATTCATAAGATCATATCTGATACAACCTTGGTATCAATTGCACTGCCTAAAGACTGATTGATACTATATTCTACATCACTGGTGTTTGAAGACCTAAAAACACTTCCCACCAATGCTTTAAGTTCCTACCATCTCCAAGAGGCACCTACAGTATTGCTACTAGTGAGTTTGAGCTGAGATACTTTATCTCTACTGCCTTTGTCTCATTGTTTTTTTGCAAGGTACACACCTTCTTTCCCATTTGCCTATCTCTTCGAAAAGTCGACTGCTGTGGAATATTTAATTCCTAAAGCAACTACATATCCGCAATTGCTATGGCAACCTACCATTTATTTCCATTCATTTATTTCCATTGTGTCATTAATTCATCCATCTTGTTATGAGTGTTGCATGCTATCAGATACAGAACCTTTAATTTTGCCTTCGTACCATTTTCCCTTGTTTGAATCCATTCTTAAAATAATCTAAACTTATCTTAACTCTTAAACTGACATTTCTGCTGTGCTAACCTCATTCAGTCTCATTTATTTAGTAGCCTTCGGGTTAAATCGTCTGATTGCAAAAAGTTTGCCTGACAAAACTGCTTTAGGTTAATTGGATGCTGCAAATATTTAAAAATGGAGAAACATAACAAGGGCCAACAAACCTTTTACTTCCAGAACTGTACGATCATCTCAATTCAAATATTAACTAATGTGACCTTTTTAGGGCTTTTAATAAGACACCGTAGTTGTATCTTTTAAGCCAAAATTATCCATTTTCCCAAACATTTTTGTTCCAGGTATAATGACAGCAAAATGGGTCTTTAACAGGTCTGGTAATTCTAAGTCAATCAGCAACTTCATCCAGGAGGGAATGAAAAGGACCGTACTCCTCCCACCACTGAATGAGACGACCAGTAAAAGCTACTCATCACTCACCCTGCACAAGTGACAAACGAGTTTTACTGTTGCCCTTAGATCCCCTGGAATTGGTCTGAACTTTGAAGAAACAAAATTATAACATTTCTACCAATTCAAGAAAACACTGGCTTTAGTAAAACGACTGTTAGAAATGCGAAGTCCTCTGAAAGAAATACTAAACAATATTTTACAAACTATCCCCAATCACCATTTAAAACTAGTTTTTCATACCACTTGATACAAACGATCTTTACAGCCTCTGTATAAACATTCAAGAAACCCAGCGGATGTAGTTGAGGTAAGTACAATAACATTTAAAAGACATTTGGACAGGTACATGGATAGGAATGATTTGGAGGGATATGGGCCAAACATGGGCAAATGGACTAGGCCATTTCAGTCGGCAGGGAAGAGTTGGGCCAAAGTGCCTGTTTCTGTGCTGTGTAAGCAAGATTAATGGTGGGGGGTTATAAAAATATGCTATTTATTAAAATTTGCTGTAATTGACAATTGGAATATCCTCCAGAGTTTTACTTATCACCGTTTGCCTGGGAGGAAGTATCCCATTCTGTCCTATTACTACCATTTAAAAATGACCAATATTCACGCCTTATCACAGATCCATTAAATATACATTTCCTAGCCCGAGTTGAAACCTCTCCGAAAGTAAAGAGAGCAAAAATGGCAAAATGATATGAAATGATGAATGTTGCTTTTCTTATCCAGCAAGGTGCAGTACCTCCAAATGACAAAAGCCAGCAGCTACGTTTCCTGGAACAAATGTGAATGATTCCGATGATCAAGTTGAAGGACTGCAGTTCACCAGAGTGAGATTGCCTGAATAGAGCAGGTCTGAGTCCTTTGAAGCCCACTGATTCAGCTTTGTGGCCTATAACCAGTTTGTCCCTGGGGGCTTAATCCTGATCTGCGAGCTGCCTGCTCTGCCACACTCATCTCGGGTGACCAGGTTTCCTACATTTTTTCCGGCCTTGCCTTTAAAAGCCATTCATTAAAGAGATCCAATTCCATGCAGACCTAAGAAAATAATGTCTTGTATCATCTTAATGGGGAATAATTATAAGGTATATATTCACAATAGAGAGACCAGAGGCAAGAAAAAAAAACATACACAAGAGAAGGAACAAAGAGGCCTATAATTATCAGACTATTTTTCCCAATATAATAGATTGCAGCATTTGGTTACCTGCATGGATTAAGAGTCACCATCTTTCTTTATGCTTTTTGTTATACTATATTGTCAGGGTGCTGCATTGGCTTCAGTTACACACAAAGGTCTTTCCCCAATAGAAATAAACAAAGACGTAACTGAAAGCCAAGGACAGTATCCTGTAGTTAACACCTTCACAATACTGCGTTTATCACCTGCTCAACTGTAAATTTGTACAGCAAGGTCTCAACACCCAACTTTGCAGCCAAATATTTCTTGAGGTATCTTGTTACATGGTGCTAAAGGTCACAATTGTTGGTTAGTAAAAGCTTAGTTGCAGCTGAAGTAGGAAAGAACAGTCAGTGCAGGTTGGCGAGCACTTTCATAAAGGCGATTCTGTCTGTGCTCGTGTTGGGATTCCAGACTCTTTGTTGTATCTGATTTAGTTCAAATTCATGGCCCGGCAATGATTTATCCAAAGTGTCTTACAATAATAGAATTGTTAAAAAAATGCCAAAAGCCTCTTGGAAAAAATGGCAGGTTATTGGGAGTTGCTTGTAGTCCTATTTGGCTTGTACTGTGTCTATGTCCATGTGTCTGGGTCCATGTGTCTGGGTCCATGTGTCTGGGTCCATGTGTCTGGGTCCATGTGTCTGGGTCCATGTGTCTGGGTCCATGTGTCTGGGTCCATGTGCCTGGGTCCATGTGCCTGGGTCCATGTGCCTGGGTCCATGTGCCTGGGTCCATGTGTCTGGGTCCATGTGTCTGGGTCCATGTGCCTGGGTCCATGTGCCTGGGTCCATGTGCCTGGGTCCATGTGTCTGGGTCCATGTGTCTGGGTCCATGTCTGGGTCCATGTGTCTGGGTCCATGTGTCTGGGTCCATGTGTCTGGGTCCATGTGTCTGGGTCCATGTGTCTATGGTCCATTTGTCTTGTACTATGTCTATGTCTATGTCTTTGTCTATGTCTAAATCTATGTCTCTATGTTCATGTCCATGTCTATTTGTCTTGTATTGTCTTGTACTATGCCTTTCACTTGATTTAGTCTAAAGGACCAGAAGATAGTGATGCACAGATATGCTGTTAACATTTTGATACAGTTTCCCAAAATGTCTGCATCTTCACGGGATATAATATCCAAAAGGCACTGGCTAAATAGAGTCATAGAGTCATACAACACAGAAATAGGGCATTCGGCCCAACTTGTCCATGCCGACTCAGATGTTGTACCTTGTACCTTTCGAAGAGTCCACCAGGGACTATACTGGAAGTTGGACAATTTTAAACTGGACAATGCTTACATTTATCAAGCCAATTAACCTACGATCCTGTACGTCTTTGTAATGTGGGAGGAAACCGAAGATCTTGGAGAAAACCCACGCAGGTCACAGGGAGAAGGTACAACTCCGTACAGATAACGGCCGTAGTCGGGATCGAACCCGGGTCTCCGGTGCTGCATTTTGCTGTAAGGCAGCGACTCTACCGCTGCACCAACGTGACTGCTAATATTCTATCTAAGCTAGACTCATTTGCCTGGATTTGCTCCATACACCTCTAAATCTGTCCCACCCGTGTACCTGTGCAAGTGTCTTTCGACACTTGCACATGTACATGGGTGGGAAAGATTTAGAGGTGTACGGAGTAAGGTGCTGCGGATATTGTTCAGAGGGACAATAAAATTTGCTGAAGCGGATGGCCAAGGTGAACAAACATTGGATCTGTGGAAGCAGTGCTCCCTCTCGATAACTGAGCAAAATGTGCTCATCAAGTGTGAGGTGTTCTCGGGGCTGCTATATTTGGTGCAGGTGTGGCCCGTACCCTGCTTTGGCAATGTCTATGCCTTGGCGATCCCCCGGATTGTCTTCCAGTTCATCTGGGGGTCAAAGATGGATTGGGCCAATGGGTCACGATGCACAAGTCCACAGGCAAAGGGAGTAAGTTGTACTCATCCAAAGTTGTACTCATCCTGATGCCCACCTTCATGTGTGGCTGCATCAGGCTGTGCCTAGAACCACAGCACGTGGCCACCAAATGTCATTACCTGCTGGGGTTCTGCCTTTCATTGGTGATGTGAAGGATGGGCTTGGTACAGGGGCCCTACAATGCGTCAGTCAACTTGATATTGCCGTGCCACCTGTCCTTTCTGGAAATGTTCTTCCAGACGAACATCTTTGACCACAAGTCAACGTGTGTAGGAAGGGCCTACAGATGCTGGTTTAAACCGAAGATGGACACAAAAAGCTGGAGTAACTCAGCAGGTCAGGCAGCATCTCTGGAGAGAATAGGTAATGTTTCGGGTTGAGACCCTTCTTCAAACTGAGAGCCAGGAGAATGGGAAGCACAGTTCCATCAGTCAGTGGTCAACATGGGACATCCTGCAGGCCCTGCGCAGATTATGCAGTTTGTCGGTGAAATCGCCTCATTGCCAGAGCTCATCAACAAGTACAAAGATTTGACTTGGCTGGCGGTGAGAGGACACCTCCCATTCAGATCTTTCCTGTCCCTAGGAGCCTTACTACCGATGTACGCTGCCCTTGCATGGTGCCGGTTGCCTGCTTCTTTGCAGACTATGGATTAGCAAAGAGGGTCTGGAGAATGATGCACGGCTCCTTGTCATGATTCATTCTGAACAGCTCACAAGTTCATGTTCACAAGTTATAGGAGTAGAATTAGGCCATTCGGCCCATCAAATCTACTCCGCCATTCAATCATGGCTGATGTCTGCCTCCTCATCTCATTTTCGTACCCTTCTTCCCATAACCCTTGACAACTGTCCTAATCAAGAATTTATCTATCTCTGCCTTAAAAATATCCACTGACTTGGCCTCCTCAGCTCTGTAACAGAGGACTCAATGGGGTTGAGAGAGAAAGATAGCTCAGCCATGATTGAACGGCGGAGACGACTTGATGGGACAAATGGCCTTATTCTGCTCCTAGGACATGACTCTGATAGGGACATATCAGGGACATTTTCAGAGGTGGACGTCCAGTACTGCTGAAAGATTATCAACTTTGTGAGACACACTATTTGATCTCCCAGTACAGCAAGATGTCTGTCAGGGAATGTTGCCGGCTAGCCCACTCCAGACTGCAGGAGTACGTGCTGAGGGATGCACTGGAGCTTGGTGCAGCCAACGCCAAGGTTCTGTGCTGGAGGACCACAGTCTGGGGTCCATCTTCTGCTGTATATTAAGGGGCGGGTGGGGGATACCCTTCAAACAAGGGAAGGGATATCTCCCCAGGTGTTTTGGTTAAAATAGGTGCAAACACTACGAGAATATCAAGACACTATTGGAAGTCAAGACACTGAGAATGTATGAAGAGTTTTGCAGTTTTCATTTTATATATATTTTAAAACATTTTTTTTGGGGGGGGGGGGTGTATTTTAAATGCTGTTATAGTACCTGCCTCAACTATCTCCTTTGGCAGCTCGTTCCATGTAGCCATCACCCTCTGAGAAACAAACATGCCCTTCAGGTCTCTATTCAATCTTGCCCCTCTCACCATAAACCTATGTCCTCTGGTTCTTGGTTCCTGTGCCCTGGGTAACAGACTGGGGTGGAAGATTGCAACCATCACGTGGTCCGCCCTGTTTCGACTAATGCAATCAACTCGACGTGCACAAACGGATGATCAAATGGAACAAGTTGTCCAACAACTTTAGGCTGTGCACGCCACACGAAAGAAGAAGAAGGTGGTAACAGACTTAGTGCATTCATCCTATTTATTTCCATGATTATTTTATGCACCTCTGCATGAAATTAAAGACTGCTCCTCTGCCTCCTGCATTCCAAGGAATAGCCTGCCCAACCTTCCCCAATAGCTCAGGCCTTCGAGTCCTGGCAACTCGTAAATCTTCTCTGTACTCCAACGATGCAATAGAGCCGCCAGTTTGTCCAGAAAGCAATGAAATCCCTGGGGTGGCTGGAAAAATGAAAACTCACTGTGTTGGATGAACATTTTCCTTTGCAAAACAAACAGAATGAGACTGGGATATGAGTAAGAATGAAAACTAATATGAGTAATAGCACTGGAAGTGATAAATTTGGAATGTGGCTTGGCACCTCTCTCTCAGGGAAGGATATGGGAGAGAAGAAATTCAATTAAAAAGTCAGTCATCGCACTTTCCTGGTTGCATTTAAATTAGAATGGTGGATTATTTGCATATTGGACAACACAGATTGTACAGACAGATACCAAATGTTGGAGTCACTCAGTGGGTCAGGCAGCATCTCTGGAGACGCTGTAAACGCCTTTCTCACCAGGGACTAACTCTACAGAACGTTTTTCTTCTATTATTTATTATGTAAAATAATATGTGTGTTATGATTGTGTTTATAATTTGTTTGGTTGTTTTGTTGTTCTGCGAGCATTGCCACTTTCATTTCACTGCACATCTCGTATGTGTATGTGACAAATAAACTTGACTTGACTTGACTTAACTTGAAAAGGAATAGGTGACGTTTCGGGTCGAGACCTTTCTTCAAATTGAGAGTCAGGGGAAATGGAAACTCGAGATGAGTTACTCCATCATTTTGTGTCTATCTTTGGTGTAAACCAGCATCTGCAGTTCCTTCCAACAAAAATTGTACAGACTTTAACTGAACCTGATGGCAAAGTGCTTTAAAACAACCCCAAGTTAGTTAGATTAGAGGAATGTCACGAGAAAGTATACAGTACTCAGCAGGACGATATGTATAAAACCTTCAAAATTAAAACAAATCTAATGATACATAAAGAGAGTACCTAATACAAGAACCTGGAAAAGGAAGCTCCTGAAACAACTCGTACTGTGAACTTCAGTGATACTCAGACTTTAAGGATGAGTTAGATCAAAGATTACCAAGGACATTAATTATTTTCAAATAATTAAACATGCCTAAAACGACTTCAGTAAATGATACCACAACAACTTGTGTTTGTACAGAGGCTTTAGCATATCACATCTATTAAAACAGAATAGAAAGGGTGCAAGCATGTTGTACTATATTGCTGTCAAATGGAAAAATACTACTGTCCAAGAGCTTGATGCATAATGAGTTTAATTATTAATTAATAGCTCGCCCCGCCTTACCTCTCTGAGCTGCTCCACCCATACACTCCTGCCCGGTCCCTCAGGTCAGCTGGTCAGCTGCTCCTGGAGGTACCGAGGTCTAGTCGGAGGCTCAGAGGGGATAGAGCCTTCTCTGTTGCTGCTCCGGCATTCTGGAACACCCTGCCGTTGCACATCAGACAGGCCCCCTCACTGTCCATCTTCAAATCCAGTGTTAAAACGCATTTGTACTCCCTGGCTTTTGACCATGCCTGAGGCTTTGCTTCTGTTTGTGGTGTTTTTGATGTTTCTTTATTTTACATGTCTTTTCCTACTATTTCTTTTGATTGTTATTTTTGGTGTGTATTAACTTTTTTTGTCAATGATTAGTGATGTACAGCACTTTGTTGCAGCTATGTTTGTTTTTAAAGTGCTCTATAAATAAAATTATTATTATTATTATTATTATAATCATTCATAGTGCATGATTAAGGTGAGTCAATTCACTGCCTAATATAGAAACAATGAACACACATCCCATTGTCAAAACATTTACAGATCTCAGACTACTCTATTTTATTCCATCAGTCAAAGGATGGACATGGAACATTGTAACCTGTTATCTTACACCAATCCTACCTACGATTTGATTCAGCTAAGGTTTAGTTCAATGGAAAAAGGCCCTTTGGCCACCCGTACACTAGTTCTATGTTATCCCACTTCCCCATCCTACACACTTGGGGCTATTTACAGAAGCCAATTAACCTACAAATGTGTACGTCTTTGGAATGTGGGAGGAAACTGAAGCACCCAGATACAACCCAGGTAACCACAGGGAGAATGTACAAACGAACACACAAATAGCACCCATAGTCAAGATTGAACCCAGACCTGTAGCGCTGTGAGGCAGCAGCTCTACCTCTGCTCCACTGTGCTCTTGAATATCTAGTAGTTGCGAAGGAGATTTCAATTGCAAGCTCCACATTGCAAGTCACTATAACAATGCTACAAAAATGTATTTAGATTTAGATCAGGAAAAGTCGCAAACAGGAGGCAGTATTGTCTTAAAGACCATTCAATTAAATACCAGTGCTTAGTTAAATTACCTGCCACACACTGCACTTATTTACAATGGTCTTTTTTCCACATACTAGATCCAATGCATATTATTGTCCAATTAAGGCCTTACAATGTGTTTTATCCCTGATCGCTAGATACACTGATCAGATCAGTTCTCAATCCCTTTCTTCTGTGTAGGAAAGTATTGATTCTACTTAAGGGTGTGTATCCTTTCTTTACTTCAAAGCACAACCATACAATTTAAATGTTATTCTGACAATGCCGTACAGAAACAGGCCCTTCAGCCCACGATGTCTATACCGACCACGATGCAACTGAACTAACCCCATTTGCATGCACATGTTACATATTCCTCCACTCCCTACATGTTCATGTGTCTGTCTAGATGCTTCTTAAACATTACTATCATGTCTGCGGGCGGCCACGGTGGCGCAGCGGTAGAGTTGCTGCCTTACAGCGCCGGAGATCCTGGTTCGATCCCGACTACGGGTGCTATCTGTACGGAGTTGGTACGTTCTCCCCGTGACCTGCTTGGGTTTTCTCCAAGATCATCGGTTTCCTCCCACACTCCAAAGACGTACAGGTATGTAGGTTAATTGGTTTGGTGTATGTGTCAATTGTCCCTCGTGTGTCTAGGATAGTGTTCATGTGTGGAGATCGCTGGTCGATGCACACTCGGTGGGCCGAAGGGCCTGTTTCCGGGCTGTATCTCCAAACTAAACTAAATTAAACTGTTACCAAGCACCTACCACTTTATGTGCAAAAACCTTACCTCATACATCTCTTTTAAACTTACCCCCTTTCACAAAGCTAAACCCTCAAGCGTTAGACATTTCTACGCTGAGAGAAAAAAATCTATGACTATCTATCGTATCTGTGCTTTTCATAATTTTAGAAACTTCTATAAGGTCTCCCCTCAGCTTCTGTCTCTTCAGAGAAAACAATCCAATACCCTCTAACCGCTGGGCATAGAAATCAGAGGGTAGTGGAGTAGGGGTGTTTTTCCAACTGGAGGTCTGCAACCAGAGGTGTTCCGCAGGGATCCAGATAGGTTTCTTGATTTTTAAAAAAGACGCGGGAAGGGACGCCAATGAAGGATGAGCAAAAAGTTGGTGTTGTTAGGCAGAGATGATTTAATGAAATACTCAATGAGCTTTAATATTGATCAGTTAATAGAAATTGTTCTGTTGTACTTTCCTTCAAATTTCCCAATTTATTGCAATGGATAGACATTAATTCTTTAATGACTAAGATACCCTAATCAGGCAGCACTGTGCTGGTTATTATACAAGACATTAATCTCTCATGTATTGCAATGTGTACTAGCTATCTTTCACAGATTCTTCTCTGCACCTTCTCACCCCTAACCCCAACTATCACAAGGCCAAGGACAGCAGATGCATGGGAACACCACCATCTACAAGTTCCCCTTCCTAACATAGAACTATATTCCCTCTCTGCCATTGGTGTAGGGTTTGAATATCAGAATCCTGAAAGGCTTTTCAAACAGTACTGTGGGAATATCATTACTGCAATGACCACTGTTTAGTTCAGTTTAGTTTATTATAATTATTGTCACATGAATCGAACGAGGTACAGTGAAAAGCTTTTGTGTACATGCTATCTACTCAGACAAAAGGCTATACATGATTACAATCAAGCTATTAACAGTGTACAGATAAAGGATACAGGGTACAACATTTAGTGCAATATAAAGTTTGATAAAGTCCAATTAAAGATAGTTCTAAGGGCTCCAATGAGGTAGATTGGAAGTCAGGACAACACTCTAACTGATCTACAGACCATTCAGTTGCCTGATTATCTGAAATATTAAACGGTAAACGCTGGAAGCATCAGGTCTCCGGTGCTGTGAGGCAGCAACTCAACCGGCTGTGCCAACGTGCCACCCATATTGATGGTGAACTCCCCATGAAGCCACATAGCTTCCATGGTAATCAGGGGAAAAAAGAGTGGAGAGGAGAGGGGACCGGGTGTCAGAGGTTATGGGAAGAAGGCAGGAGAATGGGGTTGAGAGAGAAAGAGAGATCTGCCATGATTGAATGGCGTAGACCCAATGGGCCAAATGGCCTACTTCTGCTTCTTTGACTTTATGAACTGATGACAATGATGAGACCTTCTACAAATTGTCATCGCTCTTCTTTGGATCTTGTGACTGAAGAAGGGTCTCGACCCGAAACGTCACCCATTCCTTCTCTCCAGAGATGCTGCCTGTCCTGCTGAGTTACTCCAGCATTTTGTGTCTAACCAGTTTAAACCAGCATCTGCAGTTCCTTCCTACATTAAACAACAAAGGTTGTGGGTGTGCAGACTGAATTACAACAGTCCCTAGGTTGTATGACTTCTGCCCAGAAGACTCTGTAGGCAATTTCTTGAGGCAGAAATGTCTGTTCTCTATAGCTTCCCATACTGTATTATACACTTGCACTAATTCTTTAATTTAATTGAATAATCACCCTAATGCTATCTTTAATTAAACTAATGGAAAATATATTGTATCTAGTCGTTAGCCAATGCCATGAAACATTTTATTATTATTATTATTGCTAGCTTGAATATTGCTTTAAAAATGTATAGGAGAATTTGGATAAAGTCAGATTTCAATAGTCAGATCATTACAAAAATCCGACTTTACTGTACTGTCGGGAAGCCAGAAGCGCGTGCGTCCATAATTGATGACATCATCATGGGCGTGAGACACGACAGGGAAATGACGCAGTTACCCGACGATCGTTTAGCTGAAAACCTTCGCTCGATCCACCTAGACCGACATGATCTCCCAGTAGCAAAACACTTGAACTCCCCCTCCCATTCCCACACTGACCTTTCTGTCCAGGGTCTCCCCCACTGTCAGAGTGATGCCCAACGCAAATTGGAGGAACTGCACCTCATATTTTGCTTGGGTAGCTTACTAACTTCAAGTAACCCTTGCTTTTCCTGTCTCTCCGTCCCTCCCCACCCTAGTTCTCCGACTATTTTCGCTGTCCATCTGATTAATTTCATTGATATTTTAATAATTGTATGCCTCGTTGTCACCTTCCCCTCAGCTAACAATATACCATTCGACATTTCCTTGATCATCATCTGCTTTGAGCTGTCATTTTATTTAGCGAATGCAAAGTCCTTTAGCCAAGCAGTTGCCTCTTGAAGGGTGACAAGTCCTCCTGTCATTATTACACCTTAACATATATCTAGTCTCCCCCTCCTCCGATTCTCAGTCTGAAGAAGGGTCTTGACCCGAAACGCCACCCATTCCTGCTTTCCAGAGATGCTGCCTGTCCCGCTGAGTTATTCCAATATACTGTTTCTATCTTCACATGCTAACCTGTTCAATGTGTAACATATGATTGAATTGATTAGCCATGATTGAATGGCGGAGTAGACTTGATGGGCCGAATGGCCTAATGCTGCTCCTATCACTTATGACCTTATATAAAAACATTATTTTTGAAAAAGGACAACTAACTTAACGGATGAAAGCTGAAAAATCAATGGTATTTCTTGCACAACTTTGTAAATGTTAAAGCCTTTATGTACACTTTGCACAAACTGAACACTGAATGTGATAAACCCATGGAAAAAAAAATCCAAGTCAACATTATCTCAGAATTTCTTTCTGTACCCAATACAAGGTTAACAATGGTTCCATGCCAACAGCTGGGGAAATACCTCCTCTGACACCAATTAGCTCTGCAGGTAAATTAAACTCGTTAGAAGAAAAAAATACTTGCATTCGCACCTTTGTGCAAATGCTGGAAATGACAACATGATGCTCCGAAAAAATAGAATAAAGATGGCTGCCGAAACAAATCAAATAATGCCTCACTTGAATGCATGCAACTGACTGGCTGGGAGATACCTAGCATCGTGCCAAGCCCACCAACATAAAATTACATGTATATGATAGTATGTCTACTAATAAAAAAAAATCTTCAGAAACTGGCTTTTCCTTTCTACTAAGGCAGTAAAAAGCAAAAGTATCACCTTCGATTTTTCCAGCATCTGCAGTTCATTCGTTAAAAAAACTGGAGAAACTCAGCGGGTGAGGCAACATCTATGAAGCGAAGAAATAGTCGACGTTTCGGGTCAAGACCCCTCTTCAGACTGATGTCTGGGGGGGGGGGGGGGGGGGGGGGGGGGAAGAAAGGAAGAGGCAGAGACAGTAGGCTGTGGGAGAGCTGGGAAGGGGAGGGGAAGATGGGAGAAAGCAAGGACTACCTGAAATTGGAGAAGTCAATGTTCATATCGCTGGGATTGCCTCTGATTTAGTGCTAAACTTTAACCGTTTATGAAAATGAGCTTTATTATTTCAGAAGTTCTCAACAATTCACAAAATAATCAACTGATAACTATGTCGTTTCTACTGTAAATGGGACTCATAAAACCAACATACTTGTTCAATTTACTTACATAAATGTGGTCAGATGGTAAATTATCATTGTGCTTACATAGAAACATAGAAATAGAAAATAGGTGCAGGAGGAGGCCATTTGGCCCAATGAGCCTGCACCGCCATTCATTGTGATCATAGCTGATTATCCACAATCAGTAATCCGTGCCTGCCTTCTCACCATATCCCTTGATTCCGCTAGCCCCTAGAGCTCTATCTAACTCTCTTTTAAATTCATCCAGTGAATTGGCCTCTACTGCCTTCTGTGGCAGAGAATTCCACAAATTCACAACTCTCTTCCTTCTAAATTCCAGTGAACACAAGCCCAGTCTTTCAAATCTTTCCTCATATGACAGTCCTGCCACCCCTGGGATTAACCTCGTGAAACCGCGCTGCATTACCTCACTAGCAAGGACATCCTTCCTCAAATTAGGAGACCAATTTGAGGAAGGACATATTTGCTATTTAGGCAGTGCAGCATACATTTTGATGAGCAATGAATATTAATGAATTAGTTATCCCACACTGGTAAGGAACTTCCATACATTCCTGCAGACACTGCATTAGTTCCTCAAGATTAGGTCTTAAGGTCATATGTCATAGGAGCAGAATTAGGCCATCTGGCCCATCAAGTCTCCTCCGCCATTCAATCATGGCTGATCTATCGCTTCCACCTAACCCCATTCTTCTGCCTTCTCCCCATAACCTCTGGCACCCGTACTAATCAAGAATCTATCTATGTCTGCCTTAAAAATATCCATTGACTTGGCCTCCACAGCCTCTTGTGGCAAAGTATTCCATAGATTCACTACTGTCTCACCAAATATCAACTCCTCCTTGACCCCTTCCTAAAGAGATGTCCTATAATTTTGTGGCTATGACCTCTAGCCCTAGACTCTCCCACTTGTGGAAACATCCTCTCCACATCCACTCTACCTAAGACTTTTGATTCGCATTACAATCAAGAACTGCCAGTGGGGACTCTACCCAGAAATTGTTTACAACCTCGATTAGTACATTTAATGGGTGCTGTGTTAACCTGCGACCATATTAGTAGTTGCACAAATAAACGGACAACATTGGGGGGGGCGGGGGGGTCTTTGCTTTAAGAGATCACTTTTGTGGTTTTCCCCAGCCCGGAGCTGTTGAAAGGTGGCCTGCGCGTACGAAAGCTGCAGCTGTCTGTGGAGATTGCTGCCCGCATTTCATTTGCAAGCTGCCTGCTGAGGTGTGGTTTAACTCAGTTAAAGTTCACAGCATCAGCTGCTGCCAAGGTGAGGGAAAGTGAAAGGGGAGGTTGGATACAAGGGGGGGAAGGGGCAAAAGTGGGAGGTGGCGAGGAAAGGGGAAATCAGGGGAAGGGGGAAAAAGGAGAGGGGAATGCGGAATGACACACTGGACTCCCGGTAAGACCCCTCGCCTCAGGCTACAGAGTCACACAGACATTCACTGTGCTGATTGTCAAGGCCATATATTGAAGCAACTCGCACTGAAGTTCACCGTAGAATGATGCATTCTTTCTTAATGCTGCTCCATGCTTAAGGGCAGTGCCTGAAAATGAATAGATGGGGGTTAAGGAATGTAAAATCAATGTCCTAGTGTGCAAAATACGATGGATAAATCATGCCTCAGCTAAGGTAAATTGTGAGCGGACGTGCCCAGTCCAATTTCTCACGGAATGGGAGTTCAACAGGAAAGTGACTTTAATATTTCTGACCGTACACAAAGCAATTCTCGCCCATTATTTATACATACAAAACTGGCACAAATAGGTCCAAATTCTGGACTGTGGACTAGCATAGAAACATCAGAACAAGAAAAGAAAGTTAAATAAATAAAGGTAAATAGATAGATCAATGATAAATTGATAAATAGATAGGCAGACAGACATAGACACACAGAGAGACACACAGATATCCTGGCGCTGACACTGAGCACGTCGACATGTTAAAGTTTAATTTGCATATTCCATTTGTTTGTAGGTTATGGACTGGTTTTCATGTCAAGCTGTCAGATAAGATGAGCCCCAGGCTTATTACATTTACTATTGAGAGCTGAGCAGTTAACTGAATGCAAGTGGCTCACTGCCTATCCTTTGTCTGCCCTAGGCCCAATTCGCTTTGCCAATGTTTGTTGCACCTGAGTACTTGTAACCTGTACCACAAACTAAAATAGGATCTGGCACGGGGCCTACTTCAGTGCAGCACATGACTCAGGAAGTCTTTTCCTGTACCTTTGTACAGAAATAACTCTGAGGAATGTTTAGAAACCGTTTTGGATGTTTTGAAAGTGTGTTCAATGTGTGTAAAAGCATTTTGAGTAGTGCTGAGACCTGGACTTTTTGTGACAGACTGGAGTGTAAACTCCACCTCCTCGGCAGCTCACTCAACTCCTCCAACTTACATTGCAAAATATACAGGCAATGTAATTGTACCATTTAATAAGATATATAGCTTACTTTACATTGGACACAGAGATTTAAAGCCTAGAAAGGAATATATTCTGAAGCACTTTCATGCCAATGATTGAGTAACACTTCTTGGGGCAATTGTGACAGAGAGAGTTGTGTGCAACATTAAAGCAGGGCAGACCTAGACCCACTCTCTCTCCATGAAGTAACCAAGTCATGTTAGATTCAAAAGAACGTTTGTTTAGGCAACTGAGTCCAGAGATAAAGAAAGTCATAAAAGACAGAAGATAGACACAAAGTGCTGGAGTAACTCAGCGGGACGGGCAGCATCTCTGGATAGAAGGAATAGATGATGTTACGGGTCGAGACCCTTCTTCAGACAGAGAGCCAGGAGAGAGGGAGACACAGAGATAAGGAAGGATAAGGTGTGAAAATGAGATAACGAGACAAGGTGTGAAAAGGCAATAAGCCACATAAATTCATACAATTTGGGATCCAAAATATATGCAACTGCATTGTAAATGATCATTTCACTGGTCAACCTCAACTCAGTGGCCAGTGCAAAATTGGTAGAAATTATATCGCTGCTCTTCAATATTGTAGCAATAATAACGCCTTATATAATTTCTGCTTTATTAGATGGACTTTCACCTATTTGCTCAAGTTACAAGAGTGGAGAATGAATGGTCTTTCACAGGTTAAAAATAGATCTTATTCCACTGAAAAACTAGTTTCCTGTGTAAATACAGAGGTCGGTTAAGGGAAATCATATGAGGGAAACCGGCCAACTTCCTTGCACTTCTAGTTCATAGAATGTTAAATCTCATACAGTGAATGAAAAGGAGAACTTCCAGGCTCCGTCAGGTTGAATGAGCCTGAAGTGAACGTTTTTCAGAGGGTTGACCATACGGCCACCGGTTGCTTTGTGGACCAACGTTGGCATTTTTGCTGCGAGTCCAGTTCCACTTCCTTACTAAAGACACAGAATGCTGGAGTAACAAGCAGCATTTCTGGAGAGAAGGAAGACTGAAAAAGGTCCTCGAACCGAAATGTCACCCATTCCTTCTCTCCAGAGATGCTGCCTGTCCCGCTGAGTTACTCCAGCTTTTTATGTCCATCCCCGGTTTAAACCAGCATCTGCAGTGCCTTCCTACGCATATCCCCTTCCTTACTTCTTTCGTTTCTTGTTCTGCAGTGCTCTTTGCCACAAACCAAATGCACAGTCCTGGAAATATACCAGCTCACAAGAAAGCTGCTGTGATTTTGGAAAAAAACTGTGTTTTCTAAATGGATCCCCATGTCTTTATTTAAAGAGAGAAAGATAAAATCAGGAAGATATGCAAAGGAAAATGAGGGAAATGGGCGGATCCTGGTCAGAAAACAAAATTCAGGAGATCTTTGGTAGATATCACACAGGTATCTAATGGAACGTAATTCATATAAGTTAGCTGAGTATTTATTGTTTGAGCATCTCAAACTTGGAACTGTATACTTTAATTAAGATCCATGTACCTGGTCAATTTCACAGGCCACGTGAAATATTATCTTTCCTCACCTCAACCAACCTCTTCCTCTCTGGGGAAGCATTATCCCCTGTGCAATGAGTATACTGTCCTTCCAATTGCATTCCCCACCCATGCATACAATATGAAACTTGTAAATAAAGCAAATAATGAAGATATATTTCAGTTTAAATTCTTCCAATTTTACAAGCACCAAAGTACTACATTCCACACTGGTGTACCAGCATTTCTGCAATCAGATGAACACCGACTTTGAACGGCTAATCACATACTGTACATATTTTTTTGCTTTTTAAGTTAAAAATCAACCAAAACACTTCCTTCTTCATGACTATGCTTTTGAGAAGCTCCGATCTACAATTAACAATATATTCAATGCCAAAGCCACTTCCCTCTTAGAAGAAAGGTTGTGTTGGTTTCACCTGTGATTAACCAAATAACTAGAATAACACAAGGAGATCGCCTAAATCTTTGCTTTGTCTCAAAGCGGGAAAGTGCAATTCTCTATTCTGCTTTCGAGAGAATCACCCAGGCATGCTAAAGATGCCTTGTTACATGATCCACCTTGTTTTTTTACTGTTGGGACCAAAGCTCGGTGGTCTTCCTGAGAAGATCTTTGCAACAGGTTTTACGATACAAATTAGAGCTCTGATAAAGGCAATTCCCGTATGCCAAATAAAAGTTGACCTTGCCATGGCTTTGATGCAATTGAGGGCAAAAATGCTTCAAAGTAATTAGACACAAAATGTGATCCTCCTCTAGTTGACGTTCAGTGGGTGTCACTGAAGTGGAATATTGGTTTCAGAAGTCTGAAGATTCATCACCTTTAAATCTGTCAGTGATTGGAATTCCTCAACCTGGCATGGATCACAGGCAAATGCTTTCTCATGACATGCAAAGCCAACCGTTCTCACACTAAACCTCTTACAATCTTATATTCAATACAAAACTTGGCAGTCTGAAGAAGGGTCTCGACCCAAATTGTCACCAATTCCTTTCCTCAGAGATGCTGCCTGACCTGTTGAGTTACTCCAGCATTTTGTGTCTATCTTTGGTGTAATCCAGAATCTGCAGCTCCTTCTTTGGAGTGAAATGGATGATGTCTCGGGCCAAGACCCTTTTGCAGATTGCATCTGCAGTTCCTTCTGACACATGCGAGTATTGTATTCTTAAAGTATTTCAAAGTTCAGAAAATACTGCTATTTGAACAATCAGAATATAACAGTTGTACCAAATACACCCATGTCTAAATAAATTCAACATAACATGCCATGCGGTAAGCAGGCCTGTATGCTCACCATGCCTATAATGTTGAACAGGAGCAAATTATTGAACTGAAAAATATTTTAAGAAAGGGTTTTACCCTTCAAATGGAATTCAAATACTGTTGCATAACATTTGTCTCAAACAATCAAAAGGATGCTTCTTTACCAAAATAGGAGCCGAAAACAGGTGAGATACTCGGCAGTCCAGGCAGCATCTGCGGAGGGAGAAACAGAGTTCATGTTTCGGACCAAGATCTTGCCATCAAAACTGGATAAAGTTGGAGATGTTGCATGCTTTTAAGATACAGGGACGGGGAAAGGGAGGAAGGAACAAAGGGGAAGGTGTGTAATAGAGCTGACAACATGAGAAATTAAATGACAAAGGGGATGACAGTGCATTGATGGAGCAACATTGCACCATCTTCTGCTTTAACATTATCCCTTTTGTTATTCAACCTCTCCCACCTTCAACCTTTTTCACCTCCTTTCGCAGTGCCTTAAAAGCCTGGCACCGTGTGTCTAACTTTTTCCAGTTCTGATGAAAGGTCGTAGATTTGAAACTGTTACTCTCTACACAATTCCTGCCTGAGCTGCTGAGTATTTTCAGTATTCTCAGCAGATTTTGATGATCAGAAAGTTGCCGAGCAGGTTAGAAAAAAAAAATACACTTTTCCCAACGGAACGAGTGATTATGTGTAAGGCGATGCTGAATGCATAGAATACATTCTGGTGTAACATTTGCCTGAAGAAGGTGTTTCAGCCCGAAACGTTACCTATCTCCTTCGCTCCATAGATGCTGCTGCACCCGCTGAGTTTCTCTAGCATTTTTGTGTAACTTCTATTCACTTGGCAGGGGAGGTATGAATATCCAGCATTCATAACCAAACATTAGCTCCCTCTGCATCCTTGCAACAAAGCAGTATTTCAGCAAACAGTTGATCTGGAGGAGAAAGGCTGTGTGGAGTCAGTCTGGGATAAGAAAGACTTAAGGGTCTCCATGAAGTGTTAAGACAACTCTTTGTGGGCTTCATTACTATAAGAATGAGCTTGGGTTGACCATGACTTCAACATCAATTAAAAAGTGATTGTGGTTTAATAGTAGGAATAACTCTTCAAGATATTGCAACTGTATGTTGAAGTTTCCACTTCATATGAGGGGGTATTACAGTGCCAATTTGAAATAAATGTTGGGGATCTTGGATGGTCAGCTGATTTTCACTCCAATTACGTCAGTCGGCAATTTTATTTAATCATAATCTTTGGGTGGATCAGGAAGAACACTAAACCTATCACATGACAAAGGCTGAAGAAGGTAAAATCCATGTATGTATCGGAGTAGATTTTATTGTCATCAAATTGAGTTAAAGAGCATATTTGACTAGAAGAACAAAAAGGAGTAAGGTTGGAGGAAGCCTTACTATGATTCTTACACAGTATCTGACCTAAATGAAATGTGCCTTGCTATATGGGACACAAGATATTTTGGTTTTTATGAAATTGGGAAGACAACTCGTGTACTAATTAGCCCACGATATTCTCCAAGCTTAAAGCAGACGATGTTATTTTAAACTGCTGGTCACAAAATGCAAATTCCCAAAGCTATTTGCTAAACAAGTAATTGAGAACCTCTCCAGGTTCGGGGACAGTTCCTTTCCAGCTGTTATCAGGCAACAACTAAACCATCCTATCACCAACTAGAGAGCAGTCCTATCCTACCATCTACCTCATTGGAGATCCTTGGACTATCTCTAATCTGACTTTACTGGACTTTATCTTGCACTAAATGGTATTCCCTTTATCCTAGGTAGACAAAACGCTGGAGAAACTCAGCAGATGAGGCAGCATCTATGGAGCGAAGGAATAGGCGAAGTTTCGGGTCGAGACCCTTCTTCAGACATGTCGGGGGGAAGAGGAGGGCAGGAAAAAGAAAGGAAGAAGCGGAGACAGTAGGCTTGTGGGAGAGCTGGGAAGGGGAGAGGAAGGAGGGAGAAAGCAAGGACTATCTGAAATTGGTGAAGTCAATGTTCATACCGCTGGGGATTAAACTAGCCCAAGCGAAATATGAGGTGCTGTTCCTCCAATTTGCACTGGGCCTCACTCTGGCAATGGAATAGGCCCAGGACATAAAGGTCGGATTCAGAACGGGAGGGGGAGTTGAAGTGCTGAGCCACCGTGAGATCAGGTTGGTTATTGCGAACTGAGCGGAGGTGTTGGGCGAAGCGATCGCCAAGCCTGCGCTTGATCTCACCGATGTAGAGAAGTTGACACCTGGAACAGCGGGTGCAGTAGATGAGGTTGGAGGAGGTGCAGGTGAACCTCTGCCTCACCTGGAAAGACTGTCTGGGTCCTTGGATGGAGTCAAGGAGGCAGGTAAAGCGACAAGTGTAGCATTTCCTGCGGTTGCAAGGGAAAGTACCTGGGGAGGGGGTGGTTTGGATGGGAAGGGACGAATTGACCAGGGAGTTACGGAGGGAACGGGCTCTGTGGAAAGCAGAAAGGGGAGGAGATGGGAAGATGTGGCCAGTGGTGGGATCCCGTTGGAGGACCTTCCCTTTATCCTATATCTGTACACTGTGGACAGCTTGCTTGTAATCATGTATAGTCTCTCTACTGACTGGATAGCACGTCACACAAAAGCTAATTACTGGGCAGTAAACTAAACTAAACTCTAAAAGCAATTCTGTCTCTCAGTCAGCACACTGTTAGCAAACTAAAGGACAAATTATGTGACTGCAGAGGCCTTCAAACTTCAGCGGATTAAAACACTCAATTTTCATGCAAAACGCAGGTCACCAGTCATTAGCATCAGAATAAAAACTAGACTGGTGCACTGCTTGGAAAAGACTGCCAAGCTTCATGTAATCTTTTCACTAAATATGAAATTAGTTTCAAGGGCAGTATTTGGCAACGCCGAATGAAAGGCTCCATGAGCGTTTAGTAGACAAAGGATCCTGGCAACACAAGCAGCACTTCATTAATTCTGAGGTTATGACTATTGGCTGTGTGGCTTCTATCTAATCTGTCCAAGATCGCCAGTGATATTCCAACTTCCCTCGGGGAGAAGGGTGTTATCGGGGCCTCCTTCCAAGTAATGAGTAGGAGAAATGGCAACTGGGTTAGCTAAATCTGCAACTGCTGATCCTTTTCAACATTGCCACATAATCCAGCAGAGCAGATTCTACGCATGCTTCCTTTCTATCCGTGGGATTTCCATCTCCCAGAACAGGTACATGAAGCACTGAAAAAAGTAAGTAAATTAATCAGCAGCCACAAATCCATTTGACCCAAATTAAACAGTCACTTGCATTTCCCCGCGGATGTAATGCCCAAGGGGCCTGGGGAGATGCAGCAGAGAAAGTGAAATGAAATGCAATCAGGAAAAGGGCACAAGCTCAGGTCGCCTGCACCCAACCACTGGCATTTAACTCATGGCTTCTGCTGAGACCTGGGATCAAATCACCCTATTGCTCAATTGGTTGAAGTCGAGAGGGGAAAAAAAAAAAAAGAAAGATGCTCGTGGAATTAAAACAAATAACTTTGTTAAATAATCTGGAGATGAGTGGAAACACTCACATATGGATTTGAAATAAAGACAGGAAAAGCACTACAGTTCTGGTTTTAATAAAAAAGCAAACAAAAATAACGCCTAGCATATTTTCTAGTGAAGAACTGACACCAGGAATTAATGCATCTCCTTCGTCCAGATATTTATAAATTGTGGTGTTTCCCCAATCATTTTCTGCGCATACTTAAGTTGAATAAGGCAACTGCAATAGAGTTAAGATTGAGGAAACATTTATAACTTCTTGCATGTCTGAAGAGTGAAGAAATGGCCTCCTTCAAATATCATGAGCGATATTTTGCATCAAATAGGCTGGAATCAGTGGATGCTCATTTGATCCAAACTGTGAGAATCCAAATTACTATTGGCTTCTCAATAAGAATCTACAATGTACAAAGTATTTACTTGAGCCGTTTTTTTCTACTCAATAGAACATTATTGACATCGCAATAATGCTGTAATCCAACACAAGTAATGCTAACTCCTTTTTCTTCAGGAGCACTTACATCTCTTACTGAGTAGGCCATTTTTTTCTCTTAACAATTTACAGTTAAAAGATTGAAGGTTATTTCCCCTCTCCCATGGTCAACTGGCAGCTTTAATTGTTAATTTATCTTCATTTTTATTGGTTAAAAATCAATAGTGTAAAACATAGCCCAAGAATTCAGTACTTTTAATATCTTAATTATACATGCTCAGACAGATTGATAATTTGCAATTTATTTAAAAGACATAAGAGAACCACATTCTTCACATGTTAGCAAGTGAGCAGAAACTGGTCACTAACACATGAGCACAATAACTGTAACAAAAAGATTAACTATGTTTGCGGAGGAGCAGCTACAGTTCAGCCCTTACACAATTCCGTTAAAAGCTCTGAGAGTTTTTGCATTGAACAGAGTTCTGCTTCCCATGTCAAATTTGGCCAGCCTGCAGCTGGGGAACAGAACACATTGTGTCCTCCATTTTAACCGAAGGAACACCAAAGAAAAAAAAGGGGAAAATAACTGTGGGATTAACACTTTGATCTTATTTAAGAGCCTCGTGTTCACTTTCTACTGAATGTGAAGAAGGCCTTACATTTATTCTTTAAATACTGTGATAAATTAACACGACTAAAGATCGTAATGCATTGGTCTGACTTTGCAAACTCTTTGTGGATGTGCAAAAAGGTCATTTCGGTCAAGATTTTGCACACTAGATGCATGTATTTGTTTTCACGTTATTCCAGGGCCTGCTATCATTCACACCCTGTATGAAGTCAACAACAGGGTCTTCTCTGTGCTCCCTGACAGATACTAATGGTTGTTGGCCTCTGACTCAGTATCCAAACTGCCTGCTCTGCATTCCTGACATTAATGAAGACTTTTACTGAAGTCTGTACCTCTATTCTGTAAACAAAATGACTTCCATCTCTTCCTGTGATGTTACTTAAACACAATACTGCCAAGATGTAAATATCTTGTAATGGTCATTTAAATTGGGCTACTAAAATATAAGAGGCTGATTTAACTCGCATGTAGCCCACAAGATAATAAACCAAGCAGAATGCCATAGCTATTCCAACATGATCAACATCTCAGCATTGTTTTGAATATATTTAAAAAGTAGAAAATCGCTGATCAATACACAACTTGAAAATAGTTGTCCAACGTTAACCCTGCTGTTCTGTAATAGTCAGTTGGGGAATGTCAATAAGATCATTTAATGTGAGTGGGTGCATTCAGTTTGTGAAACAAATCTTCAAGATAACAAAGTTGGGAGATACAGTTCAACCTCATTCTTGCTGCATTGTAAACAAGAGCAGTTTTCCTTTTCGGGTAGTGATAGGGGTATAAATGCATGAAAGGATGTGTATTACAAGCAGTAGAATTATCCTGCTCATTGATTTTAGCTCTGGGGTATTACAGAGAGCTTACTCCCGACTTTTAAACCTAAACGAGACTTTAAAGGCTTATCCACAAAAGAATCTATTAAATGCAGCACATTTGAACCTTCAGCGTGAGCATTTAAAGATACCATCTTTTGTGATCAAACCGCACATTAACATTACTACTCCCACTTTCACCAGAATGAATCAATGTACACTTACATTGGCTCGAAAATAAGTTGAGCCTATACCCCTGTTCCATTAATTATACAATGCCTCCCAACTTGCCAACAGAAACAAAATGTTTGCCACAGACTATATCTTTTAAATGGGCGCAAGGGTGCAAATGCCATCTTTCTGCAAAATACAAACTCATCAGTACTGTTGATCAAATCTGTACCATCACGACTGCAATCTTATCTCTACAAACCAGCAGCAGTAACCTTGGAACATTATAAACTGGGTGGATTATTGGTATTTACTGACAATATTTTTGACCTGAAATTCACTGCAATATAACAAAACATTTATGTCACAAAAATTATAGGAAGCTTTCAAACCCCTCTTCTCTCTTTGTCTCCGTCTCATTTATCTGCAAGAACCTGTTGATCTCTAAAATGGCATCCCTTGAGTAAAGCATAGGTAATAATAGAGTGTTATCAGCAAGCATTGGTGTTGGCCATCACTCCAGCAGGCTTTCAGGCAGTTGTGGTCAATATTTATGCTATATGGTTCAGTATGGTAGCAAAGTTCAGAAAATATAAATAATTTCTTGAAAAAAGGAATTTCACCATGATTTTCAAAATATCAGGGAAGGGCAGCACAGTGGTACAGCTGATAGAGCTACTATCTCACAGCATCAGACACCCTGGGTCCGATCCTAACCTCGAGTGCTGCCTGTGTGGAGCTTGCACGTTCTCCCTGTGACTTCCTCCCACACCTTGAAGATGTGCGGGTTGGTAGGTTAATTGACCACTGCAAATCTGTGTGTAAGGAGTGGATGGAAAAAGTGCGACCACGGAGCCAGGGTGAAGAAATGATCGATGGTCTCGGTGGGACGGAAGGGTTGTTTCCATGCTGAATCTTTCAATCAATCAATCAATCAAAAAAAACGATCTCTTTTACATCACGCATTCTGCCAAAGTAATAAACATATGTATAAATGCGAAGATAGACACAAAAAGCTGTAGTAACTCAGCGGGACAGGCAGCATCTATGGAGGGAAGGAATGGGTGACGTTTCGGATCGAGACCCTTCTTCAGTCTGGAGGGATTTCGATCCGAAATATCACCCGTTCCTTCTCTTGAGAGATGCTGCTTGTCCCGCTGAGTTACTCCAGCTTTTTGTGTCTATCTTCGGTTTAAACCAGCATCTGCAGTTCCTTCCTACACATATGTATAAATGCTTTCATTCGTCAGCCCCGTGACTTTGCCGGGATCTTTCAGCTCCAGAACGCATCACAGTCTAGGTCCACGTCTGTACCAAAGTTCCGAATACAAGCTCTTGACCAAGAATCAGGCAGCACTGTTGATGAGAGGGTGTCAAGAAGCCTAAGCTATACTGAGCTCAATGAACGACCATGGTGTTGTATCCTAAACAAAGGAAGGTGATTGTTGTTATTTCACCCCCTTGACACCATTGCAGGAGCTTCTCAGGGTTTGTGTCCTGAAACAATCATCAATGGTTCTTCAATGACCTTTCTTCCACTACAAAGTAAGAAATGGGGATCGTGCAACCAATAATTGAGATGGTACGACACTCAATTCCACTTGCTCATAAAATGAATGTGGTGGACGAGTGCAAAATTCAACATTTACCACCATCCTGTAGAAAGCTGCCCAGTCAATTGGCATCACACTCTCCACTATACGTTGCGGCAAACCGTGACTTACTAAAGATACCATCTGCAAAATGTACAGCAGTAACTCATCTCACCTGCCACCAATTCAGCAGGCACACTGGAACACTCTCACTTCCACATTACGCATCAACCAAACTTATAAATAAAATTGTTCCTTCACCTTGCTGAATCTAAGGTCAGGAACCACCCTTCCCGACAGCATTGTGCAGACACGCTCACCCAAAGGACTGCAGCAATTCAAAAACAACAATTCACTATTATCTCCTCGGAAGCAATTAGGTACAGGAAATAAACATCTCCCATGCCAATGAAATGCACATCCCAAAAAAGAATCAGTAAAAAAATATATAATAACTTTAATCTCTTAATCTCCAAACACCCAATGACATCAGGTCACATCACTGAGCATCTAGAAGATGTATATTTTCACACTTTATCCCTTCCCCCATCACAATAGCTGCCACACCTATGTCCATTAACCTATGTTCAATCTCTCAGACAAATTACATTGTTTCTGTTCTCTTCATTCATTGACTTGATCCACCTTGAACACCTTCTGCCCTACAGCTCTGTGAGGCCATTGCTTTGTTCCAACTCTTGCCCCTTGTCGATTGACAACCATTTCTTCAACAAAGTGGTATTTTCCTTCCTAAACTTCTCCATCACTCTCTCCTCAAAGATAACCCCTTTAAACTGCACTTCACTACTTCTAACATTATTTTGTTTGGCTCAGCGTCAATTTTAATCCAATTATTCTTCTGCTATGCGCCTTGGGACAAAAATTCCAACTAGATAAATATGAATGTGCTAATATTTTAAAAAGTCTTGTCGTGGCTTTATGTTGGCGATGCATATTTATTGGTTAGTTACAACTTATCCCATGCTACAGTAAAAGTTCTCAGTCACCCCAATCTTAAGGAAGATTTGTACATCAAGAGAAATGCTATTTCCTTTGATAAATGCTACTTACATAAGGAAAGCTGCATTGAATTAGCAATCAATACAGAATTGGAATGTAGATCTCCATTCAAAGTAGATTCAGACACACCAGAGGCACACAAAGCCCAAACGTCCATGTGTCTGCGGACATGTCAAAGCCAGAGGTGTGACCATACACATTACTCAGATAAAGGACTGTACACCACACACATGCAATTAGATAGTTCAGGTGGAACACAAGAAACTGCAGATGATGGAAACATGAATAAAATACAAATGCATGGGTAACTCAGCGGGTCAGGCAACATCTGTGGAGGGAATGCATGGGTAATATTTTGGGCCAGGCCCCCTCTTCAGATTTTAGTAGGTCATAAGGAATAGGAATAGAATTAGGCCATTCGGCCCATCAAGTCTACTCTGTCATTCAATCATGCCTGATCTATGTCTCCCTCCTAACCCCATTCTCCTGCCTTCTCCCCATAACCCCCGACACCTGAACTAATCAAGAATCTATTTATCTATCTCTGCCTTAAAAATATCCATGGACTTGGCCTCCACAGCCTTCTGTTGCAAAGAATTCCACAGATTCGCCACCCTGAGCGGGGATCGCAGTCGGCTCTTTTCAAGCTCTCTCCCCACACCCCCTTCTAGAATCAGTCTGAAGAAGGGTCCATTCCCCCCACAGAAGCTGTCTGACCAGCTGAGTTACTCCAGAACTTTGTGTTTCATTACCCATTTTAGGTGTTGTCCCCGACTTCCAGGATCCCTGGATATGTACTACAGCACCAGAAGGGCTAAATCATCAATTGTCGACCTATATTCCATATCCAGATGAGTTTTGTAATCATGTAAGTCTGAAGAAGGGTCTCGACCCGACTCGTCGCCCATTCCTCCTCTTCATAGATGTTGCCTCACCCGCTGAGTTACTCCAGTATTTTGTGTCTACCTAAGTTCTGACACCCTACCTCAGAAAAAAAACATTCTTTAGGTTTTGCATTAGAGGTCGGAAAAAAACAAATTGGGGCCAATATTTACTAGTTTCCTGGTAACTTCAGGTGTTGAACCCAACAAACCAGTTAGCAATACACTGCGCAAACATACATCAGCAAATCTACCACCAATACTTTGCCCGGCAATGTACTGATGATGGCACGCATATGCATTTGTAAAACTACCATAGGAGTATCTGAAATGAGCTAAAAGCAAGTGATCTATCTTCCTGCTGTCCTAGTTCTGTTCTGAGCTTGTTCCACAAGAGGCTTTTCAAATTCCTCTCGATGACAGAGGTCTTGCAAGAGTAGCTTTTGAAGATTTCTTATACTTACAAGATTTCTTTTCACCCACACAGCCATGATTTAAAAGGCCCACGGGTATTGCCTTGAAAAGTGGAGGTCAGCTGCTGATTTAGATGCGTAGGTTTGCCATAATTTTAACTGGAAGGTATCCAAAGCCCTGGTGTTCTTGAAAGTCTGACTTAGAAAAGTCTGTGTCCAATTCAAAACCCTGATGGAAAAACTGTTTCAACAGAAAATAGTGATTTAAAAAAAATTCTAAAAAGGGAACTTAAACATAGTTTTAGCAGGTGCACCATCTAACTATAAGGGGGAGGGGTAGGAGGAAATTAAATGGGGCTTACTGTAGGTCACAAACTTAGACTGAAATGTAATCACATACAGCACTTATAAGACTAGGATTGTGGATATTAAAAACTTAGTATTTCGGGTAGAATTCTTTTAGCTTTGCAGAATTATTCAGCTTTAATTTCAAAAACGGCCACTTTAAAATCTATGTATATTCAACACTTTCAAAAGTAAGCCCTGAGTAGAACGGTGCTTTGCAGCTGCAGATTAATCTCATCTGTGCCACAGGATGAAAGAGTCAAGTTAATGAATGTTATAGCAAGTCAGAAAAAAAGAGGATATTTACTCTTACAAAATTCAGTCCAGCCCTAACGGTGATATGCAATAAACAAAAGGCTGCCGAGTGTTTTTTTTGAAGTTTCACCTTTGCATCTTTCATCGGGAAATTTTTGTTCCAACTGAAGAAACAGAGGGTCTGACCATCTTTGTGAGCTTCAATACCCGAGCTTGGTAGAGCATTCTGGAATTCCTCCTCCTAATCATGTGCTTTCATTCTATCCATTCCCATGTTCAGGATAGGACACAAAGTGCTGGAGTAACTCAGCGGTCAGGCAGCATCCCTGGAGAGCGTGGATAGGTAACGATTTGGATCGAGACCCTGGAAAGGGTCGAGTCCCATGTTGAGGAAGCAGGTCAGTACATGGAGCGTTGAACGAAGCCTGCTCCAACTAACTACACTTCCTATGGGTGCAGGAAAAAATAACTCACTTCTCACACAAGATTTTAGATCTGACAAATTATCTCCTAGATCACCAGTGAATATAGTCAGGCAGCATCTGTGGAGGGAATGGACAGACAACGTTTTGGGTCAGGACCTTTCTTCTGTCTGGGACCTGATCTAAAACTTCATCTAGCCTTTCCCTCCACAGATGCTGCCTGACCCGCTGGGTTCCTCCACCACCTTGTGCTTTGCTCAAGATTCCTGCATCTGCAGTTTTTTGCGTCCCCAGTGAATATAGTTACCTAGTTCAATAAAGAATGTCTGAACTTCCATTCTGAAATTGGGCCTTCAGCATCAGAATCATAAACATGCAACACGATGCACAAGATTCAAACAACAACCTTCCAAATGATTTGTGTTACTTGCAGCTTCTGAGATGTCACATCACCGCCATGCAACTCGTGACAACTTAATAAGACGAAAGAAGCACCTTCCAATCTAACTTATCATCACACAGGTATATATATATATATATATATACACACACATTGTGGGAGTGCCGATAAACTCTTATGATAAAGCCCAATTAAAAAATGCAGACAATCAATATGCAATGCACTAAAAGTTCCACAATTTACTCACAACCACTTCAATACAGATGTGTACAATGTGCACACACACACATCCATGCACACACACGCACATGTATACACACACACACACACACAGTACCTGATCTCCAACTGCAGTGAATTGGTAATAGTGAAAGGCAGTAGAAATATGATGAACTCTAGATTGTAGTCTCTTACCAAGTGGATGCAGCGTGATATAACCGGGCGCAGTCTAGCTTACAGAACTTCCCTTCTCTCTACACCATCTAGTCCAGGAATGATAACATCATCAGCTAAAGCATAAACTAACAAGCATCACTTCTTAGCAATGTCCTTTTCCTTAGATAAAGAGTATTTTTTTTATCTAATCAGAACTCCAAAATGAGCCTTGGAACTATTAGGATTTTTCCTCCCATTGCTCTATCCAGGACCATCAGCGATAAACATGGTCCAGGCAGGTGCGGCAGAGGTTCACCTGCACCTCCTCCAACCTCATCTATTGCATCCGTTGCTCTAGATGTCAGCTGCTCTACATCGGTGAGACCAAGCGTAGGCTTGGCGATTGCTTCGCCCAACACCTCCGCTCGGTTCGCCAACCTGATCTCCCGGTGGCTCAGCACTTCAACTCCCCCTCCCATTCCGAATCCGACCTTTCTGTCCTTGGCCTCCTCCATGACCAGAGTGAGGACCACTGTAAATTGGAGGAACAGCACCTCATATTTTGCTTGAGCAGTCTGCACCCCAGCGGTATGAACATTGACTTCTCTAATTTCAGGTAGTCCTTACGTTCTCCTCCCCTTCTCAGCTCTCCCTCAGCCCACTGGCTCCTCCTCTGCCTTTCTTCTTCTTCCCGCATCCCCAAACCACCCCCTCCCCCCCGCCCCCACCCTCACATCAGTCTGAAGAAGGGTATCGGCCCGAAACATTGGCTATTTCCTTCTCTCCATAGATGCTGCCTGACCCGCTGAGTTACTCCAGCACTTTGAGTTTTTCTAGGTAAATCAGCGCCTGCTGTTCCTTGCATTTACCGTCCTTTGTTATTTGTGTGAAAACCAGGAAGAATGTTCTTGCTCCATCAAGATCTATGAGAATATAACAATGATGGAAACCAGGGACGGCTATTACTGCACTGCTCTGAGGATACATGAAATAAGTGATCCTTACAGTTGCAATTAGGATTTTAACTATTTAAAAGGGCATGGATTCTATGAAAAGGTGGAATTGACACCTGAAAACAGGCAGGCGCCCTGGATAGCCAAGAGAAAATCCCTTTCAAAATGGCAGCAGACAAACCTGAAGCTTTAATGGGGCTGTAAATCTACCAACCCAATTTTAAGGCCATCACCACCTCGTTAACACCGATTTTGATCAGTCAAAAATCACCTCACACCTCTCAGACACCTCCTTTCAAGTCCCAAGTCACTCCAGCTTTAGCTCATAAACTTGACCTCAACCTGAAAGATCTGATGGTCTCTCCATGTACTGCCCCCAAGGCCTGAATGCCTCTCCTCAGCTCCAAGAATGGTCAAAGGGCTCTAAGTGTGGATTACCTATGTTCTGGCTTGGCACATTTTGATCATGATTTCTTCTTACTTCTGCTCTACAGTTTTACTTACAACAACTCACAATCCCATTGGTTTTATTGATTGTCTGTCCATGTAAGTTGGAAACATTGAATGCCGATTCCACTAAAATTTATATCAATTGGAGAACATTGTTCTTCATCTGGATTTAATGAATTTTGCAAACAGAACTTCAACAATACATGTTGTAGTAATACGTGAATTATACAGGCAGAGACATGTGGAATAGTTTTAGCATAAGGCTTCAAGTTACTCCATTTATTTGCATTTGTTGGCTTTGTTGCATGCAAACAAGCTGTCATCTTTGTCTATAGCTCTGAACCATCACAACATTTTGAAAGCAATTCATTTCATTTGCTGGAAAGCATCACAGCATTTCATAAGAACTACATTTTAAATTAATTCAAGTACGTTTTAAATTAAGGAAATCAAACACCAACGTACATGTTCCGTATAGACAGCACCCGTAGTCAGGATCGGACACGGGTCTCTGGCCCTGCAAGGCAGCAACTATACTGCTGCATCATAGTGTCACCCAACATAGTGGTCACAGACTTCAAGAAAATAATCAAGTTTTCTCCCTCTCCATGAACAATTTTGGTCTTTAGCCATATCCTCATTCTGAAAATACCCATCTGTACCCATGTGATCCATCTCTCTTGTATCTGGAGGCCACACATTATTTAAAGGCTGCCACTTCCTTCTGCATTCACACACCTTTCATTTATTTAATATCAGAGTACTTCTGCCTTTGGTGCAACTGACTCCTTCCACAAACAATTCTTGTGAACTGGTTTTTACACTGGTTTTTCTCTCTGACTGCACTGCCAAGTACATTCGCTAGTTATTTCTGAAGCAAGGCGTGGCAGGTAACAATTGATGTTTCATTCTTGCAACATTTTCTAATATCATGCAAAAGAAAATTATATACAGCAGCATACAAAATCATGAAGGGAATAGATAGGGTGAATGCACAGAGTATTTTTCCCCAAATAAGGGAATCAAGAACCAGAGAACATTGATTTAAGGTGAGGGGCAAGATTTAATAGGAACCTGAAGGACAACGTTGATCAATATAGGGTGGTGGGTATATGGAAAGAGCTGCCAGAGGAGGCAGGTAGTGTAACAGCATTTTAAAGACACTCGGACAGGTATATGGATAGGAAAGGTTTAGAGTGATATGGGGCAAACATGGGCAAATGGGAACATAGAAACATAGAAATTAGGTGCAGGAGTAGGCCATTCGGCCCTTCGAGCATGCACCGCCATTCAATATGGTCATGGCTGATCATCCAACTCAGTATCCCGTACCTGCCTTCTCTCCATACCCTCTGATCCCCTTAGCCACAAGGGCCACATCTAACTCCCTCTTAAATATAGCCAATGAACTGGCATCAACTACCCTCTGTGGCAGAGAGTTCCAGAGATTCACCACTCTCTGTGTGAAAAAAGTTCTCCTCATCTCGGTTTTAAAGGATTTCCCCCTTATCCTTAAGCTGTGACCCCTTGTCCTGGACTTCCCCAACATCGGGAACAATCTTCCTGCATCTAGCCTGTCCAACCCCTTAAGATCTAACATCTTGGTTAGCATGCATGACTTTATGATACTCTTAAGGAGGCATTAAAGAATTATTGAGTGACTAATGGAAGAAAAATAGGCCTGTTGCTGCAACATTCAGTGGTGCTCAAGGTACTATTGGAGCGTGTAGCATAGGGATTGCTGGGAGTTTAAGTTGGGGAGTATGGTTTGGAAATATGGTTGTTCACGGAATAATTAATAATGGACATTGGAATAATGGGATCGGATCTGCCAGTCTGGCTGTGCACAGAGAATGATACCATCTAGTGTTTGCCTGGTAAGCCATTTAGAACGGAGACGAGGAAACACTTTTTATCACAGAGAGTGGTGAGTCTGTGGAATTCTCTGCCTCAGAGGGCGGTGGAGGCAGGCTCACTGGATGCTTTCAAGAGAGAGCTAGATAGGGCTCTTAAAAATAGTGGAGTCAGGGGATATGGGGCGAAGGCAGGAACGGGGTACTGATTGGGGATGATCAGCCATGATCACATTGAATAGAGGTGCTGGCTCAAAGGGCCGAATGGCCTACTCGTGCACCTATTGTCTATTGTCTGGTGCAAACATTGGCATCATCAGTGTGTGCAATTTGAAATTGGACATGCTTAGTTGAGTTTAGCATGGAACACAATTCAACTTTAAAATGGTCTCAATCGTGTCCTCTCCGTAATCATTGTAGTACGTCTGTGAACCTCCTGTCCAAGCTCATTCTTCCTTTCCTTGCCATTTAAGATCCTGACCGGTTATGATCTTGAAACAAGTGCCCAAATATTCCAGTTATTCTTGTCCCTCCTAACATGTCTGACTGTCAGAATGTCATCACCCGACTGTACAGTGTTGGTAAAAGCTTGCACAGAGTCAGAGTGCTCTGTACAATACTTCAGGTGCATATCTCCCTGTTCTAAATAATGTAACTTCAAGGATGGAAACTCGTCTTCCTCAAAGAGGTCTTCAGGGACAGGAAGAAATTAATCAAAACCATCTTATACAATTAGATTTTAAAAATCACTTGCCCTAATTTTGAAATCTTCTCAAAATATTGTACAGTAATTAAACGTGTTAACTTGCATTATAATTCACACGGAACTAATGGGCACACAACACTGCAATTTAACACAAAATTATCAGCAGCTCTTTAAGGCATTGATTGCGGGAGATGAAGATAGTATAAACGTGGTCTGGTTGCCCATGGGATCTTAAATAAAACAGAAAATGCTGGAGATACTCAGCAGGTCAGGCAGCATTTGTGCAGAGAAAATCAGTGCTCATATTTCAGGTCAATGATATTTCATCAGAACAAATGAGAGTTAATTTATCTAAAATGTCAATTCTGTATCTCTTGCTTTCAATACTAAAGACATTCCATTTTCTTTTTAAAGTGGCCCCACCGGCCCATTCTCCCTCATCCTCTGGCATATGATGCATTGGTTTCATATGCCATCTAAAAGGTATATCTCTGATGATGGACCATTTCTTCAATACTGCACAAGCCTGAATAATCTGCCCAAGTCTCTGATACAGAGCTGAGGGTTCTAGCATTGAGTCATTACCAAAACATAAGTTAATATAAGCTGCACTAAGTTTTTTATCAAACACTAGGACAGATGTGTTTCTGCAAAAGAGCAGATCAAACTTAAGTTTTAAGTACTGGAATTTTAGCTCCAGTTATGCCTTAATGACTACAGCATTAATTAAAATTACATGCTTTTATTTTAAATCCAACTACTCATTTTAAATGATTTACAATGATCCATATTTTAAAAAGGGATAAGTGTGTATCACCTAATAGGGAAGTTTAAACATGATTACTTTAATATAAGTCCTGATTTGAAGCTTACATTTTCTTAGATTCACATCCAAGTGAAATCTTCAGTTATGAATGTGCCTGAGTCAGAAACAAATGAAAGCAATGTAGAAAGGATTTACAATAATAAAAAATAATGATCCTGTAGCTGCAGGCATAGTGTGCAATGTAGAGATGTGTCTCAACCTGTTTCTCACATCACCAATTTGTACTGAAAGTTTGCAAGGCCTTGATAGGGGAGAGAGGGGGCAGGATAAGAAATGTCATGGAGTCAGAGTTGTACGGCACGGAAACAGGCCCTTCAGCCCACCTTGACCATGCTGACCCAGTTGGCATATTGGTCTAGTCCCATTTGGCTGCATTTAGCCCGTATCCCTCATAAACCCTTCCTATCCATACACCTGCCCAAATATCTTTCAAAAATCATAATTATATCCGCAATCTGACAAGAACAGAGAATACTCCGAATATGACAGGAGTAGAAAACGTCACACGTGGAAATGTCATTTAAAATATTCAAAATACTTTGGAGAATATATAAAAAGAAACAGGGTGGAAACAAATATATCATCCCTCATAAAAACAGTAGCTCAAAGCCATTCATAAGGATAAATTATTTGAAGTTGCTATGTAGGCAAATATTCAAACAAATGAATTCTGCCATTGAGCACGTGTGCAATTATAAGGATTAATGTGAAAAGAAAGCACCTTGATAAATGTGACCTTATATTTTTGCTTCCATACCTATTTGGCCACAGATTTTTTCCTGATAGTTAAAAGAAAATAAAGCAGAGGCTGGTCGCGTCTGATTACAATCCTGACCCTGGACAAACGGGCCAGTTTGCTTCGTCCCAAGTATCATATTTACCATAGAGAAATCAATAAACACATTTGTTGATCAGTACCTAATTTTGATAGAAAGTTATTTGGTGTCCTTTAGCCACATAAATGCAAGCAGGTTTAAAAAAGAACGAGCACAGTAGAATATGTCCACTTTATGGAACAAGATAGCGATCTTTTTGCTTGTAAGGGAAAACAGAATAATTAAGTCACATGAGGAACATCTGCCCTTAAGTACAATTGCACAACACATTTACCACCACACCAGTAATGCTTTAAACCCACAAAGTACAACAAATCCTGTTTGTGCTGTACCACGCATAGATTCTCCACTCCCCTTTAATGCTTTTTCTTTTTAAGAACGGTTAATTATAACTGATTGGTTCCTGACTTTCCCCAAGCACAAAGGAAGCACAAGAAACTACAGATGCTGGAATTGTGAGCAAACAACAAGTTGCTGCCTTTATATTGGTGAGACTAAGCATAGACAAGGCGACCATTTTGCCAAACACTTGCACTCTATCCGGCAAGGCACGTTGGATCTCTCGGTTGCTAACCATTTTTAACTTACCTTCCCATTCCCACACTGATCTTTTTTTCCTTGGCCTCTTCCATTGCTCGAGTGAGGCTACACACAAACTGGAGGAACAGCAACCTATATTCCTCTTGAGTAGCTTACAACCCAACAGGATAAATATTGAATTCCCCAACTTCAAGTGATATGTCCCCTACCCTCTCTCACTTTCCCATGATTCTCATTTCCAGCCTTGTACACTCCCATTTCTCCCACTATCACCCACCTCACCAGTCATCTGCTCCTTTCCCCTCACGTATACACAACCCTCTGGCTTTATATTTCACTGCTCCCCTAGTTATCTGACACACTTTTGTCTCAGTTTCATCTCTAGTCTTTGTCACTTACTCCACCCATCTGCCATTGAAACCCCCCTCACCTGTAGCCAAAAATCACTTACCAGGCTTTGTCTCCCCCCCCTCCCTACAGCAGTCAGTCTAAAGAATGGTCCCATCCACAAAATGTCATCTGGCCATTCTCTCCCCAATTGCTGTCTGACCTGCTGAGTTCCTCCAACACTTTGCGTTTTCCCAAAGTACTATTTGGTTCAAACATCATCTACCAAGAAGATATGTAATGCACATTTTCTTGTTGTTCTGGTGCAGTTCACATTGAGTTAACTTATAGTTTGTCTATTTTTCTCCATAATGGCTACTTAACGAGCTACCCACTCAGTTTTAAGAAGGAGATCAAGAGTCAACACTACACTTCTGAGACATGAGCTGAGAGGCAAAAGAAAGGCCAACCATGCCTTCATGTCATTCAACATAATCATACTTTCCTGCAGTACTAGCTAAATAGCAATCTGAAGAAATCCTGAGAGCTTCTTTCAGTTCATTAGCCCAAGAGTAACGAGATTACACGTTGTGCTTCTACTGCACGTGAATTAAACTAATTCGACAAAGACCTTGCATCAAAGTTGGGACTCTTTGATTTAAACACAAAAGTCCAACTTATCTCTCTCTACATACTTCTCTCACACTATTTGGCATTGCCCACAGTGGAAAATATTGCTTTTACCAGATACATCTTTTGCAATGTATTTGACCACTTTCAAACACTGCAAAAAATCAACACTTATTCAACAACACATGGGTGATGATGAAGGTAGTCCAGGATTTTGGCCCAAGTGCAATGAAAGGTCACCAATATATTTCCAAGAGACGGTTTTTGAAATGGTTGTTAGTGTTGCTGTGTTGTTAGATTGTTGTGGGGATGGCTGGTTTGGGTGATGGACTGGGCTGTGTTCACAAGTCTTTGCGGTCTTGGCCAGAGCAGTTGCCATATGTAGTAGATGCATCCAGATGGAATGCTTCTATGCTGCATCCTATGCTGCATCCAGCTGGGATGCTTCTATGCTGCATCTGTGCTGGAGAAAGAACATGACTGGCTTCTACAGCACAATTTCTTACGTGCAAAAATCAATTTCCAGCCAATGGTTCCCACCCCACCCCATTCCAGGAATCAATTCAGTATATAAATGTTGCATTGACACCAAGAAAAATACATGTTGCCTTTAAATATGAAGACTCAGTACTCCAGATGTATTTGCACCATGTTGCAGGACTGACTTGATTCAATGATTGCGGAATCATGTCACTTGGGTCACAGCATGTGGCTGTGTTGTTTTGCTTACATTTATTTCTGTGCTGTGACTTCTCCAAGGCTGAACCCCATTTTTAGCTCATCTTTGTCTGCTCTTGCCATGATTTTTTACACCGTACAATGAACAGCCTTGGCCCGCTGACTAAACAACAATGATAGTGAGTGATAGGATGGGACACAAGGTTGCAATACAACTCTCCTGCGACTGCTGCTCTTACTGGCAATCTGTTGGCCTCTGTGTATTTTATTTTCCCTTTGCATTGCCAGATCCACGATAAATGTATTCCTTTTCTTTCAATGATAGTTTCATACAACAAAAAAGATAGACACAAAATGCTGGAGTAACTCAGCGGGACAGGCAGCATCTCTGGATTGGAGGAATGGGTGAAGTTTCGGGTTGAGACCCTTCTTTAGACTCACCAATTCCTTCTATCCAGATATGCTGCCTGTCCCGCTGTGTTTTACTCTGGCATTCTGTGTCTCTCTTTGGTGCAAACCAGACTCTGCAGTTGCTTTTTGCAGTCTCATACTACACATGGCTCATTCTGCCAGTGCACTCTTGAACAAATACATCTACAACAGGTTTATTGGTAAATGACGGCACACAGGTTTTCCCAGTATTGGATGCCTTGGATACATCTGCAGTATGGCAATATTTTTCAGAAGCCAGGCAGTTGTGATGCTACAAAGATATTCATGTTGATGGGCAGTGAAGTTCTCCAACCTTGATATTCCCATTGCGTTTTCCAAGTTGTGTTCAAAAAGTGCTGATTCTCACATAGGAGGGAAGACAGGAGTAAGCAAACAGGTTTCCTATCCACGTTTAGCCTCTTGCCACAAAACATAATCAGATCCAGAGCTGATGTTGAGTGTCCAAGCCAATCCTTCCTGACTTGGGTATACAGTATTGAGTGTATGTATAGCCTCCGAGAATTATTTTGCACGGTTCTTGTGTTGTCTATGTTTATTTACTTGAATAAAGTGTACTTTAATTATTTTTTTAAATCCTTCCTGACTGCATTTCACTGTGTCACCACACATAGCGAGTCTGTTAAACAGACAGGCAAAGGTGTCGAAATGAAGAACTGCAAATGCTGGTTTACACAAAGTGCACAAGTGTATCAGGGGTTCTGGGGAGAAGGCAGGAGAATGGGGTTAGGAGGGAGAGATAGATAAACAATTATTGAATGACAGTGTGGGCTTGATGGGGCCTAATTCTGCTCCTTTCACTTATGACCTTATGCTGGAGCAACTCAGCGGGTCAGGCTGCATCCCTGGAGAACATGGATAGGTGATGTTTCAGATCGGGACCCTTCTTCAGACTCTAAGGAAGGGTTCCGAGCCGAAACGTCACCTATCCATGTCCTCCATAAATGCTGCCTGACCTGCGGAGTTACTCCAGCACTTTTTGTCTTTTCTTTTGGGCAAAGGTATACTCAGGAATGGTGCTGGTGGTACTTGGGACATGAGTGAGAAATATAATTCTTTGTATAGGACATCAGGCTGCTGCTGAACTAGCCTGTGCAGCAGCTCTCTAAATGTTGGCACGGGTCCCCAATTGTCAGTAAAGAGGGTTTAGCAAGGCAAGCTTCCTATGTGCACATTTGTTTTTATCATGTCCCGTGGTCCAAAGAGTTTTATTCTTGTAGTAATATGTATTTTAGACTTTTTTTTTTAAAAATCAAGTGCTTTTCCAATCAATCATTTCAAAGGACAGATACAAGTCAACCACAATGCTATATACCCTGAATCACACTAGAGCCAGACCAAATATGGCAACAGATTTTCTCCATTAAACAGCATGAGAGAACCAGATGGATATTTATGACAACCAGTAGCTTCATATTCATCCTGACTGATATTTTTTGTTGATTAAGATAATTAACTGAACTTGAGCTCCCCAGCTGCCTTGCTGCATTTTGTCATCTCATTTCCTGTTTGTCTCCCAGGCCTATGGACAACTGATCCTGCAACATAACCACAACACTATGGTAGCCGAGAGAACGTGAAAACAATTGAGGCGTCGCCTACAAAATGTAACACATATTAAAATATTCAATTGTCATTTTAATTTACTGCCCCTTTGAAATACCGCTTGTTAATTAAAACTTTCAGAAAATAAATCCTATTCCATATTGGTAATGCAATTCCACGTTGAAGTTCTCATGGAGTCCAGATCTCCTATCAGAAGTGTAGATATGAGCAGTGGGTCTTAATTCAATGGAATATTTTCGTGATACAACAACATTCCATATCAACCGTCCCGTTTTCTAATTTGGCATCTTAATTCTCAGGCATTAATATCTTGGTCAGAATTTCACTTTGATGGTTCCATGATCATAGTATTTGAACATGCGTATTCCATCGGTGCAAAAGCTTTGGTGTTCCATTACAGCTAGAAAACCCATCTGCACTTAAAGGACTTGCTGTCCAAACCTACAGGCGTGACAACATGGAAATCATCCAGAGTATCCATCCAATGTTACGTACCATAAGATTGGGTGAATTACATGTACAGATACTCCCCGACATATGTAAGTGTTAGGTTCAGTGGACCATTGTGTAAAGGGCCTGTCCCACTATACGAGTTTACCCAAGAGCTCTCCCGAGTTTAAAAAAAAAATCAAACTCGTGGTAAGTACGTAGAATGTTCGTAGCTGGTACGTCGGAGCTCAGGACGTCTCTTAGCTGCTCGTAACGCTAAGACAGGTACTCGGGAAACGAGGTAAGCTGGTGAAGTTTTTTCAACATGTTGAAAAATGTCCACGAGAGCCCCGAGTACCTACGAGCGGCTATCACCATAATTCTATGAGTTCAAATCAGGGGAAACTCGGGAGAACTCTTGAATTACCTCATACAGTGGGACAGGCCCTTTAGTCGGATGCTACATACGTCAGAAACGGAAATGCTACTGCGGATGTGTAAATGTACTATTCAACATGGAGACCATGTGGGATCGCCGTCTCGGGCACCATGTGGGAGCTCCGATGTGGAGACCACAGGGAAGCTCCAACACGGAGCTCCAATGTGGAGACCATGTAGGGGCTCCAAGGTGGAGACCACAGGGAAGCTCCAACACGGAGGGCAAGGGGTAGCTCCAATGTGGAGACCATGTAGGGGCTCCAAGGTGGAGACCACGGGGGAGCTCCGATAAGAGGAGCACTGCCGCAGAGATCATGTGGGAGCTCCAAGGTGGAGACCATGGGGGAGCTCCCACACGGAGGCTTCAAGGGACTTAAAGGATTTCCGCACACTTATGTAAGTGCGAATTTATGCAAGTCACCTATTACATAGGTCGAGAAGTGCCTGTATAGTCAATGGCATAACAAGGATAATGGAATTTCCATAAGAATATGGCAGTTGGATGAAAACATAAATAAAATAAAACAAAAAACAGAACGCTGGAAGAGGTCAGTGGGTCAATGAGGGAGATGATACTGGTTCTTGACCTAAAACATTGACATACATCTTCTGCCTTCACAGATGAGATCAACCTACTGAGTTTTACCAGCCTTTTATGTTTTGTTCCAGATGTTAGCATCTGCGGTCTCTTTTGCCTTCATAAGCAAAGCAATCGACTGCAGATGCTGGAAATCTTAAATAAAAGCAGGAAATTCTGGATATACTCAGCTGGCTGGACAACGTCTTTGGAGAGGGAGAGCAAGAGAGAAAATCTTCCTGTTTCAGCCTAATCATTCTTTTCATCAGAACTGATAGCGGACCAGAGGATTGATGAAAGGTAACTGGCCCAAAGCGTGGTTTGGGAATAACTGATACAACCAATCCAGATAAGGCAGAAGTGGCCAACAAAGTGCATCACTCTGCTATAGTAGACCACAACAGATTAGAACATGCAGTCAGTGTAAGACCCATAATGAAACCTTAGCACATACTTCAGGCACTAGTGTAAAGAATGCAAGAATGAAGGGGTATATCAAGATTTATAGGAAGGAACTGCAGATGCTGGTTTAATTCGAAGATAGACACAAAAAGCTGGAGTAACACAGTGGGATAGGCAGCTTCTCTGGAGAGAAGGAATGGGTGATGTTTCGGATCGAGAGTCTGAAGAAGGGTCTCGTCCTGAAAATGTCACCCATTCCTTCTCACCAGGGATGCTTGCTGCCTGTCCCACTGAGTTACTCCAGCATTTTGTGTCTATCTTAGGTACATCAAGTTTGTTATCTGTCCGTGAGCATGGAGCGATGACGTATGTGGAATCCCACCTATGTTTCATGAATGGGGCTTTTATAGAACTCTGTATCTTATTCTACACATGCTGCCTGACCAGCAGAGTATTTTGAGTATTTTAATTTCCCCGAATCCATAGATCTCTGCGTACAAAATAATCACGGTGAATTTGGTTCTGATTCTTGACTGTTAAAATGGCAACTCCACATTTTGAATTGCTCCAGGGCATGCCCTGAATGGTTCCTTTCTCATAAAAATTTGTGTTTGATGCAGACAGATTGTGACTGATGTAATAATTCTGAGTGAGTGTGTGCCAAGAGTGTGCTTTTCTTTTGAATTTGACCGCAGTTTGGAAGAATTTGCAAACCTCCATTGGTTGAATTGCGGAGGTAATTTCCTTCTCTCTTTCTCAGTGGTAAATCCAATGCAAATTGTCCAGTATAGATTTTAGGTGACCTTCGGCACAGTACAAAACACTGGTATAAAGTGAGATAAATTGCGTCTGTTACTGATCACTGGAGGGTTTGATGAAATTCTATGGCCACGCAGCGTATGCGGGTTTTCGAAAGAAATAAACTGCGCTATATTCACATTGCATATTTGAAAGCACTGCTGGCTTTGCCGATACGCGGTCTAATTAACTGTTTCTAAAATTTCAATTAGGCCGACCCATTGTAACCCCATGAAGGATGGAATGAAATAGCTTCTGTGTTGAGAACATTTTAAATTCTTGTAGATATTTGATTATTCTGACCATTAAAGTTCCATTTGATGATTTGTAAAAATAAGCAGCACGTCCCTTATTTCTTTGCAAGCCATTCAGGAGATAGTTACGAAAAGAACATTAAAAGGACTGCGCATCGTTATGGACGCTGTAGTAAGTGAAAATTGTTTATACACATTTGAAGAGTCACCTTAGTGTTGGGGGAGGGGTTTGTTGTGGTGATCGTATACAGTTACACAATAACCAGAATATGTAATCTCATCTTCGATACTCTAATAAACTATTTCCATTAGCGACCCAAATATAGTTCAGTCGTTTCCATTTTATAAGCGTAAGAGTCTGCATTGATGCTGACAAAGAAGTGAATAGATGGTTTTTCTAGACTTTGCAGCACACTTCATAAGGTCATAAGTGATAGGAGCAGAATTAAGTCATCACGTCACCTTCACCATTCAATCATGGATGGTCTATCTTTACCTCCTAACCCTATTCTCCTAACCCTATTCTCCTGCCTTCTCCCCGTAACCCCTGACACCCATGCTAATCAAGAATCTTCAGACTTTATCTATCTCCGCCTTAAAAATATCCATTGATTTGGCCTCCACAGCCCGCCACAGTGGCAAAGAATTCTACACATTCACCACCCTCTGACTGAAGTTAGTTAAGTTGAACTTTGAGGAGGGCTAAAGGCCGTACCAGGTAATACTGGATATTTCTGACATGGGGTGCCTAAACTATTATGTATCGATACACTGTAAATGGCTGGATTGTAACCATGTATTGTCTTTCCGCTGAATGGTTAGCATGCAACAGAAGCTTTTCACTGTGACACGTGACAATAAACTTAATTAAAAATGGAAATAATTATTTAAAAATAATACTTAAAGACTATTGTTGTACAAAGATGGGGGGAAATGCATGTAATGAAATCCAGTGCAGAAACTACAATGGGCGTACCACCAAAGGAAAAGCATCACATGCCATGTCCAAGGTTGGAGCACTGTATGGCAGACGCACACGATGGGAAAATTATTCTAATCGTTTTAAGCAGTGTGGATCATTTTAATCTCCATAGAGACAACAGCCTACTTACGCAAAATGAAATGATTAAGCATTGCTTTGATAACAATGGCGTGAACCAGTGACCACACCAGTGAAAAAAAAGATGCACTTAGTATTCCCCAGGCTTGTGTTACTCAGAAACACTGTGTAGTATTCACAACCATCCAGCACAGGTTCTCAAACCCACCAGCATGGGTACAATCCAACAATCAGAGAGACAATTCATTAAATGTACATTGTCTATTTCCAGTAGATGAAAGTCAGAACTTCGACACAATAAAAAAGCTAATTTCAATCTGGATGGATTTGAGAGTCCTACAAAGGTGGGGGTTGGATAGGATCATTATGATTCTAATTAACTTAATTGGTGAAATGGTTGACCAAAGCAGAGAAAAATATTCCAAAAAAACGAAAGTAGCTGGAGATGTTAAATAAAATGGAAAATGTTGGAACATTCAGCGGGACAGTTCCATGCTCGGAGAGGGAAACACAGTTAATGTTTTAGGGGGGAAAAAACATGAACCTGAAACATTCATTCTGTTTCTCTCCTCCCATAAACTGTCTGACCAGCTGAGTATTTCCAGTATACTGAATGATATTAGAATGGAGCTGAGAATGTACAAGGCGCAGTTAATGTTTTCAGATGAGTGGTATCAAAGATAGTGATGGTGGTTATCAGAAATTCCAGCAGGATCTTGATCAGCTGGGCAAGTGGGCTGAGGAATGGCTAATGGATTTTAATGCAGATAAGTGTGAAGTGTTACATTTTAGGAATTTAAACCAGGGCAAGACCTTCACAGTCAATGGTGGTGGAAGTGTTGCAGAGCAGATAGACCTAGGAGAGCAGGTACGTAATTCTCTGTAAATGGCAACACAGGCAGTTTGGGATGCTCAAGAAGGCCTTCAGTTCACTGGCCTTCATCAGTCTGGGTACCGAGGACAGGAGTTGGGATGTTTGTTACCATTGTACAACACATTGGTGAGGCTGCATTTGGAGCATTGTGTTCAGTTTTGTTAACCCTGCTATAGGAAGGATGTCATTAAGCTGGACAGAGGGCTGAGAAAATTTACAAGGATGTTGCCAGAACCCAAGGGCTGGTGCCAGTTATAGGGAGAGGTTGGGCAGACTAGGGCTTTATTTCTTGGAGTGCAGGAGGTTGAATGGTGATCTTATTGAGGTGTATAAAATCATGAGGGGAATATCTATGGTGAATACACTGAGTCTTTTACCCAGAGGTTGAGAATTAAGAACCAGATGGCATGGGTTTAAGGTGTGTGGGGAAAGATACAATAGCAACCTGAGGGACATTTTTTTCATACAGACGGTGGTGGCTATATGAAACTTGCTGCCAGAGGAAGTAATTGTGGCAGATATTATTACAATGTTTAAAAGGCATTTGGACATGTCATGGATGGCAAAGGTTTAGTGGGAATTGGCCAAATGCGGGCAGATGGGACTAGTGTATGTGGAGCACATTGGTCAGCCTGGACAGGTTGAGTTGAGGGGCCTGTTTCTGTGGCGTATGACTCTATGACTATCTCAGAACAAATGTTTCTGTGAGTTAGAGTTTCCCCGCCCATACACCTTTGCCGCTCCATAAGAAGTAAAACATATCCTTCTGCTCTCCTTGATTAATCAGGCAATGTTTTCTTTCTCAATACCAACAGCATCTTAATTTAATTAGTGGAATCTTACAGAATGGCGCTGTGATTAAATTTATAGAGTTGGTCTAATGAACAACCAGAAATACTCTAACATAGAGCATTATTACAACTTTTTAACAGTCAAAAGATACCATCACCTGGAATGATTGGCCACATGCCTTAAGAACTGTAATTGTTTTATTACTGGAGGGGACTGACTCATGAAAATGTACAGATTCGATGAACCTGTAATTTTAAATAGCCCTGTAGGCAGGGAAAGGATATAATTTTGTGTGTGTGAAAAAGACGAGAATGCACGTCTGACACTTTGAACATATCTTGCTGAGAATTTCTCAACTGTTGGGAGTTATTCAATTGAACAAATTAAGGAATTAGTTCTTTTCCCACAAACTTACATAAGGCCCTGTTTTAAATTCAGGTCGAGTGTCAATGTAAGTTATAAAAGTCGAATGTTTGCTCCAGGTAGAAATGAAATATAGCATCTCCCAAATATATGTGGAATTTTCTTTGTTGAAACCACTAATATAACTACTTTCTTAGTGGTGGTGGTACAGCTACTACATTTGTTGTCAGCTTAAAATATCCAAGTTTAGGATCCTAACATTAGTCTCTGTGATTAATAACACAAAGAAGGAAACAAAGAAGGAATTAATAAGGCTAATCAACACCTTCAGTCTTTTGTATATACACACACACACACACACACATACACAATAAGACAAATAAAAACTAGTATATCTGGCTATTATACGTATAAACCATTAGCCATTTGCCTCGCTTGCAAATGGTTTGCAATAGCAGTAGCCGGAAAATCATTGCTTTCTACCCTATTTATAATAGCTAACTGTACTTAACCATGCAGCTGTCAATACTTTTCCCAGACAGACTTGTTTTACATCCATTAAATGGCACAGCAGTTTCTTTAGATACAAATCTGCGTCAGTGACAGAAAAAAACATTTCTGGAGAGAAGGAATGGGTGACGTTTCAGGTTGAGACCTTTCTTCAGACTCAACCCGAAACGTCGCCCATTCCTTCGCCCCAGAGATGCTGCCTGTTCCGCTGAGTTACTCCAGCATTAAGTGTCTATCTTTGGTTTAAACCAGCATCTGTAGTTCCTTCCCACACATTTCCTCTGGATCTCTGGACTTACTTTAAGTTTGTCGACTCTATGCTTGCTTCCATTTACATCATTCGCTCCTCTTCGCATTTGAAGAAAAAGTGAGTTGTGCCCATTCTCCCATCTTTCATTTCAATGAAGTCAACATTCAGCCAACCTCTCATCAAACGCTAGAATGTCAATCCTCCGTTAAAGTTACAAAGCCATTTAAGTTTTGCCAAAGGACTTCAAGGCAGACATAATACTTAAATGGTATTTCCAACTGTTTTACTGATTCAGTTACAATGAAAACTCAAGCCTCCTTACTTCCTGTTTGAATAATAAAAAGCTTCTTTAAACATTCCAAATGGTTAGAGTCACCCCTCCCATCAGACACTCAGCCCTGACTTCCTAAGTTCATAAGTTCATGTGATAGGAGCAGAATTAGGCCATTCAGTCCATCAACTCAACTCCGCCATTCAATCATAGCTGATCTATCTTTCCCTCTCAACCCCATTCTCATACCTTCCCATATCCCCTGACACCCATACTAATCAAGAATCTATCTATCACTGCCTTAAAAAAAAATATCCATTGACTTGGCCTCCACAGCCTTTTGTGGCTATGAATTCCACAGATTCACCACCCTCTGACTAAAGAAATTCTTCCTCACCTCCTTCCTAAAGGAACCTCCTTTTATTCTGAGGCTATGACCTCTGATCTTAGACTCTCCCACTAGTGGAAACAAGCTCTCCACATTCACTCGATCCAAGCCTTTCCTTATTTGGGTCCAAATTAAAACAACTTGATTTATTGATTAGTAGGTAGGGTGGATGTAGGACATCAAGTGGTATCATGTGAACATAATTAAGCACAGACTGTTTATTTTTGAGCAAGATTGCATTTACCATTACCATGTAGTAAAAGAAGGGGAACAATTAAAAACACTCACCACTATTCTAAGGGATACAAAATTAGTCCTATCTTGATGAATGGGTAACATGTACACCGGATGAGACAGCACAGTACAAAGATCCCAGTTCCACTGCAACTCCCAACAGGTTCCACAGCACACAAAGGCCACTGAACTTCCAGTCAATGAAGGACGAGATGGTTAAAGTTTGCCTCCGTTAGTTTCAATAAACCCACATTGTAATGCAAGGCCAAGCACAATGTTTGGCAAACAATTTGCCTGCAGCAGCGTTGTGGTGGTGAACTTTTCAGGAAGGCGATGTCTTCCCAACTCATTCAACAGGACAGACTTGATTTAGAGAGAAAAAAAAAACACTTATGGATCTACAGATTAGTTTACCAGCTTTGTTCCAAATTCTTTTTGTAGTTGTGAGCCGAGGAATATCAATGGGAAGATCTCGCTGGCAACTGTGAACAAAGCTGCTGACATTTTGACATTTCAAGCGAGCAGGTCTGTGCATGCACTATCAACTGCAGAGATCCCAGACTACTAACAGATTTGGTGGGCTGAATCTGTCAGTAGTTCACTGGTTCAGTTTTGGCACAGGATCCAAGATCCCAGAGATTTTAGTGGGGTTTTGTAGGCCTGTAAATTAGAAGGCAAATGAAAAAGTAAATTGCTTGCTTTAAAAGTGTTTCTGTTCAAGATTTTTAATAATTTATACATAATTAAATGTTTTTAGTCCATTTCAATCTAATTTTAATTTTTGATCGTTTTTAAGTTTTTAATAATTTAACACTTTTTACGTGTCTTTGAGACATTCAAGAACTACAGAAAATCATTCACACTGCCGTCAGAGATGTGCTGAGGGTGGGGTGGTGTTGAAGGTACGAATCTTTGGGCGACTACTCACGACCACACAGGTGTCACCCATTACCATCTGGCGACCTGCTGCGACTATGACGGGTGTCGGCAAGTCGCTGAAAAAAATCACGTAAGTGGGACAGGCCCCTTTCAGAGACCCACATGGTCCAAGCCAGCAAGACAGGCCGTGTCAGGACCACAGGAGTCCACGCATCATGCAGCAAACACTAGACCAGTCATACGGCAATAAATATTCAGCCCAGAAAACATAAACCACAACAACTGCTGAAGTGTTTTAAGTGATCATCGGGTACCCTCTCACTTGCTGTCTGCTGACAGAAATATGTAATCCTATGACTACCACAGGTCTGTTTATCATATTCAATACAGAGAAAACTGTCTACTGTAACAAATGCATGTTCCTTCTTCAGCCAATGAGATACCATACTGGCCAATGCTATTCATTATTCGTCCACATTTCACGCAGAAAACATATTCCATATTGGCAAGTTAGGTGAAAAATGCATTTCATTCCTTTGCATCTGATGTGACTGATACCACCAGGAAATGTTAGCACAAATCTCCAGCTTACACCAACGCAGCAGAATGCATTGGCTCGGTCCCAGTTGGAATACTATGCATAAAATTTTGACCCAAAAGCAGACATCCTGCTTGTTGAGTTGAGGAGAACAGAGTGGTTTGAGCAATATTGCTTTTAAAAGAAAAATGTAAATGATAGATACAAATAAGATAAATAGCATGTTAACTGGGATGAATTACGATATTGCAAAGTGTAATTTTAAATGAAAGAAGGAAAGTCACATCAAAGCAGATGAACTAAGTGAAAGGCGTTAAATGCTTAAGATAAATGCGCAGAAAAGCTGTTATAATCACAAGTGGATAAAATTCAGAAAAATGTCGTCATGTTCAATAGAGGAAGCATGTATGCTGGTATGTTCTAAATGAAGCCAGATATTAGAAAACGAATGTGAATTGACTGCAAGGATAACTCTTTGTGTCTTGAATAGCATTTTTCTCATTATGGATATTCAATGCCGACACCTCCTTTCCCCGCTGCAAGTTAATGTCCTTCTCATTATTTGGCCTTAAACCGTTCGGTGTGTGCGAGAGTGGGCAATGATGTTTCAAGGTTACTGTTTACTTGGGAAAATAGCAACACAAAAGGCTATTTCTGCATGATTCTGAAAAGGAAATTATTTGCAGACATGAAATAAAAACCTTTGTGCGAGTTTTCTGGAGATTATTGGAATGTTGTTGGATCATAATGGAAGTTCTGACAAACTTCCAGATGAATCACAAACTCTTTCTCACCAAAGAACATGCCACATTGCCAATTTTTAATTTTAACAATGTTTTCTGTCCTAATTTCCTTGATTGTCTTTGTCTCCTTTTGGGTTTTCATACGCCATCCAATTTCATCTCCACTATGTTTTACACATGTCAGTGTCACCTTGTGCCCTACAGCAGTTCCTGGACTTTGACTCTGATATCCATTGCATTGTAGGGCAGATCTGACTTGTTCTTAGCATCTCTGTGTAGTGAAATGTCTGAGCAGCAGCTCTTTAGCAAAGAGGAAACAGAATCTGCCATTACTGGAGTTGTGCTCAAAAGTGTTAGGTTACTCAGTTGTTGCATGTCCGAAAACTTGGCAGAAGGCAGTAACCCTTAACTTGATACTTACCCCCAACAACTTTCCCCTCTAAATAACTGCCTAAACATATAACACAGTAGAATGGATTCAATTGTTCATCATTTCAGCCTGACCATTTTACAACTGGTAAACATCTTATCCTAATAATTTCCTTCACACCATAAAGATGCTGACGAAAGGCGCAGATGACTTTTAGACTTTAGAGACACAGCGCGGAAACAGGCATTTTACCCCTCTGAGTTCACGGCGACCAGCAGACACACCGTATACTAGACCCAGCTGCTGTTCCATCCCACATTGCACATTTAGTTTAGTTTAGTTTGGAGATACTTCTTTTTTTTACCATAGCCAATTAACCTACAAAACTGTACGTCTTTGGAATGTGGGAGGAAAACAGAACACCCGGAGAAAGCCCATGTGGTCACAGTGAGAACATACAAACTCGGTGCAGACAGCACCAGTAGTCAGGATTGAACCTGGATCTCTGGCGCTGTAAAGCAGAAACTCTACCGCTGTGCCACTGTGCTGCCCTTCAAAGTTAATTTCTGAAACACAGCTTTAAGAAACAGTTTTCTGGAAAGTAGAAACAGTATCTTCCGTATTAAAATGTCACTGTTTGCTTTTGTTTTTTTTAGTGAATTACAACAATCAAATCATAGTCAAGTCGAAAACCATGGATGTGTTTTATTGTAAATCATTTTAAAAGTTTGGTCATTCCCCAAGAGAATTTGCTTTCGGTAATTTAAAAGATTGTTGACCAAGTCGGCAAATCAGATGTGGAAATGCAGCACAGATAATGTTCCGAATAGCCCCAGAATACAAGCACCAGCACAGGTCAAACTTAATACGTCACTAAAGTTAGATATGCTTTATATTTTTTAAATCTGGATCCTTCCTCTTCAAAACCACAGTTGCCTTAATATACTGAAAGTAATGTCGGCCCATTTTACTCTCGAGTCAACAGGATCTGACAAAAGCAGGCAGCAGACACTTGTGAGACTGACATTTGCACTTTCTGAACTCTTTCCCTCACCCTTTCAGAAATCTGCTTCGGCTTCCAATGAGAAACTACTTTTCATTATGTTAAATAGATGCTAACCCTGTCCTCTGGAGAGAGAAAAGGGGCGCTGCAGATGTTTAAAGCACTCTCAGCCCATCCTCAGTAGAACAATTACATCAATTTGCATTCCAGTTGAAGCTGGATTAGTAGTGGAATGCCTTTTCCAACTCTGTGCGGGTGAAAAAAAGTTTTTTTTTGGGGGGGGGGGGGGGGGGGGGGGGGGGGGACGGAGGGGGAGGTGGGCGTTGCTGGTGAAAGAGCTTATCTTTTTCTACTTCATTCCTAAATCTGAGACGCTATACTTTCACAAAACAAATGCCTATTGGAAACAATTTTCCAGTGCACTAAAGTTAAAAGGGAAAAACATTTCTAAAAAGCCAACAGGACCTCAGGATCATGGGGCTTTACCAAAAGGAGTGACTCCTGTTGCTTTGATCCTTCCTGTTGCTACAGAAACAGAGTCCGCTCCTTTTTTAGTTAATCAAAACCAAATTATTTAGGAATGCAGCAAGACAGGTTGGAGTCTCGGACTTCTTTTGTCTTCACAGATTTGGAAAAGTATTAGAGAGAAAAAAATAGAACAGAAATGAAACAAAGGCTTTCCTCCTGGACATGAAATGACAACGAGGGAGAAACGAATTGAAAACATATTTGTTAAATTTAACCATCTGACAGTACAAATTATGTATATCTTGAAACAAAGAAGCAGAACTTAACAGTTATGCAACAGTATTTAAATCATGCCCCAATGTAGAGCCTTCACATTAAAGGCCACATTTGAATAGCTTTAAATCAAATTTCTATTTCTGATAACAGATGTTTCTGATACTCTTCAGTGGAGTTAAATTCCCAAATAGCAGCACTGGACAAATCTGTCTTATTAAAAATGAATACAAAACTTTATACTTTTCCGATCCATCAGAAGTACTAATGTCACAGCAAGCATAGCTGGCAGGTCAAGTTAAAGCAGATAAGGAAGGAACATTTGATGCTGAAATTCTGTGGGCGCCAACTCTTTTGCCTTTCTTTTTATTTAACCCCAAAGGAAACCTTAAAGGAACTGAAGCGCTCACGTGTCCTTACTTTTGTACAACTGAGGGACAGTTTAGCAAGAGAAGGGGTGGCGGGGAGAGGGGGGGGGGGGCTGTGAGTGTGAGGTTCTAGTCTCTTAAACTCCTTGAATCAATAAACCTAGACACCTCTAATCTAACCCTTAAGAGGCACCTTAAGTAATAACTTAGGCAAATCCAGACGGTTATCAGTATTGCTTTAAGCCAAGATCTGTTGCTTCATTGTAAATATGCAGAAGCTCTCGTGTTTTAGGAGCTGATAGATTTCCCTTTGGCCAAGACAATTCAGAAAAGGTTCAACCTTTATGCTTTAACAAAACTAGCATTCTGTGTAGGTCCGGTTTTAGTAGCTTTGGACAACTTTTGACAGCAACTTGACCTCCTACACCTCAATTTATGCTTGTTGGCTTTATTAAGGACAAAGGAGCTGGCTGAAACAGAAATGGTTACCATGCATACAGCAGCCAAACCACCTCCATACATGCTCCCCCTTACATATTTTCCAGACAAAGGTCTATTAATAAATCAATCTAAAAAAAAAAGATTGAAATGGCCCATAATGTAACAAAACAAGATTTAAGAAAAGGGAAGTCAAAGCCGGTATGAGTATGCCAGCCTTCTTTAACTGAACAGGTACGGTTAAAGTTGAAAATGTCCTGATCCTCAATGCTCGAATAGTAACAGTGCCATTGCCTCTCATTTAAAGAAATGATTTCAACAATTTCACATCATCCGTTTGCACCAGTTGAAAAGATCCCCATGTGTAATGAGTGTAGGACGGAACCGCAGATGCTGGTTTACACTGACGGTAGACACAAAATGCTGGAGTAACTCAGCGTGATAGGCTGCATCCCTGGAGAAAAGGATTTTCCTTTATTAAAGGTATCAAAGGTATTTTATTGGTCACATTCACATACACCTAGGTGTAGTGAAGTGAAATGCTTCTTGCCATTTTGCAGCACATAAAGAAGGAATACAGACATAACATTAATAAGAGTTTTAAACATAAAGAACATCCCCCCATAATGGTTCCCATTATGAGGGAAGGCACAAAGTCCAGTCCCCAACCCCAGTTCACCCATAGTCGGGCCTATTGAGGCCTCCACAGTTGCCTCTACGGAGGCCCGATGTTCCAGGCCGTTCTCGCCGGGTGATGTTGCTCTGGCGTCGGGAGAGTCCTCTCAGTGGCTTGGGAACCCTGGAATGGCCGCTTCCGTACTGGAGGCCGCGGCTTCCAAAGCCAACAAGGCCGCGCCGGTTGGAGCTCCACAACTGGCAATCTCATCTAGAGATCCCAGGCTCCCGGTGTAAAGTCAGCATCGCTGCCCGCAGCTGGTCGCTCCACAGTCCCGCAGCTCCGCGATGTTTTCCTCAGCGATCTTCAGCTCACTTAATTAACGGATAAAAAGATGAAAAGACAGACAGCGCGGCTGGGCACCCGGGCACAGGACATCAACCCCCCGCTCCGCGATAGTACGCTCCAGCTCCTCTTTGATGGGCCAAATGGCCTAATTTTGCTCCTATTACTTATGACCCCCCCCCCCCCCCCCCTCCCGACTCTCACTCTGAAGAAGGGTTTCAACCCAAAACGTCTCCAGCGATACTGCCTGGCCCGCTGAGGTACTCCAGCATTTGGTGTCTATCACGTGTGCAATGAGGTTGTCTCTGGGTCTTGCATCCTCAGTGGGCCTTAGTTAGTTATTTTATTATATTCAGAAAATAATCCACGTCTTTAATGTCAGATGCAGTGCTTGGGTGAGACAACAATGCATTCAAGTTAGATTTGATAGCACTATTAGCTATAAACGTGATTACAGACAGATGAACGGCTCACTTTCGGGACGGCTGACATATTGATGGGCAGCTAATTTTTACCGCCAAAAATTCCTTTCTGAGCCAGTGGGACATAAATCAAAAATAGAATAGGCTTTTAAATACACAACCCTTTTCTAGCATTTCAATTTATTAATCAGGTCTACAAGCTCTTACCGTTTAGGCATCCTATCCACTTAGTTTTCACACGGCAAAGCTTGAGGTGAAAAAAAGCGTCTCAGAAAAAGTTTGTACAAATATACGAGTCATACTCTAGTGGCCCTTGGATATTTCTCACGTCGTTCAAGTTTACCTCTGTGCAAAATATAACCCTGTAACAGGGATGGGAGCAGTAGGCTCTTGAGAATGATTGAGGCAGCATGCATATACACGGAAGATCTGAATCGGTGTGAAGTGGACACTCGGATACTATGGCCAGCAAATGGTGTTTGGGCACACCAAAGTGGCATGTGTGTAAAATGACAGCGCAGAAGCCAGTCACATGGAATTAAAGGAAGGAAGAGTGATATGTACATGCTGAACACAGAAGGCAATGAAAAATGGGACCCACAGTGACAGGCTGCCCTGTGGGGACATGTGGTGTCCCAGCATGTTTGCAATGGATGAAATGCCATCAATTTTAACATTCAAATCATGTCGTAAATTAGAATAATTTCATATGCACTGTGTATGCAAAACATTCATAAAGAGAAGATCCAGCAACACGACATAACCTTGTTATTTTCTTACTCTCCTGCCTCAATCCACTTCCTCGATCCACCTCACAACCCCCTACACTCCAAAAATACCCCAAACCTCACAGATGGGATTCACTGGAAAAATAAAGTATTTTTGTACTTCTCAGGATGTTCTCTGCTGTTTAGCCAGCTCCACTATGGGGGACAAGTCTTTACTGGCCTGTGGGATGCAATGTAATCATCAGGGTTGTTCTGCAACAGACTGGGACGGTTCAAACACCAAGCCTTTTCTCAGGCACAGAATAATTGTTCTGTCACCTGCACATTTAGTCTGAAGAAGGGTCTGGACCCGAAACATCACCCATTCCTTCTCTCCAGATATGCTGCCTGTCCCGGTGAGTTACTCCAGCACAGAGAGTGGTGAGTCTGTAGAATTCTCTGCCTCAGAGAGCGGTGGAGGCAGGTTCTCTGGATGCTTTCAGGAGAGAGCTAGATAAGGCTCTTAAAAATAGCAGAGTCAGGGGATATGGGGAGAAGGCAGGAACGGAGTACTGATTGGGGATGATCAGCCATGATCACATTGAATGGCAGTGCTGGCTCGAAGGGCCGAATGGCCTACTCCTGCACCTATTGTCTATTGTCTATTTTGTGTCTATCTTCGGTTTAAACCAGCATCTGCAGTTCCATCCCACATTGCACATTTAGTTTAGTTTAGTTTGGAGATACAGCGCGGAAACAGGCCCTTCGGCCCACCGAGTCGACACCGGCCAGCTACCCCTGCACATTAACACCACCCACACACACTAGGGACAATTTTACATTTATACCAAGCCAATTAACCTACAAACCTGTACGTCTTTGGAATGTGGGAGGGAACTGAAGATCTTAGAGAAAACCCACGCAGGTCACGGGGAGAATGTACATACTCCGTACTCAGGATCAAACCCAGGTTTCTGGTACTGTAAGGCAGTAGCCCTACCACAACAACACCCTGCCGCAAGATGTATCGAGGGTCAACAAAATTAGTTTTGATGAAACTGAAAAGCAAAGAGTTTTCTCGGCAGAAGGAGGATGGAGCTTCGGTTCATCTTCTCAAAACTCTGCCTTGTCAAATGAAGTTATAAGTATAAGCAAATGGCATTCAGCTTACTCTGCCATTTTCTCCTTCCATCAACAAGTGGAAGACAGGGAGAGAGTAAATAATCAAGCACGCAAATCGTGCACTTCTAATTCTCAACTCCACCCAGAAATATTTAACCTAAAGTCGTGAACCAACTTTATTTTAGTCAGCCTGTGCCAGGCAGGAGCCGTTCCACTTCCTCACAGGTAGATGGTCAAATATAAGTAAGTTAGGTGCAGGGTTCATCCGTTTACAGGTAAAGAAAGAGGGATTCACGTCTGCAGAATTCATGCCTCTTCGTCCATTATGTTGCAGGAACTTATATACGACTATCTCCCGTTATTTTCCGACGTGTAAGACAGCAGAGATCACTTCAGCTAGATGGCCACTTTACAGGCCTGCCATCAATGACACCAACTGTTGAGAGATGGATGAGGGATCAATGACAATGACTGACTGGTGGGGAGATCCCAGTCTGGGTGGGAAGAACCATGGCATTTGCAGTGATATAATCAAAGTCTAATCTATAAACATGCAACTTATAAGACGGACCATATTCCACTGACTACACATCGCAGTAGCAAATCCCAGCACACACTTTCAGCAAGTCAAGTCATTGTCAGGCAGAAATTTCACAAGTTATGTTCAGGTTTTTTTTTAAATACTGGTGGGTTTCTGCACAGGCCCCAGAGGAGGACGTATAATTAAAACAAATGTTAATTTATTCCAAATCTGCCAACAAAAATAACCACAGTCTTCAAATAAATCCAACAGATCAACCTTGACAATTGTAAGCACGAGGAGATATAAACCGAGAAATCTAAAAGTTATGTTATTATGTACGTAGAAAGAAAAATGCAGACACACACAAAGTAACAGATAAATGGACTATACATGCATATTGACTAATGGCGTTCAATTGTAAACTATCTAATTTCAGCATAAACTGACAGTGTCCTTGTTTGTTCTCAGAAACATGGCCAAAGTCAGTGGCAACTGCACTTAGTAACACAGGCCTGATTCTCCCTGCACTGGTCAGCAACTCTCTTGTGCAGAAGCAGAGAAAAAAAATAGGAAAACAGAAAATGCTGGAAATATTCAGCAGGTTCGGGCGAGGTCTGCAGAGAGAAAGAGAGTGTTCACGTTTCAGATCATGACCTTTGGCACATTCGCTGTTCGAGTCTCTATTATGTTTTGCAACCTATAAGCAACCAGACATGAGCTGGAGGAATCCTCCGGCTGACCACACTTGGGAGAGAAGAAAAAGAAAATGCAAGTCCACATCAGAGAAGTGCAAATTTACAAACTGGTCTCTCGTCACATTAAAGCCCACTTCTCCGAACGGAAAAAGGGAAATACAAATACCTTAACCTCGGAGCAGGAGCATCGGCACTGTTCAACCAGGAAGATGACCACTGCTGGTACACAACTGGCTACTCTGCAGCTTGATCCTATTATGCCTGCATGCCTGTCGAAATCCTACAGAACACTCCAGGCTCCTTCCCTCAGCAAGGAGAACCAAAACACCGCTCATTCTTATTTTTAAACAGGGATCGCAGGACCTCACCACTTTGTTATTCCTGTGGGTAAAATTCCCCAAACATCTTGAGCTTCTGCACATTTCCAAAATCCACCCTGCCCTGCCTTTTCTCACACCCACATGGGAAATTGATGCATGTTTTAGTGCAATTCCCAATAATATTTTGAGTGGTGACCTTTCAGGTGAAATGGCTACGTTTAAAAAAACAGGAAACCAACAAAAATAAAATCAGATTTGTGTCTCTCACAACACAACTTAAAATGATATTCTGGGGTCACAAAGTGCTAAAAGATTTTAAATAATGTGAACATACACCATCCAGGAATAGTTGCATGGTGTGGGAGTAACTAACCCTTCTCGTATCTGAGGTACAAATATGCTCAGCTCACTAACTTGGCAGCATAACAATACCTTAATGTAATTAAACCAGCTAGCAGTTGTTAGCATTTGCATATAAATGCATGCACAAATCACTGTAAAACAAGCCACAGCAAGTCACTCTATTAGCATACGCAAATGCACCACGCACAGCCCTGTAGGTAGGTCACAGCATCACTCAGTTTGAGTGAGTGAGCCGACAGCTTCATGCAGGGTCAAAGCTCCATCTGTCAGGAACTTGAAACACAAATATTAATGTTCTACCTGGATACTGGCGCCGGCCATGATTGGCCCTTATACAGAATGAGAAAAACGCTCCCCCCCTCTCCAATCAAGCAATATCATACATGAAATAAAAACAGGCAAACACAAGGCAGGGGTGCCAATCTGTAATGCCCAATCCAGCTCCAATTGTTGTTTGTAAGTACAATGTTGCTGCTACTCTTTTTTTTTTAAAGCAGCAGCTAAACCCCCAGCATCCCAACAGCAGGACTCAGGAGGCTGCTTCCATGTTTTCATTTTAAACCTTAAATCATTGTTTTCAGACACTAATGGACCACGTTCAAAGGACGGACACTTTGGCAGCTTATTCATGCCCACTCCTCACCTAAAGGAAGATAAAATTAATCTTTACTTTGCATTGGGAGGTGCTACAAAATGGCCTTCAAAATACTGAGCTAAAATTTACATTAAGAGATTATGCACAATTGTAACTAAGGGCTACAAATTAATTTAGCAAAGCACATTCTTCTCAATGAGGTTACTTGAAAAAGGCCTGGGGAAAGCGGCAGTTGAGTACACCAATTTTAATTAAATGCACGCTTGCATCCATAATTTTCCCAAACAGGCAGTTTCCTATCTTGTGTGAAAATCAGTAAGACAAGCAGAGAAAGGGGAATTTACTTTCTCCTTCAGATGAAATTGGTGAACAAGCCATCTGATCTACCAGATGATCACAAAACAGGAATCACAAAAGCCTCTGACCAGGCTAGCTACCTCCGCCATGCACAACTAGCTCATTCTATTAGCATGGGCTTAAAATGAAGTAGGATTGAAAGCAACCGTTACACAGTTAGAATACTATGCCACACAATGACATTTCCACCTTCTGCGAAGTGCATCAAATTGTACTTTTTTTCTTCTTTTTAGCGTTTTCCCTCGTTAGGAAAATCTGTTTCTCTTCATTCTAACCAGATTCTGTCTAGTTAAAGTATTTACAAAATCACTTTCCCACTTTTTAGTTTTACCACATTTACTACAAACGACATCTAACCCCAAAACATCCATCCAATCCTCCTTTCTTCGCACTACAACACAATACAAGTAGAGAAATAAAAACTAATCACAAGCTTTTCCATATAGATAATTTAAATATACACATGATACACAATGGTTTGTATTAGGCTCTGGTAACATTCTAGTAATGAATTTACTCCATTCCCACCCAGCCAACAAAACACACGCTTGAGGAAGCCTGATATAAATAACCAAAACAATCACACACAAGATCCCACTATAATTGCAAAAGGTACGAGCTCCTAGCAGCTGCATTGTTAAAGTAATGACGTATGCAATAAGAAATAAGCAGGCAATGCCAGAGAGGGGCAGAACAGTTCCATTCCTGGGTTAATGGTGCGAAATTCACCAACTCTACTGGAAGCAAACTAAAACAGGTTCAGCTGAGCCAACGAATTCCAGCTCACCAATATGAAACTGGAAACCCACTATCTGGTTGAGTTGTGTCTCCTTCAAGTCACGCCCTTAAAGTAAAGCCGCACGCCATGGTTAGCTTTTTACTTTAACTGCGATGGATCACAGAAAGAAAGAAACAGGAATAGGGAGGAAGGGAACTAAGGAGAAAGATTCCACGAGCGAAGTGTATCACTCCTTCATTTCATAATGCATTCATACACTTCAAAACTTCGAGAAAACGACTTCACTGGATGATACAAACCAAGGCAACATTTCAAGTCTTGTAGGTGCTCGAGGACGCAATGAAAAAAGATAACACCCTGACTATAATGCTTCAAAGCCAGACAATAGATCAAATAATTTTGCATGTGGTCATTGTTAGGATGGACAGACTTTGATGATTTATTTTATTCTGTTGCAGTACATAGATATTAAAGTTGTTTTGATATTTAATTGTCATTCCAAGAGATGTCCATTGTGAGTTGTACCCAGGTCATTATACCGCTATCCTTATTATTTTTCATGCAGATTTTACTGGATCCAGAAATTATTATAATTGTCTCTAAACGTACTAGCCAGGATAGATTAGCTGGATTCCTGCAATCTCAATTAAAGCTGTGTCAATACAAAGAGAATGTTAGAGAAGAGCTCAAATTCAGCATTAATAGCCCATCGCATTTCTTCTCGAGATTAAGAATACAAATTGAAAGTGTCACTTAAAACAACACCAGTGGTTTGTGACTATGGATTTCAAATCTCAGTATGTCACTGTTAATTTGTAAGAGTGTTGGGAATATTGCCGTGGCATGTGCCAATCCACTTCAAGCACTCATCATATTTTATGCATAAGCATTTTATTATTTATTTCACGAATGGAGGGGCGATGGAATATTAAGAGTTACACTGTTGTACATTGAACTTTTGCTCCTTCTCCCTCGTTTCCCCAAGGCTCATTTTTTACTCCATTACCCTTTCACCTCTGCAATCCCCACTGCACCTCGAATCTCAACGGTGCCACCAATGTTGGTTTTGCCCTCTGTGAAATGAACCTCCATTCTGTGTCCCCCACAAGGCAGCGGAGATGAGGATTTCTCCAAGTGGAAAAATACGGCGTATGTTACGACTACGGTCCATTTTAAGCAGCAACGTACAATGTAATCCCCTTATCTGTGCCATTTGCTATTTTGGCCCATTAAAGAAAAGGGGGAAGCTTGCCTGTGCCAGCGGTGATATAAGAACGTTGAACATATGATTGTGCCAGAGTTCAAAGCCTGTGTTTGAAACAAGGGAAGTGAGAATAGGAATAAGGAAGCTTAATCAGAGTGAAGGGAGAAAGGACTGGAGCCTATACTGCTGCTGCACACTGGCCACGTGAATGCTACAACTGCTTTAAATGCTGAATAAAGAAGTCCAGGAGCGTGGCGATAGGCCAGTCTGAGACAACATAGGCCCATTTAGACTGCGACGAACATTTCTGCACCAATGTCAAAGCAAGTACAGACTTGAGCATTTTCTGAAAAATAAATGAATCCTGGGAAAGCTGATTGTTTCATTCCCCGAAGTGTTTCACAGTATCTATAACTAAACTGATACTAAAGTCATTGTTATGGTCGTTAAACAGAAACCCGTGTTTGGAGATTCTGAAAACCATGATAAAAATTTGATACGCACAGAGTTTGTGGAGAAACAGATTACCTGATTCCCCCAACCTCGCTCCTCCCCCAGCCCCCACCCCCCTCCGCAAATCCCATTCTCAGAAAAAAACATTCTACCAGTTACAATTAATTTTGAAAGATATTTTATTATATTTTATGCAAACAAAATGTACATCATTCCCAAAGTGTCAGAGGCTTACTTAGTGTCTACATGGCAGTTATATTATTAAATGCAAATCCAGCTGAAATGAGCCTTGTCTGAACTGGCTTGAGTTCTGTCCCAGTACCAAGTTTGTTTTAGGTATACACGCACAGCTCAAAACCTGTTTAGCATAGTTTTGTCCCCCATACTTGCTGTTACTCAAATGTTGTCTATCTCGGCAGAAAGTCTACACCAGGCAGATGTAAGCTGTGCTCAAACTAAAGGCCGCTTCAGTCCATGTTTGTTCCCACCATTCCTGGCTACACCACACATTCTTTCCCAGCAGGCAAAATGGGCTGCAGACAAGGCTTTAGTAATTTCTGTACTTTATCTTCCACTGTTTAGATTCTGTTTAGCTCTTTAGTAACTGACACGGAAAGAGGCAATGAGTGACTTCACTCATCAACAAAGGATTAGTACTACACTGCTTACCTTATTCCCAGCTGCATATTCACTATCATAATGTTAAACTATCTCTATTGATTGGGTTTGGCAATATATTCATAAGTTATTTATTGCCTGGTGGTATCCCCTTTCACAGAGAAGGAAACAAAATAGTTTCTTTCTATTTGCAAGTGTCAGTGTATTGTTTTGTGGTGGATTTAGGTTTGATAAATGGAAGGGAAGACTAAACACTGAACATAATTCCACGCCCCCTAGAGCAATGACCATAGCTACTATACCAAACACAATTATTGTACTCGGCTTCGAAGCTTATGCAAATTTACACAAACATACATAATGTGCCAGCGTGCATTTCATTCAAAGCCCCATGTTAAACAATGTTCAAGCGAAGGTTAATCTGAATCATTCTGCCTTGCTGCTCAAATCGGCTTGCCGTGCAAAGCCTGACATCTACAGTTCTGTCTGGCATCGTCAAGGGCTGCATCATTTCCCACACACCCATTCAGTAAGCAGTCTCTTCACAGCACAGGTACCTGAAAGCGTGCACGGCCCTTTATTCCTGGCTTCAGTAGTGTAGTCTTTCCCTCTAGTCTATCAATCAGCCAACCGACCAACAGAGGACCACTTGCTACTTGGATGCTTGTCCAGATTGAATGGGATTTGCCCAAGGAAGTACAAACAATCACCATTCAGATCAATAGAAGCACTCTTTACACTCACTACAATATTAATTTTCAGTACATGCAAGTCAAAATTTTACTTCCATTTTCTGCAAAGTTTGGCTAAAATACTGCATTGATTTCATCTTGCCGAGGAAATGTAAACTACATTTTTGAAACACTGCAAAAGGATGAAATATATTGAATATGAACTGACTTTTCTACATTTGTCGCCGCCAAGCAAATTAAAATCTCCAGCTTCCTGTATTTTCTAATCAAAGGCAAAAATATTAAAGATGTAGACAATGTGCATGTACTTCTAAAACTGCAAATGTAGAAACATCACACTTGCAGCTTCGCAGATGCTACGGGCCACGTTTTAAATCGTTGTATTGCAATAACGAACATTTGCGGTAAACGGTGCAAATGCGAGTTCCAATAACGCCTGCTTAGAAACTGCAGAGGTTTTGCCAAAACAAAACGAGCTGCTTCCACGAAGGTTTAATATTGACAGTCCCCGCACAGGTCCACACTTCACAAAACGTCCCATCAATGATCCACTTAAGACTGCTTTCACTCGGTGCTTCCCTTTTTGGGTGGGAGAAAAGCATCAAGCAAACAGTGACTCGCTCGCTCTGTTCTGTCAAAAGACAAGACAGCCTCTGAAGGCATTAAGGGATAGCGCTGGCTTCTGACACCACTGTGTTTTTCAAATACCAAATAGCATGAGCCCCTCCCCAGACACGCGTACATACGCGCACACACACACAGACGCACAGTCCTTGCCAATTTAGAATTACCAACAAATGTATTGGTAAACACTATTGTTCGCAATGAATGTAGGCAATAAACTCCTTTGGCATTTTACTCAATGTTGGGAACAGATGAAAGCCCCACTCTGCGTGCCTCTAATTATTATCTACAGGCATAAATTAGCGGGATAAAATGGTTACATCTCGGTATCGACAATGCGAGTCAATTGATGCTTTAAAAATAAAGAGGAAGCAAAAACACGTCCACTCTTTTCCCAGTAGCTGATCCACTGAGGTTGCCCCCCACACACATTTGCAAGTGAATTGCCCGACTGTGGGTGAGTTTACGGCTTTAAAAGCACCAGCTTTGATGCGTAAAAAGAGATCTGAAGATGAATTAACATATAACAATACCTACACTGAATGGCCAGCGATCTAATCGGCCGGCGCATACCCCAACACTAAATCACAGTCTTCCGAGACACCTAAATGACAAATGGAAACGATCAAGCTTGGTGGGGGGGGGTGGTTAAGGGGGGTGGTGGTGCAAATAAACACCTCACAGTTAAAATTCCTCAATCATTTGTGTGCATTAAAATGAATATCATTCGTCTTTAACGTCGAATGTCGACACCACTAAAACACACCGTGCCCTAATGAAGCAGCATTAACTGCTACTTGTCGTATTTAATTTTTAATGTCAGCTACTTTCCCAAATGAAAGAAAAGCTGAATTATGGACGGGAATGCGTAATTAAATTTGCGCTTTTGCAATGTTTATTTAAAAAAAAACACTAACTGCACACATTTCCATTCCGTTCCTTATCATGTAAATTGATATACTGTACGGATCACTTACATTGGCTTGGAGTTGCTTGTGAACAAACTGCACTTAAGAACCATTTGAGTCCACTTTCTAAATATTGTAGCTCCAATTAAAAACGCATCACAAATAATTCTACCGTGCTGTATTGTCTGGGCCGCCGAGTCTCACTGTGGGACCTTCACTTAAGAATTACAGGGTTAGGCACACGCAATCAAGGTGCAGGTTTAAAAATAGGTCTGACTAGGTATCTGCAACGGAGCAAAATGCGGGCGTGTGTGAAGATGGGGCCACACAAAAACGGTACCGCAATTAAAGTGCAGCATTACAGATTGGGGGGAAATATGAATAAGGAATTGGTGATCATGACCCTGACACCTCCCCTCCGTGACCCTCTCACCCCCCCTCCCCGTCATTAGCTGGGGAGAAGCGGCCGGCGGCTCGCATTGAAAGCGCATCCCCGGCGCTCGGTGTCTTGCGGCCGGAGGGGGGCAGGAGGCCGGCGTGTTCGCCTCCTGACCACCGGTACAGCGCATCCTCGCCCCCACCCCCCTCTCCGCCCCCCTTTCGCCGCCTTGCGCGCACCTCTCGCCCGCCAGCGAACTCGGGTTGACCCGGCCGGGACGGGGAGGAGAAAGGGGAGGACGGGGTGTATCGCGGGGGTCAAATCTCTGCCCCCCCCTAACGCTCCCGATCACATTCACACAGAGCATCACGCTGGAGAATCCGAGCTGCTGGAGCTGCAACACATTTTACAATCGCGTTGAAAATTAAATGTGTGTGTGTGTGTGTGTGTGTACAATGTATAAAATAAATCTAAGTTGCACGGGAAACTCGCCAAGTCTTACTATTCAATAAACTTTGCGTTCCCCATTGATTTTTGTGTACAAAAGTAATAAAACCCGTCTTCGATCTAGTATCAGATGAACTGAAATGGTGTTTGCTGTACAAATGATCTCAATGACTGATGTGTCCTCGTTCCCCATTGAGCCTCGATTATCTGCCCATCTCGCCCCAGATCTCCACACCACTTCACTCCTGCTCTCTCTACTCCTCCACCCGTTTTATACTTATTCCTCTCTCTTCTCCCCCTCCGTCTCCTCCTCGAACCCATCTCCTTGTGGCATTCTCTTTGAGTTGCCCCGACCTTTTCCTCTCCTGATTAAATCTGCCCGGTGTCCCAGTCTCCCTGATGGGAGTCGATGCGTCCCTTTGATTTTCTCTGCGTTATCTCGTCCCAATCTGGGCTCCCTGCTCCTTCATCCTCCCGTCTCCGCCAACAATACAGCATCTCGCTGGCTCGCTTCCCCCTTTAATTCTCCCCAGTTCCCCTTCTCCGTTTCGTCTGTCGCCCTTTGCCCTTGTTTTCCCCCCTTCCTTTCATCTCGCCGTTCTCTCTCTCCCTCCTCACGTCTGCACCTCCTCGTCCCCACTTGCCCCCTCTGATCTTTCACTCTCACTCTCTCAATCTTTCACCCATTCTCCCCATCTCGCCACTTCGCCCGGTCTGATCTTATCTCTGTCACTCACTGCAAGAGGTGCGTTTTTTTTTTTCTTTCATTCTCTCCATCTATCTCTCCCTCTCCCTCTCTCTCTCCTTCCCTCCCTCTCCCTCTCTTCCTCCGGGATTTCTCTTCCGATCTGAGTGGAGCTACGCGAACTCTCCGGCGCTTTTTAAACACATTCTCCAAAACCGATCGATCACATGTGACTGAGAATCCGAAAATAAAGTCAACACGGGATCAAGGCTTTCCTACACCACCGCTCCCTCCCCCCCCCCCCACCCCCCCCCCCCCCCCCCCCCCCCCCCCAACCCAACATCTCAGGAACCGAGAAAGAATGAAAACAAAATCCCGAAAAGAATGATAAAAAAAATAGAGAAAGACGACAAAAAAAAAAACTCTTAACCCCGCCGGCTTGCGATTGTGGGACTCGAAGAGGAGGGAGGAAAACAAAATGAAGAAAACTTGGAAATCCAACCTCTTTTAGCCTACCGCATCCCAACTAACAGAGCCAGAGGCAGAGAGAGACCAAACGGCACGGAGAAAGAGATCCCGAGCCCGGCCGCGGCAGCAAAGCGAAATCCCCCCCTCGCACCCTCTCCCTCGGAGAAAGACGGACCCTCACGCCGAGCTCCAGGCTTCATCTGCCGGCTACGACCCCGAGCAGCTGGCGGCACCTCCAGCAGCCCTCACTCCCGCGCTCGCACCGTGGCATATCCACCAGCCCTGCTCTCATCCTCTCAAACCCCAAGCAGATAGATATCACATTTACTTCAACAGACCGCTCGCAAGCCCCAAAAAAAAAACATTGCGTTAAAACAATGCTGGTAGTGGGGTCGGGACTGTGTTGACGGCTGGTCGAGATCAGGTTGGTGCGGATGTAAACATGCAGGTAAAAACAAATCATGATAATAAACTTCAGTGTTCAAAGTTCTGCTCGGGTGCGATTGTAATTTTGTCACTGACCATTTGCGAATATTTTTTTTTTGGGGGTAAAAAAAAAAGAAAGTGCAAGAGGGGAGGGAGAGAGAGAGAGAGAGAGAGGAAGAGAGAGAGAGAGAGAGAGAGAGAGAGAAGCTAAAGGCTGTCGGAGGGAGAGAGGGAGATAGCGAGGGGCGCCGGCGATTTACTGTCATTAACACATCCACAAAGAAGAAAAGCAAAGTGGCAAGAGAGCGAGAGAGAGAGAGAGGGGAGAAAAAGTTGAAACTTACGATTTTCCACCGTCTGCTGTCTGTGAAAAGGGAATGGTGTAATCCTGATCAGCTCGTAAAGATCCCATACAAAGAGTCTTCGGGGCCGGCGACACTCGCATTAGGACGGGCAGGACATTCCTAGAGCAAAAATTTCAGCGATCGCGGTGGAAAAGAGGGCGAAACTCGCAATGAAAAAAGTCGATGGATCTTTATTCTGCTAATTAGTTTCCGTGCAAAAATGGCTGTGATTAATTCAGTGCGCATGTGCTTCATTACGAAGGCACGACGGGAAGGGCTAATTAGCGACCTCGGATCAATATTCAAGTGACGCTTTTCGGAGTCAGCCACAAAGTCAGGAATATAGAGATATATATTTATAAAATGAAAAAAAAAATACTGACTGGTACACAAATGCAAGCCAGAGGGGGGAGGGAATAAAGAATCTACTGTATATGTATAATAATAAGGCGATCTGCTTAAAAAATAACCCAGCCCCTCAGCATAGATTCATTAATTCTGCTCCTGATTAACAGCAGCCCCTGCTATCTCTTCCCATGACATCGTGGGGGCTTTTTTTTTTTACCCCTGCTAGTATTAAGCGATCGTTTTGTGGGCAGATGATGTTTAATTTCTAATCCCCCTTCCTGTAATGCATTGTTTTAATTGCATTCTCCGCAAAACAATAACAGCACGCGAACACCCTAGGAAGATTACAATTTTAGGGCTTTTTTTTTAAACCCACGGTGGAATGGTGATATTTAGGGTGTTTTAGCAGGAAATCCTACTATTCAATATTTTGGGAAGAATTTATTTTTGACAGTGAATTTCGCAAGAATAAGTTGATTTAACTGTTTCTTAAGGAAGTCAAATTACTTCTACACTGATTATTGAACTCTCTTTCCTTAAAATTCCTAGAAGTTTACGTTTGAATGGATAAAATTGAGAAACAGACTTAAGAAACTTGCGTTCGGCTCGCTAAATATCTTTTCCTGGTTCGCAATTTGTAATACATTTCGCAAAAACCTACATAGGATCTTAAGACAATACTTTCGTCTTTTTCTAAATAAATTAATACTCGTTTTCTTATTTGCTTCTGAAATATTATTTTTATTTGGGGGTTTTCTCCTGATGTATATTACTGGCAATCCACATCACCTGAGAAAAGGGATATTTCTGCTAATTCACCTTTCATGTGTTGTAGGTAACGTTTACACTGTCAAAGAAGATATCGTTTTAAATACAATTTAAATTAAAATGATACAATATTTTGCATGGCATGTGCCTCTCCAACTTTCCCGTTGTCCGCATTGCCTTGAGAGTTGGCGATTTGAGGGGCAATAATAGAGTGAATTGCATTGCACATAACACATTTCAGATTTAAATCTATCAGACAAATTTCCTGAAAGAAGAGACGAGGAAATCTAGGAAAAGACTCAGTAGTTTGTCCAGGTTCCAGTCGGAGTTTTCCTATTGCTACTTCGCTCGAATTGGATTAGAAGGTGTTTTTATTCACTGTATTGAGCGGATGTAACGGAATTTGCTGCAATCGATCGGCGATCTTTCGAACAGTTTTCATGCTTGTTTGGAAGTTAATAAAAATAAACCAGCCACACAAATAAAAGCCAAGGGCTTGAGCACAGTGTCGAATACCACGCGAAAACCAGTGTCAAGCAACAATTATTTTCTCTGTTCAGCAATTATATAAAGCGCTGGATCAGTGGCAACTCTGCATTAAATATACAGCTGGCTTCGTGTCTTTAAATACAGTAATAGAGAGAGACAGACAGCAAGCTATTGTCACTAAAACTCTGGTGAATATACTTTGCATTTTACTTTTTACTATTTTGTTTTTTTTTAACATACCAGCTCTTACAAAGTACTGATAAGTCTTTCTTCGGCGCGTGCTCCGGCTTAAAAATCAGCACATCTAATGATGTGCATTTTCTTCTCGATCACTTAACAGGAATAACGCGTTGAGTTGTACTGTCTTTTTTTATCTGACCTATTTACAATGTGTTGTTAACCGCTAAGTACTATATCCGAGCTTCTCTTAATTAAGCGGCATAGAGCAAGAAAAGCAGGCTTAAATATACGTTAAAATGATCAATTGTTATTTTTCCCGCAAGCTTCCTATTTAAAAAAAAAAATCTATATGTTTAATACATTTCCACGTATGTATAATGTGGCTTGATGAATAAAACATGAATTGCTCACAGAGGTTGTGGATGGGCAAAAAAAAAAAATCACATTATTGTGGGATTGGAAGTTGCTCTTAAAGCGACATGGTGGTGATAGTTACCCAGGGCAATTAAGTGCTGGGATTTCAGGACACCGCTGGGCTTGTACGGGGGCAGCTTAACGGGGCCCGGGCTCTCTCTTCTGATTCTTTTTTGGATGAAATGATAGTGGACTTGAATGAATGAAGGATGGGCCGACGGTGGTTGTGTCTGGCTAGGGTTTTTGCAGGTGTAATGGCAGCGCCCTCTGATGTTCATCGTTGACCGCCCTAAGCAATTCTCATCTCTCCTTCCCAACCTGCTCCACACCCCCAGCTGTAAATATGTACATGCAGGCAACAACAAATCTAACATCTTCTCTGAAGTACGCTGGAGCTATTGCACGGGTTTAGATTAGAACATAGGAGGAGGGGGATGAAGACACGTTTGATTACAAAAAAACCGCAAGAAAATAGAAAATAAAATCTTCTGCGTCGAAATTATTTGGAAAATATTTTAAATTTATACAGCCATAGTTTTCTCCTTTCTAACAGTTAAAAAAAAAAACACATCTTTGCACCCTCTGCATACCTGGAAATACTGGGTTTCGTAACTTTCTAAAAGCACGTTTTTTTTTTAAAGAAAAAAAACGCTATTTATTCCCATTCAGGCACATTCATGATGCAATTTTAAAACTATAGTCTACTTTTTAAGCTGAGTTAAATAAATTCTCGCTCTATCTAGATTGTTCACTGCAGGTCTAGCGTGTTTTAAGAGGGGGGTGAAAGCACTTTAATTAATAATTAATCTTGGTTATATTAATTCGTACAACCTTAAGGTTTGTTATGCATTTATACAGTTTTGAACAAACAAACGAATATTTCAGGGTAATCGGGAAAATCACGGTATTTATCGCGCACCGGCGATCAGACGGGTGACTCAGGTTTAAATGATCTTCAATAGTTTCAGAAATTTGGCTTTGGTGTTCCAGATTAATGACATGGAATCCTTACGCTGAAAATTATCGTTTGCATTTCACACTTGAAGTGTGTGAGTCAGGTGTTAGCTAAAGGGTATCTGTACGGTGTTGCCAAACCGTTATGTTTTCTTGTATATGTTTGCGTGGAAGGCTTAGAACAATAATAAATATTTCCGTCTCAATATGTCTCAAAAGTCGACTGAGTACCCCCCTTCCCAAAACCGATATCTTTTATTTTACGCTTTGATGTCTGTTGTACAATTTAGGCAATAAGATTCAATGGGGAAAAAAAATCCCCGGCAGTATACAGCGCTGATTCCCATTACCAACATGATGTATGATGCACATTTTAGCATTTCTGTCAAAAACGACTCTTCATCCCTCAAATGAAAAAGGATACATCTTAAAAAACGTTTACCTCAAAATAATTTATGCAAATCAAATTTAACAAATGTACCATGGAAATAGCATGCGTCCACTGGCTGTTGCCAAAAAGGTACCACGCGAGAACCAAACTTTGAAGGATAGCAAAGTCCTGTATTTATTTCCTACTTTTAACACACGATATCCACTTTCCTTCAATAGCTATTGCACCGAAATCGTCTTTATTCCGTGATATAACTTTTATATTTTCATTCCCAGACAATGTGTACTTTATAATGGATAAGAAAGAATCCATTTCTGGGTTTAATAATAAGCAAAAATCGTAACAGATTCCTAAATAAAAAAATAAAATGTTTACGAATACATACTAATTGTACTATTCCACTCCGTTTAACATTATATTTGTTTATTGCCGGGCGCTGAAACGCATGTTCGTTGCTGGTTTACCTATTTTAATTGACGTGAATAACATCGACTGAACTATTTCAATGGGGCTGACCTGCGATATAACGTTTAAAAAAAAAATAATAGTGGACTGGGGACTCCGACAGGAATAACGGAGATTTGATTGGCTACAGGTCCCGAAGGTTGCCCGGAGTTTCCTCAGTGATACAAATACATCGCAGTTTCAAGTCTCACTTGATACCTTTAAGAACACAGCATTTAAGTACAGCATACTCACAGTATGCCTTTTTTTAAAGGATGGGTCGTCCGCATGTTGGATTAAAATAAATGGCTAACAGTGTAATAGATGGTCGAAAATAGCTGTTCAGACATAAGGATTATACATATAAAAAGGATAGGTAGTTGGCCCAGACTCCACTCCCATGGTCAGAGGCAGGCAACGCTTTATATATGAGACACAGAGCCGTGCACACGGGCGCAGGCACACACACACACATACACATTGGGAGACCTCAATAGAACCATATGATGCACAGACTAAAACCCGTCAATGCAGTTTATGTATTTAAACATCTTTAAACATAAAACTCCATACACATACACGCGTACAGACAGTATACTGTTTAAAGCATTTGCGTGTCCATACCGCGTACATAAGTTAACGAACTGATGTAATCATGCAAAATGTGCTGCGTAATTTGTTCATAATGAAAGCAGTATACATCCCAAATTTCTTTAGTAGCAGTAGTTTCTTGCATTCAAAAAAATGATGTTGCCTACTGAAATATCAAAATAAAACCCAGCCTTTTTTTCCCTATTTGTCTTGCTGTCGTGAGCATGCGAGCACACATGGGGAGTTCCTTCAGCAGTGCCTTGAAACAGTTCGCTACATACTACGTTCATGTTTTTGGAAACAGGTCATCAGCCGCAAGTTCCCAATAGAATACAGAGTAAAACTTTTATATGGACACGTCTTAACTCATTCAGACTTGAAAACATTGCAGTGCAAGTTTTTTGGTTTGTAATATACACATTTATACTGTTAGTTTTTAATATTTTATCTATTAAGTATTAACAATATTGCACCGTTTCTTCTCTATTTAACATTATTGAACTAGTTCGGAACTCTTGCAATTTTTCCAATTAGCATTTTCGAAGATTACCTACTTGATTACTGTTTGAAAAGCTGAAAGTAAGCGTTAGATATAAATATGAACGCCGTACAATTTACGCACATATTTTAATATTGCGCAGTAATCAATATTTTATAGGCAAAGCCTGTTTACTTTTATTAACATTTATTTTCGATGTTCGATATTTATAAAATTGATGTGCTTCAATCTATTTTTCTCACATCAAGTATTAAACGGTGAAAAATATATCTTTCACGCCATTTATTGATCAAACAATATGATGCATATTTGCACATTTAAAGTATGATATGCACGAAATGCAAATGTTCGAATTATATATTCGTTTTTTTGCAATTCCAAGCTACATTAAGCAGCGTTGATATTGCATACTAATATCATTCTTATTTATTAAAATCATTATGAGCGCAATCAACTTGTTTTTTCCTTTCAGCCCCCAACACGATATGTGGAATTACAAGATAATTTCAAAAGTAAACGAGTGCAACTTGAGTTTTGATTGCAAAATAATTGAATACAGATAATTGGCAACGGTTTACATATTGCAGTTTGCAAAAGCACTGAGTGGAGTTTGCTGACCTGTTGCCCTAAAGGTCTATGGCGTCGGTGGTTTCATTGCAGCAGCTGAGAGGCTCAGAGCATGGAATTTCCCTTCGTATCGACCTTCCAGCCAACCAACACCTCACCTGAGCGCCTCACGTGATCTCCCAGGACCAACATTGTGACGTCTCCCACCGACAGGTGACGCGTTCGATTGCAAAGGTTGTCGAAGGTGCTGCTTCGCAAAGGGTTGTGGGCGTTGTAGTCCACAAACGTGCTTCGGTTACATTTGACTTGCTCGGACCTCGTCCTAAACGGACTACAATACCCAGAGAAAAAAGGCAACCTCATGCTTGGCCAGGAAAGTGCTCGCTTGCAGGAGTATCTAATCTCCATCTGGTAATGTGCAGGGAGGAACTTCAGATGCTGGCTTAAACCGAAGATAGACACAAAAAGCTGGAGTAACTCAGCGGGTCAGACAGCATCTCTGGAGAAAAGGAATTCCTTTTGTGAACTGCAGTTTTTTGTGTCTATCTTCCATCTGCAAATTCAATGTTAGCAATGGATTATTTGCTCATTCATTCAGTTAGTGGTCACTATGCAATGATAGTTTACCCACTGGTCATTTAGATACAAGTCTTTGCAGTATTCGTTTTATAACCTGAGAGATTTACTCTTTCATTCGTGTCCGCTAGCACAGAACGGGACATTTCAATACATTTCACTCTCCTGCAGTTTATATATTGAAGGCATTCTCAACATTTAACGGTTGGGGATAAATTGTGCATAAAATTAATCAAAACAATCAGATCACGATATCATAAACTTCGGGACAATTCAAAGCATGCAATTCTGCAGAGGTATTTTTTTCCAATATAATACTTTTATTGTCAAGTCTCGATCTGATTCTGACTTCCTAGCATCATGTCTCCGATCTTGGGAAGAGCTACCAGCGGAGTTCTGTACACCTGCTGTATATTACAGCCAGCCCCAGTTCATCGCACTTGAAAATTTTTGACAGCATCTACGAATACATTTTGTTGGCGAATAACTGTCAATAGTAACCACACGGTAACTAACGAAATATATTACACCGCCGACCCTTCGATTGGAATTAGTAACTGATTTATGCAACAGTTAAAGTGTTGGCGAATAGTTTTTCCCTGGTTTACTAACTGACATCTACGCTGCATCCACAGTGTCTAACATCAAAAGGCGTTAGAAACAAATTTCCAAACTGATACCACGAACGAGAAACCATTTCTTCCGTTATTGAAATACATTCTATTATCATATAACTCGTATATGTATATGTGTACATGTGTATATATGCATATACATACACATATGGGAAAATAATGAAACTATGAGTATGACAATTATTATTCTCTGGGACTAATTAATCAAACCGTAATTGTTTTGTAGATTTCTATTCCTTGCGGTACAGAGACTCACAGTTTGGTCTTGCCAATCCTTTCCCCCGTTCTCTCGACAGTAGCCTCTATCGTGAAAGAACTATACGCTGCTGAAGAAAACAATCCGATTTCCTTCTGTCTACTTAAATTGGAAATATTTTAGCCTTTAAAGTCAGCCTCTGAATGACTGAATTATTTCTCACAGAGACGTGTGTACTCTAATTCATATTTCAGGTCTTTCAGATGTTGCTATGTTGTAAACAACGTCAAGGTTTAAAATGCAGTTGCTGGGCGTGTTGCATGTTGTTGTTATGCTGAATTAGTAGACAGTAATTCACATTTTCTTTACAGATAATAGAGATTGCACCAAAACCACTTTGCTCTAGTTGTGCTTTGCTAGTTTATCATGTAATATGTTGTATTCTTTATGAATATTCTATTACAATTTACACAATCACGTCAGCTTGGCTATGAATCAGAAGGTCAGGGGTTCAGCACATTGGGACATCTTTACATGAGCCATGAAATGAGGGCCATTTCAGTTGCTGAGAGGGATGCAGAACATCCCATAATGCTATTTGAAAAGTAAAAGCAATCTTCCCAGATTCTAATATGACGAAAGGACAAATGCATCGACTATTGTTCTCACTTTCGTCTGCAGGTTTGATGCCACACTTTTCTGACAAACACGTGTGACTGCACTTCGAAAGTAATTCATTATTTTGAAGGAGCTTTCAGCCTCCTTAAGGAAGGCACTATAAAGTATAAATGCATACTTTTTCATAATTTGCAGCAGTAACTTTAGTTCTTTATACTGAACCATAATTATACATATAGAACATATATTCATTTGGCACCCTCCACTACCTCCAAGTAGTCACATAATTTATACATTAAATTAGACAAAAATGCTGAATGAACAACTGTCCAAGCCATGCTGTGGATGCAACATAAACACTTATGTGTAGGAAGGAACTGCAGATGCTGTTTAACACCAAAGATAGGCACAAAATGCTGGAGTAAGTCAGCGGGACAGGCAGCATCTCTGGAGAGAAGGAATGGGTTGATGATTAATGATCCAAATGTATGGATCCATCTTAATGTTAAGAGGGTATTACCAATGAAGCTTTATAAAAGAACAGTGCTGGGGGACAATGGACAGATTAACACTGAAGTACCTCTTGAAATGTAGCTATGTGTATGCATAAGGTTATGCAAGGATGATGTTTCTGGGGTTTCTCCCAATGTGCCACTTATTGTTTGATGACATTTGACACAATATTCCCCTGGTGTCTCTCATGTTGAGACTAAAGTGGGAGATTGGGCGTGTCTCCCAACGTTTTAATTTTTCAATACCATCATATTAAGAAACTGAATTGAATTATTTCCTTCGTGATCATAAAACAGCTACTTGAACAGTTATTTATTTTCTTTAAAATGGTCCTTGTCTTCATCAAATATACCATTTCTTCACGCTCACAACACGATAACTTAAAATGCATCACCTTGTCACACGTGAAAGATGTCATTGTCATGAAAATGACAAACAGCATTTCCGCCAACTAACACAAAAAAAACAACTAACACAGTTTTCCCGATGTTGCTATACCTTTAAAGTGTTGATTAAAATTATACATGCCATAAATGAATAGATGTGCTATTAATAGATCCATTACTTGATGTTAAACTGATGTTTTGTAAGTACTGTTTTTTATGTCCATCCGTTACTTGATTGGTTTAGCTTTGCTTTTAAAAAATTTTAAATTACATATCTTGCAATAATCAAATGATTGCAGATAAGCCCATCATTTTTACTGTAGAATATTCAAGTAATTCCCATGCACATAGGCTTTATTAATTAACTATGGCATTCAGTGAGGTGTGCTTTCACATTAGAAACAAAAACTTCAAGCTTAATGTCAAACCCAGGCATTTTCTTTCTGCTGAACAAGAGTGATAACAGTAAATGTTATTTTTTCCAAAAAGACATTGAGTCTCCATTTTCTCGGCATCCTCCGTAGCTTTGAGTCAGCGGTGTTCATTTTCCCACAAGAAAGCAGCTGCTGTTGGCTGTATAAAGAGCCTGAATTGGAAAGGGTCTATTAATATAATGGTATGCAGTCCTATGTGCTAACAATCGGATCCACACATCAAGATGAAAAGCAATTTCAGTGATAGTACATTTGCTTACTGGTTTTTAAATTGTTTTTCCACCATGATACAGAAATAAGATTTTTAGCATACAAAACTGCAGGTCATTATAGTATTAGAAGCTTTTCACTCAAGGATACAGGATCCTCAGAGGCTGCAAGCTGGCTTTCGGTTTCGTCTGTATGGTTTACCAAAGGAATAAAATCCTTTAGGTACACTGGTATCAGCCACAGGCCACCAACAGTCTGATTCCCAGAATTTCCTTTTTTAGGTGAAACTGGCAGAGATACCCTCCCACTGAATCAGTCTCTGGAAATAGTCAACAAGAATCTGGAATAGCTTGGCAGGGATTCAGCAATGATTACTGAATGTTTGTTTAAATCCTTCTGTTTTCTTCGTTCCGAATCACATTGGAGGTTTCAGCTTGTACTCTGGAACACAGGACAGAGGCAAGGTTGCCAGTTTTCCAGAGCCTTATTAGGAATACAAATTAGATCATTTTCCAATCCAGTGCAATACTTAAATAGGATCTTAGTCCCGGACATCGTTCATTTATTCCCAGGCTTGCTAGGACTGCTGTAGCATCAAAATAATGATGGCAGCTAACAATCAGCTATAGCACTTAGTATACAGCTGAATCTTATGAATGTTGAGAGTAATATTCAAGCACTTGGAGTCATAATGTAATACAGTGTGGAAACAGGCACTTCGGCCCAACTCGCCCACACTGGCCAACAATGTCCCAGCTACCCTAGTCCCACTTGCTTGGTCCATAACTCTTCAAACCTGTCTTATCCATGTAACTGTCCAACTGTTTCTTAAACGATGGGATAGTCCCAGCCTCAACTACCTCCTCTGGCAGCTTGGTCCATACACCCACCAAGTGTGTGAAAAAGTTACCCCTTGGATTTCTATTAAATCTTTTCCACTTCACCTTGAACCTATGTCCTCTGGTCCTCAATTCCCCTTCTCTGGGTAAAAGGCTCTGTGCATCTACCCGATCTATTCCTCTCATGATTTTATATACCTCTCTAAGATCTCCCCTCATCCTCCTACGCTCCATGGAATAGAGACCCAGCCTCCTCAACCTCTCCCTATAACTCCCACCCTCCCACCCTTACAAACGTCTAATAACTTGTTTGTAATTTCACCCACTGTATGTTGAGAAACAGCCCGCTCAATGTCATTTGTTTTCAGCAGTTGAAATGCCAATGCTGACCTGTTTTTATACTTTTACACTATTTTGTTTTCCTTTCAAAAATTCATAATCATATCATAATTGTTTGGATCGCCACTGCAAGCGTCATCACTTTTGCTTCTGCTGCTGAAAGGCCCCGCCGTTGTCTGAAAATACATATTTAATTTTGCTGGTTGGGAAACTTAGGCTCATGATTGCATCTTATTACTTCAACCAAGCCCTGCAGTTGCATAAACCCTAAAATACCTTAAGGGGCGAATTAGGAATTTAGTATAAAACAAGTTTTATACGCCATTGCACCATCAACAGCGATGCCCATCAACAAGTTCAATTTCTTGCATTTAACTAGCACCTTTAAGAATACATGAAGGTACAGAATGGAACCAGACATAGACATTCAACCACAAACTTACTCCATTGTTCAGAAGGATCCCAGCTGACCTTTTACCTCAGTAGTGCAGCGTAGGTTCACCAGGTTAATTCCAGGGATGGCGGGACAGTCATATGGTGATAGAATGGTGCGGCTGGGCTTGTACACCCTGGAATTTAGAAGGATGAGAGGATATCTTATTGAAACATATAAGATTATTAAGGGTTTAAGAGGGAACTGCAGATGCTGGAGAATCGAAGGTTACACAAAAAAGCTGGAGAAACTCAGCGGGTGCAGCAGCATCTATGGAGCGAAGGAAATAGGCAACGTTTCGGGCCGAAACCCTTCTTCAGACTTTCCATAGATGCTGCTGCACCCGCTGAGTTTCTCCAGCTTTTTTGTGTAACCTAAGATTATTAAGGGTTTGGACACGCTAGAGGCAGGAAACATGTTCCCGATGTTGGGGGAGTCCAGAACCGGGGACCACAGTTTACGAATAAGCCATTTAGAACGGAGATGAGGAAAAGCTTTTTCACACAGAGGGTTGTGAATCTGTGGAATTCTCTGCTTCAGAAGGCAGTGGAGGCCAATTCTCTGGATGCTTTCAAGAGAGAGTTAGATAGAGCTCTTAAAGATAGCGGAGTAGGGGGATTTGGGGAGAAGGGAAGAATGGGGTACTGATTGTGGATGATCAGCCATGATCACAGTGAAGGGTGGTGCAGGCTCGAGGGGCAGATTGGCCTACTCCTGCACCTATTGTCTATTGTCTATGGTCTATTACTATCCTAAACACATCTCGTATGCGTATGTGATGAATGAACTTAACTTGACTTGACTTACCCTGACTCCCTGAATACCTAAAAAAATCTATCAATCTCTGCTCTGGATATGCTCAATGACGGAGGTCGTCTGGGAGTTGAGGCAAGTACAGTAGTAACACTTAAAATACACTTGGTCAGGTGCATGGATAGGACAGGTTTAGAGAGACATGGGCCAAATGTGAGCAAATTGGACTAGCTTAGATGGGGCATCTTGGTCATCGTTGACAAGTTGGACCGAAGGATCTGTTCCTTTGCTCTATGACCCAATGTCTTGAATGGAAATTTGAAAGGTTCACTGGTCTCTAGGTGAAGAGAGTTCTTCTCATCTCCATCCTGAAGGGCAGACCCCTTATTGTGATATTGTGATCCTTGGTTCTAGACACCCCTAACCAGGAGGAGTTCATTCACCCTGTCAACCCCCACAATAATTCTATGTTTCATTGCAACATGCCCCAAGCCATATAACATTGCAGAGCCAAATCAGGAGAAAATACCCAAACTACACCTCATTGAGCTGTCAGTGATCCTGTGATTAATGTGTGGATAACTCAATATACGGTGATCCAGATGTTGCAGTTCATCTATTTCCCTGTATGTTTGGCAATATTTTCACTCTTCTTATTTTCTACTCTACTGTTTCTTATTATGCACATTGTGTTATTTTAATTCCCACTGGGTTCATCTCACTCTATAGACCCATGCATGTAGTCTAGTTTTAAAATTCACTGCAGCACTGAGAGAATGATGTAGCGTGGAGGTGCTGCTATTCAGGTAACATTGCTCAGTGATAACACCATTGGGTTTTCTCAGATGTTTGTGCATGATCCCAGGTCTTTATTCAATGAATACCAAGGGGATTCCCCTGATGGCAAAATCAAAATATAAGACCATCTGATATAGGAGCAGAATTAAGCCCCTGTCCCACTTAGGAGACCTAAACAGCAATCTCTGGTGACCTTGCCTGCCACCCAAAATAAAATCAAGGTCGAAGTGACCTGCAACCTCCTAGCACCTCCCACGCATATGTTGAAAACCTTCCTCGACTGAAGAAAACCGACTTCGACTAGACCTACGACTAAAAAATTATCGATTTTTAAAACGGCAACCTATTTTTAGTCGAGGCCGGTTTTTAACATGATGAAAAAATAGCAGCAACCTAGATGAAGCCTCAACCACCGCGGAAACCATTTTTGACCATTAGGGAGAGTGACCAAAACCTCCGGTGACCTCATGGAAACCTTGGGTGGCGGGCAAGGTCACCAGAGGTTGCTGTTTAGGTCTCCTAAGAGGGACAGGGGCTTTAGGCCATTCAGCCCATCAAATCTACTCGGCAATTCAATCATGGCTGATCTAATTTTCCCTCTCAACCCCATTCTCTTGCCTTCTGCCCGAAACCTCTGACACGCTTCCTAATCAAGAACCTCTCAATCTCTGCCTAAAATGTATTTTACAATTCCACATGATCTGACTATTTATTTATTCCATTGCTTTTTGGTTTAATCTTTACTCCATGTGAATTAACTGCAGCATTTACTCTGACAGCAAATACAACTCAAAAGTACTTCATTTGTTGAGAAGCACTTTGAGATACACTGTATTGAAATACAAATTATTTCTTTTTCAGGTTTAATGAGGGGGAATATGAGCAAGTTAATGTATTGTTGTTTCCAGGATTGTGCAGGGAATTAGTGTAATGGATATGGGTCCTTTTTGTACAGAACCAGGAGATCAATTGCATTACTGTATGAATGTCTGTACCACTGCCAGCGAGTTAGTTATATGGAAAGGAATCTGAAACTCACCAAAGCTCGATGAAAAATATTACTTAGGAAGAAAGTTTGAAGAAGATAGGACTATTTGAGGTGGAAAGACGCGAACCTTTCAAGTGAAGAACAAATAAAAGGTTGAGGCAGAGGAAGTCTGTAGAGCTGTGGGTGGAGTGTGAGGCAGGGGATTAGTTTTGGATTACTCTAACAAAGAGCGGGAGGAGATTGTATAATGGTCTATTTCTAATTTTTACAGAAATGCAAATAACCAGTTGCCAATTTCAAGCTATTCATTTATGGAGCAGACAGCAGCCAGGTCATTTGATTTAATTGAAACGCTCAGGAAAGGAATTCCACCTTTTCTTTGTATGTTATTTTCTTCTTTGTCCCACTCTTATTATGCTCCAGTTAATGAGAAAGTGGGGAAGTGAGCCAGCCATTGTTAAACCTGTAACAATAACTATAACCTAAGTCCAGGGGACAGCCTTTCAGGTGAATTCATTCCCTCACTCTCCTTGTAAGTGTATGCAGCTGCCCCTGAATTACTTCCTTACAGCGATGAGCCTAAAATGACAAATTCACCGGTAGGGCAGAGGGGCAGATCAAGAAATGTATATGATTCTATAATATTCTGCTTTGGATTAAATGCAGTGCATCACCAAGCATGGAAATAAAGCAGCTACTTGATTTCAAATGGAATGGAATGATTAGTGCCAAGGAATGAGATGGAAGGAAATAGTTTCCTTGGGTTGTCTGAAGTTAAGACAATGAAATGAGTTCAATGGAATGAACAGGTTCTTCCTAGCTAATTCCCTGAAACTCCTAATTTCTCTTCAAACATGAACTCAGTGACCCAGTTACAATTCCAGCCGTGGACGTGGAAATGCCGTTCAAGCCTCATACCTGAAGACTTGATCTTTTAATCTCATTTATAACATTCAGTGCAGGTCTGATGGCACATTTAATTCCTGGCAATTGTTAAGAGAAGCTGATACTTCCTTTAGATGGATGTAAACATCCCATCACACTATAAGTGGAAGAATAGGGTCACATGTCATGTGCCACCCAACTATCTACCCTCAAAGATTACATTTGCTGATTGTAGCACGATGTTATGTGAAAAATAGTCGTCATATTTCCCCATCTGAAAATAAGGACTTACTTTAACAAGAGCTCCAGAGATTTGCAATGTGATGCAATTTTTAAATATGAGTCCTTCGATTTGTTTTTTTAAGTAATAATTATAGAATCATTTTATTTAAATTATCCACATGTAACCAGAAAATGTAAATTCATAGTTAGATAACCTTTAGAATATTAACTCTCGGATCTGGGCTGTGCTGATGTCAAGTCTATTCTTCCCTGCTCTTGGGACAATGTTGTGATCCTTTTAGACAATAGACAATAGACAATAGGTGCAGGAGTAGGCCATTTGGCCCTTCGAGCCAGCACCGCCATTCAATGTGATCATGGCTGATCATCCCCAATCACTACCCCGTTCCTGCCTTCTCCCCATATCCCCTGACTCCGCTATCTTCAAGAGCCCTATCGAACTCTCTCTTGAAAGCATCCAGAGAACCCGCCCCCACCTGAGGCAGAGAATTCCACACTCACAACTCTTTGGGTGAAAAAGTGTTTCCTCACCTCCGTTCGGAATGGCTTACCCCTTATTCTTAAACTGTGGCCCCTGGTTCTGGACTCCCCCCCCCTAATCACATCCTGGATTTAGTTTTGGAGATACAGCAGGGAACTTTTCATCAACTGCTGTCACATACTTCTAAACTGTTTCTGGTATAACATTGATAACTTAGAGGCAGCACAGTGATGCAGCTGGTAGATTAATTGCCCTCTGAATAATTACCCTTCATGTATAAGGAGTGGATATCAAAGTGGGATAACGTAGCACTAGAGTGACCAATCGATGGTCAGCCTTGACTTGGTGGGCAGAAGGGCCGATTTCTTTACATTCTGAAGATGCCTTACCTTCTGCATGCTTCCCATTGGGAAAACATCCCACACCCTAGCTCACAAACAATGCAAGTCAAGAGCGCGACAGATAGCACAATGGGCTAAGAGTTCGGCTGGCGACCGGAAGGTAGCCGGTTCAAATCCCGCTTGGAGTGCATACTGTCGTTGTGTCCTTGGGCAAGACACTTCACCCACCTTTGCCTGTAATGGAATGTAATTACGGCGGCAGGCGCGGGCACACCGCGACGCCCTGTGTCTCCCTTTCAAGGGAGATGCTAAAAATGCATTTCGTTGTCTCTGTACTGTACACTGACAATGACAATAAATTGAATCATTTAATTTCATCATCATTTCAAGAACATTTAAGTAATTGAAAGAAACAAACCCCACAGCATACCAATTTTATGTTCATAAGTTTGTAAATTATAGGAGAAGAATTAGGCCATTCGGTCCATCAAGTCTATTCTGCCATTCCATCATAGCTGATCTATCCTTCCCTCTCAGCCCCCTTCTCACCATAACTCCTGACACAAGTACTAATCAAGAATCTGTCAACCTCCGCCTTAAAATATCCATTGACTTGGCTTCATTGTCTGTGGCAATATCCATTGTCTGTGGCAATGAGCTCCACAGATTCATCATCCTGTGACTAAAGAAACTCCTCCTCATCTCCTTTCTAAGGTACATCCTTTTATTCTGAGACCATGGCCTCAGGTCCTTGAATTCCCCAGCAGTGGAAACATCCTCTCCACATTTACTCTATCCAGGTCTTTCACTATTCAAATCGCTGAATATTTGTTGATAGTTTGCCCGAAATTTTTATTGGTTCCTCTTTATGAGATGGCAATCCATGGTCTCAAAAACTGTGCATAATTCCAGAATTTGTTTCACCTAGCTCTCCCTCGGACAACCTACGTCCCTCAACTCTAAACCCCAGAACGTTCGACCAATATCCCTCTGACCATTACTGACCCAACCTCTCAGCCACCAATCATCCAGCACCACTCCCAGGCATGGACATGGGATGGATAGGACAAGTTTGGAGGGACATGGACTAAATGCTGGTAGGTGGGACTAGTGTAGATGAGACATGTTGGCCGGTGTGGGCAAGTTGGGCCACGGGGCCTGTCTCCATACTATATCACTCTATGACTCTCTGACCACCTATCATTAGCAACTTTGCCCCTAGCATTGACCCCCTGACATGATCCACCACCAGAGCTCCATATTTAGAGCAATCCTCCTGCTCCCATGCATGTCTCACCCATAAACTCTCCTCACCCGGATCCTCAATCTTAATTCATGTACAAATGCCTTTCATCAAGCCCTCATCCTTAGCACCGTAATCACCCTCAAGTCCTCAACACCCTAACTTTGAGCAACGATCACAGGCACAACCATGACTGATCACCCATAGTATCCTTTCCCTTGGCCACTCGTACCTAAAAAATTAGCAATCTCCATGAGAATATTCTCAGCAACTGAAACTTCTCAACTCTTGGGCAGAAAATTCCAAAAATGCACTGCGTTCTTAGTTTAGTTCAGAAAAACAGCGTGGAAACAGGCCCTTCATCCCACCAAGTCCACGCAGACAGACGATCATCCCGTACACTAGTTCCATCCTACACAATAGGGACAATTTACCTACAATTAACCAACAAATTAACCAATAAAACTGCATGACTTTTGAATGTGGGAGGAAACTGGAGCACCCGGAGAAAACCCACGCGGTCACAGGAATAACGTTAAAAAAACACCATACAGAGAGCTACCGTAGTCAGGATTGAGCCTGGGTCCCTGGCACTGTAATGCCCCTGTCCCACTTAGGAAACCTGAACGGAAACCTCTGGAGACTTTGCGCCCCGCCCAAGGTTTCCGTGCGGTTCCCGGAGGTTTTTGTCAGTCTCCCTACCTGCTTCCACTGCCTGCAACCTCCGGCAACCACCTACAACCTCCGGGAACCGCACGGAAACCTTGGGTGGGGCGCAAAGTCTCCAGAGGTTTCCATTCAGGTTTCCTAAGTGGGACAGGGGCATAAGGCAGCAACTCGACCACTGCGTCAGGTGAAGATTTATTTACTTCTCACTTCCATCTTGTCTGACCCATTATTTTAAGATTGTGATCTCTAGTTGCAGGTGTCCCAGCCAATACGAACATAATCTCTATATCTTCTAATGGGGCAAAACCACTAACCCAATAATCAGTCTGATGACTCTAATCCGTCCAATCACGAGTATAGCCTTCCTTGGATGAGGAGGCTACACTTAGTCACAATATTCCAGATGAGGTCCCACCATGTCCAACATGCAGAACAATCCTCCTGCTACCATGCATTGCTCACCCATACACTCCCTTCTCCTGGAACCTAAATGCCCTGGGTTTAGGCAAGGCAGTAGATAGGACTGTTTGGTGAACTTTTGTAACTTAGTCGGAACGAAATCGTGGCAACACTTGCGCACTACCTAGGCCAGGTCTGCTGCATGACTTTACTGGGTTGTATGCAAAACAAGACATTTCATTATACCTAGGTGCATGTGACAATAAAATATCATCATCGTCAGAACTGATCACCAAATTTACGTGGAATTCTATGGGTGCACCTTGTTGCAATAGGCAGAGGCAAAACCTTTTCTGGCATGAAAGCAGTGCTCTGAGGCCTGATGTCTTCATCCTCAGCTGCTACCACATTTCCAAATGACCAAAATGACCTTTGGTGCATTGCTTGGCAACCAACAAACATGCTTCTTGTAGACGTCAAGGACATTCCTGCTAATTATTTCCAAATGGCCAAAATGATCACTGTTGCATCACATAGTGACCAATGAATATACATTTGTAGGGCAAGACGGAGATTACAGGCAACTGTTTCCATTAACAAGTGAGTTGGTAAGCAGAGTGCATCATACTAAGAGAATCACCAAAGGAAGAACAGGAGTGATTAGGTTTTTTTACGGTGTGTTGTTGGGACATGGAATGTCAGATTCAATTTTAATTGTTGTCAGTGTACAGTACAGAGACAACGAAATGCATTAACCAAGTGAACCTACCCGAACCAAGTGGTGAAAACAGAACCCAGAATGACTTTTATAAAGGAACTGTGCATATACAGTAGTTACAAAATAAATAAGTAAAAAGTGTGAGAAATGAAAATAATGTAGAATTAAGCATATTCGCAGTTATTCATAAGTTCAGGAATTCGCAAATGCCTTTAGCCGATTGGATACTTTTGAAGTACAATGCCATGTTACCGAAATATATGTAATTAGGAAATGGAAACATGTGAATGAGATATGACTTTCTTTGTGACAAAGCAGTCCTGCTTTATTAGATAGGTTCCTGCCAAGGAGTCTTTTTGTCTTAATAGGATGGGTGATGGCAGGTGATCAGCCCCTCCCAGTAACACAACAAAACAGGAAAATTACAACAGTTATTGAGAATTGGGTTGAAATTTGTTTTTTCCTGAATTGACGTACTTGATTCTGGTCATCCTTGAATCATCAGTATTTATTCATTTTGAGTACTCTTGCAAATGAATGATCTAGACCAGTGTATCTTTTGCAACAATCAATCTTCTGGAGAAACTTAACGTCATTTTCATCTTACATTTTTATTATCAATTCTGTTGTTTGAAATTACATTGCCTTGGATTTTCTCTATTTTATTTTTATTTTCAATGGACTTAACTCCGATGATTTTTTGTACAGATACTGCGAATTTTAAACATTAGTCCACAAAGACGGCATGGGTACAAGCGGAAAGGTTCCACTGTTTTGATGGGGAAATTATATTCGCAAGTAATAAAGAACATGTTTAAGGCTATAAAATACATTGGAGAAGAAGTATATTTGCCATCTTGGAGATCATTACTGAAACTTAGCAAGTTCTGTCACAGCACACTGCCCTCTTCAATGCTCTCCATGGGGTCTCTAACATCATCATCCACTGAGCTTGAGGCTGACAATTATCAGCTTCTCATGATCAATCTTACCAGCATCTAAGAACCACTTCCAAGTTATGTACAGTTCAAAACAGCTATCAGTGTTTGATTAAAACATTGATGCTCGCAACATCACCCTGTCAAAAAGCATTATATCATTCAGAGTTCAAGAATTATAAAGCACGGAAACAGACCTTCCATACAACTCATCCATGTTGGCCCCTCTAAACTAATCTCGTTTGCCCAGACCTGGCTCATATCGAGGCTTTGTTCCCCCCTCAGCTCTTTCCCAACTTTCACTCCCCGACGCCCAATCTTGTCTGAAGAACATCATCTATCCAATTCCCCCAGAGATGCTGCCTGACCCGCTGAGTTACTCCAGCACTTTGTGTTTTGGTTTGGATATAAAATGTTTGCTGCTTGCTATGCTTGAACTCTGTTCCTATTGATCCATGGCGTCAACTTGGATCAATGGGCTCATTGTCTGTGCTCTCAACTCCTGAGACCACCATAAAACATAGTAGTGGGGGTAAGCCACTCAGCACCTCAAGTCTGCCCCTATTCAATCCCATGGAGGTCGACCTGTCCTAGGTCTCATCTCCTCTTGCTAATCAATGCTAATCGCATTTCTTGCATTCGGCTCATTCTCCCTTTCTATCCAAGAACCTGTCCAAATGTCTTTTAAACATAGTACTTGTATCGGCCTCTACCTCCTCCCCTGGCATTTGTTCCATTAAAACACGATGCTCAGTGTGAAAAGCTTGTCCCTCAGATTGCTTTCAATTTCACCCATCTCTCCTCAAAATTAGCCCCCCAGTTTTGGACTCCTCACCCAAGGAAAGGGCCTGATCATCTGCCATGTTTACGCATCCATAATTTTATAAATTTCTATATGGTTACCCATCAATCGTTTATTTTCCAGTGGGAACAAACCCTGCCAATCAAATCTCTCCACAGTCATTATCCTTTAACTTTCTCCCCTCTTACTCTGAAGCAGTACCCTCTAGTTTTTGACACCCCTGCCCTGGAAAAAGATTCTATCTATCATATGTATGACCCTTATCTGTATTAACCTTTATTAAGGATATCCCTCAGTCCCTTACATTCTGGTGAGCATAAACCTAGCCTATTTTGTCCCTCCTTATCATTAAAGGGCCTGTCCCACTCGGGCGATCTAATCCGCGAGTTTGCCTTCGACATACTCGCAGCATGGTCGACATGAGGTCGTAGGAGGTCTTCGTAACTTTCCTTCCATGCTCAAGAGTGGTCTCCGCGTACTCGAGGCCTCAGCTAGGTCGCGGCGTTTTTTTCAATGTGTTAAAAAATGCCCGCGACTAAAAAAAGGTCGCCATGGAAAAAATCGATACTTTTTTTACTCGTAGGTTTAGTCGTAGTAGGACGGCATGTTAGTCGTAGGAATTCGAGGGTAGTCGAAGATAGTCGTAGACAGTATTCATCATAGTCGAAGGGAGGTTGAAGAAGATCGAAGGAGGTCGTCTTCACTCTCCACTATTCGGTGTCCAATTTTCCCAAAGTTAGTCGTAGCTAGTCGAAGCTGGTCTTCAACATTGTCGAAGGAGGTCGAAGAAGGTCTTCAACATGTCATTTTTTCAAACTCTTCTAAACTCGCCAATTAGGTTGCCCAAGTGTGGGACAGCCCCTTAAACCCCTCTATTCATCCTGGTGGATCTCTTCTGCAGACTTTGCAATGCTACCGTACTCTTCCTGGGGTATGGCGACCACAACTGTGTGCAAAACCTTTGGCCTAACCATTGCTTTCTACAGTCACAACAACATGACATCCTAACTCTATACCTAATGGAAACACAACAGACTGCAAATGCTGGAATCTTGAGCAAAACTGAAAGTGCTGGAGAAACTGAAGGAAGGTCCCGACCCAAAATCCTGTCCATTCCCTCTCCAGATGCAGCTGAGTTGCTCCAGCGCTTTGATCTATACTCAATGCCTTGGCCTATGAAGGCAGGTATGCCAAATGCCTTCTTCCCTATACCCTATCAACCTGTGTTGCCATCTAAGAGAACCATGAACTTGCACCCCGTTTTTTTGCAAATCAATATTCCTGGTGCCCCTGCCTGTTACTGGCCATAGACTTCCAGTCAGAAAAACAAACCCCCACGACTCCCATCTGCCTTTTATCATCAAGCCAATTTTGGACCCAGTTTACCAACACACCTCGGATCCCATGTGCTTGAACCTTCTGCATCAGCCTTGTCAAAAATCTTGCTAAAGTCCATATAGACATTGGTTGCTGCCTTGCCATCATCAGTTTTCTTCATTACCTCCTCGACAAACCTGGTCAAATTTGTGAATACAGAACCATGCTGACTCTCGCTAATCAGTTCAAGTGAACAACAGTTCTACCTCTTAGAATTGTTTCCAATAATTTTGATGCTACTCTTGTGAGGCTCACTGGAGTTTCCTTCCTTATCCCACCTTTTTGAATCAGGGAATAGCTTTGCTATCCTGCAGTCTTCTGGAACATCACCCAAGAATAATGAAGAACCAACAATCTCTGTCAGAGCCCCAGTGATCTCCTCCCTTGCTTTCCTTGGCAACCTGGAATTGATCCCATCTGATGTAACTCCTCATGTGAAGCATTCTATTCGTTATTATGTCTGCTTCTATGCTTAATGTTGCTGCCCTGTTCAGAAGAGCTGGAGGAAGAAATTACTGTACTTAGAGTTTTGCTCCCTGGGAAGTCCCTGCCACTAGTATTTTTTTGTCTGTTCACCTACTAAGATCGCACCCCCTTATTCAGTCCCAGTTCCAGTGCAAGTGCTGGACTATGAAAGGGTTCCTGCTTAGAAAGGTTCTTCTGCTCTGCGATGCCTTTTTCAGGAGACCCTGGTGTTGAGAATGAATTAAAAATAAAAGGCCAGAATCTATGATAGCACCGACTCATCGAGTGATAGCAAATACATGGCATTAAGTCGCAGACTATTGTATGAAGATCATAAAGTCATAACGTCATACTCATAAGTGATAGGAGCAGAATTAGGCCATTCAGCCCATCAAGTCTGCTCTGCCATTCAATCATGGCTAATCTATCTCTCCCCCCAACCCCATTCTCCTGCAATTCTCCCCATAACCCCTAACACTAGTACCAATCAATAATCTATCTATCTCTGCCTTATCCATTGACTTGGACTTCAAAGCCTTCTGTAGCAAAGAATTCCACAGATTCACCACCCTCTGACGAAATAAATTCCTCCTCATCTCTTTCCTAAAGGAAGTCCTATAATTCGGAGGCTATGACTTCTAGTCCTAGAGGTATTGTACTTGCTTGTTTCTGGATATTTCTAAAGGCCTGTAAATCGTAGTGGGAGAGCCAGTCTAGGAATATCCTACATTGGCAGTCTGCGTTCCCGCTGTAGGAATATGGTTGGGTTCTGTAAACATATGAAGTAAACGGTGAATGGCAGGGGCCTGAGAAGTGTTATGAAACAGCGAGACCCTGGGGTGTAAGTGTATAATTTCCTTAAAGTGGCAATAGAGTTGGACAGAGTGGTGAAGAAGGCTTATGGTACGTTGCCTTCATTCACCAAGACATTAAGTAAAGCACTTCCGTTCCCTCCAACATGAAGCATGAAGCACAGGCAGGAGTGCAAAGGGGGATTGCTGGAAGTGTTCATGGAGCGAACACAAGTTCTTTTCCCAGTTCGTGCCAGGCGAATCCCAAAAAGTCAGGTTCATCAGGCGTGACGTTGCCAGGCCAACATCCATCAACCTCAGCGACCAAATCCACTGTCAGCTCATTGGGCAAGGGCATGTGAACTTCTTCACCAACCTTCTCAACGACACATGACAAAAGCCTTCTTTGCCTCTCTACCTCCTCAGTGAACACGTGCAGCGTGATACCTTGGACCTCTGCTCACGCTGCCTAACAGCACAACGATGTTGCAAAAGCTCCATGCCCAGACTACAGAAATTCAGGAGTTAAAATGGCCTGGGTCGGGTTTTGGCTGCCGCAGATGCAATTTGAGCTGGCGTTCACAGAAAATGGGCTCTGAATTAAACTTCAGGCATTCCTTTCTCCTTTCCAGATTTCATTTGGAAAATTATATTAGAAGTAAAATGACAGGCACTTCATCACAATTAGTTTAGTTTTTTAGTTTAGAGCTACAGCGTGGAAACAGGCCCTTCGGCCCAAAGAGTCCACACCAGCCAGTGCTCCGCATGCACTAGCACCATCCTACACACTAGGGACAAATTATAAGTTTTACTTAAGCCATTTCACCGACAAATCTGTACGTCCTTGGAATGTGGGAGGAAACCGGAGCGCCCTGGAAAACGCACACTGTCAAAGGAGAACGCACTAACTCCAGACAAACAGCACCCATAGTCAGGATCGAACCCAGGTCTCTGGCACTGTAATGTAGCAACTCTACTGCTGCACCACTGTGCCGCCCTTTATAAGTTTTTAGTTTTTAGTTTAGTTTTAGAGATACAGCACGGAAACAGTGCCTTCGGCCCACTGAACCCACACTGACCGGTGCACCCCACACATTAAACCTATCCTGCACTCAAGATAATTTACATTATACCAAGCCATTTAACCTACAAACCTGTCCATCTTTGGAGTGTGGGGGGAAACCAAAGATCTCAGAGAAAACCCACTTGGTCACGGGGAGAACGTACAAACTCCGTACAGACAGCACCCGCAGTCGGGATTGAACCTGGGTCTCTGGTGTAGCAAGGCAGCAACTCTATCGCTGTACCACTGTGCTGCCCTTTAGAAGCTTGGGTAAAACAGCTGGGTAACGTTATCATACACATCACCCTAGAAGCTCCAACTTGACTGACTAATGCTTGGATGGGTGCAATAATCCAGGCAATATACTAACTCCAAAATGAGTGTTTAGGTATCTAAAACGTTAGCTCTTAGATCCGCTTCTTTCTGGTGTAGCCTGGAGGGGAACTTACCCTTAAGTGATGAATTCATCACATTTTCATTCTTGAATGCTAAACTGAATCCCTAACACAGCAAATTGATAAATAATACATATCCAGTTAATAAATTGCTAGTTCTATCTGACTAAATGTTAGTGCGGCTCCGTCATTCATAATTAGATCTGCTCTCCAATATTTGAAGCAATTCACCGCTGGAGTACATTTTGGATAAGGTGTTTGCAACTGAATGATAAGCCCCCATTTGTAGGAATCAACGGGACATATTTCAGTCACCTTTAACACTGCAGGATTCCATTGCCTGAAATGCCTCTGACCAGTAATAATAGATTGCTTCAACGTATACTTCCAGCAGGCTTTAATTTCCAATACTTCACCTTCTATCATGTTGGTGATGAATGCAGGATTTTGTATTCATGCTTACTGAGGTTCGGGGTGCAAGAAGCTCATTGTAACTAGCTACAGTCTGACAGAGTTATAATTCAGATATTGCTTAAGGAAAAGTGAAATGGAGAACTAGTCTTGCGGGTGCTCCAACAAACACTCTGGACCCTAAGACTGAAAGAGCCCCGAACTATAAACTCATTACTGGCCAGCGGCATCTACATTTCAAATACAGTTGCTATGTAATAGGCTGTATAATGCATTAAATCATTGTGCCAGCACCTGTGCAACCACAGTGGGGACATAAATTCTCTTTCCTTACTACACCTGAATGGTTGGCTGGTAGTAATCTATGTTAGGTCTGAAGGCAGTTTGTAGCGCTTATTCTCCATGACAGACGACAATGTAGGAGTGCTGACAAAAGGAAGGGTCTGAAGAAGGGTCTCGACCTGAAACGTTACTCATTCCTTCTCTTCAGAGATGCTGCCTGTCCCGCTGAGTTACTCCAGCATTTTGTGTCGTTGTTCTGACAAAAGGAACTGCTGGTTTGACAAAACAAAACACATAAAATGCTGGAGTAACTCAGCAGGTCAGGCAGCATCTCTGGAGGACATGGATAGGTGGCATTTTCGTTCTTCAGACAAGAATAGCTGAATATATATTTGAATATGTGGAATGAGACTCTGTTCTGCTGGCTCTAGTGGATAGGAAAACTTAAAGAAAAGGCAATTGAAATATGTAAAGGATCAAATTAAATTGTCTTGGTATGAACTGAGCGGTTTCCCTGTACATGGTTTGCTTTGGCTGGCATTGAAAATGGAAGTGATAGTTGCAGGATAGGGTTCAGAATGATGGAGTTCCCAATCTCACAAGGTCGTGCATGCTAAAACCCCTGTCCCACGGTACGAGTTCATTCCAAGCGTTCTCCCGAGTTTGCCCTGATTCGAACTCGGAGATTTACGGTAATGGCCACTCGTCGGTACTCGGGGCTCCCGTGGACATTTTTCATCATGTTGAAAAATCTTCACGAGTCTTCCCGAGTACCTGCCGTTACCGCTAAGAGACGTCCCCGAGCTCCGACGTACCGGCTACGTTCATTCTCCGTGCTCACCACGAGTTTGATTTTTTAAAACTCGGGAGAGCTCTTGGAATGAACGCATACCGTGGGACAGGGCTATTACTCTTTAGTGTACACTCAAGACACAAGAGACACTGAGAAAAGGTAGGGAAATGAGGCTCAGTTTGGAAGGACATCCCATTGAATCATTAAGCCAGTTTGAGAACCTTTATGACCAACTGGTGCCCATAGTTCTTTGTACAGTATGGGAAGGAATTGCAGGCGCTGGTTAAAACCGAAGATAGACACAAAACGCTGGAATAATCAGCAGGACAGGCAGCATCCCTGGGGAAAAGGAATGGGTGACGTTTCTGGTCGAGACCCTTCCTCAGACTAGTTAGGGATAAGGGAAACGAGGGATATAGACGATGATGTAGAGAGATATAAAAAAACATGAAGAATGCAGGCGCTACCATATATGCGTGTTGTGGATAATGAAGAAAAAGCAAAAATGATGGAAAAAGGAAACAGGCCATTGTTAGCAGAACAAATCAAAATAGGACGTACATTTGTTTGCTACACCTTTGAACAGGTGAAAATGAGAAGCTGGTAAAGTGAATTGGGTAAATCAGGGGAGGGATTGCCTGGGTTTCAACAAACTAAGTTACAGAGATAGGTTGAATAAGTTATGGTTATTTCTTTAAAATGATGAGAGGGATAGGAGTTGAGATAGGGAAAGAGGGGGGGGGGGGGGGGAATGCCGGGGTTACTTGAGGTTAGAGAAATCAATATTCATACCACTGGGCTGAAATTGACCCAAGCAAAATATGAGATGCTGTTCCTCCAATTTGTGTCGAGCCTCACTCTGACCATGGAGGAGACCTAGGACAGAAAGATCTGTGTGGGAATGGGAAGGAGAATGAAAGTGTTTAGCAACCAGGAGATTAGGTAGGTTCAGGCGGGCTGAGCCAAGGTGTTCAGTGAAACGATCGCCCAGTCTTCGTTTGGTCTCGCCGATGTATAAGAGTCCACATCTTGAACAACCGATACAGTTGATGAGTTTGGAGGAGGTGCAAGTGAACCTCCGCCTGACCTGAAATGAATGTCGGGGTCCCTGGACAGAGTTGAGGGAGGAGGTATATCGGGACAGGCGTTGCATAATCTGTGGTTGCAGCAGAAGGTACCTGGGGAGGAGGTGGTTCGGGTGGGAAGGGATGAGTTAACCAGGGAGTTGCGGAGGAAACAGTATCAGCAGTAGGCTGGGCTAGGCTGGTCCTCACCCTTAACAACTTCTCCTTTGATTCCTCCCTCCAAGTCCAAGGCGTAGCTATATCACCGACATGGGCCCCAGCTATGCCTGCCTCTTTGTAGGGTACGTTGAACAATCCCTGTTCCAGGAGTACACTGGCCCTATTCCCCAAACTCTATCTCCGTTACATCGATGACTGCATCGCTGCTACCTCCTGCACCCATGCAGAACTCATGGACTTCATCAATTTCACCACCAATTTTCATCCTGCGTTCAAATTTACTTGGACCATCTCCGACACCTCCGTCCCCTTTCTTGATCTCACAGTCTCCACCACAGGAAATAGACTATTGACTGACCCACTGACTCCCACAACTATCTCGACTACACTTCTTCCCATCCTGCTTCCAGCAAAGACTCTATCCCCTACTCCCAATTCCTCTGTCTACGCCACATTTACTCTCAAGATGAGGTGTTCCATACCAGAACATCCGAGATGTCCTCATTCTTTAGGGAATGAGAATTCCCCTCTCCCATCACAGATAAGGCCCCCACTCGTGTGTTTCCTCGGTACCCCTCAGCTCTGCCCTTGCTCCCCTCCCCTTAGTTGCAACAGACAGAGTCCCCCTAGTCCTTACCTTCCACCCCATCAGCCGTCGCATACAACGCATAACCCTCTGAAGTTTTCGCCACCTCCAACGGGTTCCCACCACTAGCCACATTTTCCCACCTCCACCACTTTCCACCTTCTGCAGAGACCGTTCTCTCCGCAACTCCCTGGTTAACTCACCCCTTCCCACCCAAACCACCTCCCCCCACCCCCCCCCCAGATAACTTCCCCTGCAACCACAGAAGATGCAACTATACCGTTCGCTATACCTCCTCCCTCGACTCTGTCCAGGGACCCTGACAGTCCTTTCAGGTTAGGCAGAGGTTCACTTGCACCTCCTCCACCCTAATCTACTGTATCCGTTGTTCAAGATGTGGACTCTTATACATCGGCGAGACCAAACGCAGACTGGGCGATCGTTTCACGGAACACCTTCGCTCAGCCCCCCTGATCTCCCGGTTGCTGGACACTTTAATTCTCTTTTCCATTCTGACACAGACCTATTTGTCCTTGGTCTCCTCCATTGTCAGGGTGAGGCTAAATGCAAAGTGGAGGAATAGCATCTCATATTTCGCTTTGGCATTTTACAGCCCAGAGGTATGAATATTGATTTCTCTCACTTCAGGTAGCCCCGGCATTCCCTCTCTCTCTATCCCTCCCTCACCCAAGTCCCACAAGCTTCTCATTTCCACCCTACAAACAGTTTCCTTTATCGTTACTTTTTTGCATATCTTTTATTCATTGATCTTTATCTCTCCATGTCACCGCCTATATCTCTCGTTTCCCTTGTCCCTAACCAGTTTGAAGAAGGGTCCCGACCCGAAACGCCACCCATTTCTTCTCTCCAGAGATGCTGGCTGTCCCGCTGAGTTACTTCAGCTATTTGTGTCTTTCTTAAGTATCAAAAAGAGATCAGTTCGCAAGTATACTTTAAGGTGTGGCTTAATTAACTGTACTCTTGCCTCTGGGGTTCTTTTGATTTCTTACAGCAATAATTTGACCACAAAACCTGATACTGCAGTTCAGTATTGACACAATACACGTATTGACTGGGGTGCTAACTATCTGATGCAACACTAATATTTGGTCCCTGTATGCTCTTTTGGGTGGATATAAAATATTCCATGCCATTAGGGTTGTTATTTTCTTTTTCTTTCCTTTTAAAATATTTTTATTCGTTTTTTTCAAAAACAAAAACAAAACAACAAAAAAACAATGATAAACATAACAATGATATTGATACATAGGGATCAGGAATACATTAATAACAGGTATAACCTAAATATGAGTCCAGTGTCAAAATACACATTGAATATAGACCTCCCGGTCTCTATGTAAATATAGTTAAGTGTTTACAAGAGAACTTATATATATATAAAAACAAAAAGATAAAAAGAAAAAAAAAAGAAAAAAAGAGAAAAAAGGAAAAAGGCAAAAAACAAAACCCCCCTAAACTAGAAAAAAAAAAGCAAAACAGAATCTGAGCTGCGAAGAATTTCAACAATTTAAGTCCCTGTTTGTCGTCAAGTCCGTTCAAACGTATAAAGGTAAAATAATTATTTGGTACAACAATTTATGTTATATGAAAATGTTGAAAATATATCCAACGTCCTGCACAATATGTACCTCTCAGCCAAAATCACTGAATGATACATCATTATCTCAATGCTGTTTGTGGGATACTCCCAAGCATAAATTGGCTGCTGGATTTCTAACAATACCAAATGGCTAAACTTCAAAGGTATTTGAAAAGCAAAAAAAAGCTGCCAATGCTGAAAATGTTAATTTCATATTTTATATATTTAATATCTTATATAAATTTATAAAACGTTATATAGTAATGAATACTCCATAGACTGAGCAATATCCATGGAGGGAGATACTAAAACATTCCAAAGTGTACCATTTGGTTATAAACCCTTTGAGATGTCATGAAAGGTGTAAGTCTTTATATTGCCTCTTTCCAAATGAAAAAGACTGTGCAATTTGGTTCCCGTTCTCAAAACACATTTATTTTTATCCCATCATGGTTTAATTTCATTGCAGTTTTGTATGCTGACATATTCTGAAGAAAGAGAACAGTACATTTCACTGAGCTCTTTGCCACCCTCACCCACACCCAGCAGTCTACTGAGAATGAAGTTTAATTGTTGAGGGTATCTTGAGATAATTGACATCAATTGGAGAAACACTTTTGGTGACAGAAATAATCTCAGTGCCTTTAGTCTTTGGAGAGGAAAGGGATTACATAGGAGTCCCACCGGAAATAGCTAATACAGTAATTGTTTGAAAAAAGAAAGACACAAAATCCTGGAGTAACTCAACAGGTCAGGCAGCATTTCTGAAGAACGTGAATCGGTGATGTTGCAGGTCGGGGAAGATCTGAAAAGTCCTGACTCGAAACATCACCTAGCCATATTCTCCAAAGATGCTGCCTGACAAGCTGAGTTACTCCAGCACTTTGTGTCCTTTTGATGTAAACCAGCACCTGCAGTTCCTTGTATCTACAGTAATTCGTTGTTTAATTTCCTTTTGTTATAGGCTTGTTGATACAGTGGGGAACATGTATCATTTCATTCTCGATATGTTCATTATTCCATTGAATTAGGTTTTAAGGCAGCTGGAGATATGATGAGCTGAAGTGGAGATGAACCATATGCTCGAGAGTTGACAAAACAGTTGAAAAAAAAGCCTTTCAACAATGAAAAAGGAGTGGAAATCTCAATTTGAGGATGATCTGAACAAAGATGGTAACTCCAAAATGAATGAGAAAATCAACGATTACAGGACGCGTTACAAGAACCTTTATCAGCAAAAGCTCACAAAAGATGACGCTTTGCTCATTGGATTTCTTTTAAGGTTGTGGAGAAAAGGCGGGAAGACAGATTATACGAAGCTACAATTTCATCCTTGGGTGAAGCAGCAGTTGATCCATTCTATTAACTTCAGCACTTGACCCAGCTCCGCAAGTCCACAGCCAACACTGGCGAGTGCTATGTTATTTCAATGTATATTATTCTAAATTATATTTAGAAGTATATTTTAAAATTGATTTCATTTAAGAATATGCATTGTGTTGCCCTGATGAGAACCCAACTCCAACCTGTGCACTGTGCACTTCATGAGAAAATAGGGATCGCTTTGTGTTATTTTGTTCCATAAATCAATGATGATATTAAGCCAAGAAACAAGGAACTGCAGATGCTGGTTTACACAAAAGGACACAAGGTGCTAGAGAAACTCAGCAGGTCAAACAGCATCCCAGAGAACATGGATAGATGACATTTCAGGTCAGGACCCTTCATCAGTCTGAAGAAGGGTCCTGACACGAAGCATCATCTGTCCATGTTAGTGAGAGATGCTGCCTGACCGATTGAGTTGCTCCAGCACTTGTTGTCCTTTGAAGTGAAGAGTTGCAGTGCAGTCATGCTTCCGAACACTTACAAGATAATTGCCCTTGTGAAATGGTGACACAGGTTAAGGCTACTTGTTTGGTTATGTGAAGATGGTGCTGGGTTCCCATTGCAGCACACTGAACCCTGTGTTAAACATTCTCCTGCAGCGGTGGACCACTGTGGGAACTGGCCCAGTAAAGATGAAAAGAAAACATTTGTGTGACTGAAAAGTACACTCACGGCTGATGGTGATCCCACAACATTGCTGCTTTTAAGGCAGACTGATGTATAGGAAGGCATCGATCCCATGACATAACAAAACTGTTCCATCAAGTTCAGAAATATATTGCGCCATCTTCATTATTTCTGGGTCTTCATTTACCCTGCATCAAAAATCTTGGAGCTACCTACCTCACCTCCGTCTTACATCAGAAGTGCTGCAGTTGCTCAAGAAGGCAGCTCACCATTGCCTCCCTCAGCAAGTAATGCAGCATAAAAATAAATACTGGCCTCACCAGCCAAGCCCTTTTCCTACAAAATACAACCAGGTAGTCCTGGGAGAAGGTTGTCGAGTTGCTTCCTTCTTCCTGTTGAGGTTTACGAGAATGATCCCAGGAATGATTGGGTTCACAGATGTTGAGCGTTTGACGGTACTGGGCCTGTACTCGCTGGAGTTTAGAAGGATGAGGAGGGACCTCTTGAAACTTGCTGAATAGTGAAAGGCTTGGACAGAGTGCATGTGGAGAGGATGTTTCCACTGGTGGTAGATCCAAGGACCAGGAGTCATAGCCTCAGAATAAAAGGATGTGCCTTTTGAAAGGACATGAGGAGGAATTTCTTTAGTCAGAGGGTGGTGAATCTGTGGAATTCATTGCTACAGAAGGCTGTGGAGGCCAAGTCAATGGATATTTTTAAGGCAGAGATTGACAGATTCCTGTTTAGTATGGGTATTAAGGGTTTATGGGGAGAAGGTAGGAGTCTTGAGAGGGCAAGATAGATCAGTCATGATTGAATGGCGGAGTAGACTTAATGGGCCATCTGGCCTAATTCTGCTCCTATAACCTATGAACTTATGACCTTATGAATTTTGAAAGCAGTCACTCAAGACTGATAATGACTTGTGTGTTCTGTGGATTTGAGGTGGCTGATGAGGCCAATGTACGAGCCCACACACTCTTCCACAGATGGGACAGGAAGTGTTTGATGGGGCAGGTCAGCAGGTAGTGAGATGATCTGTGTTTTTTCTGCCATTGATATGGGATCCCTGGGAGCTCCTGATCCTTCTCAATATCACCCTCAATGCTCCTTCTCCATTTCCCCGTGGTCACGGACAAGAGATTCCTTGGAATCTGTATATGGAGTTCTTCTTTAATGAAGGCTTGAGAGCACCCTTGAATCTTTTGCTCTATCCACCATATAACCATATAACAATTACAGCACGGAAACAGGCCATCTCGACCCTTCTAGTCCATGCCGAACACATAATCTCCCCTAGTCCCATATACCTGCGCTCAGACCATAACCCTCCATTCCCTTCCCATCCATATAACCATCTCCCAAGCCAGACCTTGAAATAAAGATATAGGTACGGTTCGATACGATACGATACGATAAAACTTTATTTACCCCAGGAGGGAAATAGATCTGCCAACAGTCATAAAAACACAAAATACATGAAACTTGAAATTAAAATGACTGCAAGGGCATGTCAGGGAAGAGTTGTCTTTTGTGGGGTCCTGATAATTTCAACATGATCTTCTTGTGACAATACTTCTGTTAATGATCCTGGTTTGTGTGCGAGGGGCAGCATATGAATGCGTGCAATACTAGCGAATCCCCGTGGTCATGCTGAGTGTGGTCTACAGGAAGAGTAGATGAAACTTTCTCCACTTGAGAACAAGGTTTGGGTGATCTCCCAAACATGGCCCTAAATATAAAACGGTGACATTGGCAGAGATCAATAGCAGTAGCCTGCGGCAAGCGAGCTCGGTGATCTCCACGTTCAACACAGCCCAGGCATATTTGTGAGGCTGCTTTTAAACATTGCCGGAGGTCAGAGATCTCAGTGCGAACAATGAATGCAGTTTGTGTGTTGCCTCTTTAGCCAGCATGGTTCAAAGGGAAGTGACATAGCAGATCAGGTTATTCTCTGAATTAGTACGAAATTATGTTTTCAGACCATAGACACAAAATGCTGGAGTAAAGGGCCTGTCCCACTTGGGCGTCATTTGCGCGTCATTACATAACATCATTTACGCGTCATGACGAATGCGCGCGCGTCGTGACGCACACGTGATGTGTGCATGGTGCGCATTACGCGCGCGCGGTGACGTAGGCAGTGACGCGCGGGATGTACAAAATCTTCACGTGCCATCTATGTGACGCCCAAGTGGGGCAGGCCCTTAACTCAGTGGGACGGGCAGCATCTATGGGGAGAAGGAATGGGTGATGTTTCAGTCTGTAGAAGGGTCTTGACCCGAAACGTCACCCATTCCTTCCCTCCAGAGATGCTGCCTGACCCGCTGAGTTACTCCAGTATTTTGTGTCTATGCTCAGTTTAAACCAGCATCTGCAGTTCCTTCCTACTCATGATTTCAGACCAGTCAGGTTGTAAATCGTGCTGGGATTGGGTTTTGCACGTTGCCCTACCACTGAAAGGCAAAGGCATGAGGGCGAAGGAAAATGCAGTGGAGAAATTAGGAGTAGAATTGCCTGACGGTGGGTGCTGGGACATCCAGAGATGGCTGAAATATTACTTTGCTGGGTTAAGCCAACTTTCAACTTGACAGCACTCATTTCTGGAGTTGTACAAAGGAAATGTTAAACTAAAGTCATCAGATGAGGTGGGACAAATGGGGTATGCAGATGCAAGGTTGAAATACAAATGCAAACCAGACCGATAATAGAAAGATCCTCGGGGAAGTGGAAATGGAAATGAGCAGATAAAATATTTAAAAAATGAGTCCAAAGGTTTAGCACAAGATTATAAATTGTAAACAGGCGATAGTTTAAGGTTTGTGGGCAATAATTGATGTTGAGTATTTTATATCTACCGATATAAAGGAAGAATATGCTCTCAAAGTCAGCGTAAAAGGGGATGCAATTGAGAAAAACAAGTTAACAATAGTAAAAAAAGGGAGGAGCAGAAAGGTATATGTAAATCGATATTGCCTGCCACAGAAGGCTGTGGAGGCAATGTCAGTGGATATATTTAAGAGAGATAGAGAGATTCTTGATTAATACGGGTGTCAGAGGTTGTGGGAAGAAGGCAGGAGATTGGAGTTAGGAGGGAGAGATAGATCAACCATGATTCAATGGCAGAGTAGACGATGGGCCGAATGGCCTAATTCTACTCCTATAACTTATGATCTTATGGTATATGTACAGTGGCGTACTGGCCAGGGTGTCAGCTTGCCCGATGGCAAGTTGGCCCCTGAAGTGGCAGCAAGTGATGGCAAGTGGGCCCCTGTTAAATGATAGCATTGTAGTTTTGGGTGTGCCCCCTTTGTCTCCTGGCAACCAATATTTTTAGACCCGGTCCGCGACTGGATATGTACCTCAACAAAATATATTCTAGCTTACTGAGAGAACAAAGGAGGAAGCCTTGCAGAACTGACAATTATCTTCCAACCAACATTGGATGCAGGATTTGACCATTATAAATGTTGCACGCAGTTGTTTAAAAATGGATACACTGATATGTATCTGCCGGCCAGTTACTTTAATCTCGATGGTGGTAGTGATAGCCTTGAACAAAATTAATAGTTTAATAAATGTGAATTAATAAAGGAGAGCAAACACAGGTTATCTAAAAGCAATTCAGGTTTACTTAACTTGAATGAGTTTTTAAATGGGAGAACAGGAAAGATCAATTAGATCCACTGGCTTGGACTGGGGAGTACAGGGCAGAGTCTCAAAAACATTGGAAATGTAGTAAACAATAAGAAAAGTAATCATAGAATATGAGAAACCATGCAGTTGATGGAATGGGTAGACACACAAAAGGTGAAATTTAATACTGAGAAGTGCAAAGTGATACATTTTGGTGGAGGAAGCCAATGTAATCTGCAGGGTACGGTTGTGAAAGGGGGAATCAGAAACATTGAGACTGAGGGATATAAGTGCAGAAATCTCTGAAGGTGGCAACATAGGTTGAGGAAGCAGTTAAAAAGCAAATGGGATTCTGGGCTTTATAAATAGTTTATCAGATCAAAAACGTTCTATTGAAGTTCTTTCAAATACTAGTTCAATGCCAACTAAAATATTGAGCCCACTTCTGGGCACTGGCGTTTAGCAAGGATGTGAGAACTAGGGAGAGAGCAGAAAAGATTAGCAGGACTAGATATGTTCAGAGTTTAGAGAGAGAGAAAGAGAGAGAGAGAGAGAGAGAGCGATACAGTGTGGAAACAGGCCCTTCGGCCCACCAAGTCCATACCGAACAGTCATTACCCATACACTAGTTCTATCTTACACACTTGGGACAATTTACAGAAACCAATTAACCTCAAAAGCTGCACATCTTTTGAATGTGGGAGGAAACTGGAGCACCTGGAGAAAACTCACGTGGTCACAGGGAGAATGTACAAACTCTGTACAGATAGCACCCGGAGTCAGGATCGAACCACTGTAAGGCAGCAACTCTACTGCTGCGTCACTGTGATGGAAGGCAATAAAGTTCAGTCAGTCTTCCTCCTTTTGTTCACCCATGTTTGGGGCCTTGACCCCTCGTCGGGATGATGGAAACTCCGACGTCGGGAGGGATGGAACACACTTGGAGTGCCCGAATCGATGTCTTTCTTACCGGAGACCGCGGCTTCTCCATATTATAGGCTGCAGGCAGGCCAGCGGACGGAGCTCTTCTCCGGCGATCCCCGGCAAGGAAGCCCTGGTAAAGTCCGCTCCATGCCCGCTGCTAGAAGCTCCGCAGACCACAATGTTAAAGTCAGCAGGCCGGCGGTCAAAGAGGCTGGAGAGGCTGGGATTGCCCTCCTTCAAGCAAGGACAGATGAGAAGATATTTGAGAGAATTGTTCAAGATCATAAAGGCGAGAGACAAGATAAACACAGAGAAGCCGTACATCTTGTTTGAACGACCAAGAACCAGAAAACACAGATTTAGAAGATTGAAGGAAGAATTAGAGGAGAAATGATGAGAATTGTTATTTTGCAATAAGTAGTTATATTGTGGAATGCAATGAATGTAAAGCACAGTGGAAGTAGATTAATTTATATATTTTGGATGAATTTAACAGATACTTGAAGGATATATAAATTGCAGAGGTATACAGAAGGGACTAACTGAATGCTTTTTGTAAAAGAACAGCATAGGTTTGATGGACAGAATGGCCCTTCCATACTGTAACAATTCTGTGACTCAATGGATGGTTGTTGTGAGAATATGCCACGCAGGTACATGGAATCCTGCAATGAGAGAGAGGTTTTTGTTGCCATTTATTGATATTTATTGATTGGCAATTCTTGTTCACTTACAGCTGAAGTGTTGATTATATATGATTAAGATCATTCCTCCTTATGGTGGTGCCACTGGTAGAAAGTGTGATGCAGCTGGGCTTTTGCTGAGAAATGTTAAAGCCGTACCTTAGAGTCTAATATCCAACTCAATCAGATTATGCCCAATCTTAACTTCAATTCCATCTCCCTGCTTTTGGTGCTATTCTTTCATTAATTACCCTGACAGATTAAAACTCCATTTATTTCAGTACTGCAGATTTCAATGAAGGCAGTTTGTCTCAGTGTTGCATGGGCGAAAGTTTCAGATTTCATCGATCGCTTGCGTGAAATACACTTCTTGATTTGAATCCTGCAGGGCTCGGCTCTTTTACTAAGTATGTGCCTAAGTATAAGCAAGAACTGTACACAATATTTCAATAGCTTCCGACCAATATTCTGTGCAAATCAATCAGAATCAATTGGGGCGGCACGATGGCGTAGCGGTAGAGTTGCTGCCTTACAGTGTGTGCAGTGCCGGGACCCATGTTTAATCCTGACTACTGGTGCTGCCTGTGTGGAGTATGCACGTTCCCCCCGTGATCGTGTGGGTTTTCACTGAGATCTTCGGTTTCCTCCGATAATCCAAAGACGTCCAAGTATGTAGGTTAATTGGCTTGGTATACGTGTAAATTGTCCCTAGTGTGTGTAGGATAGTGTTAACGTGTGGGGATCGCTGGTCAGCACGGACTCAGTGGGCCGAAGGGCCTGTTTCTGCACTATATCTCTTAAACTAAAAACTAAAACTTATTTCCCTTTACATTATAGCTCCATTGTGACAACATTCCACTAGTCTCTTTGATTTAAAATAATTTGTACATTTGCATACCCAAATCCCCCTTCACATTTACTGTTCCTAGTCTTTGGTTCAGAAAATAGTCTGATTTGTCTTTCTTTGTACCCAAGTACCTCATACTTCCTTATACTGAATTCCACCTGGCAAAGATTTAGCAGTGCACTTAATCCTCGTGTTTACTTGACACTGCTTCTAAACTCCACTTTGACCCAAAGGTTTCCAGATCCGATGGTGATCAAAGAGTGAAGGATGTGCTGGACCACGAGGTTACAGATTTTTGAGCGAGATACAGTTTTGCTGCTGCTGCTGTTAGCTTGCAATTCCTCGCAGATATCCAGCTCTGATCTGCTGGCTTTATCCTCTTTTAGGAAGGCAGCAGGGTAACCGATGTGAAGGTGAAACTGTGAGAAGATCACCTTTTGCCAAAGGCATCATAGACCGATGTGCTGGCAGTGGATAAGTTAGCGAGGCTGAGATTTAAGACACGACCACTTCATCAAGTGATTCAGGTCCTGTATGGTGGCTAAATACTTCAGGACTCTGCTGGTTGGATCAGTAGTGCAATCACCGAGGTACTTACAGGTGCACAGTGAAAACAATTACATCCGAAGACATCCTGTGTATTTGCTGCCCTTAGAACCTCCTTGCAGTAATAACCAGGATGGAGGCCTAGTGAATTGAGGGGTAGGTGATAATCAACAGGAGGGTTACTTGACCTTGTTTGACCTAAAATCACGAAACGTATAGAGTAAAGGACTTCCTGGACACACATCAACCTAACAGCAAACGATGGAGTTCCAACATACAGTATGATACTGGCGGGAACAGGAAAAATTAGTTGATGGATGCCATGATTTAATAAGATAGTTATCATTCAGGGAGTATGAATATGTTAATGTTTTACTTTGGCGAAACCGTGCTTTAAACCTGGCCTGAGTGAGAGGGGAGAGAGGGGGGAGTGACAGAGTTGGATAGTCTTCTCCCGATATGATGTGACAGTCATTGTTGAGTTTCTTAAATGTTATAATGAAATCAGAGCCAGCGAAGGTGATTTGATTTAGCTCTACAACTATTTAGACCGGTTAAACATACACCATCTAAGCTTTCACATTAAGAAAAATGTTTGGTGCCTGAGCATTGATAGCATCCTCACTGTGCCTTGAAAACAATAGATCAAATCTGGAGAAAAGTAACGATGACGCAGTGTGATACAGTTTGATCAGTATTTATAAATCAACATTTCGTAGCGCGCTTTTGGTTTTGGTAAAACTCACAGAAGAGCAGATTAATGAGGAAGGCATCTATGTAAAGCCTGTCGATTTATCACACCCAGCGAAGAGCATCTTAAAGGGGTTCCGGTTCTCTGCCAACTGCACGATGTAATTGAATGCCGAGTACAACAGGTTGATAGGCTCCAGTATTTGGCAGCTCTTCAAACAGCCCAGCTGAGACTGGGAGTGCACAGTGTATGAAACATTGTGTGACACAGCATGTTAGAACATCAACACACACAGCCATCGGCCCAGTGCCCTGCTGGAAGATTAATATTAAAACATGCCACTTAACAAATATCTCATTTCAAATGCAACATCCCTGGGACCAGCTGGTTGCTTGTGATGATCAGAGTCCTCTGGTGTATATTTTACCGATACAATTCTCCACTCTGCCAATCACTGAGGCTGCAGGCATGACTGGACACCATTAGGACCATTCCTGAGCAAATCTGACAGGCCCGGAGTTCATTCGCTGTTGAGTCGTTGAGGAGGAACTTTAAACTGAGGGAAGATGGACACACAATGCTGGATGGGCAGCATCTCTGGAGAGAAAGAATGGGTGATGTTTCGGGTTGAGGCCCTTCTTCAGACTTGACCTCTGCGGAGATGCTGCCTGTCCCACTGAGTTACTCCAGCATTTTGTGCTTATCTTCGGTTTGAACCAGCATCTGCAGTTCCTCCCCTATACATTTAAACAGAAGGACTTTGAACATAAGCTTAGTCTGTGCTTGTTTCATTAAACTTAAAAACATTGTCCTACGTAGCCTTAATTTGCAATCTATTGGCCATGATTCTGTGTCTGAATATGATGCTCATTCATAGTGCAAGTGTGCACAGGAGATAAGGTCTCTTCTGACCACAGCTCAGAATATTTTAAGAAGAAAATTATACATGGGATTCTGTAATTTGCTGATGAACTTTCTTTTTCATTTAAACCTTTAAAAACAACAACTCTTTCTGAGACGCCTGAAGAAGGGTTTCGGTCCGAAATGTTGCCTATTTCCTTCGCTCCATAGATGCTGCCGCACCCGTTGAGTTTCTCCAGAACTTTTGTCTACCCCCTTCTGAGACATCTTGGTTGGCTTGGGCAAATTGGGCCGAAGAGTCTGTTTTTATGATGTGTGACTATGACTATGAATGTTCTCAAATATCTATTAGAAATATCTCTATACTTTGTTTGGAAGAAACTTTGTAAAGATGATAATTGGGAAGGATTACAAAGCAGTAATTGAATCATGAGGTTCAGATGATAGCTGTAAACCACTTGAGCTATAATCCTGGAGTTTATGATATTGTTTGAATCTCCCCATCATGATACAGCTTGTAATTATTGCCTGCTATCCCAGTTCTTCAGTCGGCTTGGATGAATTTTGGCCCATTAAAACTTTCACCCCCTGGTATGTCCTGAAACAGTTCGCAGCTACATTTATTGTACAAGTTGTGTGGAAAGTAGAGATTAAAATATATCTTGTTGAATGGTGAAGAGGGAGTGAGGAGGCATGGTGTACAGGAGAGGGCACAGGCGGTCCTGGGATGTGGAAGGGTTCCATCTCTGAGAAACCTGGAATCCAAATTTTTCGTGAATCAGAATGGTGCGTGGATGAGTAGCACTGTGATGGGAGAGTGGGCAGGCACAGGAAGAGTGGCCGTCATTTAGCTTCACCAACTCAGTGAGTGAGCGAGTGAGTTCTGCCCAGTGCTCCCAGCTCTGCTCAGCTCGGCTAACCCCCTAGTTATCACAGCTTATTCAGTTTCAGTTCAGTTTAGTTTATCGTCATGTGTGCCGAGGTACAGCAAAAAGCTTTTGTTGCGTGTTAACCAGTCAGCAGAAAGCCAATACATGATTACAATTGAGACATTCACTGTGCATCTATAGATACATGACTTGGGAATAACGTTTAGTGCCAGATAAAGTCAGCAAAGTTCGATCGAGGATAGTCCGAGGGCCACCAAAGAGGTAGATAGTAGTTCAGCACTGCTCTCTGGTTATCGTAGGATGATTCAGTTGCCTGATAGCAGCAACAATTCGTATGTATGGGTGTCGCTATGTTGAAGAGGCTTTTCTGCAGGAGAGATGTATTAATAGACCCGGGAAAACAGAGCTGAGAGGAAAGATTGAATAAAGCAGAATTGTGTCAGGAACAGAAGAGGCCAAGGGAAGATTTAATTAGGATGTATTGAACTATACAAAGGCGATGTAAAGCAAATGGATCCAAGCAGATAGATCAAAAACCAAAGGCTAAGGTTCAAATTAACCAACGGAAAGAGTCCAAGGGAAAAGAGGATTTTGTAATAAACAAACAGTGATGAGATTGAAGAAGTCGTTGCCTGAAAGGATGGTGGAGACAGAAGTCCTCATCACATTTGAAACAGGTGCGTATTTGGAGAGCTACAATCTACAGGTTTGTGTGCTGTGTTGAAGGTGGGACTAGATCGAGGGACTTGCTTTCAGCTGGCACAGATATAATGGGCCGAGTGGCTTCCTTCTGTGTCACAGAGTTTCTGTAAAGAAGTAACCTAGAAGCTAGATGGGGGCAGGGCTGCAGACATAGTCCACATGATAGACACAAAAAGCTGGAGGTAGACAAAAGTGCTGGAGAAACTCAGCGGGTGCAGCAGCATCTATGGAGTGAAGGAAATAGGCAATGTTTCGGGCCGAAACCCTTGTTCAGACACAGGACATAAGGGAGGCCACACTTGGAGTATTATGTTAAGTTTTGGTCACACAACTATAGGAAAGATGCCGTCGAGCTGGAATATGTGCAAAGAAGATTTACGAGGTTGCTGCAGGCCCTGAAGCCCTGAACTATAGAGAGAGGCTTTATTCCTTGGAGGGCAGCATGATCTTATCAAGGCGTCAAAGTCACGAGGGGTCCAGATTGAATGCACATTATCTTTTTTTCCCAAGGATACCAGAATCAGTGAGAGGGGAAAGATTTAATAGGAACCTGAGGGCCAACCTTATCACACAACGGGTGGTGGGTATGTGGAACGAGCTGGTAAAGTAGTTGAGGCTGGTACAATAACAACATTTAAAAGACATTTGTTAGGAGAAAACATTTTGCCTCATGGATAAAGTTGTTATATAACAATCCGACTGCCAGGGTATTGACTAATCAAATTATGTCACCTAAATTTCAATTATGCAGGGGTAATAGACATGGATGTGCTCTTTCACCAATGCTATTTGCCCTTGCCATAGAACCCTTAGCTGAAAGTATAGGAGTACATCCGGGCATTCACGGTTATAATACTAAAAATACCAATAACAAGATTTCGTCAACTCTCCAGTCAGTGTCCCAAATATATTAAACATTATAGAACAATTTGGTTCCTTCTCAGGTTATTCCGTATAGAATAAACTGGAATAAGAGTGGTAGCGGTGTGGAATGAGCTTCCAGTGGAAGTGGTGGAGGCAGGTTCATTGGTATCATTTAAAAATAAATTGGATAGGCATATGGATGAGAAGGGAATGGAGGGTTATGGTATGAGTGCAGGCAGGTGGGACTAAGGGAAAAAAAGTTGTTCGGCATGGACTTGTAGGGCCGAGATGGCCTGTTTCCGTGCTGTAATTGTTATATGGTTATATGGTTAAAAGTGAAATTATGCCAATAGAAGCTCAAAACCCTTCACACCTAAAATTTCCCTTTAGAATTGTCACTGAAAATTTTAAATACCTTGGAGTTTATGTGACTAGAAAATATACCTATCTATTCCAAGCAAATTGTCCACCATTAATTACTAAATTAAATGCCCTTATTCAATTTTGGAAAACACTTCCTATTTCCCTTATAGGTAGAGTAAATGCTATAAAGATGATTTTCCTTCCACAACTCCTTTACCTATTTCAATCAATACCCATTTATCTCTCTAAAATTATTTTTAAAAACTTGACTGTGTGATTACAGATTTTATCTGGGATTATAAAACCCATAGAATTCACAAACGACATTTATGTAAACCTAAAGAAAACGGTGGATTAGCATTCCTCAATTTTATTTTCTACTACTGGGCAACTAATATTAAACATTTAATTTACTGGATGGGTGATACATGTCAACAAGTAAACTGGTTAAAAATGGAGAGGGAAGATTGTTCGCCTTTCAATATAGGCGCGATACTTCTTTCTCCAGTATATCTGAATAAATCAACGTATGAGAAAAATCCTATAACCCTACGAATTTGGAAATAGTTGAAATCAACTCTCAAATTGAGAAATTTCTCTCTCCTTTTACCAATCGCCAACAATCCTGCGTTTAAACCGTCTACCTTAGATAAGGCGTTTGCACAATGGGAAAACGCAGGAATCAAAACGCTGGGAGATCTTTACGAGAAGGGGATCTTCCTCTCATTTGTAGAATTACAGGAGAAATATCATTTGACATTTTTTTAGATATCTTCAAATCCGAGACTATGTGAAAACACACACACAAGACTGTCATTCTATGGGCCCAGATATATTAGACAAATGCATGAATAGAAAGGCGGATACAAGTAAGTTAATATCCTACATTTACAATACCCTTTTAACTGCACACATCCCATCTTCTGAAATGATTAGGCGAGCATGGGAAGATGAATTGGGTTTACTAATTGGTTAGCTTTTGGTATGCTAGCCTTTATAAATCAGAGCATTGAGTATAGAAGCTGGGATGTAATGTTAAAATTGTACAAGGCATTGGTGAGACCAAATCTGGAGTATGGTGTACAATTTTGGTCGCCCAATTATAGGAAGGATGTCAACAAAATAGAGAGAGAGTACAGAGGAGATTTACTAGAATGTTGCCTGGGTTTCAACAACTAAGTTACAGAGAAAGGTTGAATAAGTTAGGTCTTTATTCTCTGGAGCGCAGAAGGTTAAGGGGGGACTTGATAGAGGTCTTTAAAATGATGAGAGGGATAGACAGAGTTGATGTGGACAAGCTTTTCCCTTTGAGAATAGGGAAGATTCAAACAAGAGAACATGACTTCAGAATGAAGGGACAGAAGTTTAGGGGTAATATGAGGGGGAACTTCTTTACTCAGAGAGTGGTAGCGGTGTGGAATGAGCTTCCAGTGGAAGTGGTGGAGGCAGGTTCATTGGTATCATTTAAAAATAAATTGGATAGGCATATGGATGAGAAGGGAATGGAGGGTTATGGTATGAGTGCAGGCAGGTGGGACTAAGGGAAAAAAAAGTTGTTCGGCACGGACTTGTAGGGCCGATATGGCCTGTTTCCGTGCTGTAATTTTTATATGGTTATATATGGTTAATCTCAAAGGATAGTTGAGGGGAAAGCCTTTTATACATACATTACTGCTATCTTAATGTTAGGCACTCCCTGATACAATTTAAAGTACTGCACAGACTCTATTACTCAAAGTCCAAATTGAACAAGATCTTCCCAAATGTCCCTCCTATTTGTGATAAATGTCTCCTCCGAGAAGCGACTACAACCCATTCTTTTGCTTCCTGCACAAAGTTACAAAATTTCTGGTGGGGAATATTTGATACCTTTTCCAAAATACTTAAAATTAAATTGGACCCAGATATAAAACTGATCATATTAGGTATGTCAGAGGCCTGCTCTAAGCTAACAATATTTCAAAGATGTTTCCTCAATTACGGCCTAATAATGGTGAAAAAATTAATACTTACATTTTGGAAACAGACAACAGTCCCCACAGTGAAGTTGTGGATTACAGATATGTCCGAGATACTACATTTGGAAAACATTAGGCTTGTCTTGGCGGAAAAAACAGATCAATTTCTTAAGACACGGACACCCTTTACCGAATTTTTACACCAACAGAATGGTGAAACACAAATTTAATCTAAATCCAATGCTATGATGGGTGAGGGGGGGGGGGGGGGGGGGGTATATCGCCATCTATTCTTTTCTTCTTTCCTTGTTTTCCTTTTTAAAATTAAAAATGCTTAATTATAACTTCTATGTTGACCGGTTGCATCGTGGCTTGGTTCGGCAACTTGAGCGCCCTGGAGAGGAAAAGACTACAAAAAGTAGTAAACACTGCTCAGTCCATCATCGGCTCTGACCTCCCTTCCATCGAGGGGATCTATCGCAGTCACTGCCTCAAAAAGGCTGGCAGTATCATCAAGGACCCACACCATCCTGGCCACATGCTCATCTCCCTGCTACCTTCAGGTAGAAGGTACAGGAGCCTGAAGACTGCAACGACCAGTTTCAGGAATAGCTACTTCCCCACAGCCATCAGGCTATTAAACTTGGATCGGACAAAACTCTGAACATTAATAGCCCTTAATCTGTTATTTGTACTTTATCAGTTTATTTATCTATGTGTGTATATATTTATATAATGGTATGGACACACTGATCTGTTTTGTAGTCAATGCCTACTATGTTCTGTTGTGCTGAAGCAAAACAAGAATTTCATTGTCCTATCAGGAACACATGACAATAAACTCACTTGAACATTGAACTTGAACTATGTTACTAAATTGCAAAGGTTCCTTTATATCTATGGCAGTGCAGACTGGGTTGGGGGTGGGGGTTGGGGTTGGGATGTTGGTGGTGTGGATTGGATTGATAGTCTGCTAATGTACTTAGGGCACTGGACCATACCCTATTTGCATTCAGTATTTGTGTGAAGCACATCTTCAAATATAGATCCCAGCTGGCAGTTTTCACCTGGGTATTAACAAAGGGGTGATGTGGTGGTCATTAAAGTGCTCGACCTATGGAAAATAAGGAATCACTTGATGACTACATACCAGGTATCCACATTGCAACACTCTCTGATGCTGTGCTTGTGTCCATGTTACCCTGATTCTCAGCTCAGCCTCAACGCAAATGTAATTATTATTAAACACACGAATGAGAGCTTGCATTTCATACAGAAATGTATCTGTATTTGAGCAGTAGAGCGGGTGGCACGGTGGCAAAGTGGTAGAGCTGCTGCCTTACATCGCCAGAAGCCCGGGTCAAGTCAAGTCAAGTCAAGTTTATTCGTCACATACACATACGAGATGTGCAGTGAAATGAAAGTGGCAATGCTCGCGGACATTGTGCAAAAAGACAAACAAACAAACAACCAAACAAACTATAAAATAAATTAAAACGAAACATGAAAGTTAAAAACACACACAATTTTCGCGGAGCTGCCACAACGGCGACTGGACAGGGCCGCGCCATTTTTTTGTGTGATCCTGACTACGGGTGCTGTCTGTATGGAGTTTGTACGTTCTCCCTGTGACTGCGCGGGTTTTCTCCAGGTGCTCCATTTTCTTCCTACACTCCAAAGACATACAGGTTTGTAAGTTAATTGGCCTCCGTAAGAATTGTAAATTGTCCCAAGTGTGTAGGATAGTGCTAATGTACAGAGATCGCTGGTCGGCACAGACTCGGTGGGCTGCTAATTGCCTAATTGCAGGACTATTTATGGCAACATTTATAGATTCAGTTACTCCATCTTAGTGTCCACCAAAACTATGTTAGTCATTGTTCGGAATAGCATTACAAACTACAACGGGCTTGTTTTACACAAATTAAGTTGTTAAGCAAGCCAGAAGCAATATTTTTTATAGGGTTATCTTTTCCTTAAATGTTTCACACATCAAAAACATGTCTATGCAGGATCAATTGGCTCAATATTTCTGAAAGGGAAAACCCCCGAGGGATAAGATACAATATTGAAGTGAGAATTCCTGACTCCCACCTGATGTTGTCTTCCAACAGTGGGGGAGAGCAGAGTATTTCCTCTGTTAACTGACTCTTTTGATAAGAAAAGTGAAAAGGTCTGGACTTCAAAGAGTGGAGGTCAAACCTACGTGGAGCAGCAGGATGGGGCTTGCGGTGGCTCCTCTTTAGTTCCTTTCTATCCTTTCAGCAAACACCCTCGGTGTTTTGTACTTTAGTTCAGGGCAATACTACTGCTTCACAGGCTGCAACCTTGTGAAGGCAGCGAAGGGGATCAAAATATGTCAGTTCAGCGGCCGCTCTCAAACTTCTCTTGCTCAAAGCAAGATATTCATACCCAAAAATTGCAAATGCGCAAGTTTTGTTTTTATCCATTGCAGATGTAAACAAATATCTGTTCACGCATGAGCATTAATATTCTAGCACAGCACATGCAGATGGAAACTAAACAATAGCATCAGTGCTGTTACTTTGCATTCAGTATTTGTGTGAAGCACATCTTTTTCCCCCCACAATGTGACATAGTCCTCTACTCACATGTCTAGGTTGAGAACTGCAGACGCTGGTTTAAATCAAAGGTAGACACAATATGCTGGAGTAACTCAGCGGTACAGGCAGCATCGCTGGAGAGAAGGAATGGGTGACGTTTCGGGTCGAGACCCTTCTTTGGACTGAAGAGGTCGGATTCAGTCTGAAGAAGGGTCTCAACCCGAAACGTCACCCATCCCTTCTCTCCAGTGATGCTGCCTGTCCCACTGAGTTACTCCAGCTTTTTGTGTCTATCCCCTAATCACATGCAATCTCTTGCCAAACAGGGGGATGTGTGGAGTCACAGTTATCTCACTGGCTTCTAGAAACATAGAAAATAGGTGCAGGAGTAGGCCATTCGGCCCTTCGAGCCTGCACCGCCATTCAATATGATCATGGCTGATCATCCAAATCAATATCCCATCCCTGCCTTCTCTCCATACCATCTGATCCCTTTAGCCACAAGGGCCACATCTAATTCCCTCTTAAATATAGCCAATGAACTGGCCTCAACTACCTTCTGTGGCAGAGAATTCCACAGATTCACCACTCTCTGTGTAAAAAAAGATTTTCTCATCTCGGTCCTAAAAGACTTCCCTCTTATCCTTAAACTGTGTCCCCTTGTTCTGGACTTCCCCAACATCGGGAATAATCTTCCTGCATCTAGCCTGTCCAACTCCTTAAGAATTTTGTACGTTTCTATAAGATCCCCCCTCAGTCTTCTAAATTCTAGCGTGTACACACCGAGTCTATCCGGTCTTTCTTCATATGAAAGTCCTGCCATCCCAGGAATCAGTCTGGTGAACCTTCTCTGTACTCACTCTATGGCAAGAATGTCATTCCTCAGATTAGGAGACCAAAACTGTACGCAATACTCCAGGTATGGTCTCACCAAGACCCTGTACAACTGCAGTAGAACCTCCCTGCTCTTATACTCAAATCCTTTTGCTATGAATGCTAACATACCATTCGCTTTCTTCACTGCCTGCTGCACCTGCATGCCTACTTTCAATGCCTGGTGTACCATGACACCCAGGTCTCGTTGCATCTCACCTTTTCCTAATCGGCCACCATTCAGATAATTCTAATGTACATTAGTCCTTTCAGGAATGAACAGGAAAATAAGGCTTCCTACATGGAAAGCACGTGGGCAACTGATCCAGTTTACATCACCACTGCAGAGTGAAACTGAAAGGGGTTTGTGTACTTATTGAGGATCAACATAGTAATATAGTCATAGTCACACAGCACGGCAACAGGTCCTTTGGCCCAATTGTCCATGTCGAACACGACACTCCATTTATACTTGTCCTACCTGCCTGCGATTGGCCCATATCCCTCTAAACCTTTCCTATCCATGTACCTGTCCCAATGTCTTTTAAATCTTAAATGTTTAAGTGTAAGAAAGAACTGCAGATGCTGATTTTTAAATCTTGTTAAACCACATGCCGTAACTACTTGGTTTGGTAGTACGTTCCATGTACCCATCACCCACTGAGTGAAAGTTGCCCCTGTGGTTACTATTATATCTTTCCTCTCTCACCTTATACCTATGACCTCTGGTTTTTGATTTCCCTATTCTGGGTAAAGGGCTCTGTGCATTCATCTCATCTATTCTGCTTATGGTCTTGTACACCTCTATAAGATCACCCCTCAAATTCCTGTGCTCCAAGAAATAAAGTCCTAGCCTACTCAGCCTTTCCCTATAGCTCACGGCCTCAAGTCCTGGCAACACCCTTGTAAATCTTCTCTGCTCGGTTTCCAGCTTAAGAACATTCTTCGTCTCGCAAGACTAAAACTACAAATGAGGCCCCACCAACATCTTCAGGACATTAGCCTTCACACAGTAGGAACTTAAGTGGAAACCTGATGATTCTGTCTTGCTTATTCCTTCCCTGTGAATGCAGTCACAGAGCCATACACCCTGGAAACAGGCCCTTCGGCCCAACAAGTCCAGACTGGCCATCAACCACCATTTATATTAATTCCATTTTTTATTCCCCCCCCATTCTCATCAACTCCTTCCAAATTCTACACTCACCTACATACTATGGAAAGTTTACAATGGCCAATTAACCTATTAACCCACATACCAAAGGAAACCAGCGCATCTAAAGGGACATAACATGGAAAACATGCAAAATCCACCCAGTTGTCTGTTTTCTGGTGTCTAACACACATTGTATTGAGGCTACAATAATGTTATTCCTTCCTAAGTTCCCACAGTTCCATTGCCTTCAACCATGATGTCTTTGGCTAGAAACCTCAATGTAAAATTAGAAATGCAAATAAAAGGGTGGCATAGTGACACAGCTTGTAAAGCTGCTGCCCTCACGGCTCCAGGGACCCAGGTTCAATCTTAACCTCTGGTGCTGTATGTGTGTGTGCAGTTTATACATTCTCCATGGGACGGCATGGGCTTGCTCTGTTCTCAGGTTTGCACCCACTTTCCGAATTCATCGGGAGCGTTAGGCCCGCTTATTTGTTGTACACACCAGCTATGAACCGAAACAATGGTATTCTTACTTGCTGCAACATGTGGACTTTGGTAGGTTAATTGATATTAGTGCGTGGATGAGTGTTAGAACCTTCTAAACCTTTGAATTGTGTAGTCGGCAGGGCAGTACTCTGCATATCGCCAACTTGGACAATTTAAAATGTTATCAAGCCAATTAAACAAGCCAATTAACCTACAAACCTGTACGTCTTTGGAGTGTGGGAGGAAACCGAAGTTCTCGGAGAAAACCCCCCCCAGATCACGGGGAAAACGTACAAACTCCATACTCCACCTGTAGTCGGGATCGAACCCGGGTCTCTGGCGCTGCATTTTGCTGTAAGGCAGCAACTCTACCGCTGTGCCACCGTGACTGTTAGAATGAGCGGGGAGCTGACAAGGATGTGCGGAGAATAAAATGGATCATGGCGGGATTAGTGTAAAAACGGGGGTTTGATGATTGGCACCGACCTGTTTGAATCCCTCCATAACTCTACGCCTCAATAACTGAAACTGTATATCGTATATCATGGTATTATTAATATGTAATTCTTCTCATTTTTCTAAATACACTTTATTGATGGATTTCACAGGTGGCCCTGCGGATGAAAAAATATTTATACTCAGCGTTAACATTTTCTCCAGCTAACTCTGTTGATTTCTCACTGTGGTTATTCAGTCTTGACAGAGCTACATTTTGATGGCTGCACACATTGTTACAATTAGAAAGTGGAAAAGATTAAACAGTGAAGATCTAATCATCTTACAACCATTACCGAATGTTCATTACAACAGTATGCAGTGTATATTTCCCCACTATATCAGCAGGGATAAAGGCTGGCCCAAATATTGGGAATGTACTGTCTCACAATGCAACGATTTTAACAGCATGACTAAACCACCTTCATTCCTCGCAAAATATTGGCAGATGTACTGCATTCCTAGCTATTTCCAACAATATAGGAATCATATTTTCTAACCAACATCAGGTTTATTGCTGTGCTCTTTTCCATTTATACATTCTGATGATGTACCCAATTGTGTCATTATAGGTTCCTATTAAAAGCACAAAAATATTCCCACAATAATTTTGGTTGCCAGGTCCAGGTCTCAAGCTGGGCTCGGCAGGGAAGTTGGCTGGACCTAAGCATCGCTGCGTGGGGAAGGATAAACATCTGACACAGTCCGACCAGGCTGGGCAGCATCTTGCACCTCAAAATGTCGGACTCAAGAATGACACGAGCAGAGAGGTCTGTCGGCAGGTAGCAGTCTGTTCTCATCTGAAAGATTTTAATTATGCTGCATATTGGACAGGAATGAATATAAAATCCAATGCTTAGAGAGATTTACTTCTATCCTGAAATCATCTCACGGAAAGACATGCGATTATATAGTATCTTCACATTCCCAGGATGGTCGAAGTGAATTCACAAAATGAATCAGCATCGAGCTGCATCGTAACGTAGGAAATGCAGCAGGTAACTGCAGACAATTGGCACAAACAGTTGACTTTACTGTAGAGATGCAGTGTAGAAACAGGCCCTTTGGCCCACCGAGTCTGCCAGCTATCACCCCATACACAAACACTCTGCTGCACACTAGGGACAATTTACAATTCTTACCGAAGCCAATTAAGCTGCAAACTTGTACGTCTTTGGAGTGTGGGAGGAAAACCGGAGCACCCGGAGAAAACACATGTAGGTCACGGGGAGAACGTACAAACTTCGTACAGACAGCACTGCCATAGTCTGGCTTGAACCCGGGTGCATGGCGCTATAAGGTAACAGCTCTACCGCCGTGCCTCCCAGTAGCGTGATAATAACCTGGTAGCCTGTATGAGTGACCGAGGGAATAAATATTGCACAGGATTTCATGGCAAGTGCTGTGCAAACTCCAGGAGAATAGAATACAACTTTGTTTAATATCTCATCTGAAAGTTGCACTTCCCACATATCAGCACTCGTTCAGAACCGCACCGATGTGTTGGCCTAACTTTGTACTCAATAGTCCGAGGGAGACCCACCCGAACCCCACATCTACTGCACCGTATCTTATAGAAACTTACAAAATTCTTAAAGGGTTGGACAGGCTAGATGCTGGAAGATTATTCCCCATGTTGGGGAAGTCCAGAACAAGGGGTCACAGTTTAAGAATAAGGGGGAAGTCTTTTAGGACCGAGAAGAGAAAAACATTTTTTTTTACACAGAAAGTGGTGAATCTGTGGAATTCTCTGTCACAGAAGGTAGTTGAGGCCAGTTCATTGGCTATATTTAAGAGGGAGTTAGATGTGGCCCTTGTGGCTAAAGGGATCAGGCGGTATGGAGAGAAGGCAGGTACAGGATACTGAGTTGGATGATCAGCCATGATCATATTGAATGGCGGTGCAGGCTGGAAGGGCCGAATGGCCTACTCCTGCACCTATTTTCTATGTTTCTATGTTTCTATGTTTCTGCAGGACATGGAGGCAAGACTGTGACCCAGCTCTATCTGGCACGGAAACACTGGACCGCAAGAGGGGCGGGGATTGAAAGTGAGAGCTAACTTTGACCTTGTGCGGTTGTACAAAATGTACCATACCAACTTTACGACTCCAGTTTTACTAACTGCTAATTTTCATTCCTACAGAATTTAGGGAATTTAGGGAAAAATAAAAGGACTTATACGAGTAGCCCAGCCAATAGAAGGTGATTTACATCATCAACCAGTCAACATCACTCCAGGGGCCCCTTTGCTTTTTTTTTTCCCCCTTTAAAATTTTTTCTCTCTGGAAACACCTGTGACCAAGAGGGCAGAATACCAGATGCTGGGTCACCACCAACATCTGCTACGTGTCCATCAGACCGCACAATTGTGATCCAGAGGTGGGTCTTCCCCCAAGAAGACATCCGGCTTCCTCCCACTAATGTACATCAATCTTAGTAAGGGTGAGTGGGGATTCAATAGCATGCTGCATGTTAATGCAGCGAAGCAATTCTACCAGCTTCGAACCAATTCTACCAGCAAGAGACCAGTTTGTGCTGGAAAGTTTCAATGGGAGAAATTCAACGTCGGTACTAAAGCTATACAAGACTATTTCTCTTGGCCAGCTCACAACCCAGCTGTATGAATATTGATTTCTCTAACTTCAAGCAACTCTTGCTTTCCATCTCTCTCTCAATCCCTCCCCCACCCTAGTTTTCTGACTAGTTTCACTGTCCTCCTGATTAATTTTACTGTGTTTATGCCTCGCTGTCACCTTCCCCTCAGCTAACAACGAACCATTTTACATTTCCTTGATCATCGTCTGCTTGGATCAGTCGTTTTCACACCTTACCCTTCCACATCTCTCGTCTCTCTCTCTCCCCTGACTTTCAGTCTGAAGAAGGGTCTCGACCAGAAACGTCACTCATTCCTTTTCTCCAGAAATGCTGCCTGTCCCGCTGAGTTACTCCAGCATTTTGTGTCTATCTTTGCTCTAAACCAGCATCTGCAGTTCCTTCCTACACACAAGATTAATAGCAGCTGGGTGTAAAATACAGGTAAATAAATGAGATACAAATTAATTGTCTCTATCCTCATGCCGGTAATGTGCGTATATTGAAATTTGCATGTGAAATTCAGTTAGATTAGAATCAAGTGGAACAAATTTCAGAAGCCGAGTTTGACACAATTATTTCTATATCTACTGGAGATAACAGAGGATGAAATTCAAGCCCAAAATGCTTTAACCATATTCATGCAAATACTTGCTGAGCGACATGTGAGCACTTTTAAAAGTGAGTAGCCCCTGTCCCACTTAGATAACCTGAACAGAAATCTCTGGAGACTTTGCGCCCCACCCAAGGTTTCCGCGCGGTTCCCGGAGGTTGCAGGTGTTTGCCGGAGGTTGCAGGTAGTGGAAGCAGGTAGGGAGACTGACAAAAACCTCCGGGAACCCCTGGGAACCGCACGGAAACCTTGGGTGGGGCGCAAAGTCTCCAGAGGTTTCCGTTCAGGTTTCCTAAGTGGGACAGGGGCATTAACACTGGCTCAGATCAGGTTGTTTTAAGTCACCTTAAGAATACGGAATTATCGAAAGAAAAAAAGGGCAACAGTTTTGAAAAGGATTTGCATATAATTGGTGTTTAGCACTGGATAATTTGAAGAAGCTGACACATGGTTAGGATGTATCGGAAGGCTGCAGAATGTATTTGATTTCCATTCCTTTGCAGGCCAGAATAACCTCATTAAACTGTAATATCATTCGGCCCTATGCCACAAATGAGCACGTACCCTATAGGGTGATCAAGTCATAACGGCTTTAAAAGGGCTATTAGGATATTTTATCAGTGGGTGACCTGTTAGAAGGAACAATAGAAGCAATTTTCGATTGCGGTATCTACGAGCACAGTGAATGTAACACTTGCATGAATTGTCTTGCAAGCATTGATGAGGGGGGGGTCTGAGCCATTTTCATGGTTCAGTGCCCATTTGAATGGAGCAAAAACAGCAAATGTTGGAAACACTCCGCAGCTCAGGCAGTAGCCGTGGAGAGAGACACAGAGAGCTGACATTTCCAGGTTGATAATCATTAATCAGAAGGGGGGGGGCGCCAGGAATGATGAGGAACCCGGCAAGGGGAGGGGGGAGGCATCAAGAGAACAAAGAGCGACCATTGGGGACTACACTTTGTACCTTTGCCGGCACCTTACACGTGGCGACTCGTGAATGGAATGCAAAACAAATAATTTAATTGTCACATGTGATAATAAAGTATCATTTATTTGTTCATTCTGATGAAAGGTCATCCACCAGCTCACTTCACTATAGATGATGCCTGAACTGATGAACAATTTGATCAATTTTGGGGGCTTTTGTATTTTGTGTCCATCATCTGTAATTTTTTTGAAAAGGATTGTTGAGCAATCAGGCAGCTTGATAGTTGGGGGGGGGGGGGGGGGGGGGGGGGGTTGGGAGAGTTTGCGCTGGAATTGTCCACACAATCCAGTGGATGTTCTGTAGACACAAACGGTGCAAACGTTTGAGATGGCTGCACTGTGGGGAAGGAAGTATACTTTGCCCCAAAGCCGTCAGCAGTGAAGCAGCACTCTTTATATGAAGTGGTGGGGTGGTGGAGCGCAGGATGGAGAGGTGTAGGAAGGCACTGCAGATGCTGGTTTAAATCGAAAATGCTGGAGTAACTCAGCGGGACAGGCAGCATCTCTGGAGAGAAGGGTCTCAACCCCACCCATTCCTTCTCTCCAGAGATGCTGCCTGTCCCGCTGAGTTATTCCAGCATTTTGTGTCTATGGGGAGGAGTGGATATCCCCAGTGAAGAGTTTCTCGCAGAGTCCTGTCTTTAATCTTGAACCAAGCTCTCGCCTATTTTGAGTGAAAGCTGAGCCAACATGGCCCTGGGCTCGCTGGAATTAGAGACCAAGCTTCAGGTGTGTAGCAGGACAAAACAAATTGATGTTTTCTGTGGTCGAACTGTTTGATTGGTTATGAGTCATCTGACCAGGAAACTGTTTTGGCCAAGACGCTGGTTCAAAGTAGACAACCAAGAAGGGGCAGTAATTGGTCCAATAAGGTCAGCTGATGTAACTTCCAGGAGTACGTCCAGCCAGATATGGGAGTTCTGCCCAGCCATTCTGAACTTTCTTCAACTATCCTTCAGAAGACTTTTGTACTGTTTGGTGGGCAGTGCATTAAGAAATATTTTTTATCTGCCTAGTCATACTTCTCAATGTGAACGTATTAACAGTTGGACACACATCGACATGATCAAAGAAATTCCCTGAGCACATGTCCTCCTCGCAAGGAGTACTTCTGAATCAATTTCCATCATTTCTGCCCACAAATTGTTGAGGTCCTTTAGTTAAATGATAATTTGTCTGTGAATGCAATTGATTGTGTGTCAAAGTTCATCTCACTAGGAAAGTAATCTTTATTTGGATTCCAGATGCAATTGATGAAAGTGAAGTTGCGTAGCACCTTACCTGATAAGCCGGTCAATGAAAAAGTAACGACAATACTATTGGTGAAATCTGCCATTTACTAATTGTTGAAAAGAATACTCTAATTACATCGCACTACAATGATATTCACAGGCAAAATATGTTATCCCACCACAGGTACAGTGTTAAGGTTTAGTTTTGTTTATTATCATGTGTACCGAGCTTTGTTGCGTGCTAACCAGTCAGCGGAAAGACAATACATGATTACAATTGAGCCATTTACAGTGTACAGATACAGATACAAGATTGAAAAGACTAGGCTTGTATTCACTGGAGTTTAGAAGGATGAGGAGTGATCTTATGGAAACATATCAAATTATAAAAGAACTGGACAAGCTTGATGCAGGAAAAATATTCCCAATGTTGGGCGAGTCCAGAACCAGGAGCCACAGTCTTAGAATAAAGGGGGAGGTCATTTAAGACTGAGGTGAGAAAAAACTTTTTCTCCCAGAGAGTTGTGAATTTATGGAATTCCCTGTGGAGGCCAAATCACTGGATGGATTTAAGAGAGAGTTAGATAGAGCTCTAGGGGCTAGTGGAGTAAGGCAGGCAAGGGATATGGGGAGAAGGCTGGCACGGGTTATTGATAGGGGACGATCAGCCATGATCACAATGAATGGCGGTGCTGGCTCGAAGGGCCAAATGGCCTCCTCCTGCGCCCTATTTTCTATGTTTCTACATGATAATGGAATAACGTTTAGTGTAAGATAAAGCCAGTGACATCCACTGAAAGATTGTCCGAAGGTCTCCAAATGAGGTGGATAGTAGTTCAGGACTGCTCTCTAGGGTAAAGTAGATTAAAGTAATCAATGTCCACCTATGTACAGTGCATTCAGACCCCTTCACTTTTCCACATTTAGTTACTTTACAGCCTTATTCTGAAATGGATTAAATGCATTTTTTTAACCAAGGAATCTATACACAACACTCCATAATAAAAATGCGAAAACAGGTGTTTAGAAATGTTTGCAAAGTAATTAAAAATAAAAAAAAACTGAAATATTACATTTACATAAGTATTCAGACCATTCACTCAGTACTTTGTTGAGGCACCTTTGGCAGCGATTACAGCCTCAAGTCTTCTTGGGTATGACGCTACAAGCTTGACACACCTGTATTTGGGTAATTTCTCCCATTCTTCTCTGCAGATCCTCTCAAGCTCTGTCAGGTTGGATGGGGAGCGTCGATGCACAGTTATTTTCAGGTCCCTCCAGAGATAGATCAGGTTCAAGTCCGGACTCTGGCTGGGCCACTCAAGGACATCCACAGACTTGTCATGAAGCCACTCCTGCATTGTCTTAGCTGTGTGCTTAGGGTCTTTGTCCTATTGGTAGGTGAACCTCCACCACAGTCTGAGGTCCTGAATGCTCTGGAGCAGGTTTTCATCAAGGATCTCTCTGTATTTTGCTCCATTAATCTTTCTCTCGATCCTGAATGGTCTCCCAGTTCCTGCTGCTGAAAAACATCCCCACAGCATGATGCTGCCACCACCATGCTTCACTGTAGGTATGGTATTGATTAGCTGATGAGCGGTGCCTGGTTTCCTCCAGACGTGACACTTGGCATTCAGGCCAAAGAGTTCAATCTTGGTTTCATCAGACCAGAGAATCTTGTTTAGGTGCCTTTTGGCAAACTCCAAGCGGCTGTCATGCGCCTTTTACTGAGGAGTGGTTTCTGTCCGGCCACTCTACCATAAAGGCCTGATTGGTGGAGTGCTGCAGATATAGTTGTCCTTCTGGAAGTTTCTCCCATCTCCACCGAGGAACTCTGTCAGAATGACCATCGGGTTCTTGGTCGCCTCCCTGACCAAGGCCCTTCTCCCTCGATTGCTCAGTTTAGCCGGGTGGCCAGCTCTATGAAGTGTCCTGGTGGTTTCAATGTTCTTCCATTTAAGAATGACAGAGGCCACTGTGCTCTTTGCGACCTGCAATACTGCAGAAATTGTTTTATACACTTCCCCAGATCTGAGTCTCGACACAATCCTGTCTCGGAGGTCTACGGACAATTCCTTCGTCTTCATGGCTTGGTTTTTGCTCTGACATGCACTGTCAACTGCGAGACCTTATATAGACAGGTGTGTGCCTTTCAAAATCATGTCCAATCAATTTAATTTACCACTTGTGGACTTCAATCAATTTGTAGAAACATCTCAAGGATAATCAATGGAAACAGGATGCACCGAATCTCAATTTTGAGTGTCATAGCAAAGGGTCTGAATACTTATGTATATGTGATATTTCAGTTATTTCTTTCTAATCACTTTCCAAACATTTCTAAACACCTGTTTTTGCTTTTTAAATTATGAGGCAATCTATGTGTAGATTGATGATAAAAAAAATGAATTTAATCCAATTTAGAATAAGGCTGTAACGTAACAAGCTAGATGCAGGAAAAAATGTTCCCAATGTTGGGCGAGTCCAGAACCAGGGACCACAGTCTTAGAATAAAGGGGAAGCCATTTAAGACTGAGGTGAGAAAAAACTCTTTCACCCAGAGAGTTGTGAATTTGTGGAATTCCCTGCCACAGAGGGCAGTGGAGGCCAAGTCACTGGATGGATCTAAGAGAGAGTTAGATAGAGCTCTGGGGGCTAGTGGAATCAAGGGATGTGGGTAGAAGGCAGGCACGGGTTATTGATTGGGGACGATCAGCCATGATCACAATGAATGGCGGTGCTGGCTCGAAGGGCCGAATGGCCTCCTCCTGCACCTATTTCTATGTTTCTATGTAACAAAATGTGGAAAAAGTGAAGGAGTCTGAATACTTTCTGAATGCAGTGTAAGACTTCATGAGTTTATTTTATAATATTTTCATTTTATAATATTTATTTTACAATTGAGCCATTTATTTTATAATATTTCGGATTGAGCAGATGTTCAGTGAAGATGGGGATGGTTTGGAAATATATTTTATATTTCGAGAGTAAATGGCTGGCTTCACAGATCAGCTTGCAATGATGCATTTGCAAGAAGACACACCAGGCTGGAGCTGGTTCACCATTAATGCTGTACCTGCTCATCTGCTTTAGTTCCTGACCGAGCACCTCTTCAACTTCAACACATTTTCTAGTTTCAAATGCTTTCATGACTTTCTCACTTCTGCTTATGTAATCTTTTCCACCAATTCCCCTCCTAATGACCACTTCTTCAATTCTGCCCACGTGACCAGCCCTAATTTAAGTGTCCCATCTCTAACAGCTGCCAAGCCCCAAGTTCTTAAATTCCTTCCATAACAAAAATATTTGCTTTTCATTCCATCTTTTATGCTTCTATACTTCCCTTATCTTTGATCAAACTTTTGGCCATCAGACCTTGTGTCTCCTTATCTGGCACAGCTTCAAATTTCATTTGATAATACTCCTTGTCTTGTTGACATTAAGGAGCTGTATAAATACAAATTGTTGTAGGAGCTATAAATGTGATTACAACACAGCCCCGAACCATTTTCACACAGAGGGATATTTCTGTGTGCAAAGTGAAAAAATATAATCAAAATTCCAATCACTAAACATGATAGGGTTATCAATCAACATGCATCTGGTTTTCAGTATGTTTGGTGCACTCAGGGTAGGTGCTCGGATTAGCACCAAATAATGTTAAATAACCTGTAACACACCTCTTACTGCCTTTTGTGCAAAATTAATGTCTCTGAACTTGGCCTGTGAACTGCATGGACCACAGGTACAGAGTCAAGCCTTCACCAGATAAGCACATGAATAGCTACATCAATTGGAAATGTTTGGAGTCGTGTGGGCCAGATACAAGCACGTGGAATTTGCAAAGTTAGGCAACTGGGTCTTCATGGCCAAGTTGGGCTGAAGAGCCTGTTTCTATGCTCAGTATCTCTATAACCCCATGATTATGATTAGTTTGATCAAGTCGGTGCCATACGATCAGGTCCATAAACCTTTCCATTCATTGATTCCTTTGAAGAATATTTAATTGGTGCATCTTCTTAGTCCTCCTCACTGCAGATGTACTTTCAGTCCCTCAGTTACATCCTCGTTATCCCATCCCACAAGGATTGCGGGATTCCTATTTCCCAAGCTATCTAAACAGTTCCTGTTCCCTTCGATGCCACAGCTCAGACATTAATTCCCTCCTTCACCCACTCCCAGTTTTGAAGATCTGACCTTCCATGCCGACAGCCCTGGACCTCTCTCAATCAAGTCCCCCTCCCACCACCCTCGTCACTACAATGGTAAATATTGGAAAGGAAAGGCATTTATGCATATAAAGTCTAATCAATTGTACACAACACCACTGTACGTGAGAAGAAAAAACAATCGCATTGTGTGTTTGTTTATAAAATGAGTCAGTTCTGTGAGCATTGCCTACAAAATATTATTTTGGTCCATTTTTGTGAGTTTACTTTGGACTCATAATGACATTATTTTTTATTCTGTCATGTCTGTTACAGTTAGGATACCCAAAACTAGGAGAAAACCCTTTAAAATTCAACCAATGTTTTTATTTTACTAACCCACTCCCTATGGCAAAGTTGAATTAATTAAGGGTGAACGTACTATAATTAATATTATTTAGTTAAATATGTGCTTAAATAGAGAATGCTGCAAACACAATAATTGAGCTGAATCATGACGTGTAGCAGTGGTGGTGTAGCAGTGGAGCTACTGCCTTACGGCGCCAGAGACCCGGGTTCGATCCTGACTACGGGTGCTTGTTTATACAGAGTTTGTATGTTCTCCCCATGACCTGCGTGGGTTTTCTCTGAGATCTTCGATTTCCTCCCACACGCCAAAGACATACAGGTTTGTAGGTGAATTGGCTGGGTGTAAATGTAAATTGTCCCTATTGTGTGTTGGATAGTGTTAGTGTGCGGGGATCGCTGGTCGGTGTGGACCCGGTGGGCCGAAGGGCCTGTTTCCGTGCTGTATCTCTAAACTAAACTAAACTAAACTACTTTCCAGAATGTACTAATTTTGGTGGTGTGTGCACTTGTATGTACAGGGACTCGCTGAGGAGCTGCCAGCTGCAAGAATGTGAACCAAAGCCTTTTGGAAGCAGCAACTGTTTCTGAACCAGTACTGCACGATGTGATGGAACTTGGGAACACCATTTAAAAAAAATATATATGTTTTAACTTCAGGCCATTATTTGTGCTCTGTTAGGCAAAGACGCCACATTGTTGTAACACAGGAAAATACGATTCCTCAGAATAAATTCTAATCCTTCATATTTACACCTGGACCTGTTTGTTAATCGACCAGCTTCATTGAAGACCAGTCCACTAGCGAATGAATGTCAGGCATAGACTGACCTCATTAATCTCTTTATCATGTTCAATTACCAGAATGCAGAAAGCACTTTGCAATAGAGGAAAGAGACAAAAGGAGATGGACATTTCTTGACAAACAAATCCATCAAATAACAGAGTGCATGCCCGACTTCCAACTGGTAGTTTGCAGTGCAGAGGTGGGAAAAAGTTACATAACTTTTCCCGTGGATGTATTTCTGTAAGGCACATTCTTATTTTTTTTTTTTTAAGACATTTGTAAGTTTGTACCATAATTCAGTTAGCAGAAGTAAAATATTCCCAGTGATCCCTACTGCCCATGATCCTATATCCTCTGAAAAAAATCTCAGAAATCGATGTTTTTTAAAAAAGTAGCAACGAATGACAAGTAGCAAGTTTCCATGAACCACTGATCGAGTTTTGGACAAAACGCAAAGTGCTGGAGGAACTCAGCATGCTAGGCAGCATCTGGGGAGGGAAGATAATGTTTTGGACATGGCCAGAAGATAATAACAGCAAGAAAGGTAGTGTGTGTGGGTGGATGATGCACCTTTGATGCTGCAAGACGGATCCTGCAGATTACCAGTTAAGCAGATGGAAGAGTTCCTTGTTTGGGAAACACTTTGTTTAGAACTTGGAAATTGCTTTTTAGAAATGAAATTTTGGTCACTTCAAAAATGTTTTATAAATGCTCATTACAATTACGTTCAGTTTTTTAAAAAAACGTGTTGAAGAAATGACTTTTTTATTGCAGCAACGATCAAACTGTTCTAAATTTAAGATGTGATTTCAGGAAAATTATGGAATGGTAAAATTAAAAGTTAGTACCTTAATCAACTTAATAGAAGATCACTGTCTCTTCAGAATGCAGTCATGGTCTGTTTGAAGTTCCTTTGGTTGATGTCAACAGTAAAAATGATATAGTAAATATCTCTATATTGTAAATATCTGTGCCATATAAACTGAGAGGCAGCTTCTAATGTTTCAACAGTTTACGCTCGTTAACGCACACTACTGACATAACACGACATCTTTGGGTAATATTGATTTTAAATGTTTTCCTGGCATTACCGTCTGTCACCACAGAGCAGTTAGTGGTCCACCGAGTAAACTTTTGGCATACAATTTTAGTACTAACAAACCTGTGATTATTTTTGGCTGCTTCTGCCTGCAGTGTAGTTACGAGAGCCATCAGGGCACATGAAGAATCTGGCTGTTAGTCACTTGTTTTACCATTTTAGGAGATAATATTTGATTAAAGTCTAATGCAGTTAGACTATGAAGAATATGGATATCTGATCTGCATACTCACTGACCCCTTTCCCAACCTAGTGGTTAAATAGTCTACGTACTTAATTGAGGAGAAAAACAAGTCTTAAATTTGTTTTATAAACTGTTTCACATCTCTCTCTCTCTGACTGCCTGGCTGTTTGTCTCCCTCCCTCTCTCTCACACATTCTCCTCTCCCTCTCTCTCTCTCTCTCAAATTCTCTCTCTCCCACACATTATTTCTCTCTCTTTCTCATTCTCTCTCTCATTCTATCTCTCTCACACATTCTCTCACTCTCACATACAAGATACATTTAATTGTCATTTGGACCCCTTGAGGTCCAAACGAAATGCCGTTTCTGCAGCCATACATTACAAACAAATAGACCCAAGACACAACATAATTTACATAAACATCCATCACATCGCTGTGATGGAAGGCCAAATAAACTTATCTCTCCACTGCACTCTCCCCCCCCCCCCCCCCGATGTCAGAGTCAAAGTCAAAGCCCCCGGCTGGCGATGGCGATTGTCCCGCGGCCATTAAAGCCACGCCGGGTGGTGCGAGGTCGCACACCGGGTCTTGGTGTTAGAGCCCCCGGCGTGCGCTCGCAAAGTCCCGCGGCCATTCCAAGCCGCGCTTCATTCTCTCTCACATTCTCTCTTTCTCTCTCACACATTCTCTCTCTCTCTCACATTATTTCTCTCTCTTTCTCTCTCTCTTTTCTCTCTCTCTCTCTATCACACATGCACACTCACAAAATTGTACTTTGTTTAGTTCTGAATTACTGTGCCATTTCCTAGCTTGAAACCGTGTTTTAAAAGCAAATGGGTTAAAACACACCCCTGTGCTTGATGCTTGCCTAATTAAGTTCCTTTGGGAACAGTGCTTGAAAAATTACAGTTCTAATAAACACTTTACTCTTTCTTTTAAACACAAATAAAATTAAACCCTGTATTATCCTGGTGAGCATGGGAAGCTTTATTGCCAAGAACATATTTTTGCTATCCAATATCTGTTAACAATATTTGCATCTGTAACTTATGGGTTGCAATTATTTCAGACAACACTTTTATTCCAAATTTCCCAAAACCTGTATAGGGGGGTGGGGGGGTTAAGAATATTTGTGTTATTTTAATTCTAACCCAGTGGGATTGGAATCTTCCAGACACTTTGCTACTATGCAAGTGGTCTTTTAAACTAAACCACTAAATCACGTTTAATGGGGTAGAAATTGGTTATAAGCTGTCCACGGGCAAAACCAGAAGAAGTATGCCATTACATTAGTTGGGCAAGCTGCCAGTACCTATTCTGCTTCCATTGGCAGCTTGCCCAGTCAAAGCAGATAAATAATAGTCCAGCCTGCGTTGCTGCCAGGACAGGGTAGGGGAATTAAGGATGCTGGAAGTGGATGGAGGGAAATATTTATTGCTAAAGCTGTGGAAGCATAGGAAAGCATGGCTGTTCTGCCTTCTGCTCCTTCTGGGCAAAGTTTAAAGGAGATGTGCGGGCCAGGTTTTTTACGTAGAAGGTGCCTGAAACGCGCTGCCGGGGATGGTGATGAGGCAGGTGTGGTAGTGGCATTGAAGAGACTTTTGGACAGGCACACGGATGTGCATGAAATGGAGGGACAAGGATTATCTGCAGACAGATAAGAGTTGGTTATGTTTATGTTTATGCATTATGCCTGGCATGGACATTGTGGGCCGAAGGGCCTTCTTTTATGCTGTACTGTTCTATGTTCTATGTACGCATGAACATTCTGTACAGAAACTCATTACCTTTGAGCGATGATGTGGTCAGTTCATTGGATTTCAAATTAGCAGCAGAGTTAAGCTTCTCATTTACAACTTAAAACACTTTGGGTGATTGCCAGGAATTGCTCAAGCCAGCACTGACCATTCCCGAGTGCACTTGAGAGGAAATTGTGATGATGTGCCTTCTGGAGCCACAGAAGTCCCAATGATTGTGATTTTCATAGATCTTATCTTATGACATTAGATGGCAGCCATTCTGACCAATGGGTCTATGCTGACTCACAAAGCAATCCCAGAGCAATGAACAAAGGAAACAGGCCATTGTTAGCTGTTTGCTAGGTGAGAACGGGAACCTGGTGCAACTTGGGTGGGAGAGGGATGGAGAGAGAGGGAATGCCGGGGTTACTTGAAGTTAGAGAAATCAATAATCATACCACTGGGTTGTAAGCTGGGCAAGCGAAATATGAGATGCTGTTCCTCCAATTTGTGATTAGCCTCACTCTGACAATGGAGGAGACATAGGACAGAAAGGTCAGTGTGGGAGTGGGAAGGGGAATTAAAATGTTTGGCAACTGGGAGATCAGGTAGGTCCAGGCGGACTGAAGGAAGTTGTTCAGCGAAACGATCGCCCAGTCTACGTTTGGTCTCGCCGATGCATAAGAGTCTACATCTTGAACAACGGACACAGTAGATGAGGTTGGAGGAGGTGCGAGTGAACCTCTGCCTAACCTGAAAGGATTGTCAGGGTCCCTGGACAAAGTCGAGGGGGGAGGTATAGGGACAGGTGTTGCATCTTCTGCGGTTGCTGCGGAAGGTACCTGGGGAGGGGGTGGTTTGGGTGGGAAGGGATGTGTTGACCAGAAACAGTCTCTGCAGTAGGTGGAAAGGAGTGGAGATGGAAAGATGTGTCACGTGGTGGGATCCCGCTGGAGGTGGCGAAAATGTCAGAGGATTATGTGTTGTAAACGACAGCTGACAGGTGAAAGGTCTAGGGGGAGTCTGACCCTATTGCGATTGGGGGAGGGGGAGCAAGGGCAGAGTTGCGGGTTACCGAAGAGACACGCGTGAAGGCCTCATCTATGGAAGAGGTGAACCACCATTCCCTAAAGAATGAAGACCTCTGATGTTCTGGTATAGAACACCTCATCTTGGGCACAGATGCGGCATAGACGGAGGAGTTGGGAGTAAGGGATATAGTCTTTGCAGGAAGCAGGAAGGGAAGAAGTGTAGTCGAGATAGTTGTGGGAGTCAGTGGGTTTGTAATAAACATTAGTCGATAGTCAATCTCCTGTGATGGAGAATGAGAGATCAAGAAAGGGGAGGGAGGTGTCGGAAATGGTCCAAGTGAATTTGAGTTCTGGATGGAAATTGGTGGTGAAGTTAATAAAGTCAATGTCAGTCAAATGTCATATCTCCCGTGATGGAGACGGTGAGATCAAGAAAGGGGAGGGAGGTTTCAAAGGGGATGGAGGGAGGGTGATGGGGCCTGAGGAAGAGTCCCGACCTGAAACATCACCCAATCTTTTTCTCCAGAGATGCTACCTGACCCACAGAGTTACTCCAGCACTTTGTGTTTATCTCCTAGGACTTTCTGCAGCTCCTCGACTGTAAAACTAATTGCCTTCAAGCCACTTTGCATCGAATGCCCCATATTCCCTCGTCCTATCTCTACGGCAAAAACAGAGGAGAAATGTTCATAAAGGCTCATAAAAGGAGAAATGCTCCTTTATCTCCAGAGATGCTGCCTGGCCCACTGAGTTACTCCAGCACTTTTTTTTAATCTCTCCCCGGTATATATCAGCATCTGCAGTTCCATTTTACACATGCTGATGGTCCGAACCCCTATCAAGGTAGGCAAATCTCCCAGGCCTGACCAGATATATCCAAAAACACTGGGGGAAGCTGGACAAGAAATTGCTGGTGCGTTTGCTGAGATATACGAGCCATCATTAAATGTCTGTGGTGCCAGAAGAATGGAGGGTGGCAAATGTTGTGCCTCTATTCAAGAAGGGTTGCAAGGCAAAGCCTGGGGACTATAGACCAGTGAACCTAACATCTGTATTCGGAAAGTTACTAGAGTATTCTGAGGTAGACAAAAATGCTGCAGAAACTCAGCGGGTGAGGCAGCATCTATGGAGCGAAGGAAATAGGCAACGTTACGGGTCGAGACCCTTCTTCAGGCTTCTTCAGAGTATTCTGAGGGATAGGATATACATGCATTTATATAGACGAGGGCTGATTAGGGATAGTAAGCAGGGTTTTGTAAATGGGAGTTTGAGCTGCATAATCCAATTGAGTTTTTTTGAAGATGTGACCAAAAAGGCAGAGGCAGATGATGAAGGCAGAGTGGTAGATGTTGCAATATGGATTTCAGCAAGGCATTTGACAAGGATCCGCATGGTAGGCTGCTCTGTGTATGAAAGAACTGCAGATGCTGGTTTAAACCAAAGATAGACACAAAATGGTGGAGTAACTCAGCGGGACAGGCAGCATCTCTGGAGAGAAGGAATGGGTGACGTTTTGGGTCAAGATCCTTTTTCAGACTCTAGAATGGTAGGCTGCTCTGGAAGGTTAGATTGCATGGGATCCAAGGAGAGCTTGTCGTCTGGATTGAAAATTGGCTTCATGGAAGGAAACAGAGGGTGATGGTGGACAGTTGCTTTTCAGACCAGAGGCCTGTGGCCAGTGCTGTGCCTCAGTGTTCTGTGCTGGGCCCATTGCTGTTTGTCATCCATATCAATGATTTGGATGAGAATATACAAGGCTTGATTAGGAAATTTGCAGATTACATTACACTAAAGTGAGTGATATTGTAGATAGTGAAGATGGTTGTCACAGTTGTAGCAGGATCTTGATCAGTAGCGCAGGTGAGCTGGGGAATGGTTGATGAAGTCCTACACAGAAAAGTGCGAGGTGTTGCATTTTGCGTAGTTTGACCAGGACAGGAACTACACAGCGGATGGCAAGGCTCTGAAGAGTGTTGTAGAGCAGAGGGGTCTTGAAGTGCAGGAACATAGTTCCTTGAAAGTGGTGCCACAGGTAGATTGAGTGGTCAAGAAAGCTTTCAGCACATCTGCGTTCATCAGTCAGAATATTGAGTATAGAGTATTGAGGACTCGAAGGCCTAAGCTAAAGGGAGAAGTTGATCAGGCTAGGACTTTATTCCTTGGAGCGCAGGGTGATAGGGTAAATGCACAAGGTCTTTTACCCAGAGTAAGTGAATGAAGAAACAGAGGACATAGGTTTAAGGTGATAAGGGAAAGATTTAATAGGAACCCGAGAGGCAACATTTTTACACAAAAGGGTGGTGGGTATATGGAATGAGTTGCCAGAGGAGGTGGCTGAGGCAGTTACTATCACAACTTTTGAAAGATGTTTGAACAAGGACATGGATAGGATAGGTTTAGGAATACATGGGGCAAACACAGGCAGGTGGGACTAGTGTAGATGGGGCATGTTGTTCGGCATGGGCAAGTTGGGCTGAAGGCTCTGCTTTCCTGCTGCATAACTCTGTGGTTCTAGGACTCTATGATATCTACACAATGGCAGGGCTGGAGAGCCTGAGCAATAGGGAAAGCTTAGGCAGGCTAGGACTTTATTCCTTGGAGCACAGCAGGCTGAAGGATGATTTTAAGGAGGTGTATAAAATCACACGGGAATAGCCAGGGTGAATATACAGAGACTTTTACACGTGCGCAGATGGTGATGGGTACGTGAAACGGGCTGTCAGTTGAGGCAGGTACCATATAATGCCCCTGTCCCACTTAGGAAACCTGAAGGGAAACCTCTGGAGACTTTGCGCCCCACCCAAGGTTTCCGTGCGGTTCCCGGAGGTTGCAGGTGGTTGCCGGAGGTTGCAGGTAGTGGAAGCAGGTAGGGAGACTGACAAAAACCTCCGGGAACCGCACGGAAACCTTGGGTGGGGTGCAAAGTCTCCAGAGGTTTCCGTTCAGATTTCCTAAGTGGGACAGGGGCATAACAGCATTTTTAAAGGCACTTGGACAGGTACATCACATGGGCAGGAAAGGTTTAGAGGGATTTCTGCCTATGGCCCAAATGGGATTAGCCGAGATGGGGCATCAACGAGTGGCTGCATGACTGTGACTCCATTGCAATGTTGTCCCAGTACTGTCAGAAGGGGGCTTGACCGGTGACCATGCAAGAATGATGGGATGCGGATGCACTGGGGCTGCAGTGGAGGTGACGGTGCTCCCATGCATCAGCAATCCTTGCCCTAAGTCGCCGCTGCTGGGAAGGCGAGCGGCCCGAGTGCATCCTGCGTGCATTCAACAAGTACATTTCATTCCAAATCAGAGCTGCGTGCACTTACACAAACACCCTGATGTGTTGAACGAAAAGTGCTGCCAATTTTTTGGAACAATTTCCTTAAATTGAATCGTGAACCAACAGAATAAAACCGTCGGCAGAATAACATTAGGTCTGGGATGAATATGGAGTTACTTTTTTGGAAAATATACTGCAACTGTTACAGTATTTGAAAAAAAAAAAATGTGTGCTTGCATGTTTGGAATCCACAGTAATTAAATTTTACACGGAAATTCCATCTGTATTGTTTTTATGTGACTAACAAAGAAGGGAATCTGCTCAGTATGTGGAACAGGTGCAATTCAGTAAGAACTTGAACAAAATATTCACTGTTTACAGTCAAATAAACAAATGTCATATTCACGTATACGTTCTAACTGATTATAGTCTGCCACGGTATTAAAATCTTTTGAATAAATAAGGTGGGTTTAACGGCAAAGTTTAGATGAGAAGACGACGAGCAGTCGTCACGCCGTAAAAAAAGTCATTAATAGCCCACGGCATGCGTTAAAAAAACCGCGCTGTCGTTCTTAACAGGTGCTGCTGTTTCTTTATTCAGAGTGAATTATATTTAAATGCATGCAAGTTCTAACACCACAGTGAACACGTGTAGAGCAGGGCTTGGAGAGGATGAGGAAATCTATGAGGATAGAAGGTCTGCTCCTGCTCCCCTCCCTCCCTCCCTGCCTGCCTTCCTGCCTGTCTGTCTGTCTCTCTCCCTCTCTCTCTGCACTCGTGTGAGCAAACATCAACAGTGCGCTTGTGGGCAGTTTGCCGTCTAAACCATCTGCAATAAATTAGCCATAAATAAAGCGGGTGTTATCTCGATTCATTGCCTCAAATGCTTTCCTACCTGTTGGGACAATGGGTTGATCAATAACAAGTAGCGCAGCTGTGCATGAGATTGTGGGGCTTTACAGAGTATTTAGTATCGATTAGGTTGCCCTCTGCCAATAGAAATGTGGTGTGAATGACAAGTAATGGAAGGAAAGAAATCAGTTGCCAATGGCAGCCTCCGAGCACCTTGGAGATATTGAATGGCTGCACGGAACCACGTAAAACAGTAATTCCCATACATTACAGGACTATAATCTGCTTATAAAACTGAGTTTAGCCATGGCTGTCATAACATTTAGGTTTGCCATTGATGTTTTTGACCTTCATTTGATATTATTAAAGCAGCTGCTGTTAAAAATGTGAAATTGCATTGAAAAATCCCACAAGTTGTGGACTCTGAGTGAGTGCTTTGTAAAAGGAAAATCCTTCTTGACGTTAATTTTAACTGTGTAGTAACCACATGTCTCTATTGGATATTGTCCAGCTGAATAAGTTACATTTTTGCTTCCAGTGACTAACTTTGTGACTTGGATAGATTCAGATATTTTCTATGATTCTTCCTCCGAGAGCTAAGTGCATTGCAACTTTCTTTATTTCACTCCTAATAACTGCTTTCTGAATTATTCACCAGCATATTCACTGGATGGAGCCTTGCTCCTATTGTGCAGCTTCTAATGAAACTTAGTTTAGTTTAGAGATGCAGCGTCCTTCGGACCACCGAGTCCGTGCCAAACAGCGATGCCCACACACTAACAATATTTACAATTTTTACTAAGCCAATTAGCCTACATATCTGTATGTATTTGGCGTGTGGGAGAAAACCGGAACACCCGGAGAAAACCCGCGCAGGTCATGGGGAGAACGTACAAACTCCATACAGACAACACACGTAGTCAGGAACAAACCTGGGTCTCTGGCGCTGTACGGCAGCAACTCTACCACCGCGCCACCCTGCCGCCCCCTGCCATCGTTCCTATCTTGAATAAAACAATTTTAATTCCACACATTCTATTTCATTTGCAGTGTAGCTGATTGCAAGTTGCAAAACCCTATCTTAAGAGTAAAAATCAAAGTACTGGAGGAACTCAATGGGTCAGTCAGCATCTGGGGACGGAAATAGATAGACAATGTTTTAGGGCTGAATCTTTCCTCAGACTCAATGCGATGTCTGAAGAAGGGACTCGTCCCGAAATGTCACCTGTTCGTTTCCCTCCACTGATGCAGTCTGACCTGGTGAGTTCCTCCAGCAGTTTGTTGTTTGCTCAAGTTTCCAGAATCTGCCGTATCTTGTGCCTCCAAATCTCAAGAATGCTTTGTTAGTTGCTATTCATCTTAAGGTGGTCACTGCTTTTAGAACAGATGCAAGTCCACTGTATATTTTATAAAATAATATTAAAACTGCATTCCTCAGTGACTATCATAAGAATCTCTATTAATATGGGGGCATTAAACGTTAATTATCACTGTGCAGTTTAAGGTGTACAACTAAATGCACATATTTTTTTTCTCTTGTGGTTTTTACTTAAGATAATGGGCTTACAATTTGTCAGAAATTTAGTACATCAGCCAATGCAAAAGATCAATATAAATTAAAATTCACAGACATTAATTCATTGTAACACATCTGTTTTATATTCCTATGTTGTAACAGCAGCATTCTGAAACAAAAAATGGTAAGAGTTTGCTTTCTATTTTAGAGTGTGTACAAAAATGATTGCACCATTTTCAAATAATGGTTATCTTAAATGATCTAAATATTGATAAAATGAAACTCTTCATTATATTGACCATTCATACACACATAATCCCCATAGTAGAGACCCATTTTACCTGTTGATGCTGCAATTTAAGGAACAAGCCTCTTGTTTTTGATGATCTACATACAGTGTAAAGAGTTTTAACAATTCGACATTTTATCGATTGTTCGCTTACGGTTCAGAAGCAGCGAAGTGTGTGTTGGACATATTTCACTGTCAGGCTTTGACAGCACACTGCACAAACTCAGAGATGACATGTTTCAGTCAATACATCTGCAAGGCCTCAGGAGAAGAGTTTAAAAAAAAAAAACCCTTCAACTTTTAAAATTTATAGGCACCTTCTATAATGTAACATCTGCCCAAATTATCTTGTGTAATGTTCTTAATTAAGGATTAAGGGATGGCTGCTTATTCAGCTAGGCAGAAGCTAAGTACAGGACGGTCTCTGTCAGTTGAATCTTTCAATCTGCCTGCTTTCTGCAGTTCCCGATAATATACAGCTGGAATCCTTTACACTATTCAATCAGCCTTGACTACTGCTGGGTAACATTTTTGTTCGTCTAGTCTGTTACAGCTAACAGAAACAATTGAGTGGGCCCAGTCATTAGCTGAAAACTCTCTATTGCCGACCAGTTACTGACCAGTATTTCATAGGGACTTTCACAATGGGCCCTCACAGGTCAGCTGGATCGAAACAAAGCAGCCAATCCTCACAATGAATTTTATGCAGAGAAAAGCCTGAGCCATCAAGTACAACTACTTTCAATTATTTGTGACTTCAAAGTCATAACATTTTTGTGCAGCACAAGTAAATGAGTTGTCACTGGTCCAAAGCTCGTTCGACGAGTTAGGTTTTAAGTGACATTGTAAAGCAGGTTGAGGAAGGATGGTTTTTATGGGGTGTGCGTTCCAGAATTTAGGGATCCCAGACAGCAGAAGGCAAGGCTCATGCTGGTCACGTGAAGGGTGCAATAATCAAGGCCTCTTTCGCTTTAACTGATATCTTGTCAAGCATTAACATGTAGGTTTTACTTTAGAGATACAGCGTGGAAACGGGCCCTTTGGCCCACCGAGTCCACGCCCACCAGCGGTACCCATACACTAGCACTATCCAACACACTAGGGCCAATTAACGTACAAACTTCTAGGTCTTTGGAGTGTGCGGGGAACCAGGAGAACATGGAAAAAAAACCCGCGGGGTCACAGGGAGAACGTACAAACTCCGTACAGACAGTACCCATAGTCAGGATCGAACCTGGTCTCTTGCGCTGTGAGGCAGCATCTCTAGTGCTGCACCACCATGCCGCCCTGATAAAAAGGACTTCCAAAAAGATGTCTCTGGATCTTTTGGTGGATCAGCCTTTAAGTGGGCCTCCCTTGAGCATCAGCTGAAGGTCAGCAGAGTGCTGGCTCTAGGACTCGGCACTGCTCCAGTTGAGTCGCCACGGCTAACCCGGCCCACATGCAGCGGCCCCAAGGAATTGAACACGAGAAATCTGTCGAGACTCAACAAAGTGCAGATGCTGATCTATAACGAGAACCCAGTGCTGGAGAAACACAACTGGTCAGGCAGCATCTGTGGGTGGAACATGGGCAGGCACTGTTTCTGGTCGGGACGTGATGTGTGCAGTCTGAAGAAGGATCCTGACCTGAAAGGTCACCTGCCCCTGTCCTCCAGAGATGCTGCCTGACCCACTCCAGCTCTTTGTGTTTTTTTAGGGGAAATCTGAAACCAAGGGAAAGGCAAGTATAGGTTTTCAATTGCTTTCACTTCAATTTAAACTTGTAATTATGCATGTTGCTTTCGTTATTTGGCTTTCTAAAATGTATATACTTTAAACTTTTTAACCAATCCTGAGTGATTTAAAATGTTTGTGCATGTTACACGTTTACAAATCTTTAATATCTGTGACTGCTGCACACTCTGGGAGCAAGCTAGCACTGATCATGCTGAATTTAACTACGGTTCACTTACATTATGAGATGTCTCTTTCCCCTCTTCCTCCCCGTGCCCCCCTCTCTCTCCTCCCCTCTCCCCTTTTCCCCTTCTCTCCCCCCTCTTGCCCTCTTCTCTCCCCCCTTCTCTACCCCTCTCTCCCCCCCCCACCTCTCCCCCCCTATCCTGCCCATATCCCCCCTCTCCCCCCCTCTCCCCATTTTCCCCCCCTCTCTCTCCCCCTCTCTCCCCATCTTCCTCCTCTCTCCCCCCCTCTCCCCACCTCTCCCCCCTCTCCCCCCTCTCCCCCCCCCCCCCCCCCCCCCCCTCTCTCTCCCCCCTCCCTCTGCCCCCCCCCCCCCCTGTCCCCTTTCTCCCTCCCCCCTCCCTCTGCCACTCCCTCTGTCAGGTTTTAATTCCCATTCTATACATTCCATAACCAAAACCAACTGGAAAAATATAGCTTAAAATTATATCACAACGTATTATCCAAAACCAGTTGACAATGACTGCTGTCCATAAACTGTTGTCAGTTTACAATGACAGGTTTCCATGTACAGTCTGCGGTGTGATCACTTTCTCTCTAAAAGGTAACATTAAAGAGCTTTAAGGCATGAGTAATATTTCAAACATCACAAGAGCAATATACTAATTTCACTTTTCATTTAAAGCTGGTGTCCGTTCTCTACAGTGGGTATCATTCCCATACTTCAACCTGCAAAAGGACATCTGTACTACAGCCAAATACAACAAGTCGACTACCTGTCACTGACTCGGAAGTAGTAGATTTGTCAAGTTAAAAAGCTGCCCCTGATCAATTCCACTACAAATCAGTATTGGAAAACTAGTCCCCAAAGGGTTAATCCTGATAGGGCCAATAAAATAAGTCATTGCTTAGGTGTTAATGTTTTTCCTCAGCATATGGCATTATCATACGCATTTTAGATTTACTGTGGAGGTTTCTAGCCAGAGGTGGTGCGCTGGTAAATTAGACTTACAGCCAAATCATTGACCACTGTATCAGTGGCACATTTAGGTCAGCATCAGGGTTAAAGGTCACGGAGGAGCAGACTGATAATAGAGTGCTTGTGGACATTGTCAGATTGCTCTAGTGAAGTAAGCTGGGTCGGCTTGGGCCTCAGGGTATTTATTTTTTATTGGAAGACTGCCTATCTCATAGGTGATGCAAGTCTGATAGAACTAAATACCGTTTGATTGTAACTGTGAAATCAGTTCAGTGGTTACTAACAAATTGAAAGACAGTTTATTGACTGGCTCAACAGAGGCAGTTATTGACTGCTGTGTTCCCCAGCTGAGGAAGAACATGGTGTATACCAGTTGATAAAGTATGGCTAAATGCAACAAAGCTTCCTTGAAAGAGAAACTCACACATGAGCTTCATGTCAGGGCATTATTACAACTGTCCCACACACGTATCAATTAAACAGAGCGGAAACAATGTGCTTACCTTGTATGCAGAGATTGTTTATGATTTCAAATCAAGCTGTAAGCAGGCTTGCACAATCAGAATACGTCCCACATACACAGTCAAACTCTGCTTCCCAGCAGGGGATGATAAGAATCAGTTATTACGGTGAAAGAATTACAAATCTAAATGGATTAGACTTTTTCAATGGAGCTCAAAGCAAGCAAATTCCTTTTTGATAAACGTGTTATCTGGTACATAATGGTGAGCAGGAGTTTGCCAGGGTATAATTCTCTGGCTATCAGGTCAAATTAATTTTGTTTGTGGAGGAGTTAGTGTGTGACTTGGAAGGTGGTTTCTCCCATGAAACCTCCGCATTTCATAGTGCAGGGTAATTATATGGGTTTGCTTATCCTACGTTTTAGCCAAAGTGCGTCATTTAAATGTAGAAACCAGGAAATGCAGATGTGGGTTACAAAGAAAGTGCTGGAGTAATTTAGCGGGTCAGGCAGCATCCCGGGAGAACATGGATAGGTGACGTTTTGAATCGGGACCCTTCTTTAGACTGATTCGTGCAGTGGGGCAGTCTAAATGTAGAAACGTGGAACTGCAGATGTTGTTTTACAAAAAAAAAGACACAAAGTGCTGGAATAACTCAGCAGATTGAGCAGCATCCCTGGAGAACATGGATAGGTGACGTTACAGGGTCAGGAGCCTTCTGGTTGGGATCCTTGTTCAGAATGATTTGTTTAGTTTAGTTTAGAGAGGCAGCGCAGAAACTGGCCCTTCGGCAAACCGAGTCCGCAGCGGTGTGGGAATGGGAGGGGGAGTTAAAGTGTTTTGAACAACCGGGAGATCAGGTAGGTTTAGACAGACACTTTAACTCCCCCTCCCATTCCCACACTGACCTGAGAGTGAGGCTAAATGCAAATTGGAGGAACAGCAACTCATATTTCACTTGGGCAACTTACACCCCAGCGGTATGAACATGGACTTCTCTAACTTCAAGTAGCCCTTGATTTCCCTCTCTCTCCATCCCCTCCCCCTTCCCAGTTCTCCCACCAGTCTTACTGTCTCTGACTATATTTTATCTCTGTACCGCCTACTCCCTTGACATCAACCCGAAACGTCACCCATTCCTTCTCTCCAGAGATGCTGCCTGTCCCGCTGAGTTACACCAGCATTTTGTGTCGACCTCCGATTTAAACCAGCATCTGCAGTTCTTTCCTACACTTCCTGTACATAAGGAGGCTTCATTCACCTCCCGTGAATGTCCAGTGTTATTGGAGCAAGAGGCCCGCTTTTACAGCAAGATGACCATTCACTAAGTGCAAACCAATGCAGCAGGGGCAAGTTACTTGAGTAAAGTGGGTGCCACACTCAAAACCCATCCTGTTCTCTGCTGACTGCACTATAACATCAATGTGTCACGTTCAATGAATATTAATAACGGGAAGCCCATTCTACTTTATGTTTTCATAGCACAAATTTGGATTGGAGTTCCTAATGCTATTCAGGCTGCATCACCAAACGGAGAACAAACTGAGAAACAAATGTGACCATTTCTTATCTCCATGCTCCCATACCAATGCACGGATGGTTAAAGACCTTACGGTGGGGTGGTGGGGTGGTGGGGGGTTAAATGGGGTTAGAGTTGAGGAGGTGCGAAGGGCAGTATGTATAGGATGGACTGAGGAGTCTATAAGTAGAATACAATTTCGCACAGAACACTGTCGATGGAGCCATGTGAAGATGATTCAGTCTGAAGAAGGATCTCGATCCAAAACGTCACCCATTCTTTCTCCCCAGAGATGCTGCCTGTCCCGCTGAGTTACTCCAGCGTTTTGTGTCTATCTTCTGAAGATGATATCAAGTGGTTTCGACTACTGTTGAGTATTGGACTGATTCACAAAGACTTTGGTTACTAGCCACTGAGACCATATGCAGGAGTCAACAGGTTTGGTGCCATTTTCAAAGTCCAAAATTCAGATGCGTAAAGGCCCGTTGTCCTGGCTGCAGGGCTTCCACCCGTCCCCTCGATGCGGATCCTCCTCGCCTGGCCACCTTCAGCCTTTGTGCCCCGGGGACATCTCCCACAGCCCACCTACTTTTCCACTATCCGCTCATGCCAACTTCCATTTGTTAGCAGTTTCCGCCTCCCATTTGGTTGAATTTTTCCCCTAGATGTACCACTTTCCCTTGTGTTGGATCAAAGGCCTTGTCATTGAAGTGGGTGCAGCTTTCCGGAATCTCATCCTATTGCTCCCAGTATCAGAGTCCCTCAATGCATTATGAGCAAATGAACTATGTATTCACTTGTGTGTGGGATGGAACTGCAGATACTGGTTTAAACCGAAGATAGACACAAAATGCTGGAGTAACTCAGCGGGACAGGCAGCGTCTCTGGAGAGAAGGAATGGCTGACGTTTTGGATCGAGACCCTTCTTCAGACTGACGTTTCGGGACGCGACCCTTCTTATCTGTCTATGTATTCACATGCGCAGAATTTACTTCTGATTATGTGGCGCATGGAGCTTGTCAAAAACCTTCTCCAACATTTGGAAAAGACAGTCAATGTGTGTGCACGCTTCTCTGCACCATTAATGCAAAGAACCGTCATCATTTGAGAAGACTTGGGCAATCTGCATCATCTGTGAATCCCAAGTATTGCCTGCAGAATCTATTTCTTCATACTCCTTGCAAATAATATTCACGTTAGATCATCTAATGTCCCCGCACTCCACAGATTTGGTTTTAATCTAAAAAAGCTAAAAGCATTTCTTATCTTGAACCAAACATGAACTTATTATTTTTTAAACATCCTTTGATTAAAAAATATAAAAATCATTTGTGTTTATAAAGCTGCCTGGAAGATTTAAACTTGTTTTTCTGACATGTTCTATTCTCTGTTTAATCTATTTTTCTCTTCCTCTGCTCTCCCTCCACACCCCAGATTAATTTTAGCATCAATTATTTTTCATTGTAAGTATTTTAATCCAAATTAAATCCACGTTATCATGTTGGCAGTCCAGATGGTTTCTGCCATTCATTCTTAGGACAAATAATTAAAAACAAAATCAAATCATAAAAATGGAAAATAATAATTCGTAAAAAGAAATAAAATCAAATGTTTTATTAACTTGCACTATACTGTGAACCTGGCAGATATTATAGTAAGTCTTCAAGATTTTATCTATATTAATGTTGCATTATAAGCATATTAATCCTAAATAAATCTGGATTAGTTTTACCCTGCTCCATCCAGATGCAGTGTGGTACTGCAAATGTTCTTATATCCTTCTTTATATTTTTGGTGGAAATTATTCGTAAAAGCAACATTTTAAGTAATTTGATCAAGCTCTGAGATAGGAAATGGTCATTGAACCTATGCATCATCCCAAAACCTGCACCATATTAATGGCCTACACAAAATGCAAACCATTATCCTTGTGTGGATGATCCAAGGGATTTGGGTTGGTTTTTGTTCCACGCTCAGATATGTGTTTAGCTGGCCTGCTAACTGCACAGTGAAACCAACTCTCAACTGCAGAGCTGAGGAGGAACTTCTCTCAGAGGGTTGGAGAATATGGCTGAACAATGGACTAACTTATTGACGAGTGACACAGATAACACTGTCATCGCAAATTTTCAACCAAAGTCATCAGAATTTATTTATTTTAATCCCATTTGAAAATTTAAGGACATCTTTCACTATCATAAATCCAAGAACATAAGAAACAGGAGAATGAGGTAAGCCATACAATTCCTTGAACAAGCTTTGCCCTTCAGTACAATCCTGCCCTCAACTCCACTTTCCCACAACACTCAGTTTGCTACTGACCAAAAATGTGATTGTCTTAACCTTGAACATGTTCCACACCTCCCAGGGATAGAGAAATCCAAAGATTCACCACCCTTTGGGAGATGTTGCTCCTCATGGCTGTGTTAGATACAGTAAGAGCCCCTTTATTCTGAAGCTAAATTTCCCCATAATGTGTTGGTCAAAATCAAGGAGACCTGACAAAGAAAAGGTGCTTTTATAAGATTAAAATTCAGAGAATCGGGGCAGTCAATACTTCAGATGCTGAAAGAAGGAAATGTCTCGGGAGCTAAAATGAAGGGTGCATTATTTGTATTTGTTGACACTCCAGTCTGTCTATTGTAAATGTATTTTAAGGACAGAGTCAAGAGAATTTGAGTTCTTGTCCATAAACTGAGCACTTATCACATGTTGGAGAATTCTCCGCTAAAATGTGACTAAGTGGTTTTGCCAAGAAGTTCAAACATTTTGTAGCTCTGTTTTGTGTCTGATAATTCCAATGTTTTATTACCAATGTTGACAGTGATTTCAAAAAGTAAGATGCGAGGGAATGTTGCTTTAAATATTTACGTTAATTCCTGAAGTGCCGAATTTCCTTTGAACTTTGTAAAACAGATATGATTCCAGTGAATTACATTCAAACACATCGCTTCAAAGAAAACACGAATACAAAAGCTTTTATTTTTCCTTCGAGCTACTTTCTCATTTCATTGTTGGTATTGGATCTCAACAATAGAATATTAATTTAGACAAGCTAGAAGAATCACAACTGCACACTTTTTAAGAAATGGAAATAACCAGTTTTGCAAGTATTCATTGTTTTTTCAGCCAAGTACCAATCACTTTAAGGAAAAAGGAAATGATTCAATATTCCAATCTCACGGCACAAACCTGTCACCTTCAAGATGGGCACTCTCTCAATTTACCTAAATATACTGAGAAGACAATATCTGAGGAGAGGAGGGATGAGCATAAAGGAGGTGAGGAGGAATTTCTTTAGTCGGGGGCTAGTTAATGTGGAACTCATTGCCACAGGGGGCTGTGGAGGCCCAGTCCATGGATATTTTTAAGGCAGAGATAGACAAATTCTTGATTAGAATGTGTGTCGGTGACGTACCTCGGTGACTGCCAATCACCAACCCCCCCCCCCCCCTCTGGACACTTATTATTATTTATTCAAAGGTCGCTCTTCCAGGGAGATGCTAAATGCATGTCTCTGTACTGTACACTGACAATGACAATTAAAATTGAATCTGAATCTGAATCAAGGGTTATGGGGAGAAGGCTGGGAAATGGGATTGGGAGGCAGAGATCAGCCATGATTGAACGACAGAGTAGACTCGTTGGGCCGAATGGCCTGATTCTACTCCTACTCACAACTTGTGAACTTGTGAAAAGGGGAAACACTAATGTAAGGAAAGATAGACACAAAATGCTGGAGCAACTCAGCAGGTCAGTCAGCATCTCTGGAGGAAAGGAATAGGTGAAGTTTCGGGTTTAGACCCTTTATCTGACTGATGAAGTCTGACGACGGGGCTCGACCTGAAATGTCACCCATTCCTTTTCTACAGAGATGCCGCTTGACCCGCTGAGTTACTCCAGCATTTTGTGTCTATCTCTGGTGTAAACCAGCATCTGCAGTCCCTTCTTAAACACTAATGTAACAACTTCATTGTAGCCTTATTTTCATTACCTGTGAAAATTCTAGATCATTTAAAACGTTGAGATTTCCAAGGTGCTGGTGAATGGAACATCTTGCATGACATGGACACAGTCTGTGGAGGGGACAAGGTACTGGTCTGTCTCAATGGGTGAGAGTCTCACCTGCATAATGAAGGTGGACTGAAAGTGCAGTTGTCAGGGTCACAACCATGCCACAGGATGTAATAAACTGAACACCAGTTATAACAATTTTCAGCAGTAAGAAATAAGGTTTGAGGAGGTGTAACATACCTGAATCATAGCCTTAATGTAAAGTGTTAAAGCTTTTATTGTTACCATTCTCTACCAAATAGGAAATTAAGGTGCAGCAGAGGATTATGAAGCCGCTTTTAGAATTTTTGTGACTGCATTAGAGTGTAATCATAGCCATCTTGCCATAGAACATGACTTTGGTAAATTTTTTGTCTGGAATCACAAAGATTCCAATACCAGATTCATTGTGCAATGGCACTTTGTAAAATAAGGCACCATCTCGTAATATCACGAAACACTCCGCTGATGGTCATAACAAAATAGGCTTTGCAAAACAAGTACATTTCATGCTTTAGCAAAAACATACATGTTGATGCAAAGAATAGCAGTTCGTATTCAAATATTCTCAATAACTACTCAAAACTGAGTTTGAATAGTCAAAAAATGTCCCATTTGATGCATATTAAAACATTGTTTTAAATACAGAACAATTATGCCAGCTTTTACAATGTGTCTGTTTTTTTAACTCAACCTTGCAAATATAATTTTCAATAAAGTTGGACTGTTCTGATGGTCTGAAGTCGTCACTTTGAGCCTAAATGAACAGAGACCTTGTAGAAATATGTTATTTATTTTTAATATCTTTGACATCGAAATAAAATATAATGATAATTTTAATGAAACTTTCATGCTCATGCCAAGAATTACTTCAATGTTCAGAAGTTCACCCCAAGGTCTATGCTATCCAATATACTTTGTTATCGTAGCACAATGGAAATGAGCTTTTCAGACAGACAGTTCCTTAATTTGACAAGACATTAGTCTTTTGCAATAGGATGGTGTGCACAGAATGCAGAAATGCCCTTCAAAATTAACAGCAGACTGAGAGTGTTTTCATGAAGTATGAAAGAACTTTCCTCACTGTCCATAAGTGAATGGGCTACTTGGGCATTGTGCTTTGTTTAAGTGCCCTACCATGCAGATATTTGCGTCACATATAACTGCACACTGGGAAGCCATGTTAAGCCAAATCATTGGGCAATGATCCTGGTTTTCATCGATCTCAAATACACTGTATAATTGACATTAGTTTGAACCTCTCAGCCAAACTCCAGCGAAGTTCTTCAGTAAAATGATTTTATTTTGTAATCCACTGTATGCAAGTACCACTGACATTATATTTTATTTGTGGCCAATGCATAAAGTCATTAAATAAAAATAATGACATTTGACAGGAAGCCGGTTGTACCATGGTTACAAGGCAATGTAAGGACAGGATTAGGCCATCCAATCTTTTGAGGCTCTCCGATTATTTAACTAGTTACCCAAGGAAGATCGTTTTGCATTCAGACACAGAAGTATCAACTTTTGTAACATCCACAGATTTTGAAAAAGAGAATTCCTCTATTCTAACCTTGGTGTGAAAAATCTCCTTCCAAATTTCCCCCTAAAATAATTCTAAATTTCAGATCTGATCCCCTTGTTCTTTAGTTCCCCGTCAAAACTAAATAATTAGTCTCTGTCTGTCTCATTGAATCTTTCAAACATTTAATAAAATCTTAATTAGCTAATCCTTCCATCTTTTTCCACTCTTGAGTGTTGAAGATTGAAGGCTGCTCTGGTTGATGCGTTGTTTGAAAACTGATATTTCAGTGTTCGGTGAGAGAATACATATAATTACGGAGAGAAATGGAATCACTTTATCTGGTTCACATTCTCCGTGAAATAATAGCGTTGCCACATAACACATGTAATGTTTCAAGTTTTCTGCAGTGTCAACGATTCTTGGGGTGACTGTAAAAAAGATCTTCTCAAAATGGGTGGTAGAGCAAGGGAAATATCAGGCTCATGTAAAGGAATTCACCAGAGCTAAGAAAGGTCATATCTTAATGCAATTCTGAGTGGCTACCATTGATACACAACAGCATCTAAAATATACTTTGCCTCAGGGCAAGTTGACTTGGAGCATAGATTCATAGTCTCTGACAGGAGACGAAAGTGCTGATGGGAGTTGTTCTGCTGTCACTTTACTTTACAGAGAAACTTATCCAGCTTGTTCTTGCGAGGGAAATGCTAATTTCATACTGAGTTTATGCAAAATTGTAAGCAACAAGCACAGGAATGAGGCATTCTCTACACAATCATATGACTAATGAAACGAGGGGCCTAGAAATCACACCAAAATAACACACAGTGGCGCAGCGGTAGAGCTGCTGCCTTACAGCGCCTGTTCCAATCCGGACTATGGGTGCTCTCTGAACAGAGTTTGTGCGTTCTCCCTGTGACCATATGCGTTTTCTCCACATTCCATTGTAGGTTAATTGGCTTCCGTGAATTGTCCCTGGTATGAGGATAGTGTCAGCACATGGGGTGATCGTTGGTCGGCATGGACTCGATGGGCTGAAGGGCCTGTTTCCAAACTGTATCTTTAAACTAAACTAAACTAAACAAGTAAAAATCCGGAATTTTGTGCATCACGGTTCATTTTATTGCTTCCCAAATGGGTTCAAAAATCTATTAAGAGACAATGAAATGTTCTAGTATCGATTGGAAAACAAAGTAGATAGCGCCCTGCTTCAGGAAGAGTGGACAGGAACAGTGGTTGAATTCCTCACTGCATCTACTTCTTGGACACACAGCTGAGAAACTATCAGCTGCTCCTCACATGTGCAAATTCATAAAACCATCATCACTCTTCCAGCGACTGAAGATTGTTGATCACTTCACCATGACTGTTCCAGTGATTCCCGAGAATAGGCAGTGTCACATTTACTGCTGGAGATCTCCAAAGGCTGCAGCACCTGCAGGAAGGATGTTCTCAAGTCCAGAGACTTGAGTTACCACCATTTTAGGTAGAATGCAGTCCAGACCTCCCATCTACCTCATTGGAGATACACAAAAATGCTGGAGAAACGCAGCGGGTGCAGCAGCATCTATGGAGCTAAGGAGATAGGCAACGTTCCGGGCCAATAGGGATATTAAAACCAAGAGGGCATAGGTTTAAGGTGAAAGAGAGGAGTTCTTAGGGTATTTTTGTTAACACAGAGAGTGGCTGATATCTAGAATGCACTGAAAGAGGTGGTGGTGGAATCAAAAACGATATCTGCGTTGAAGGGGAATTTAGACAGACACTTAAATAGGCACAAGATTGAAGGATACAGAGGAAATGCTGACAAACGGGATTAGTGTAGATGGGGAAAAAGGTCAGCATGGACATAGTCATAGAGTCATAGAGTGATACAGTGTAGAAACAGGCCCTTTGGCCCAACTCGCCCACACCGGCCAACAATGTCCCAGCTATACTCGTCCTACTTGCCAGCTCTTCGCCCATATCTCGCCAAACCTGTCCTATCCATGTTCCTGTCTAACGGTTTCTTAAAAGTTGGGATAGTCCCTGCCTCAACTACCTTCTCTGGCAGCTTGTTCTATACACCGATCACCCTTTATGTCGGGGTGATGCCTGTTTGGTCATGAGTAGCCGCCTAAAGAGTTGTACCTTTTTCTGGTCGCTGCTGAACGTTTTTGACGACCAGTTGCGACTATGACGGGTGTCGGCAAGTCGCCAAAAAAAATCTGGTAAGCGGGACAGGCCCTTAAGGACAATTTACAATTTTACCAATGCCACTTAACCTACAAACCTGTACATCTTTGGCGTGTGGGAGGAAACCAGAACACCCGAAGAAAACCCATGCAGATCACGGTGAGAACGTACAAAATCCATACAGACAGCACCCTTAGTCAGGATCGAACCCAGGTCTCTGGTGCTGTAAGGCAGCGACTCTACCGCTGCGCCACCGTGCTACCCAATAGTCTTTCTACTGATTTGACACTCATCCCAAATGTTGCACTGTACAAGCAGGTAGAAGATCACCACCGAAGCAACATGTTTCAATGTAAATGGAAATAATAAACAAAAATGTAAATCTATACATAAGCACATATCCACAGGTATCCTAAGTGTTTAAGAAGGAACTGCAGATGCTGGAAAATCGAAGTTACACAAAAATGCGGGAGAAACTCAGCGGGTGCAGCAGCATCTATAGAGCAAAGGAAATAGGCAACGTTTCGGGCCAAAACCCTTCTAGGGTTTCAGCCCGAAACGTTGCCTATTTCCTTCGCTCCATAGATGCTGCTGCACCCGCTGAGTTTCTCCAGCATTTTTGTGTACCTTCCACAGGTATCCTACATCCATTTAAAGATAAGGGTTATAATATCTCATATTTCGCTTGGGCAGCTTACAGCCTAGTGGTACGAGCATAGATTTCTCTAACTTCAGGTAAGCCTGGCATTCACTCTCTCTCTTTCCCTCCTCCACCCAAGTCGCTCCAACTTCTCGTTTTCACCCAACAAACAGCTAACAATGGCCTGTTTCCTTTACCATCATTACTTTTTGGCATATATTACATTCATTGTTCTATATCTCTCCACATCATCGTCTATATCTCTTGTTTCCCTTTTCCCTAACTAGTCTGAAGAAAGGTCTCGACCCGAAACGTCACCCATTCCTTCTCTCCAGTGATGCTGCCTGTACCGACCGCGGAGTTACTCCAGCGATTTGTGCCCAATTGATCAGGTCATCTGCAAAACACAGTCCTTTTTATTAAGGAAGCACTCTACAGTCTGCATTTTATTTCGGAGTCACGTGAGTGACTACGTGAAGAACCCGTCCAGCACGCATGCGCAACATGAGCGTTCATGCAGTGTAACAACGACGAACGAGAGCACGGGCGCTCCCGCTACAAGCTTGAAAGAACGGACCGTTATGTAAGTACTTACCCACAGGTTCGAATTTACAACTTTGCTCCTCTTTGTGCACCAGGGGAAACTGGAGCAAAGCAGCACAGAGGGAAACCGCCCCCGTTCGACTCCAGGGAAGGAGCGTTCCGTCAGTGGAGGGGGCGAGAGGCGGCACCCGGACCGCACACGCTGTGGTCCACAGTCGAGGTACTGAGCCAATGCCCAGTCCGCTAACAGCAGCGCCCGAGAACCGCAGAAACGCTGCCCGAAAACGGCAGGCAGCCTCTAGAGCAAAGTCGGCAACCAAACCTCAGGCTGGAGACAGACACGGAAGATGGAACCGGCACTTCAAACTACCGCGCGAGAGCGAGTAAGTGTCTGTTTTCCAAGCCTAGAGAAAGGTCATGGAGTAAAAACTCCAGCGAGACTTGCCTCGGGAGCTGGGGCAAGCTCGCCAAGGGAGCATAACACTCCCGCTCCAGTGCACTAACAGCACTGGCCATCTCCCTCATCAGAGGAGATCGATGGCGACCAGGGCTGGGCTGGTCAAGAAGAGGGGTCACTGGCTGAACAACATCGGGAGTATGCTTGAGGTACAGGATCAGGAAGAGCTGCTGGGTGTGAGATACAGCTATGTGGCTACACCACGAGCGAGATGGCCGTTTCAGTCTAAACGGCTTACTACCCGTCTTTCCAAAAAACCTCTCCAAGACAGGTAGTCATGAGGCGTTGGATTGTATCACGCCTTCCCAAAATTGCATTTACACAAAGTGCTTACCATTATTGGGGGTACATTGAGCAGCGCATTTAAAAACCCAAATATCTTAAATTGCATTTGATACCCCTGACGTCGGCTATCATTTTTGCATGCTCATTCCAGAGGGGCAGGATAGTATGGCAAAACACCTGACCCTACTGTTCAACACAGCATGCGACCGCAACCTCGTGGAAGGAAGTCATAAAATCTGCCTTCAACCTAAAAAATTCACAAGATTGTGAGAACACCGACCACACAACCACAGATCCTGCTATCTGGTAAATATACCATATCAAGTCTAAAAATTGGACGAAGTATCAAAGATATTCGGCATCATGAGGGCAGGGCCTGGAATGAGCAAACCACACAAAACCAGACAGCAGTACCTCCACGCGTCCACCAGTAGGCGTCTACTTAATGGTACTGGTGAAAGCTCGGGGCCCGCATGCCAGCCCCCGTAAGGGTCCAGAGCAGGCCCCATGGAAACAGAAAACTAAGAAATGAACACACCACTAAACAACAGTGAAGGCAGATGAGTATGGTTCCTACCATGACATAAACAGTGAAGAGTTTGGGGGGGGGGGGGGGGGGGGGGGGGGGGGGGGGGGGGGGGGGGGGGGGGGGGGGGGGTTATATACCAAAAGTATTCCAGGATAAAAATTGAATTAAGAAACTTGCCACCAGTTCAGCATGCACCACAAAGGGGTTTACCCTCCCACTAAAAAAGAACACGAGGGACTAGCTAACTGGAGAAGATATACAAAGGGGTCATAAAGAAGTCTAATATGAACCTTTGGTACCAAAAAACCCAAAGATGGTGAATGTCGCACCATCATTGACTTAACCACTTGAATATTTTCACCAGGTATACACACTTTATGGAAACTTGTAACTGCTAACTGTGGATTTCCTAGGATACTTTATGGTAGACATCGACTTAAAAAATGCATACTATTCAGTACCTATTCATAAAAGATCTTCGAAGATACCACAATTTACCTGGATGGGGTAACTATGGCAGTATAAATTATTGACAATGGCTAAATATGAGCCAAAACTGTTTACCAAGATATTCAAACCAGCCTTGACACTATTAAAGAACATATCGTCATGGCATGTCTCTATGGTATTAACAACAGACAAAACCATGGAAATAGCTAAATCAGCAACTTTACTAAACTTACTTAGCCTGGGCTCTGTCATACAATCCAGATAAATATACGTTGACATCATCCGCAACTATGGACTGTCTGGTATTCAATTAACTCTATCCACTCATCTATAACATTGCCAAAAGGAGTCAGCGTATGGCACAACCTGTAACAAATTAATGGTAACAATCAACTAACCATTCAACAAAGTGGCAAGAGTAATTGGGAATTAGTAGCAGCATTACCAGCTACTTAACTTGAGCCTTTCCATTAGAGCTAAGGTGCTAGTGTTTAAACAAAATAACCCATTCCCAGAACAGGTGGTAACTCAGGGTGCGCTGTTCTGGCAGCAGCCATGTCAGCAGTGCCTCAGTTTTTTCAACTTTTAAAAATTTTTTAGTATGTTTTTTTAGTGTGTATTTAATGTTTTTTGTGTGCCTTGTGTGGGGGGTGGTGTGTGGGGGTAAGGGGGAAACCGCTTCAGACTTTTTCCAGGTCGCCTCCCCCATGGCCTAACAACGAGGATCGGCGCGGCCTTTCCCGGAGACGTGCCCGGGGCTTCCGCGGCGGGCGCAGTGTGGACTCTCGGCGTGGAGCAGGTGAGCCCTCGCTGGGGCTCGCTGGAGGGGAGCGCTCCGTTTCGCTGGCCCGGGGCAGCCGGCAGCCTGAAGTCGCAGCCTGAAGCCGCGGTCTGCAGAGCTCCAGCTGGTGCGGCGTCTACAGCCCGGGATCCCTCGTGGGGGACCCGGGGGAGGAAGAAGCCATCACTGCCGGCCCGCGGCCAACTTCTACCGCGGGGCCGGCATGGACTTACCATCACCCCTGGAGGGGAGCTTCGACCGCCGGCCCTGCAGTCTACGGTGCTTCTGGCTGCGGCGGGGACTTTAAATCTTGACCGCCGGCCTGCGGCCTACAACAACTTAAAGCCGTGGTCTCCGGTGAGGAAGAGCCGATCCTGGACTGACTCTGGACTCTGGTCCTGTCCACGGGGGGGAAATGGAGGAGGACTGGCCAAATTTTTGTGCCTTCCACCACAGTGATGAATGCTGTGGTGGATGTTTGTGTTACATTTTGTGTGTTCTTTATTATTGTATCGCTGCTGACAACCCAATCCTTGCCGGGTCACTGCTCGTGCGGTCGACCGGTAGGTGCAGAGAGTAGCTTTGAATGTTTGTCTCTTCGTTGATTGTGTATCTTTCTTTTTTTTTTTAAAAAGCTACTGTAATGCGCCCTTTTAAATTGCCCCTCGGGGATGAATAAAGTGCTTGATTGACTGATTGATTGATTGATTGAAATGGACTAATCTGGAGTCGTCATCACTACAGACACTGGGCATAAAACCTAGTTGGAAATATTGAGTGCGTTCTATGGGTAAAAGCATATTGTTCAGCAGTGCACCATTTTTGCATGTCCGTTTTATAAATTGACAACATCACAGTGGTGGCATATACCAAACCACTTGTGTGGAATAAAGTCGATATCATGTGACAATTTATTTAACAATTGGTAACCGTATGTCGTCAAACATATTTGACCATCAGCAACTTATCTACCAGGTGAGCTAAATACTGTAAACAGGCATATTAAACCAAAGTATTTGCTGAAATTACAAAGCAATATGGAACACCAGATATCGATTTCCTTGTATTCCAATTGAATCACCATGTACAGATGTATGTTGCATGAAACCAGGCCTTGAGGCAGCGGCAATGGATACATTCCCACTGAACTGGGGGGGGGAATCTAATCTCTATGTTCTCCCTTTTTCTACCTCATCAGTCAGGTACTACGGCCTCATCAGTCGGGTACTACGCAAAATACAGATGGACTCTGCTTCAGGTATTTTGATAGTACCCGACTAACCTACACAGTCATGGTTCCCAGTGGTCCTCGACATGGTTATTAAAACCTTAATGAATATTTCCCAGTAGCCCAGACTTATTAACTCGCCCAGTATCAGGCATAAGTCACCCATGCCACGATAAATTAAACTACTGGGTTGCAGATTTGAAACGACTAGTGCTGGGCCTGTGTTGCAGATTTGGAAAGACCACTGCTGGGTCTGGATTTGTCAGGCAGCACTATCGACACGATGACAGCATCCCATCGCATATCCACAAGGGAACATACTTGGCGAACATCAAGAAGTGAGAAGATACTGTTCAAATACAGGAACTACACATTCAACTACAACAAAACCTGTACTGGAGTTCCTGGCAGGTCTTCACCACAATGAAGGACTTGGCTACAGTGCCATGAATACAGCCAGAAGTACTCTGTCAGCCTACTTAACTCAGGCACCAGGACAACAGGCCATAGGGTACCACCCACTGGTGATCAAACTCAAGAGAGGCATATTCAACTCTAATCCCCAAGACCTGGGTACACCCAAATCTGGGATGTCAGTGTGGTCCTGACGTACCTTAGGGGATGGTCACCACCAGCCAGGTCCCTCACCCTGGAACAGCCTACCCTGAAGACGGTCATGCTGATGGCCTTGTCTCAGCACAAAGAGTCCAGTTCCTCCATCTACTACGATTGGACAATATGGTTATAACACCAGACCGTGTCACATTTACCATTCAGGGGCTGGTCAAACAGAGCAGACCAGGAACATCAGGTCCAGTCATGGAATTCCGGGCATAACCACCTGAACCACGGTTATGTGTCATGACCCACTTATTGAACTACATCGACACGATAAGAAATCCCCGAGGGAGAGAAAAAGCCTTATGGGTCAGCCACAAGAAACCTCACGGTCGGGTGACGAGCCAAACTATCTCAAGTGGCTCAAGCACGTACTGGGAGTTGCTGGAGTAAATACTAATGTGTATAAATCTTACTCCACCAGGGCAGCATCCACATCGGTGACTAAGAGGATGGATGTGCCTATGGACCACATCCTAGCTACAGCGGGGTGGTCTAGGGAGTATACATTCCAAACTTTTTATAACAAGCCGCTGGCAGAACCTGTATCGTTTGCAGAAAAAGTATTAGAATCTGCAAATATATAATTTAAGCCCGGGGGAGCATTTTGGTCTTGTATTTGTTAATAACACCATTATTGTTTTACAAACAGATTCATGGTTGATTACGGTAACATACTTCCTCCCTCGAATGGCTTCGACAGCGAGTGAAGTATGAACAGTTACACGGTTTGAAATCACAGAGCTTTAAAATCTTCACGTAGTCATTCACGTGACTCCGAAGTAAAATAGTAAGATGAAATGAGAACTTACCAGTTCGAAGTTTGATCTGTATTTTATGAGGAGTTACGATGAGGGATTACGTGCCCTCCGCTCCCACCCTCAGTTATAGAGATCAACTGATATTCAAGTTCTTCTTTTCTTTACTATGTTTATTTCAATTATTGTATCTTCTGTGATTGCACACCGCTGCTTTGAAGTACGTCGCACATGCGTGCTGGACGGGTTCTTCACGTAATCCCTCATCGTAACTCCTCATAAAATACAGATCAAACTTCGAACTGGTAAGTTCTCGTTTAATCTTACTATTTTATTGGGTTTGTCATTCGTTGTGTAGTTCAGGCATAATTCCTGGTGAGATGACAAAAGGAGGTCAGACTATATTTCACGACAAAAGGTCACTCACCTGCCTTGAGTGATTGCTGTCCCTATTTGCCAGGACTGGATTAATAAGGATGAAATCTAATATCTAGAATATCCTGCATTAGCTATAAACATTCTCCAGCATGAATGAAAAAAACCCAAACATTATTAAATCAAAAGTAGTATTTTGTAATGAATAAAAAAGTACTTTATGGGGAACACAAAATGCTGGTTATCTTCGATGTAAATACGCATCTGCAGTTCCTTCCTACTTTAAGGGGAATACTTTGAATGAAGTAAACTTTCCTTGTTCTGCTGGATGCTTTTGACAAATAAATGCAATTTAATTCAAAGGTTCCTTCCTTAAACTAATGGGATCTGTTGTGAGGCAAATGAAACTTTTACGCTACTCGTAATTTACTTAAAATTTCTTAAGCTTTAAGTAACTCATTTCTGTTATACATAACTTCAAAGCGTCTGGAAAATACCGCAGGCCTCTCCGGCCCGAGACCCCGCACACTTCATTCTCTCCTCCTATTTATAAGTTGAGACGGTCAGGAGATTTAGTACATCTTGATGACCGTAGCAGCACTGGAGCTTCAGGAGTTAATGGTGTTTCAATAGCTGGTGGTACATATATTGCTTGGTCATCTACTTCACACGTATTGTTATTTACATTTTCAATTTTAGAATTACTCATAGAAGTTTCCATAGGGGATGATGGGAGTGTTGAAGGAAGTTCTCGATTAATATTATCAAGGATAGATGAAGCTGATGGAGAAGACGGACACGGTGCAAGGTCACGAATTGAGACAGTTGACTGACGTCCATCCTGATGCTTTGATAGTCGCATAAGAAGGGTTGACATCAGTCAGTTCAACTTCATCAACAAAGGGCTCATTCTTATTTGATCGGACTTACTGATGAAGCCACACAGGCTCAGGGCTAGTCAACCATGATGGCAGAGGTACCACTAGAAGAACGCCGTTTGAAGCAAAAGAACCGCTTATGTGGAGTAGTATTGGTAGCAGTTGACAGTAGAGATCTGATGGAGTGTAATGCATCTGGTAGAACACATTCCCACTGCTGATCTGGTAGGTCATTTGACTTTAAAGTCAGTTTCACTGTTTTCCAAATGATTCCGTTCTACCTCTCAACCTGACCATTTCCAATAGGATGATATGGTGTTGTTTTACTTGTTGCAATTCCTCTATTAGAAAGATAGTCTTTTAAGTCTTTTGACATGAATGAGGTGCCCCTATCAGAATGTACGTAACTTGGAAATCCACAGAATGAAAACAGTTGATCTAAGCATTTGATAACCATAGCAGCTGACATATTTGGACAAGGAAAGGCAAATGGAAACTTTGAATATTCATCAACTATGGTAAGTATATAAACATTTCGAGAGGAGGATGGTAAAGGCCCTTTGAAGTCAATACTCAAACGTTCCATAGATTGAGTAGCTTTGATTAATCTTCCTTCTGCAGGACAGAAGAACCTTGGTTTAAATTCAGCACAGATTCTACATGAAGCACATGTCATCGTCACATCTTCTGTAGAGAAAGGTAAGTTTTTGGAACAAACATAGAGTAACATACAGGTGACTCCAGGATGACACAGCCCATTGTGAAGATCAGAAGAATGACCAGAGGCAAAAATGCTCGAGTTAATGTATCCGGAGTAACATTATCCTTACCAGGGCGGTACTCAATTGAATAGCTATATGCAGATAATTCAATCCTCCATTCATGAATTCTACTGTTTTTAATCTTCATTCGTTTCCGATTATCTAGCATAAAAGCTACTGAACGCTGATCTGTTATGAAAGTGTAATGCTGGCGAGCAAGGAAATGACTCAATTTTTTCACTGCTTCAATAAATGCTGTAGCTTCCTTTTCGACGGGTGGGCAGTGCAATTTACTACCTTGGAGAGTACGAGACATGAAAGCCACTGGTCGCCCTCCTTGATTTAATGTTGCTGATACTGCTAAATCAGAGGCATCACATTCAACAACAAAGGGGAGATCCTCATCGATGGCATGTAATGTCGCAGATTCCAATTGTTTCTTTAAAGAAGTAAAGGCACCAATTGCTGTAGAGTCAAGGAGGGAAAGATTTTGCTCTAATCAAAGGGTGAATTTAGTCAGAAAAATTTGGTATCCATTTAGCATAATATGCAAACATACCAAGAACCCTTTGTAGAGAGTTTAATGTAGCTGGAACAGGTATCTCTTGGAGCGGGTGGAGTCTTTCTGGATCAGGCTTGATTATATCATTTCCAACCCAATAAACAAGAATATTAATTGATGACACTGATGTTATTGCCTTAGCCTCATTTAATGTTAGATTTTTAGAATGCACAACTTCTAAAAACTGGTGTACATTTTCATCATGTTCTGCTTGGTCTTTTCCTACAAAAGTTATATTATCAAGATAAGGGAAAGTATCTTTAAGGTTTGCCTGTTCAACAAGTTTGTCCATCTCTCTCTGAAAAACAGCCACATCAAAAGGACATCTGTAGTAGTGGTATAATTTCCCATTTGCTTCCAACGCAGTGTATTTCTTCTCTGATTCTTTCAAAGGAATTTGGTAGTAAGCAATTTTTTAGGTCAAAAGTAGAGAATACCTTATACTTAGCTAATGTATTGATAATCTCTTCTATACGAGGTAATGGATATGCATCAAGCTCCGTGAACTGGTTTATAATTTGAGAGCAATCAATGCAGTCTCTTTCTATGTCTCTCCAAGGGGTCCTTAACCACGACAACTTGTGCCCTCCAAGGGGAAGAGCTGGGTTCTATGACACCTTCTCGTAAAAGATTAGTTACTTCTGTGTTGTTAAAGTTTCTGTCATCTTCTCTAAAATGTCTTGATTTTGCAGCAATTGGCTTGCACTTGGAGGATAAATTAGTGAATAATGGACAGTCAACAGATGCAGCAGAAAAAAACACACAATACTGGTGGCTTTGACAATACAAGATCAGGCATAGTTCCTCCATACATTATTTGAAGTGATCTGTGCTGTTTCTGACAATACTGACCTAGAATTATTTTGCTACACACATTTTTCAAATACCATGACATACAGATTTATAACTAGTTTTGTTCAGAATAAAGTCTAGCATACAAGATCCAATAATTTGAGTATTGAGAGTTGTTAGAGCCATCGAGATTTCTCTATTTGAAGGAATTATAGTTAGATTTAGACGAGCCACAACATGTTCACTTATAAAACTTTCTGAACTGCCAGAATCAAGTGGTTCATTAAGTGTATGGCCATTGATGGATATTGTTGTAGCTGTATGAGACAAGCCGAGGAAATGCAGCTGTGATTGCACATAAAGAAGGCATATACATGGCAGCAGTCACACTTTTAGTCGTTGCTTTGGACTTGCATACTCTAGAATAATGTCCCTTCTTGCCACAACTATTACAAGTTCCCTCTCGAGTGGGACATATCTCTCTATTATGAATATTACCCCCACAAAAGTAAAACTTCCTTTTTGAATAAGTATATGCTGCAGCAAGGACGCATTTATCAGTAGAAATTGTTTCAGCTTGCTCCATGTTAGTACTTGGGTGAGATTATTTTGTAGTAGTTACAGCAGAATACACATTAGATGAGCCATAAGCATCTGAATTTTTCTGAGCCAAGTCTAATGAGTAAGCTTGATTGTAAGCTGACTGTAAATCCAAGGTTTTGTTTTCTAATAGTCTCTGTCGTATTAAAGGCAATGCCAAACCATTAATAAAAGAGTCTCGAATAAGTTCCTGTCGATATTGATCAGCTGTAACTGCTTTAAAGGCTCAGTCTTTGAAGTTCTTGTAAAAATTTATCAAGTGACTCACCAGGTTTTTGTTTACGAGTAGCAAGGAGGTGTCGAGCAAATATTACATTGGGTGTCTTAATGAAGAGTCTGCTTAGTACATCAATAGCAGAATCATGTTGTACATTCCTCTATGTAATCAAATACATCATAAGAGACAGAGCTTATTAATGTCCTGAATTTGTCTGGTGCATTGTCGCCACACTCATCAAAGAAGTTATTTAGTGTACGAAGCCAGTGCTTCTATTCCTTTGCAGCAGCAGGTGAGTTGGGATCCAGATCCAAGCGTTGTGGTTTCAATAGTTTCTCCATCTCGATGTCTCACAGCTTACCTTCTGAGATTGAGTTGCTTAAATTGTTGTGAGGCATATGAAACTTTTACGCTACTCGTAATTTACTAAAACTTTATTTAAGCTTTCAGCAACTCATTTCTGTAATACATAACTTCAAAGCGTCTGGAAAATATCGCTGATTCCGCAGGCCTCGCCGGCCCGAGACCCCGCACATGCGCAGACTCTGGAAAGACCCCGCACATGCGCACACTTCAGGATCTATATTTAGTTTTCTTCTTCGTGGGTGAAGAAAAGTTAACAGGTAAGTGCCCTGCCCTTGGCTTTCCTGAGCAGTTGCAGTTGCCCTTCAGTTTGCTCTTGCGTTCCCGAAGTTGTTACGGGCCTGTGCAGTCAGTGTTTCGGTCAATTGTGCAGGGAATTAAATGCGTTCTGAGGGATATCCTTTGTATATTAAACAAAGTGTCAGCATCTGCTTCCCTTACACTAGAATAGCGCTTCCTGTACAATGTAAGATCAATCAACTATGCGAGAGTACTGTTGCTTAGCGATGTATCGTAGCCATTCCTAACTTGCAGCTTTGAAAATGAAATCAAGAAGAAAAAAGTTATCTCCAAAAGTTATGAAGCAAATTTATCCATGCTGTTGCATTTGTGCTTGGTTCTCGTTGGATTAAAAAAAAATCTGTGATATATTCATTTCAAAGTTATATCAGCTTTTAATATGTTTCTGTTTAGCTCCTCTTTACTTATGGAAGGTGAGTTTGAAATAGTCCGAGGCACAGCTTGAATCTTACCTCGACCATTTGGTTACATTCAGATGGGAGAGAAGAGGTTGTATTCAAACCTGCAGGGTGGAAGATTGCCTTGACAGAGTTTCTCTGTTGCTGAGCCAACGAATGGTCAAACCATGGCTGAGTTAACGGTGGGTTAAAGTTTAAGGTGCAAACCGCCAGCAGTAATCATGACTCCACTGGCACCCCATGAGGAGATGCATCTGAAGATGCCTGGATGAATAATGGGGGCAGGTGGTGGGTTTCTTGGTATGAGGAGGAATGAAAATCAATCATGGTGAAATGCCTGGCGTATGGCACTATTCCCCCACAAAACTGATAGTATGGTTCCTTGCAGAAATCCTGAGCCGGCCACCAGTGATACGGAGCACTTCCTCATGAAGCGTACATGGAAGCCTTCTCCAGTGCAGTCAAAGGTCATAAACTGAACTGGCATAGATTATAGATTATAGTTACTTATGAAGGGTCAACTTAACTGCTGTTACCAAGGTTATCAGGCTGTTGGGCAAAGGTAGACACAAAATGCTGGAGTAACTCAGCGGGACAGGCAGCATCTTTGGGGAGATGGAATGGGTGATGTTTCGGGTCGCGATCCTTCTCCAGAGATGCTGCCTGCCCCTCCGAGTTACTCCAGCATTTTGTGTCCACCATCGATTTAAACCAGCATCTACAGTTCTTTCCTACACAAGCTGTTAACCATATAACCATATAACAATTACTGTTGGGCAAAGTACCTTGAGAAGACTAATATCAACACTGGCACCCCTCCTTCTTCTTCCCCCCTGTACCTTGACCACTGAATATCACACCATTTTTTCCAAGACCGTCACTGATATCATCTCCAGAGAATTCTTCCTGGCCACAACCAAGTCATACATACACTGCTACAACAGCAGGAGCAAAGAGAAAAGTGCAGAATATATTGTTGCTGCAATATAGCATTACAGCTACAGAGGAAGGGCAGATTAAAAAGTGCATGCTTGCGAAGAGGTAGGTTGGGAGATCAGGACTACTCCCCTAGCTTATCAGAGGTTCTTTAACATAAGTTCATGTTAGGTGTCTGATAACAGCAAGAAAGAAGCTGTCCTTAAATCTGGCGGTACAGGCTTTTGTATCCTCTGCCTGATGGGCGAGGTTGCCAATGGTCCTTGATTACGCTGGCAGTTAGCACTGTTTCCCACTAATTGGAAATCCTCTTTTCGCCTTGGGGTTCACCATGAGAATTATTTAATATGATTGGCTGCTGAACTAGTTTGATGACATCCCATCTGTTGGATCCCAGGAAACCCATTGCGGAGAGTCGGTATGTCAAGGAGGACTCTCTCTAACTTCTACAGGTGCGCAGTAGAGAGCATGCTGACCGGTTTGGTATGGAAACTTAAGCGCCCTGGAGCGGAAAAGACTACAAAAAGTAGTAAACGCTGCCCAGTCCATCATCGGCTCTGACCTCCCGCCCATCGAGGGTATCTATCATCGTCGCTGCCTCAAAAAGGCTGGCAGCATCATCAAGGACCCACACCATCCGGGCCATACACTCATCTCCCCACTACCTTCAGGTAGAAGGTACAGGAACCTGAAGACTGCAATGACCAGGTTCAGGAATAGCTCCTTCACCACAGCCATCAGGCTATTAAACTTGGCTCGGACAAAACTTTGAACATTAATAGCCCACAGTCTGTTTATTTGCACTTTATCAGTTTATTTATTCATGTGTGTATATATTTATGCAATGGTACATGGACACATAGATCTGTTCTGTATTCGTGCCTGCTATGTTCTGGTGTGCTGAAGCAAAGCAAGAATTTCATTGTCCTATCAGGGACACATGACAATAAACTCTCTTGAACTCTTGAACTCTTGAACATACAATATCTACATGAGAGGTATTTGTAGGGAACTTTCTCCAATCGGGATGTATTGTTGAGGCTCTGTAAGGTGCTGGTAAGGCCATATTTGGAATATTGTGAGTTTTGGGCACCATATCTGAGGAAGGATGTGCTGGCTCTGGAGAGGAACCAGAGGAGGTTTACAAGAACAATCCCAGGAATGAGTAGGTTAATGTATGATGAGCATTTGTCGGCACTGGGCCTGTGCTCGCTGGAGTTTAGAAGAATGAGGGTGAACTCATTGAAACATATAGAATAATGAAAGGCTTGGATAGAGTGTGGTGTGGATGTTTCCATTAGTGGGAGATTCTAGAACTAGAGGTCATCGCCTCAGAATTAAAGGACGCTCTTTTAGGAAGAAGATGAGGAGAAATTTCTTTAGTCAGAGGGTGATGAATCTGTGGAATTCTTTGCCACAGAAAGCTGTGCAGGCCAAGTCAGTGGATATTTTTAAGGCAGAGATAGATAGATTCTTGATTAGCACAGCTATTGGAAGTTATGGGAGAAGGCAGGAGAATGGGGTTAGGAGGGAGAGATAGATCAGCCATGATTGAATGGCGGAGTAGACTTGATGGGCTGAATGACCTAATTCTACTCCTATTCATTATGACCTTATGTATTAGTGAAGAGCACTGTTGCTTCATTGGTAATTGCACATTTTTCGTTATTAGACAATCTCTACCCGGTGGTGTTTTTTGCCAGGTTTATTTCAGAATCTTCGACTTAATGTTCAACATGAATTGGAATCAAATTGGGCATCAGCAATGGAGAATGGCCTAATTCTACTTCTATTCGTGATGGTGAAAGTAAAAAAGAATATGCCCGATCAACATGGAGGTATTTCAACTATCCTTGGGAAGTGTACATTGGGTTCTGAAATTGGACTGTTTTGTGCTCATTTCATGACTATCAAAAATAAGGACAGGAAAGTCAAAATGCTTCACATAAGTTTCCGATCAGCATATGCCGATTTTCTGCAGAACTGTCAAGAGTCAAAAGTGGTTTTATTGTCACATGTCCCAGATAGAACAATGAAATCCTTACTTGCAGCAGCACAACAGAATATGTAAACACAGCACACTGCAAACAATATAATAAACGAGAAAAAAAAGTTCAGTGTGTGTAAATATACACATACTCACATATACATATTATATATAAATATATATATGCACGTGAATATACGTGTATACGAGTATATGTGTGTGTGTGTATGTGGATATTTATATATGTGTGTCTTACAGTATGTATATATGTGTGTATATATATTATATATGTGTGTGTGTGTGTATATATATATATATATAAATGATGTAACAGTGAAAACTTTTTTTATTAATAAATATGAATTAAATATTATTTATTTGGACAGGTAATCTGAACTAAAATAAAGAGAAAAACAGATTTCAGTATTTAGTGAAGTTAATCCTCATTTTAATGAGTCCAACTGGATGCATGGAATATGTTTCCAATTACCCCACTGACCCTGAGAAGGAGTTGCCAACCCTAATATTTATTTCCAGGGTCTGCATTTTGTGCTCTGTCAGTCAAAGGTTGCAGAATACAAACAAATGCTGGAAATGCCAATAAAAACGAGCTTGTGTTTGATGATACAGTGTAAACAGTCCATTGCAATAACAATGTTTGTCTTGACCAAAGTAGATCTTTTATGATGATGCCAATTAGGTCAGGCCTTCCTAACTTTTACCATCAGATTTCTTACCTACTACATTAATGTTAGTTGATAGAATAACCTTTCCTTCAGTGTCTATTTCAAGGCACATATCCGACTATTTTATTTTTAACAATTTAACATTGGAGTCCTTCCAGTCCGGTGTGGGACTCTGAATCATTCTATCCAATTGCTTGTAACACGGCCAGATTCAAAATGTGAATCAGCAGGAACAGAAAGGAAGCAGAATGCAGAAGGACCCAGAAGATGGAAGTCATAAAGAATAGCACAATAGGAAAATAGGCTTGAGTTACAACTAAAGAACATTTAAGCCAAGCAAGACTGAGAGAAGAAACAATGAACCAAAACGACCAAACGCAAATTGGAGGAACATCTTCTCATATTTTGCTTTGGCAATTTACATCCCATGGTATGAACATTGATTTCTCTAACTTCATGTAACCCCTACAATCCTCCCTCTCCATCTCTCTCCCACCCAGGTTACACCAGGTTTTTGTTCTCACCTAGCAAACAGCTTCCTTTATCATCGTTACTATTTTGCATACCGTTCATTCATTTGATCTATATCTCTCTACATCATTGTCTATATCTCTTGGTTCCCTTTCCTGTGGCTTTCAGTCTGAAGAAGGGTCTGGACCCAAAACGTCATCCATTCCTTCTCTCCCGAGATGCTCCCTTTCCCGTGGCATTTTGTGTCTATTTTAAATTTAAACCAGCATCTGCAGATCCTTCCTACACAAAACAAGTAACAATACTGGAAACCAAGAATAACACAACAAACATATATGTCAAATATATAATGTTGCAAATCCATAATTTGAAAGCTAACCTTTATCTTTACCGATGTTTTATCCATGAGAAGAATACACCTTATGGGCCTGTCCCACTTGGGCCAGTTTGACCTCGACTCATACTCGCAGCAAGGTCGACACGAGGTCGTAGGAGGTCTTTGTAACTCTCCTTCATGCTCGAGAGTGGTCTCCGCGTACTCGAGGTCTCAGCTAGATCGTGCCGTTTTTTCCCAATATCTTAAAAAATGCCCGCGAGTAAAAAAAGGTCGCCATGGAAAAAATCAATCCCTTTTTTACTCGTAGGTTTAGTCGTAGTAGGTCGGCATGTTAGTCGTAGGTAATCGAGGATAGTCTAAGTTATTCGAAGGTAGTCGAAGATAGTCTTCAACATAGTCGAAGGGAGGTCGGGAGGTCGAAGGAGGTCATCTTCACTCTCCACTATTCGGTGTCCAATTTTCCCGAAGTTAGTCATAGCTAGTCTTAGCTGATCTTCAACATAGTCGAAGGAGGTCTTCAACATGTTATTTTTTTCAAAATCTCCTAAACTCCCAATTAGGTCGCCGCAGTGGGACAGCCCCTTTACTGCCATCTCCAAGTGGAGCAACAGAATTGTTAGGGCCATTATTTTCAAGATGCGTCAATGGAAAATTATTCATAAATAGTAATTTGGAAGAAAAATACATTTCCAGCTAGTTTATCACATTCAAGTCAGTTGGTGGGTAGGCTCAAATCTTGATCAAAGCTTGAACCGAATAGCATGAGGAATCTGCTGGAGAAGCTCAGCGGGTGAGGCGGCATCTATGGAGCAAAGGAAATAGGCAACGTTTTGGGCTGAAACCCAGGCCCGAAACGTTGCCTATTTCCTTCACTCCAGAGATGCTGCCTTACCCAGCTGAGTTTCTCCAGCATTTTTGTCTACCTACGATTTTCCAGCATCTGCAGTGCCTTCTTAAGCATGAGGCATCTGTTTGGTTACTAGGCTATTCATGTGGCTCAAAATAATTTAGAGAATGAGTACAAAGAAATTGTATAGAAACGATGGGAAAAATAAAGTGACATTCTTGTGCACCTGCCTCATAAGCAGCATCTAATTGAAATCCGTTGGATGATTACTACATAGACAGAATAACCCAACCAGGTGCTCAGGGACAAAATATCAACTCTTCAATGGTGAAATAAATTCTGTAATAATGACAATATTGTGGGAAAAAAATGTTACATTGTCCAGTTGGAGCAATGAATAAAACCAATTAAATAATATATATCTGTAAATGTAAGAGACGCGATCACAAAGTGAGCTTTCCAAACAAGCTTTCTCTTTAGCCTGACCATGAAACATGCCTGAAAAGAATTTGAAAAATCTGAATGCCATACAATATTTTTCTCTTCTATTCCAAACCATTTCTGCAAGTTCATGTTGAAGTAAATTTCTATTATTTAAATGCTGTTTCCCTCTAAGAAGCTGTTCCCTCTAGATTTTTGTAGAGTCTGAACAATGCTGCTTTAGTTTCTCAAACAAAGATAAGACCTTGAAGCTAGTGTTCATTAAAAGTCATTCAAATCAACAAATTCCTTAAAAACATATTTTATAATGATTTATTAACCATTTCCCTTTACCAGAATATATTCCAGAAGTATCCCACATGCACTTTTATCATAAATGTTTGCTTGTAGATTAAAAAAAAATTGATTTTAAAATCTTATAACATTAATTTAAATTGTTATTTACAATTTTGTAAGATATAATGACATCTTCTCTGACTATCACTAAGGGTCATTACTGATGCACAATCCCCTAGACCTTTCTGTAGCCTTTGACACAGATGACTGCACCATCTCCCCCATTGTCCAGCTGAGTGGAATGGTCCCATGTGGTTACAATCTCATTAAACAGGCTGTAGCAGAAGCCTCTCCAGCAATGGCTTATTCCCCTTAACTCACACCATTACATGTGGGAATACCCAAGGGTCCACCTTGACCACTCCTCTTCTTCATCTGCATCTTGTGCCATGGTCGCATCCAGAGATGTGGAGTGTCACCTTACCTCCCTCCCACCTCTCTCTCTTGAACCCTTTACAGTTTCTCAATTGCGTTTGCAACGTCCAGTCTTGCCACTTCTTCTGCTGAAACATTAGGAACACGATCATCACAATGCAATGACTCTTGGAACCAATGATGAATCCTTCCCTAACCATTGTGTAAGATTGAACCATGTTGTCTGCCACCTCAGTGGCTTATCAGGTATTTAGATGAGTTTCCAACCCAATGTTCTTACAATCACCCATGGAGCCAATGAGAAAGTCTAACTATGCCAGCATAACCCCACCTTTCCTGTCCCTGACATATTCCATCTAATAATGAAGCCCTCAATCTTACGTTCCAACTTCCAGAAGGTCTATTGCCTATTGACTATTGTCTATTGTCTATAGGATAGGCAAATATAAGCGTTGTGGCTTCAGCCTATTCCTTTTTCGGTCATTGATTATGTGAATGTTGTGTGAAATGGATACAGTGTTGGTTCATATTCACACAGATTGTAAAGTTTTGTCCTTTTTAATGTATGACCGAAATAAAGTATTCATTGTCTATTGTCTATTTCAGGTCACGCCACAAGTGTAAACCTATCTGAAGATCTGAAACTGGAGGGTGGCAAATGTTGTGCCTCTATTCAAGAAGGGGTGCAGGGAAAATGCTGGGAACTATAGGCTTAACATCTGTAGTTGGAAAGTTACTAGAGAGTATTCTGAGGGAAACTGCGTTTAGACGAACAAGGGTAGATTAAGGACAGTCAGCATGAGTTTGTGCGTGGGCGGTCATGTTTCACAAATCTGATTGAGCTTTTTGAAGACGTGACCAAAAAGGTTGATGACAGTTGTATACAGTACATGGACTTCAGCAAAGCATTCAACAAGGTTCCGCATGGTAGGCTGCTCTGGAAAGTTAGATCGCATGGGATCCAAGGAGAGATAGCTGAATGGATAGAAAATTGGCTTCATGGAAGGACACAGAGGGTGATAGTGAAAGGCTGCTTCTCGGACTGGAGGTTTGTAACTAGTGGTTTGCCACAGGGTTCGGTGCTGGGCCAGTTACTGTTTATCATCTATATCAATAATTTAGATAAGAACATACATGGCAAGATTAGCAAGTTTGCTGATGATACAAAAGTGGGTGGTTTTGCAGATAGTGAAGATGGCTGTGAAAATTTGCAGCAGGATCTTGATCGATTGGCCAAGTGGGCTGAGGAATGGTTGATGGAATTTAATGCAGAGAAATTAGGTCTTACATTTTGGGAAGTCTAACAAGGGCAGGACCTACACAGTGAATGGCAGGGCTCTGGGGAGTGCTGTAGAGCAGAGGGATCTAGGAGTGCAGGTGCATGGTTCCTTGAAGGAGATGTCGCAGGTAGATAGGGTGGTCAAAAAGGCGTTTGGCACATTGGTCTGCATCAGTCAGAGTATTGAGTATAGAAGTTAGGAAGTCATGTTGTAGTTGTATAAAGGGCCTGTCCCACTTGAGCGTTATTTGCGCATCATTTACGCGACATCATTTACGCATCATGCATGCGCGCGTCGTAACATGCATGTGACGCACGCATAGCATGCATTACGCGCGCATGGTGCGCGGTGAGACGAGGTGGCGTAGGCAGTGACGCGCGATCGTGCGCGGAGCCCCAGGAATTTGGTATTCACAAAATCTTCGTGCGCCGTCTGCGTGACGCGCAAATGACGCCCAAGTGGGACAGGCCATTAAGACGTTGGTGAGGTCGCATTTAGAGTATTGTGTTCAGCTCTGGGCATCACGTTACAGGGAAGATGTTGTCAAGCTGGAAAGGTACAGAGAAGATTTACAAGGATGTTGCCAGGGCTAGAGGTTCTGGTTGAGTAGGGAGAGGTTGAGTAGGTTGGGACCCTATTCCTTGGAGCGCAGGAGGATGAGGGGTGATCTTATTGACACAAGAGGTACACCGAGTGAAAGACTTGTGGTTGTATACGAGATTGCAAGTGTATGATCACGAGTTTAACCGAGTTACCATGAGTATATAAAGTTTGCCGTTTACTTGTCATTTCTGCGATATTCCAAGTTCGTCTCCCGAGTAACTCTTGAGCCAATCCTGATTGAAGGTTTGTTTTAATAAGCAGCAGTGTTATGTTTTAATAAGCAACAGTGTTAATGAAGACCTCTCCATCCTGTGGCTTTGTTTTAAAGATAGAATTCAGCGTGGCCGCATCTATTGATGTGACCTACAAAGGGAAAATGCTCACCATCCAGTGCCCGAGCAGTTATACTTATGATTTGTTTGAAACACACAGCTTTGATATGTTTTAATTGAATTTACTGCCATGTCTACACACTGCGGGGAGACGGGAGATTAAATCTTTGAATGTGGACGGATGTGCACATCAGATTGTTGTGAGACGGAGCTCAGGGTTCGCCTCCTGAGCTGCTTTGGTGCCCAGGCGTGAGTTGAGGTGGGAGGGAGATTAGGGGGGAGATGCACGGGCGTCATTAATCTGTCTGGGGTGACATGGCTCTTGGGTTAGGCTGGGATCATTCTCTGCGGGATGATCTTAGTGCGGGAGACAAGTGTAGGAGAGGTGTACTGACTGTGTGGGCAGACACTTTGGAAGTGATTGCCCACCAGTCTCAAAAGCCGCTGTGTCTCCCTGTCCCTGGGATAGCAGGGGGCGACCAAACAGCACAATACCCCCCTCCCCCTCCACGCCAACACGAAGGGCAACGATCCCAAGGCTTTAGCGTCAGGAACAGCGTGCAGGCGACAATCACCTGCCATTACGCGAGAGAGATCATGCACTGTTGTAGGTCTCCTTTGCACGTCGGTGTTTCTGTCTTTCTCCACTCATTGTTGGCCCTATCTGTCACCACCCCCACCTACACCCCTCTGCTTCCCGGCCATGTGTGTGACCCCTTCCCTCCCCTCTCCAGCTCCCCGCCCATTGCACCGGCGCGGGGGCTTTGCACTGTCTTCACGTCGGCGATGCCAGCAGGTCAGTGCCAGTCGCCCTGGGGCAGTCGCTCCCTTCAGTTTCCCAGGGGGTCGGGACGGGACTGGAGTTGGGAGGGAAAGGGGCGGGGGGGGGGGGGGATGGGTGGGTTAGGTGAGCAGGAGAGTGAGGTTTTTGCAGTTGCAGAAGGAGGGGGCAAGGGCGGTACAGTTCCCTGTCTCAGCTCCTGTCAGCTCCTGTCCAGGGGGGTGGCCGGAGACATCAGGACCAACGGGACACCGACCCCCAGGCCCACCAGGCCCACTGCAAGCACGGAGAACTCAGAGACAAGTGGCAGTTCGCCCACAGCCCGAGCTGCGCCCCCTCATCTCGGGCTGTGGGCGAACTGCCACTTGTCGCCGTAGCGGCCCATCGGGGAGCGGTTTCCTCTGGAGTTGGAGCGGGGCTGGAGTTGCTGTTGGCTGTGGGTCTCTGGGTTCTCCGTGCTTGCAGTGGGCCTGGTTGGCCTGGGGGTCGGTGTCCCATTGGTCCTGACATCTCCGGCCACCCCCCTGGACAGGAGCTGAGACTGGGAACAGCCCTCTGCAACTGCAAACAACCCCACTCTCCTGCTCACCTCCTGCTCCAAATGCCTTTTAAATGTTGTTATAGTTTCTGCCTCACAAGCTCCTCCAACAACTCCAGATACCCACCACCCTCTTTGTAATCTGCTCCTCCGATTACTACTAAATCTTTTCCCTCTCACCTTAAACCTATGTCCTCTGTTTCTTGATTCCCCAACTCTGGGTAAAAGACTCTGCGCATCTACCTTATCCATTCCTCTGATGATCTTATACACCTCGATAAGATCACCAAGGAATCCAGTCCTGACCTTCCCATCCTCCACCTCTACCTCTAGCTCATGCTCTCAGAATCTGGAAACATTATATTTGCTTCCTCCCACAATAGACAACAATGTTCTATGAACTTTGCTCATTATTTCTTCGATCTGCAAACTTACCTTTGGTGAATCATCTCCTAGGACTCACAGATTGTTCAATGTCTTCGAATCGGACCCTTCTCTGGGAAGATCAGGCAAAGAGTTGCCAGGTTCTCGCACCATCTTGCAAGCCATTGCACGAATCGACAATTTCTCAACATTTAGACAATATTCACTGTTTACATTTTTTTCCTGGCAAAATGGATAATTTCCCAATTCCCAATATTATATCCCATTTGTCAGAACTTTGCACAATTATGCTGCAGGGTCCCATCGACCACATTTGCCTCTCTTTGCACATCAGATGTTCCCTGAGATTCTGCAGCATCTTTCTTGTCATCCATGCTGCTGTGAACTGATGGGCATTTTGAGTATAGAAGCTAGGATGTAATGTTAAAATTGTACAAGGCATTGGTGAGACCAAATCTGGAGTATGGTGTACAATTTTGGTCGCCCAATTATAAGACGGATGTCAACAAAATAGAGAGAGTACAGAGGAGATTTACTAGACTGTTGCCTGGGTTTCAACAACTAAGTTACAGAGATAGGTTGAATAAGTTAGGTCTTTGTTCTCTGGAGCGCAGAAGGTTAAGGGGGAACTTGATAGAGGTCTTTAAAATGATGAGAGGGATAGACAGAGTTGATGTGGACAAGCTTTTCCCTTTGAGAATAGGGAAGATTCAAACAAGAGGACATGACTTCAGAATTAAGGGACAGAAGTTTAGGGGTAATATGAGGGGGAACTTCTTTACTCAGAGAGTGGTAGCGGTGTGGAATGAGCTTCCCGTGGAAGTGGTGGAGGCAGGTTCATTGGTATCATTTAAAAATAAATTGGATAGGCATATGGATGAGAAGGGAATGGAGGGTTATGGTATGAGTGCAGGCAGGTGGGACTAAGGGGAAAAAACATTTGTTCGGCACGGACTTGTAGGGCCGAGATGGCCTGTTTCCGTGCTGTAATTGTTATATGTTTATATGGGTATATGGTTATTTCAAGAGCAGTGTACATGTAGAAGAGATAATTTTTCATGCCAATGAACCGGCCAACTGCATCTCTATACATATCGTCCAAGTGTATGGAGATTACTTTCCATAATGTAATGCCCTGATGTCCATGCAGAATCCTCGAACCAATAACCCTCGGCTTTGCACTAACTGCTCAGGTTGAGGGTTAAGCTATCATCTGCCACCAGGTCATTGGGAATTGACTTGTGATGGTCATATACCGGCTGATCGGATGGTAGTAGATCCCTCTCTAGCAATTAACCGTGGGAGCGATTCCTCCTGGATCATGGCATATGGACAAAGTGATGTGCATATGGACAATGGGGCCTTGGACTGGGGGAAGACGAGATATCTCACAAAGCTGCACTCAGCTCACTTTAAATAGAGAGAGAGGATCAGTCAATGACAGACTGTGAGTTGCTGCAGTTCCATTCAGCTCGAAGACAGCCAAGTGCACAATTGGTAATGGCCATGATTACCTTGAAAGCACTGGCCCTTTTGGAGTTGAACTGGTACTCAATAATGTAATGCAGAACCAATTAAAGATTTCAATCAGCAGCGATTTACACCAGGGTGGAGAAGCTGTATAATTTAAAGTGCTTGTGCTATGATCTGTGGTGCTATCTCCTACAGGTGGCCTTGTGCTATTGCCTGAATGGATTGCATCACCAGGTCTCCGGTCCTGCATATTGTAATCTTTGCATTGATACAAACACTGAACGATAAAATACTGAAACATAAATATCAATAACAGGATCTATGGAAAGAGATATGGCTGTTTATTTCCCTGAACAAAATTGGCTGTGGGTCAGTGAGAAGTCCTGTTTAGCATACAGTGTTGGATCAAACTGTAAGTCCAGCACAAACAAGTAAATGGAATACACAAGCTACAATAAGAATCAATACATAATTTTCACATAATACTTGGCTCGAATGCAGCCAGCCTGTTCATATTGCCTCTACATTTATGACTCACTAAAACCGTGCCTTAAAAAAGCAGACACGACAGGCAGAGTTTAATTTATTTGTTCCAGACAAATTGAAAGAGGAAGATACAGAGAGCTCGGATGGTTAACTCTGAGTGTCTTTTAGCTGTGGAAGATCGGGCATCTTTAATTCTGGAAGATCGGAGAACTTAAGGTTGTGCTTCAGAAATTACTTTCACTTAAACATAGAAACATAGAAAATAGGTGCAGGAGGAGGCCATTCGGCCCTTCGAGCCAGCACCGCCATTCATTGTGATCATGGCTGAGCATCCCCTATTTTAATTACTCTGGTACCGATGACCCTAAATTCTAGATTCCCTTCTTGAACCACGCTAGACGCAAAAAAGCTGGAGCAACTCAGCGGGTCACCAACACCTCTGGAGAAAAGGAATGGGTGACGTTTCGGGTCAAGACCCTTCTACAGATTCCAGTCTGGAACAGTCTGAAGAAGGGTGTCGACCCGAAACATCACGCATTCCATTTCTCCAAAGATGCTGTCTGAACCGTTGAGTTACTCCAGTTTTTTGTGCCTATTTTCAGTTTAAACCTGCAGTTTTCTTCCTACACTACTTTGCCATCTCTCTCGTATCCTTTAACTGTCTTAAAACCACACTCCCAGATAAAGCATTTGTTCATATCATTTGGTCGACAAAAATGCTGGAGAAACTCAGCGGGTGGGGCAGCATCTATGGAGAGAAGGAATAGGCGACGTTTCGGGTCGAGACCTTTCTTCAGACTGATGTTGGGGGGGGTTGGGCGGGAAAAAGAAAGGAAGAGGCGGAGACAGTAGGCTTGTGGGAGAGCTGGGAAGGGGAGGGGAAGGAGGGAGAAAGCAAGGACTATCTGAAATTGGAGAAGTCAATGTTCATACTTCTGGGGTGTAAACTACCCAAGCGAAATATGAGGTGCTGTTCCTCCAATTTGCGCTGGGCCTCACTCTGGCAATGGAGGAAGCCCAGGGCAGAAAGGTTAGATTCGGAATGGGAGGGGGAGTTGAAGTGCTGAGCCATCGGGAGATCTGGTTGGAGAGTGCAAACTGAGCGGAGGTGTTGGGGAAGCGATCGGCAAGCCTACGTTTGGTCTCGCCGATGTAGAGAAGTTGACACCTGGAACAGCGGATGCAGTAGATGGGGTTGGAGGAGGTGCAGGTCAACCTCTGCCTCACCCAGAAAGATTGTTTGTGTCCTTGGATGGAGTCGAGGGGGGAGGTAAAGCGACAAGTGTAGCATTTCCTGCTGTTGCAAGGGAGGAGTGGGAAGGGACAAATTGACCAGGGAGTTACGGAGGGAACGGTCTCTGCGGAAAGCAGAAAGGGGAGGATATGGGAAGATGTGGCCAGTGGTGGGATCCCGTTGGAGGTGGTGAAATGTCTGAGGATTATATGTTGTATGTAACAACTGATAGGGTGGAAGGTGAGAACAAGGTGGACTCTGTCCTTGATACGATTAGGGGGATGGGGAGTGAAAGCGTAGCTGCGGGATATAGAGGAGACCCTGGTTAGAGACTCTTCTATAATAGAAGAGGAGAACCCCCGTTCCCTAAAGAATGAGGACATCTCTGATGCCCTGGTCTGGAACACCTCATCCTGGGTGCAGATGTGGCAAAGATGGAGGAATTGGGAGTAGGGGATAGAGTCCTGACAGGAAGCAGGATGGGATGAAGTGTAGTCCAGATAGCCATGGGAGTCGGTGGGTTTGTAGTAGATGTCGGTAAGTAGTCTGTTACCTGCGATGGAGATGGTGAGGTCTAGAAATAATAGGGAGATGTTGGAAATGGTCCAGGTGAATTTGAGTGTCGGATGGAAGTTAGTGGTGAAATGGATGAAGTCAGTGAGTTCTGTATGGGTGCAGGAGGTAGCACCAATGCATTTTTCAATGTAGCGGAGGTAGGGTTCAGGGATAAGACCATGGTATGCCTCGAACAAGGATTGTTCGACGTACCCTACAAAGAGGCAGTCAGAGCTGGGGCCCATGCATTTGCCCATAGCTACGCTTTGGATTTGGAGGAAATGGGAGGAAAAGTTGTTGATGGTAAGGACCAGCTCCGCTAGGCGGAGGAGAGTATTAATAGATGGGGATTGGTTAGTTCTGCGGTTGAGGAAGAAACGGAGGGCTTTAAGTCCTTCCTGGTGGGGGATGGAGGTGTAGAGTGACTGGACATGCATAGTGAAGATGAGGGAGTGGGGGCCTGGAAAATGGAAGTCATGGAGGAGACGAAGAGCATGTGAGGTGTCTTGGACATAGGTGGGGAGGGATTTAACCAGGGAGGATAAGATGGAGTCGAGGTATGTGGAAATAAGTTCGGTGGGACATGAACAAGCAGAAACAATGGGTCTGCCAGGACAGTCGGGTTTGTGGATTTTGGGGAGAAGATAAAATCAGGCCGTGCGGGGCTGGGGAACCATGAGGTTGGAGGCTTGGGAGGGCAGGGAGCCGGAAGCGATGAAGCCCGTGATGGTGCTTGAGATAATGACCTGGTGTTCGTCTGTAGGGTCATGGTCCAAGGATAAGTAGGAGGAGGTGTCTGAGAGTTGGCGCCTGACCTCAGACCCGTCAGTGTTAACTTTGAATGGCTTTGTTCTGTGTTATAATGGCACTAAAACTCTGTAACATTCCTGGGAGGATCTTCCGGGAGATTTAAGTTGAGGGTGCTATATAAATGCAAGTAGCTATGTGTGTGAAATCAACTTGTTATATTGTATGGTTGTTTGATCACGGCGATTTCTCTCCTGATCACACCCTTTCATATACATTTCACTGGCATGCCAGTCTAATCTCCACAGTTTGTAGAAGCTTTCTTGGCTGTCCAGTTCACCTGCACTCTGTTCATGTGGCCAGTCTTTCCATTTCCACAACCGATATTCACATATGCATCTAATTTCCCTCCATTTCATTGCATCATGTTTTACCAACATTAGCCCCCCCCCCCCCCCCCATGTCGGGCCAATGGTTATGAAGTGACTGTGACCCATACCTTGGTACGGACAATGCATGCTTGAAACAAATGCTGTTTCTACACATGAATCACTGGACCTCATAGCTGGAAACTGAGACTACGGGATTAAGGACATTTGCAGGAAGGAACTGCAGATGCTAATTTAAACCAATGATAGACACAAAAAAGCTGGAGTCTATTGAGGTGGTCAGAATTTTCTCTGCAAAAACCAGTTTTAATCACTCTGAATGCCTAACATCCTTTGGTCCTATAAATAACTGAAGATAACTCAGGGCAAATATTACAGAGATCTTGATGGGAATTCCAACAGTTTGAGCAATCGTAGCCATTAAATCATTTCCCAAACGAATGGTGCCTTCACTTTCACATTGATCTGCAGGTGTCTCTGTGGCTGCTGTAAACCTCTGACAAAACCACGTGCTCTCTTCAATTGAGATTTGTGTTTCTTGACACTGCGGCAGCTCAATCTGACACTGGACGATCTTCCTTTAACACTCAGACCAGCCAGACAGGCAATTGTATTTGGGCTTCCAATTCTTTCACCGGATATCCAAATCTAATCTGATCAATCTGACTATTCACACATCCACTGCCAATCCGAAAGATCTGATTATTCACACACCCAGGACCTGGTTGAGTTATTGAAGGGCATAAAGACTGTTTCACTTTGGGTTAGCAGCTGTCATTGCATTTTCCATGCGATCAGCAGCTGATTAGCTTCACCAGCATTAGGTTTATCCCGCACTGCAGTCAGAGAAGCAGTGGTATTGTTTGATGCTCTCACAAGTAAGATTTTAGTTTGCCAATTTTGGGGGGAATTAGGCCTCATGTTTTGCCAGCATGCTTTAAATCTCCCACAATTGATCGCTGCCACCAAAATGGCCCAACTGGGTGCTGAAAGAAAGGGATTATGTGTGGGCTTTGCCTGCCTTGTTGGTCCCTCTGGGTTACAAATGGCATATACTTAATGGAAACAAAACTAAAGGCTAGTTTTAAAATATGGATTGCCGTCTCAATCATTTTTTTCTTTCATTGACAAACTTGGGCTGGGGGGGGGGGGGGGGTTGAAATTGCCCCTGATTGTACCCCAGTGAGGAAGACTAATATTTTGGATGGGGTGCGGAGGTTTATGCAGGTTTTTGGTGTAATGTCGAGTCGGACACACGTCAAGATACAACACACGTTTATTCAAGTCCGCTTACAGCATCGGTCTGCAGGACACTACAGTAACTAGCAGCCACACAGACTGAAATACGTAGGCAAGTTCTTGGTAATATAGGCGGAGCAACTACTAACAAGCACTACAATTCGTTAGTAGGAAATAACCAATCTACATCTTTCCTTGCAGAAACAAAATGAAGCATAGATACGTGGAAACATGGTGGCTAACCAATATGGTAGCCCATTGGAATCTACAACCAATCTACATTTGGTAAGCAACATCTCAGACTACAAGAACCCTTGAAAAAGTTGAATTGGTTCTTTTAAGTCCCTCAGGATAGCCACCTAAAGCAGGCATTAGGTCGCCTCTACTCAGTAACACCTGGTATTGAAGGTTTGCAGAAAGTGGGCTGCCTCAAATGTAATTGCTTCATTTTCTGGATGTTGATATGGCTGACATTGAAAAGGTAGGTACATTATTTTTAAACTGGACCAGATTTCCTCAGCCAGATCCGCACATTCCTGATAGATGCAATCAGACATCTCCCCAGACCTTCTAGGGTTAAACCTAACAAACTACACCAGAGAGGAATTCAGCTCCAAGCCTAAGTGTTCCCTTGGCTGATGGAGACCTAACTCGTGCTAGCATCTCAGCCAAATAGGTTAACCTATGATGAGCATTTGTCAGCACTGGGCCTGCACTCGCTGGAGTTTAGAAGAATGAGGGGGGATCACATTGAAGCAGACAGAATAGTGAAAGGCTTGGATAGAATGGATGTAGCGGGGATGTTTCCACTAGTAGGAGAGTCTAGGACTAGAGGTCATAGCCTCAGAATTAAAGGACATTCTTTTCAGAAGGAGATAGTCTTTTTAGTCAGAGGGTGGTGAATCTGTGGAATCCTTTGGAGGCCAAGTCAGTGGATATTTTTAAGGCAAAGATAGATAGATTCTTGATTAGAACATGTGTCAGAGGTTATGGGGAGAAGGCAGGAGAATGGGGTTAGGTAGAGATAGATCAGACATGATTGAATAGCGGAGTAGACTTGATGGGCCAAATGACCTTATGACCTTATGACCAAACAGGTAACCAAAGCAAGAACTGTTCTAAGCTTCATCTTTGAGTGCCAGGTCTATTCTCAACAGTCTTGGCATAAAAGTGGACCCAGTATAAACAATTCCTTGTGAAAAATGGAGTTTATCTTTAGAAAAAATATATAATAATTAATTGAATAAAACATAACCCAAGTTGTTCCACCCAGCTCCATTTGCCTTTGCTTTGAGTGCATCTACCTGCCCTCTTACCCTAAACTGGTTTCAAATGCCCGACATCCTTCCCCTCACTGATTTGACCATCATTTACTGGCCCCAGTCTCACCGCTCTCCCTCCCCTTTGTTCACTGCCTATCTTCCCTCTCCATCCCTCCGTCATGAGGCAGGATTCGACCTGAAGTGTTGACAATTCCCTGCACGTTATGGGTTTTCACCGGGTGCTCCGATTTCCAAAGGCATGCAGTTTGGGAGGTTATCTGGCCTCTGTAAATTGCCCCTAGTGTGTAGGATGCTAATCTGGGACAATATTGAAATAGTCGTAAGGGTGATTGTTGGTCGGCGTGGACTTTTTGGGCAGAAGGGCCGGTTTACACGCTGTATCTCTAAACATAAAGATAACAGTTTAATTTGACCAGTCACTTTAAGAAGTGGGATCATAGACTCATACAGCATAAATAGGCCGTTATGGCCCACCTCCTCCCAGCTGTCCATGATGCCTCTTTACACTAATCCCATTTGCCTGCAATTGACAAGCACTTATTCCTCCATACCATTCCTATCCATGTACGTGTCCAATGCCTTTTAAATGTTGCAATTCAATACACTTCCACCATCTCCTCTATCAGATCATTCCAGATACTCATCCCTCTCTGCATGGATAACTCACCCCTCCCACTGCCCAATTACCCTTTAAATATCTATTCCCTAATCTGTACCTGGTAGTTCTAGATTCCTCTGCCTTGGAAAAGATTCTACTATCCCATCCATGACCCATAATGTTATAAACTTCTATAAGGTCATCCCTCAGTCACCTGCGTTCCAGTGAATGTAGATATCCCAGCCTATCCAGGCTCTCTCCTCCAGTCTAGCCAACATCCAGGTGAATCTCGTCCGCACTCTCGCTAGAGCTACCACATTCTTTCTGTGGTACGGCAACCAGAACACTACACAATACTCCAGGTATGGTAAACTACAGTGTTGTGTGGCTGCAACAAGTTGTCTGATCACTCATGCTCAATGCCTTGACCTCCAAAGGCAAGCATGCAAATGGCTTCCCCAGTATCCTATCTATCTGTGTCACCACTTTCAGGAAGCTGTGGACTTGCACCCCTCTAGCTCTCTCTTTACGTCATTACTCCTCAGTACCCTGCCATCGACTCCATTTGTCCATAGATGCACACAGTCTCTTGCCCAGAGTAAGGGAATCGAGGACCAGATGACATAGGTTTAATGCGAAGGGGGAAAGCTTTAATAGGAATCTTTTAATAGGGTAACTTTTTCACACAAAGGGTGGTGGGTGTATGGAACAAGCTGCCAGTGGAGAGAGTTGAGGCTGGGACTACCCCTACAATTAAAAAGCAGTTAGACAGGTACATGGATAGGACAGGTTTGGAGGGATATGGACCAAATGCAGGCAGGTGGGACTAGTGTAGATGGGATATGTTGGCCAGTGTGGGCAAGTTGGGTCGAAGGGCCTGTTTCCACACTATCACTCTACGACTCGATGACCATAATTTGACATTCCTAAGTGCATTACCTCACACTGTAAGTATGTAAGCAAATTAGTTAAATGTTATATCTTGTTTCTAACCCATTGCAAAATAATCTTGTTTGAAAGTTATTTCTGACCTCTTAATTACTGTTGTCTAACAGTGTGATTTTTCCCCCTATAAATCAGAGATTAAATCACCACTAAATGTTGGTTAGGCTTCGGTTTAAAGAATGTAATTCTACATGCATCTCTTACTGAGAATTGTTTGCACCCTGGCATATTATCATCATCGTGCCCGCACCCTAACTGGGCACCTAGACAGGCCATGGTCTTGTCTTAATGTGATCAGATAAAACTTGTTAAAAATTCAGCCTGGGTTTAACTCATCTAAAATGGCAAGGGAAGTTCAAATTTCATCACGGCTGTTGCAGCTTTTCCATGTTTCTTGGCCTCGGCTCTGCTCGGCAAGGTGAGGACAGTGGAGCGAAGGTGATTTATTACAGTACAGGCTTTCCCTGATATTGCCCTGAAAATACTCCCTGACCCTGACCTAAGCAAAGCCCCTCTTCTAATCTCACCCGTGCAAAATACTCACATCTCACAAGCACCATAGGCGCCAATGAATTACACAGCTCTTTCAGGGGATCAGAGGGACAGCCTTAACTCAGCCATCCAGTCTGAAGTGCTCTGATTAGCACGCAGTAATTTTTCTTTTACTTTCAGGGAGCAATGTGCATGTTACAGAATTATTTCCAGTGCCACATATGCCAATGATCACATTCTGCTTTCTGAGAACATAAAACTTGCTTTGAGCATTGTGTTTATGCCTCCAAAATAAACCAAGTACATTGTCCTGTGTGTATTCTTCTGGTTGTGTATGGTCCTAATTAGAAGGTGCTTACTTTCTACTGTATTTAAAAAAAAAGAACTCTCCCGACAGCTCCTCACCTGAGCAAAGAAAGAATTCCTTCCAGGTGTTAGCAGCAGCAAGTGGTGGCAAGGTGGCAGCATTTGCAATAAAAATACAAGTTCGCTATTTCTTTTGTGGGACTATTTCTTCTCTTATTTCTCCTTAAGGAACAGGGCAATCCAACTGTTTGACAATATCACAGATTCCAGATACATAAAATGCCTGTAATCAGATAGCAGATGCCATTTGATAAAGAGGAACTCGATAATTCTAGTGCAAAGGCCTTTAATAAATACTGCACCACCAACAGCACCACAGCCAATTTCCCAGTCACGTTAACTTGGTGAATGTAGTTCTTAATTTCAGCCCCGCTGAAGGTCAAGTCAAGCGCAAAGCATTAAACTTGCTTTCTTTCACTACAGCAAACAAAGAACACACCTAAAATCACAGACTTAAATGTAATTCATCGCGTATAATGGGACACGTTTAAACTCAATAGTCAGTCCACGTGTGTGGCATTTGGAGATTTAATAAGATATTCAGTACCTCCCAGCACTAGTGTGGGTGCCCAGGTGGAAAACCTTAGTGAGTGGAGGCTGTCCCACTTGCTCGATGTAACTGTGATAGAAAAGGTGTAGACGTCTTCACAAGTTCACAAGTTATAGTAGAATAGACAATAGACAATAGACAATAGGTGCAGGTGTAGGCCATTCGGCCCTTTGAGCCAGCACCAAAATTCAATACGATCATGGCTGATCATTCCCAAATCAATAATACCCCGTCATTCCCAAATCAATACCCCGTTCCTGCCTTCTCCCCTTCCCTGACTCCGCTATCTTTAAGAGCCCTATTTAACTCTCTCTTGAAAGTATCCAGCCCAGCGCTCCATTCTCTCAGCATATGACAGTCCTGCCATCCCGGGAATTAACCTTGTAAACCTATGCTGCACTCCCTCAATAGCAAGAATGTCCTTCCTCAAATTAGGGGACCAAAACTGCACACAATACTCCAGGTGTGGTCTCACTAGGGCCCTGTGCAACTGCAGAAGGACCTCTTTGCTCCTATACTCGACTCCTCTTGTTATGTAGGCGAACATGCTATTCACTTTCTTCACTGCCTGCTGTACCTACATGCTTACTTTGATTGACTGATGAACAAGGACCTCCAGATCCCGTTGTACTTCCCCTTTTCCCAACTTGACACCATTTAGATAATAATCTGCCTTCCTGTATTTGCTCCCAAAGTGAATAACCTCACATTTATCCACATTAAACTGCACGTGCCATGCATCTGCTCACTCACCCAACCAGTCCAAGTCACCCTGCATTCTCATAGCATCCTCCTCACAGTTCACACTGCCACCCAGCTTTGTATCATCTGCAAATTTGCTAATGTTACTTTGAATCCCTTCATCTAAATCATTGATGTGTATTGTAAATAGCTGCGTTCCCAGCACCAAGCCTTGCGGTACCCTACTAGTCACTGCCTGACCTTATGAAAGGGATCCGTTAATCCGTACCATTTGTTTCCTGTCTGCCAACCAATTTTCTATCCATGTCATCACTCTACCCCCAATACCATGTGCCCTAATTTTGCCCACTAATCTCCGATGTGGGACCTTATCAAATGCTTTCTGAAATTCCAGGTACACTACATCCACTGGCTCTCCCTTATCCATTTTCCTAATTACATCCTCAAAAAATTCCAGAAGATAGTCAAGCATGCTTTCCCATTCGTAAATCCATGCTGACTGGGACCGATCCTGTTCCTGCTATCCAAATGTGCCGCTATTTCATTTTTTATGATTGACATGAGCATCTTCCCCACCACCGATGCCAGGCTAACTGGTCTATAATTCCCTGTTTTCTCTCTCCCGTCTTTCCTAAAAAGTGGGATAACATTAGCTACCCTCCAATCCACAGGAACTGATCCTGAATCTACAGAACATTGGAAAATGATTACCAATGCGTCCACAATTTCTAGAGCCCCTATCTTAAGTACCCTGGGATGCAGACCATCAGGCCCTGGGGATTTAAGGCCATTCAGCCCATCGAGTCTACTCTGCCATTCAATCATGGCTGATCTCTTGCCTCCTATTCCCATTTCCTGCCTTCTGCCCATAACCCTTGATACCCGTTCTAATCAATAATTTGTCTAATTCTGCCTTAAAAATATCAACTGACGGCCTCTACAGCCCCCTGTGGCAATGAGTTTCACAGATTAGCTACCCTCTGACTAAAGAGGGTCTTAAATGAATAGTAGATATGGCAATTCTACCATAGTGGGACAGTTCCTTGGTAGTGCATGTCTTAGACTGGATTACCTATACAGCGATGAGAATACTACCAAATGAGCCAATCCGACATTTGAAATCTTAATACGGGTTCTCTTTCCACAGGTACTGCCTACTCTGTTGTAAAATGCTGGAGAAACTCAGCGGAATGGGCAGCATCTCTGGCTGGAAGGAATGGGCGATGTTTCAGGTCGACACCCTTATTCAGACCAAAGGTCAGAGGAGAGGGAGACACAGATATATGGAAGGGGTACATTACCTGTCCTTATCCTTCCAATGGGACGTTAGTTAGACAGGTACATGGATAGGACACGTTTGGATGGATATGGACCAAACACAGGCAGGTGGGACTAGTGTAGTTGGGATATGTTGGCCGGTGTGGGTAAGTTGGGCCGAAGGGCCTGTTTCCACACTGTATCACTCTATGACTATGACTCCATGGCATATTTTCCAGAAGAATAAACACATCATTACTATTTATTTCTTAGATTAAGATAACAGTAAATACAAGACTTTATAGTAGATTTCAAAGGAAAATATTTTGGGCCAAAAGTGCTAATATACAATGCGTTTCAGCTACTTTAAGTCAATTAGTATGCAGACAAAAAATGCTGGAGAAACTCAGCGGGTGAGGCAGCATTTATGGAGAGAAGGAATAGGTGACGTTTCGGATCGAGACCCTTCTTCTGAAATTGGTGATAAATTAAATTGTTGCCTCGAGATGCTCAAATGAGAAGAACGCAAAATGAGTCAACAAGTGGTAACAGGACCATGGGTTTATTTATTTTTCTCGTGCAGAGTTATGGGTACTTCTTTCCAATGAAGCATAATGAGCGATCCCTTAGGATGACATGGTTATGATGTAGATCTTTCACAGGTTATCTCAGTCTGGTGTGTGGCGCTGGTGAATGTGATGTACCTTATGTCAATGGGAGGTGACATTCAGTGGTACGGTTGGTCTGGAGAGAGGGCAGCTGTGGGGGAAAACCTCCCCAAGAGAAAACATGACAGGGTAAGCTTCTTGTGAATGGCAGGTGCTTCAATTGTCTCTTTCACCATCCTCGAGAGTAATGGCTTATTCCGAATGGACAAATTATTCTGTGGATTGACAGACATGCATTGCTGGAGTAACTCAACGGGAGAGGCAGCATCTCTGGAGAGTAGGAATGGGTGGTGTTTTGAATCGAGATATTGCAGTGCTGCTTCTTCCTGCCTACAGGCAGCAATTGAAGAGCGCATTCCCCTGGGGTGAGGACTGTACAGAGCTTGTCGGGGGGAGGCAGAGGAACAACTCCAGGACTGTTTAGAGTCTGTAGACTGGGCAATGTTCAGGGACTCGGCAACGGACCTGAATGAATACGCCACAGTCACTACAGACTTCATAAAGAAATGTGTGGAGGACTGCATCCCAACAAAAACCTTCCAAGTGTTTCCTAACCAGAAGCCTTGGATGAACCATGAGATCCGCACTCTTCTGAAGTCCAGATCCCAGGCATTCAGGTCTGGAGATACAGAGGTCTACAAGAAGTCCAGATACGACCTTGGTAAGGCCATCAAAAAGGCCAAAAGGGACTTCTGCTCTAAGCTGGAGGATGAGATGGATATTTGGCAACTGTGGCAGGGCTTAAATGCCATCACCTCTTACAAGGCAAAATCAGGAGGCAGCTCAAATGTCAGCGAAGCATCACTCCCTGACGAGCTCAATGCGTTTTATGCAAGCTTTGATAGGGAGAACAATGATGTGCCTTCCCGAACCCCCATTCGCTGTGATGGTATTTCAGTCACAGTCACAAAGGCCGACGTCAGAAGACCCTTCAGGGGGGTGAACCCTCGGAAAGCGTCTGGACCTGATGGTATACCCGGGCGTGTTCAAAAAACCTGTGCAGACTAACTGACTGGAGTTTTTATGGGCATTTTCAACATCACACTACTGAGGTCTGAGGTTCCCACCTGCTTTAAAAGGGCATCAATTATACCGGTGCCCAAGAAGAGTAAGGTGACGTGCCTCAATGACTATCGACCAGTGGCACTAACGCCTGTGGTGATGAAGTGTTTTGAGAGGTTGATTATGGCGCAAATCAACTCCTACCTCGATAAGAACCTAGACCCACTGCAGTTCGCTTACCGCCACGACAGATCAACGGTGGATGCGATCTCACTGGTCTTCCACTCGCTCTGGACCACTTGGACAACAAAAATTCATATGTCAGGCTGTTATTCGGCATTTAATACAATCATCCCCTCCAAGCTGGTTACCAAGCTCTCAGATCTGGGTCTCTGCACATCCCTCTGCAATTGGATCCTCGACTTCCTCATCAACAGGCCATAGTCTGTCCATATTGGTGGAAATGTGTAATCTTCGATAACAATCAGCACGGGAGCACCTCGAGGCTGCGTGCTCAGCCCCCTGCTTTACTCACTCTATACTCATGACTGCGTGGCCGGATATAGTGCGAACTCCATCATCAAGTTCGCCGACGACACCTCTGTTGTTGGATGAATCACAGATGGTGATGATTCAGAGTATAGAAGTGAGATCGACCAATTGACCAAATGGCGCCAGCACAAAAACCTGGCTCTCAACACTAGCAAAACCAAGGTACAGATTGTGGACTTTGAAAGGGGTAGGATAGGGACCCGCAATCCCATTTATATGGTGGAAAGGGTCATGAACTTCAAATTCCTGGGCGTGCATATTTCCGAAGAACTTTCCTGGTCCCAGAACACTGATGCAATCATAAGGAAGGCACATCAGCGCCTCTACTTCCTGAGAAGATTATGGAGAGTCAGTATGTCAAGGAGGACTCCCTCGAACTTCTACAGGTGCACAGTAGAGAGCATGCTGACCGGTTGCATCGTGGCTTGGTTCGGCAACTTGAACGTCCAGGAGCGGAAAAGGTTGCAAAAAGTAGTAAACCCTGCCCAGTCCATCATCGGCTCTGACCTCTCTACCATTGAGGGGATCTATCGCAGTAGCTGCCTCAAAAAGGCTGCTGACATCATCAGAGACCCACACCACTCATCTCTCCGCTGCCATCAGGTAGAAGGTACAGGAGCCTGAAATCTGCAACATCCAGGTTCAGGAACAGCTTCTTCTCCACAGCCATCAGGCTATTAAACACAACTTCAAACAAACTCTGAACTATAACAGCATATTGCACTTTATATATATATATTCTATGGTATATGGACACACTGATCTGTTCTGTATTTATGCCTACAATATTCTATGGTGCTGCAGCAAGCAAGAATTTCATTGTCCTATCTGGGACACATGACAATAAAGTCTCTTGACTTGACTTCTTCAGAAGTCTGAAGTCTGAAGAAGGTTCTTGACCTGAAACGTCACCCATTTCTTCTCTCCAGAGCCCGCGGAGCTAGTCCAGCATTTTGTGTCTATCTTCGCAATAAACCAGCATATGAAGTTTCTTGCTACACAAATTATTCTGTGGACTGGCTTTGTGAACACCTGTGGTGGAATCCTGCGACTAAACGTAACAGGTAGCATTGCTGTTCATAACCTGTCCCAGACAAGACATGCTATCACTCCGCAATTGGTTACAGAACAGGCATGCATTATTAATATGATTTGTTATGTGGGCAACCATTACCACACACCACTCACTTCTTGATTAAGAAATCAAGGTGAAAGTTTGACAGAGGACATTTGCACACAAACACACAGCATGTTGAATGAAGATTTCCCTCTCCAGGCATTGAACTGTTTAAAAAGGAATGTGTAATCTAGCAGAGAAAGGTACACCAGCTAAAGCATTAAACATGTGTACACCAGAATCCCACAGTGTCACTTCAGGGCTGTTCTTTTAATAAAACGAAGAAATTCTGGAGGGATTGATGCCATGACAAACCAGAAAAAAAACCCATACTCAAACAAATAAAGTAATCTAATTCAAAGAAAAATCCACCGGTACGTGGTGCAGGCCAAACATTTTTATTGTCATCGGTACGTTCACCGCCAGCCATATAGTGCGACCCCTCTTGAAAGTGAAGGGGAGCCAGTTACTGCTGCAGTTGGTTTGTTTGCCTGCACAGCTGCCTCACAGGGGACGATGAACTATGACCTGCATTTGTGTGCTACTCTGAACCGACTTATCTCATGGAATGGAGATCAATGAATTATTAACAGGACAGTGGTGCCCCCATCTACAGGAAGTGAAAACATGTTGTGTTTGTACCCAAAGTCCTTATCCTCCGTATCCCGCCCCCTCACCACCAGTCCCCCCCTCGGGTGAAAGTGTCTGCGTTACTTGGCACATGGACCATCTTGATTTAGTCTGAACGCAGTAAGATCACATGGCTGTAAAGTTTACAGCAAGAACTGAATAAGAAACATTTGATAAAAGCTTGCCAGACGCATACCAAAAATAAAAGTTATACAGAGCAGAGGCTGTGTTATGACGGTTCTAAATCTACCATAATCCCCAGAGGAACTTGCCAAATTAAATGCCCCAGTATCCTTCTTCCTTGTGTCAGTTGTTCCTTCCCATGCTTTATAAGGAGCTGTTTCATCAGATGGATCAAGAACGCTGGGCAAAACTTTCCCATGCCACTATCCCTCAGAATATGTTCACAGTGCACTGTTTACAATGGACAGCACTAATGGCAGATTTGTTTTAATTTCCACTGCTTTGTGTTTAAAGTTAACTATCACCCACAGGCAGTCTTTTCATGCCTTATTGTCTGGGTGTGTCGGACCCATTCACACGAAGACGCGAACACGCAGATTCACAAAGCATCTTAAATGTTTACTATTCTATAAAGCAGCCCTAAAGAGAGCTACAGTAAGTAGTCTGAACAATGAGAAACAAGGCAGGCAGCGTGCCAGCATGGGCCTCCTGCCAAGCCACATATCATTAGCCTAGGCTCGCTATAAGCAAGGAAATGAGAAACACATGTTGGGGAGCTGGGGTGAGCCATACGGGACTCCGGGTCACCGACAGTCATCCTAAAGCTTTCCCTTCCTCTGCCTCTGCCCATTGATGTCAAATGTCAATGTGATTGTCTAAAGTTCTCAGGGATTTTTTTTTAAAGTGACTCTTGAGTTATGATTTTCACAGTTATGGGAAAATAACAACCTTGTTCTCTGTTATGCTTTATAAATTCCTCGCCACTCCTTCAAATAACATGTGTAAGTGAGGCTGGAATGCTTGAGAGGGACTTGGATTCTTATGTGAGGCGTTCTGTACTTTTTAAATATAATCAGCTCTGCCTCATCATTAAGTTACACAGTAGGCTCTTTTTCCTCGCACTATGTTTTGTACAGGCCACAACATGCAGTTTTGCGATGTTTTTCTGTGTGTTAATTTTGGCCTGCCTGAATACAGTCAGCAAAGATGTATCTAATAACAGTGCTTGCTTTATTTCCTTCTAAAGCTGGATTCTATTGACATTTGACCTTTCAAGCATTCCATAGATAGTGCAAGAACATGATAATTACTGACTGGTGGTGAGAAAATCAAACGGAAAGGGCCCAGCTTTCCACTAACTGTTCTAAATATCCCATTAAGCGCGGTGATATAAATCACTGAACATATTTAACAATAACACGGATTTTGCATTGAGCAGTCTTCCCTTCATGTGTGTGTGTCCATGATCAGCATATTAATAATGTCCTGACCAACAAACATTACTTTGAAGTCTGAGCCATTTTTGGCATGACTAAATCATCACTAGGAATGAGCAAGAAATAAGATTCACCTAGCAAACCATGGAGGGCCTCTGAGTGAAAATGCTATTTGTGTTCCCTCCCCCGCCCCCACCCCTCCTCTCATCATTTTTGTTGTGATCAATTATTTTTTTGAATAAATTCCAGTTCAAAATGAGAAGACAAATTTTAAAATTCAATCTGAAAGAAAAGTGGATTAAGGGCCATATTTCCCCACCCTTCAATGGTTGAAGCAATTACACTTGGTCGGAATATCCTGGTAAAGTCAATATTACTTTCGCAAACATTCATTAACACAATAGAAACTTAATTCCCTGTCTATACAGTTCGTGTTCAGTCCTGCCAAGTTGTACTTAAGGCACGGTGTCCATGTTTTTCCTCTCTATCCTCCAAAAAAACAATTCATTATTCAATAAGTAGCTGGTGGGTAGGGACTGAACACCTGTCTATGCTGACACACAGTGTAGTAAGTAAACACCGTTTAGCAAAATGTCCTCTCTTGCAGTCATTAAGCGCCAGGCTTCAGATAATTGGTCACACATCATGAAATGGATGCCCTGATGGCAAAGTGTGAAAGATACCAGGCTTCATGAAGAAATTACAAATAGACTATTGTTCTTCCACTTTTGATCATTTTCCCTTCCTCTGTCAAGTTGAAACACAGATAGTACAGTCATTACAAATTTCTGACAAGAATGCTGGGTAAAGCAATGATTTATGATGATTTTGTAACTAAGTGGATAAAGATGACTCTATTTGTCAGGTTGACGTGTTTAGTGCACCATCTAGCCTGAATCAAATTGATTCAGTTAAACACGATAGTCTATGGGGACTGGGTGGTGCAGTGGGTTAGTTTGCAGCATGCTCAGCTCTGGTACTTGGTTTCAAATCCAGCACAGACTCATCGGATACAAGTGTCTTTCCCCTGGTGACTTTAGAGGAGCAATGCAAGGTACGTTTGGACAGAACCTGCTTCTTATAAATGATGGCGTGTAGAACAGAGTCTCCAGATCAGCCTGTGTGGGAAATGGAAGGAAAGAGGGTCATTGTTCAACAATTAGCTACCCATGCAGCAAAGGGTGTACATGTTAGGTTAAGTTTGGGGTCAGCTTAGTTAAAAAGGGCTTCTCCTAAAGTCAAACAGTTGTTGACAATCATTGTATTAATGCATTCATGAAGGGCTCCACTTGGGATGGCAGGAGGTAGTGTTTAAGGATACATTCTCACCTATAAGTCACTTACTTTGGAATAGAAAACAAATGGCAGCAAAAATCTGCTCTGCACCAGAATACAATGTGACAGGATTCACAATCTGGAGGTTTGAAATCATGGACTTACTGTCAGACCGAACAAATGGAAGAGGTCTTTGTCAGCAGTGCAGGATGCACAAAAAGTTTGCATGACTATTATTTGCATTTGAATAGTGCTTGTCACCTCCTGAGGATTTCACATAAGGTTTCAAATAACTAATAAATCATTTTGAAGTCAAGTTGCTGCTGCTGCTGGCTGTTGAATGTTGAATGTTCTTCGCTGTTTCTATTGTCTCAATAATTTACAGTCCCTGCTCTCAATGCTATCACCGAGTAAGCCTCCATCCTTATTCAGACCATCGCTACTGATCAGCAACGCAACTGAACCAGCCATATCCACACTGTGGCATCAAGAGCAGATCAGAAGCTGGACGTTCAGAAATGGTTAATTCACCTGCTGATTTTTTCCCCAAACCTACTCTGCCAAATGCAATGCCCGGGGCAGCAGTCTGATAAAAATACTCCCCACTTGCCTGGCTTGGTGCCACGGGGAACAAATCCATAAAGTGCAACATAATTCAGGACAAAGCACCTGAATAGTCGGCACCTAAGAATTAATTCCAGGTATCACGTTCACATTGCGGCTGCAGTGCGTACAAACTGAGTGACGTTGACTCACCAAGGCTACTTTGACAGCATTTCCCAATTCCACCACCTCAACCACGAAGAAAGACAAAGACAGTTGGCCACACCACCACTTGCTGGTTCCCCTTCACTTCACACACGTTGAGATGCTGGAACACCCCCATCCAACCGCATTGAGAGATTCTTCCCCACATGGAACACAGCAGTTGAAGAGGTGGCTCACCAGCGCCTCCTCAAGGACAATCAGGGATGGACAATAAGTGTTAGCCATGCCAGTGATGCTGGCTCCCCACGTATGAACAAGTAATAAAAGCCTTGTGATTGAGCAGGTTCCTGTCAATGTTATACTACGATTGACCACAAGGTGGTGCAGGAAAGTGACCAATGGTGTCTTGATGCTTGGCTACGTTGCCTGATTGGGCTGGTGTGTTGACTTGATTGAATGTCATCGAATGGATAGGTTGAATTCGCAGTCACACTGCATGGTGAATTGAAGATTTCTATTGAGCCAATTTATTTCACCAGATAATTGGCAGTTGCACTATTACATGGTGTCCTCTTAAAACAAAATTAATTGCAGCATGGTTTGTTTTATAATATTAAAACATTTAACCATGAGATATTAAAAAGAAAGCAAGCCATTTGGTTATCTTAGCAATTACGAGGTCTTCTACTTAAATGCCACATTGGAAATCTGCAAAATTATGAGTCAGGACAAGAAAATTACAATCAGCTAGTTATAAAAGCCCAACTAATGTCTCTTAAAGGAAGGATCTTCCATTACTTCCAGATCGGATCGAAATATGAACCCAATACATGGTTGGCTCCTGTTGCTAAAGGGTCTTTATTGGTCATTGTAATTAAGATGGCCGTATACATTGTCCATCCCTGACTGCAATAGGGTCAATGTCTTATTTGAAAAAATCTCAACAATTTCAGATATCCAGTTGGGCCAGAGACCACATTTACTGGTCTGGACCAATTGTTTACCACCAAAAAACAAAATTGATATAATATCAAATACAAAAGTCATCATTTCAACCTATGGGTGACTTGCTTGCAAAGGCAAACCTGCTGTAACGTATTCAGATTCAGATTCAGATTCAATTTTAATTGTCATTGTCAGTGTACAGTACAGAGACAACGAAATGCATTATACACTAAATGACATGAAAAATACTTATTCTTTAACATTCACTCTCCACCCCACCCCACCCCACAGCAGCAGAGACTCGTGTAGCATCTATAGTTCTTTGTGGGCCTCTAGTTGACCAATACAGATACAATACAGATTTAATTCCTTCCCTTGTTCTCACCATCACAGAGAGTATTGGTGTCACCAAAAATCTCTTTTCAGATAAGGCAGATTGAAGGACCATCATGAAATGTTAGTTTGATAAATGTGGAATTCACAAAATACTTGGTCGGCTGCATTTGGAATATTGTGTGCCGTTTTGGTTACCACGCAATGGGAAGGATATCATTGAGCTGTAGAAGACTGGGAAGGAGATTCAAACGGATGATGCTTGGATTGGAGTACTTTAGATAATGGGAGCGAACGGCTGGGGTGGGCTTGATATACTGGAGTGGCAGATGCTGAAAGGTGATCTGATAGAGGTATCATACAGAGAGTCGTACAGTGGGGAAAGAGGCCCTTTTGCCAACTTGTCCATGCTGACCAAATGGTTTAAGCTAGTCCCATTTGCCTGCATTTGGACCATGTCCCTCTAAATCTATTCAATCCATGGCCTTTCCAAGTGTCTTTGAAATGTTGTTATTGTATCTGCCTCAACTATCTTCTCTGCCACCTCATTCCATATACCCACCATTTTCTGAGTGAAAAAAATGCCCCCTCAGGATCTTATTAATATAATCCTCTCTTACCTTAAACCTATGTCATCTTGTTCTTGATTCCCCTACACTTGGTAAAATAATCTGTTCATTCATCCTATCAATTTCCCTTCATGGATGTATACACCTCTGCAAGATCACCCCTTTAGTCTCTTGCACGCCAAGGAATAAAGTCCTAATTTGCCCATCCTCTCCCTATAGCTCAGACCCTCTAGTTTTTGTAACATCCTCATAAATCTTCTCTCCACTCTTTCCCAAAGATACTAGAGGAGCTTCCTCTATATAAGCCATAGAGAGGAGCTTCCTCTAGTATCTTTGCTCTTTCCAGCTTAATGACATTCTTCCTATAACAAGGAGCCCAATACTGAACACAATACTCCAAATGTGGCCTTAGCAACATCTGGAGCAACTTTACTTTAGACTTTAAAGATACTGCGTGGAACCAGGCCCTTCGGCCCACCAAATCTGCACCGACCAGCGATTACACTAGCACTATCCTGCACACTAGCAACAATTTATAATTTTTAGAAGCTAATTACCCTACAAAATTGCACAGATTTGGAGTGTGGGAGAAAATTGGAGCACCGAGAGAAACCCACTCGGTCACAGAGAGAGCGTACAACTGCTGACAGACTGTTATCAGTGGCTGTAAGGCAGCTACTCTACCGCTGTGCCACTGTGCCATTTATATACATGCTATGTAACATTTTCAGAGGCATTAATAAGCCATAGATAAAATTGTACTCCCATGGTAGAGGTATCAAAGACAAGGTGGATAGTTATATTGTAATAATAACAAGGGTCTGCAAATGCTGGTTATCACCAAAGATATAGCAAACGTATTATGGAATAGTTTTAAAGGGGATCTGAGGAATATGTTTTTTTAAACAGAGAGTTTGATATCCAGAGTGCGCTGCCAGAGGAGGTAGTGGAATCAAATACAGTTACTATGAAGAGACATTTAGACAGATACCGAAAAAGGCAAGGCAAAGGATACAGTATTAATGCAGGAAAATTAGTGGCGATGGGCAAAAAGGTCAGTGTCGACGTGATGGGCCGAAGGGCCCATATCGTTACCATAAAACACAATGACTCTTTGCTGGCGTGAAAACTCCCGTGAAGAACTTAATCCAGTTGTCATGTAAATAGCCCGTGCCTGGACTGTCGCATGTTCAATGCCGGTTTAGAATGCGAGTTGCTGGTTCATGAATACACATGACCACAGGTTTTGCAAGCACGTCATTTTGTTCAATATTGGAGATAAAGCCTGAGAAGAAAATTCACCGGAACCAGAAATAGCCGGTATCATTCGGAAGATTGAGCCTGGAAGCTCTCACGCCAGATGTATTATGGAGGCAGGGCTGAGAATCATCAACAATTGAGCACAAATTTTGAGGCAGAAACCTTTAGGTCCCACTTGGGCGCCTAATCCGCGAGTTCTAGTGAGTTTGCCCTCGGCTCATACTCGCAGCATGGTCGACATGAGGTCATAGGAGGTCTTCGTAACTTTCCTTCATGCTCGAGAGTGGTCTCCACGTACTCGAGGCCTCAGCTAGGTTCGGCGTTTTCTTTCACTACGTTAAAAAATGCCCGCGACTAAAAAAAAGGTCGCCATGGAAAAAATCTATACTTTTTTTACTCGTAGGTTTAGTCGTAGCTGGTCATACTAGGTCGGCATGTTAGTCGTAGGTAATCGAGGGTAGTCGAAGATAGTCGGTGGTAATCGTAGATAGTCTTCATCATAGTCGGAGGGAGGTCGAAGGAGATCGAAGGAGGTCGTCTTCACTCTCCACTATTCGGTGTCCAATTTTCCCAAAGTTAGTCGAAGCTAGTCGAAGCTGGTCTTCAACATGGTTGAAGGAGGTTGAAGGAGGTCTTCAGCATGTCATTTTTTCAAACAATTCTAAACTCGCCAATTAGATCGCCCAAGTGGGACAGCCCCTTTAAAATGAGGTGAGTAGGGAAAGAACTGCAGAGGCTGGTTTAAACTGAAGAAAGACACAAAATGCTGGAGTAACTTAGCACAGGCAGCGTATCTGGAGAGAAGGAATGGGTGAAGTTTCTGGTCGAGACCCTTCCAAGGGTCTTTAAAGTGAGGTATTGGGCTCGAGTTAATTCACCAAATTTGGATGAGACCATTTGTGGTTAATTGCCAAGTAAATTATCTAAACCTCAGCTTCAAAGAAAAAAAATATTTATTTGATAGGAACTTTGTGGAATTTGTCTAATGACTGTTGCCCTTTAGGAGGGTTTATTTCCTTCTGGCAGCTATTTTGAGAAAAGGTGGGTGTTTCCTGGTGTGTGCATAAATTGCCTTTATTTGACAATTCCTGTCACAGTATTTATGGTGTTGGCAAACCTTGGAGTTTAGAAAGAGGACGGCTCGATGTCCTTTATGTAATTATACAAAATACTGAGATTAGGACCCAGAATTACAGCAGGCTTCAAAATGCCAATAAATGGGCAAGTTAGTGCCAGAAATTAAAATGTTCTGAAGGAGCTTGGCTGCATGGGAAATAGATTTAATTCCTTCAGTCTCTATCTACTTCAGTGACTTTTGAACAATAACGCTATTGATTGTGGTTCTGTGTTCTGTAATAAAAACAATTAAATACTGGATGTTTCCAGAGCTTGCTTGACAACAAGTGCACGTGCCATCGAAGGTTCATGGTTCACTTGCCTACACAAGTCGTCATAACATCCGTGGGATGTACATTGCAGGCTGGTGACTCTATAAGAGTGATCAGTTGCTTTCCACGTTGTTCGATTTTGTTTGGTGTGAAACTTGCCATAGAACCCGTCTCTGTAGAGAGACAGCCACAGTAAGAAGCCTTGACACTGAAAGCTTTTCATTATTTAATAGAGCATCCAGCTTGTTAGTTTGAATCAACAATTGCTGTTCGGCATCTCGGAGAGAGGGGAAGGATGCTGAGAAGTAGTGTCAGAGATGCAGGTTGATGGAACTGCGGAATTTTGATGCTGTGCCTGAATTGGAATAAAGAATTATAGGTGTGATCCTCCCAAAACTGTGACAACATGCAGATGTGCAGGGACCACACGGAGCTGTGTGATTCAGTTGAAACGAAACACGCTGGAGTGAGTAACACTGCCTGAGCTGTTAGATTTCCAGGTATATAATTGTCTAGAGACCAGCGACAGTGGAAGAAAGATTTTGCGCCACATATTGTCAAGAGTAAATAAAACAGAGCAGACTAAATGAATCCTTGGAGAATGCATTAGATGCACGACAAAGACATTGCAATACACCAAGGAGCGAAAAAGTTGACAGTTACCGGTTCTTTACGCAGATGCAGGAGCAGGGAAAAAAAAAAACTTTTGATACTTTCCTGACAGAGCTTTTAGTCAATAATCACCGTTTTGCAGGTTTGAAAGACTCACTCATTAGAGATAGGGTTATTTGTGAAATCCACGAGACCAACTTGTGGAGGCAGCCACTAAGAGAGACAGAGTTAACTCTGCAAGAGTGTATATGCACTTGCCGAGCTTCTGAGCTATTCGGCACCGACAGAAATGTGGGGCAGACATTGCAGAGGGTGAAAATGACCAAAAGTGAATACTCACGAGATAAATCTACTTCACAACATTAAAGCCTGGACATCTAGTGTTATTTCGATTTGACCTGGGAGCAAAATGTGATGTTCTACTGCAGCCAACCATCAATCTCCTTGTGATGCTGTTAAATTTTTTGTCAATGTGCAAGGTGCGGGAGAGTGGCACAGGGATAGAGTTGCGGCCTTACAGTGCCAAGGATCCAGGTTCGATCCTGACTATGGGTGCTGTCTGTATGGAGTTTATAGGTTCTCCCTGTGATCGCATGGGTTTTCTCTGGGTGCTCCAATTTCCTCCCACATTCCAAAGACGTTAAGGTTTGTAGGTTAATTTGCCTCTATAAATTGCCATTTGCGTGTAGGATAGAACAACTGCGAATGGGTGATCGCTGTTCGGTGTGGACTCAGTGGGCTGAAGGTCCTGTTTCCACCATGTGTCTCTAAGGTAAACTAAACTAGTTAGACTAAAGGGTGTTTGTTTGGATGGATTTCGTCATGTAGACATCGATGAGGAGAGACATCTATGTTAGAGAAGACCACCATTTGCAATCTAGACCAAAGATCATGTGCAGAAAAGAAACTTGTAATTCTGTAAAAAAGAACCACCCATTGGAAATACTTCATTCTCATTGAGTCCCAGATGACCTCTGGGCAAAGGTCAGATCTAGAGGAGGAACATATCTGGTGATACCTTATTATTCTTCAAATTGTTCCAAGATAGACCGTGTAGAGAACAATCACTCACTGATGGCCTTTTGCAAGTCCAAAGGATATGGCTTTGCCCATCAGTTTTTCAGCTATCATAGGTAATCGGTCCTATGGAAAGTTACCTGAATTACCCAGTGATCGAAGTACCGACCCATTATCTGAAGCAGCACCTCAAAGGAAACCATATCTAGCCAAAAGTTGCTTCCAACAACAGGAAGGCTTCTAGAAATAAAAGCAAAAACCAATGTAGGGAAATGGGCAAACTCCACGGACAGCACCCAAAGTCAGAATGCAACATGAGTCTCTGGCGCTGTGAGGAGGCAGCAGCTCTACCAACTACACCACGGTGTTGCCTTACCGTAGGGTCATGGGTTTGTGCCAAACTGCCTATTTGAGCACACAATCCAGCTGACCCTGTAGTACAAACCCTGAGGAGTGCTGCACTTTCAGAAGTGCTGGCCTAGCCGCATTCTGAGTGTGCTCCAGTCCGTAGTGAAAGATCATATGGAGCACAGGAAGGAAATCTCCTGGTGTTTAATCAACTATTAAAATATCAGTCAAGTGCACCACCAGAAGATGCTGAGAAGTGAGGTAGTTGGATTAGTTACGTACGAGTAGGTCATTAATTAGATTAGGGCTTCAGCATGGAAGGACATCTTGTGCTCAGCTCCTCCAGTGAATACCAAGTTTGCTCCCATATATGTTGGCATCTCTCTCTAGGAAAGGCAGGATATTTCTACTGGGTCACTGGGACTGCAGGAGAGTCACGGCTGTTGTAAGTGGAATGCACAAAAGCCATGCCTGTCGTCACACTCAATTACTATGAGCTTTGGGTGTAAGTTTTTAATCAAACTTTAGAATGTAGACCAAATCTGTGATCCAGAAACTTGCACTCCACACAGTCAAATCTGTTGCTTGAAATCATAGAGGGAACGTTAATGGGATTGTGGTGGTGGTCCATGGTGATTTCTGTCATCTCACCGTTTTGTATAATTTATTGGTTTTCTAGTGTTATTTTCATTAAGTCCAGACCAAATGGACAGTGTGAGTCAGCCTGCTGTAAATCTACCTAGGTTGGTGAATGGGAGGACAGTGGTGTGGTGTAGTGCGTTTTGGTTGAGTTTTTAAAAATATAACCAATCAGTATTACTGTTCTAGGTGCGGCAAGGTGGCACAGCAGTAGAGTTTATACCTTACAGCGCTGGATGCCCGGGTTCAATCCTGACTAGGAGTGCTGTCTGTACGGAGTTTGCACGTTCTCCGAGAGCTCCCACACTCCAAAGACATACAAGTTTGTAGGCTAATTGGCTTGATAAAGTTGTAAATTGTCGCTAGTGTGTGTAGGATAGCGTTAAGGGCCTGTCGCACTGTACGAGGTAATTCAAGAGCTCTCCCGAGTTTTAAAAAATCGAACTCGTGGTAAGCACGTATTCAGATTCAGATTCAATTTTAATTGTCATTGTCAGTGTACAGTACAGAGACAACGAAATGCATTAGACAACGAAATGCACGTAAGAATGTACGCAGCGGGTACGTCGGAGCTCGGGACGTCTCTTAGCGGCTCGTAACGCTAACGGAAGGTACTCGGGAAATGCGGTAAGCTCGTGAAGACTCGTGAAGATTTTTCAACTTGTTGAAAGATGTCCATGAAGGCCCCCCCCCCCCCCCCCCCCCCCCCCCCCCCCCCGAGTACCTACGGGCGGCTATTACCGTAATTCTCTGAGTTCGAATCAGGGGAAACTCAGGAGAACTTGAATTAGCTCGTACAGTGGGACAGCCCCATTAGTGTGCAGTGATTGCTGGTCAGCGCGGACTCGGTGGGATGAATGGCCTATTACCGCGCTGTATCTCTGAACCAACGTAAAGTAAAAAGAAGACTGGCAGGTGATAAATTCCAGCATGAGGACAAACATGGGGCACAATTCACCAAAGGAGCTATTCAATCCTTAAAATTCCCCAAACCACAGTCCGTCTACTGTATAATCTGGGAAATTTAGCTGGCAAGTGATTTGTCTACAAACAACACCATTTTCCTCAGAGGCGGAGTAGAGAGTGTTTGGGAATTGTGCAATAACTTTGCAGTTCCCTTTCAATGCTTCCAGGTGCTCAGGTGGGCATGCGGGCTTAATGGCTTCTGAATAAAAACCTATTGCCTATGCCATCAGTTTGTTTGTTCAATGTAAAATTTCCACCATGAGTTTGCAAGCAGAGTGTAAATGATGAAATTGTGTTGGCTAATTGAGATTAACATATGCCTTTCATCGGAAAGAGTTGTTACTGTATGTGTTTAATGAGACCCAATCCCATTCACCACTTGAGAAAAATGAATGGGGTGAAAATTGCACTCTTCATCCGTTTGTGATTGAACTTTGTAATGGCATGGGAGCTCGATTTGTATAAGGCAGCACTTGTCAACGGCAGCACAAATATCCGTTGAATTGATCAAACCTCTTGCATAATCTATTGAGACAGCATCGCACAAGTATCAACAATAGTGTCATCATCACCCCTTCATCTCCAATCTGCATCGACGTCCCTACTTTGATCAAATTATCCCTATGGGAGTTTATAAATAATTAGAAGTAAAACCTGATTTGCCTTGAAATTGCCAGTTGGTCCTGTAAAGTGCGTTCTTTAGTATTCTGCAGGTGAACAATACGCATTTGGAAATGTCAAGGATTGAAAGGCAGCGCGTTAAGGTAAGGGGCAAAGTTTCTCTACATCAGATAGTGGTGGGTGCCTGCAACATGCAGCCAGAGGAACTGGTGGAGGCAGATATGATAATTGTGTAGCACCACCTGCTGGTGCTCGCAGGTAGTCGAACCCTGCGGTCGGGTGACTCTGGGGAGGGGTTGTGTTTCGCGAGCTTTCTGGGCGCTGCCCCTTCAGTCACTCTGGACCACCGTTGTTGTCTGGGTCTGTTTATTGGTTGTGTTGAGATACTTCGTTAGTTTACTTGTTTTGCTAATAAACTCGTTTGAACAATCGACTCTCGTCTCATCCGCCAAATTGGTGACCCCGACGGGTCCATGCGGAGATTGGACGACTGCATGCGGGTTAATTACCTTCCCGCTGCCGCTCCCAACGCCCATCAAAACGCAGTCAAACTCAAACTGCCCATGTTTTGGCCCGATCGACCTCAGGTGTGGTTCGCCCACGTTGAGGCCCAGTTTCATCCGCACCACATCGTTGCGGACGAGACAAGATACTTCCACGTGGTGGGAGCCCTGCCGCAGGAGTCAGCCTCCCGTCTACTGCCTTATCTTCGGGACCCATCTGCAACCGGTAAGTACGACGGCCTCAGGGCCCTCTTTTTGCACACCTTAGGGTGCCGCCGGGACCGTGCTGCCCACATCCTTCACATGGACGGTTTGGGAGATCGGCGGCTGTCCGTCCTCATGGCCAGGATGCTCGCGTTCATGGACGGCCACCGCCCGTGCCTGTTGTTTGAACAGGGGTTTCTGAAGCCGATGCCCGACGATATCCGTCTAATGCTCGCCGGCGCGGTCTTCAACAATCCCCAGCAGCTCACGGAGCAAGCTCATGAGCTCTGGATGACTCGGCATCAGGCCATCTGCGCCATTGACCACGTGCCCGCACCAACGCGCCTTTCACCTCGGCTGCTCCACGAGGAGGGCACGCCATCATCGTCCATCGAAGAACCACAGCAGCGTCCCGAGACTCGCGGTAGGCACCGTTGGTTTCGCGTTTCAGGGAAATGCCTCAGCCAATCGTCTGTATAGACCCCGCCATTCCATCCGTTTCGGCTCTCGACCACAACGTCGACTATGGCGAGCTGGCAGCAGCGCAGCAGGCTGATGCCATTATGGCGGACTATCGCACCACCGGGACTGGCGGTGCGGCCGGTGTCATGGTCCTGTGCAACGTCTCCACAGGACACGCCCGTCCGGTCATCCCCGTTAGTTGGAGATGGCGGGTTTTCGACACGGTCCATGGCCTGGCCACCCGTCCATACGTGCGATGTCCACCCTGTTGGCTGCCAAGTTCGTCTGGCACGGTCTCTGTAAGCAGGTGGCTGCCTGGGCCCGCGCCTGTATTCCGTGCAGACCTCCAAGGTCCAGCGACACGGACGGCCTCCGGTGCAGGATTTCGCTGTCCCCGAGGGCAGGTCCCTGCATGTGCATGTGGACCTCATGGGTCCCTTGCCACATTCCCAAGGTGCCACACACCTGCTCACCATCGTGGACCGTTTCACGAGGTGGCCGGAGGCGATTCCACTTTCGCCCGCACTGAGTACACCTGTTTCCAGCTTTGTTCCGCCGGCCCCAATTGTTACGACCGACCCTGTTTTGCCGGCCCCTACTGTGACGCCTGTCCCGCCTTCAAGAACCACGCGTTCCGGAAATAGCATCCGGGTCCCTGCTCGATTCCGTACCTCTGGTTCTGGGGGGGGGCACTGTAGCGGCACCTGCTGGGGCTCGCAGGTAGTCGAACCCTGCGGTCGGGTGCGTCGGACATGTGACTCTAGGGAGGGGTTGTGTTCCTTGCGCTTTCAGTTGCTCTGGACCACCGTTGTGGCTGGATCTGTTTATTGGTTGTGTTGAGATACTTCGTCAGTTTACTTGCGTCTCATCCACCAAAGTAGCATTTAAAAGGACAGGCACATGGGCGTGCAGGGAGTTGAGTGATATGGACCATGTGCATGCAGAGGAGATTAGTTTAATTTGGCCTCTTGTTCGGCAAGAATATTGTGGGATGAAGAGCATGCTCCTGTACTGTCCTGCTCTGGGTTCTATGTTCTATTTCCGTCAACATGTCATGTTGAAAGTTTTCGACTGCAGACTTTGCCATGATAGATGTAGCAATAGAGAGACGCAAAAAGCTGCAGTAACTTAGCAGGACAGGCAGCATCTCTGGAAAGAAGGAACGTGGTGATGTTTCGGGTTGAGACCCTTCTTAGGTTCTGAAGAAGGGTCTCGAACTGAAATGTCACCCATTCCTTCTCTCCAGAGATGCTGTGTGTCCCGCTGAGTTAGTCCAGGTTTTTGTGTCTTCCTTCGGTTAAAACCAGCATCTGCAGTTCCTTCCTACACCTAAACGTAGCAATATTGACAACGCAGAACAAGGCATAGTAATGTTGAGGGACTTATCTATTTATTTCAAAGTGCTGGGTGGCACAGTGGTGCAGCAGTAAAGTTGCTGTCTGACAGCGCCAGAGATCCGGGTTCGGTCCTGACTTTGGGTGGCATCTGTATGGAATCTCCCCGTGACCTGAGTGGGTTTGTAAAAGGCAGCAAGCAGTTGTCCGTAGCAGCACAAATATCCATTGAATTGATCCACACTGCAAAGACGTATAGGTTTATCCCCAGTGTGTGTAGGATAACGTCAGTGTGCGGGAAAGCACAGACTCGATGGGCCGAAGCGCCTGTTTCAGAAACGTATCTCTGAACTAAACTAAACTGAATTTAACCGTAAAATTGCTGTCTAAGTAAAGCTCATCAGCTGCCTGCGTGCCAGGGGCCATACAGTCCTCCAGGTTTATATCTGCACTACAGGGACGAGGTGATGCCTTTTGATGTTTCATTCAGGGAACAGACAATCTTCTGACTCAAGGCTCCACCCAGAGACCAGGTCCAACATTTAAACTGATATTTGAGGTGGTGCTGCACATCATAAGCTTTGAACCTTTGAAATAAGCCTTCCTTGGTACTGGTGAGGATTTCTTGTAGTATTTAAAGAAAAGCAAAGATTTCTTCCTTGATGTCCTGGACAATACTTCTCTCCCAACTGATAGTAAAAGAAACAGATGTGTCAACGACATGATACTTTTTCCGGTGTTATGCAATTGGAAAACTTTTTTTTTTCAGAAACATAATGAAATAATGATCATTTCCAGGTGATATTTTGCTTCTCTGGAAAATTGATCACAGTTTTCTTGATGCGTATTACTTGTGCTATCCCTGGCATTTTTGATCTGCAAAGGATGATGTTACTTTCTGTGCAACCCCTCTTCTGGAATAGAGTGGAGTAGGTTGGAGCATGTTGCCCTGTTGGTACATGTCATTGTGTAGTCATGCCACTACAAGGGTAGCATAGTGCTGGATTGTTATGCCAGGCAGGTACGAAAATCACTTATACAAAGACTTCACATCTCTCATCCCAGACCATGCAAAGCCTCTCTTCACATCCTCTAATCTTCAAAGCGCTGGAGGAACTCAGTCGGTCTGGAGAGGGAATGTACAGGAAACATTTTGCGGTGGGTACCCTTCTTCAGACCCAAGATGTCGTCTGTCCATTCCTTCTGCCGTTATACAGGGCCCTGGTGAGACCACACCTGGAATATTGTGTGCGAATTTGGGGAAGTCTCCTAATTTGGGGAAGGACATTCTTGCTATTGAGGGAATGCAGCGTAGGTTCACCTGGTTAATTCCCAGGATGGCGGAACTGACATATGATGAAAGAATGGAGCGACTGGGCTTATATTCACTGGAATTTAGAAGGATGAGAGGGGATCTTATAGAAACATATAACATTCTTAAGGGATTGGACAGGCTAGATGCAGGAAAATGTTCCCAATTTAGGGGGACTCCAGAACCAGGGGGTCACAGTTTAAGAATAAGGTGTGGACCATTTAGGACTGAGATGAGGAAAAACATTTTCACCCAGAGAGTTGTAAATCTGTGGAATTTTCTGCCACAGAAGACAGTGGAGGCCAATTCACTGGATATAGGTATTCAAGAGTTAGATCTAGCTCTTAGGGCTAATGGAATCAAGGGATATGGGGAGAAAGCAGGAACAGGGTAGTGATTTTGGATGCTCAGCCATGATCATACTGAATGGCAGTGCTGGCTTGAAGGGCCGAATGGCCTATTCCTGCACCTATTTTCGATGTTTCTATGTTTCTCTAGTTGCTGCCTGACCTGCTGAGTTTCTCCTGCACTTTGTGTTTTGCTCACAATTCCAGCATCTTCACTTACTTCTGTCTCTAATCTTGTTTCCTCCCCATCTATTGATCTTATTTTAAAGATTCCCCCTCATTCACCCCAGCCATCCCCGCCATTGCAAATCTTCATCGCTGATCTTCCTGCTGAAACATGCTCACTCTATCAATATCCATGGTCGTTGATGCACAACTACTCCACCCACATATCCGAGAGTGGTCACCTTGTCACGGTGGAGAAACTTACACGTGTCTAACATCCTGGGAGGTAAACTGCCTGGAGCTCACAATGGGTGCTGTCTGCACAGAGTTTGTACAACTCCCCGTGGCCATGTGGATTTTTCTCTGGGTGCTCCGGTTTCCTCCCACTCTCCAAAGATGTACAGGGTTGGCACAAATAGTAATTTGTCCCTAGTGTGCAGGATAGTTTTAGTGTGTAGGGTGATCACTGGTCGGCGTGCATTTCTGAGCTAAACTAAATTATAGCAAAACTACCTGGAGCTAAACTCCAGGCGGGGTCACCATGGTGGGCAGTTCAAGAGGGAGGTTTCTGACAAAGCATGACCCAAGTAGAAGACATCGATGGTGAAACAGAGGGAGGATGGTGGCTGACCCATCAATGGAGTTTCACAATGTCTGAGGAGGTGGACGAAGACTGCAATGGGGTGAGAATAGACTGCAACCATTTTTCTTTAAACCAAAAATAGATTTATTCAAGTATTTACAAAACTATTTACTATACGCAATTATTCAAAACTAACCCACCACCATAGGACAAATGGTACAAATATTCATAAATAATTCTTTCGCAATTCTTATTGAGGATTCATTTCACCTCCTGTGGTGTCCAGCGGTCCTGGAAATCCCCACACGATGCCCGTGGACAGCGCAAAGTCCCTCTCCAAAACCACCCGGGGCTCGGATGTAACCGCAGAAAAGGGGAAGGCAGCCAGCTCGGGCAGAGCCATAGACTGCAACCATTGTGAAGTCCACTCCATTGGACCTGTGCCTGTCGCTTTGGGCACCAGTCTCCTCACACTAAAAGATGTGATGCACAGGAGTCCACCTGGAGGAACGTAGCACAGACAGACCCACCAGGAGGACAATCATACTTGACTTTGAGTGGTCATTGTTGAATCTGCCCATCTACTAAACCCACCAGTGTCCACTGGAAGCTCTGTGCCATTATTTGGTCATAATCACTTTACCATTGTGGAACCACTTTTGTTCAAAAGGCTGGTGTTCCCCCCCTATTAACAATCCAAAGCACTCTTGGGGATATTTTAAGATTTCAAAAGGATGCCATATATGGGAATTTTTTAAATTTTATTGTCACAGATGAGTCATTTCAAAAAGCAGGAAAATATTAAATATAACATTCAGGGGAGAAAGGATCCATTTCCATACCGTATATGAAACTCGGTCAGAAACATCTTCTTCAAAGTAATCCAAAGTGTTAACTTTCCGTATTAAAAGAAACATGCATGACAGTGGCTCATTTTCAATCGAGTTCCACATATGATATATGTTACTGAGTGAGTTTTCACATTAGAACCCACAAACAGCTTTGGGGTTAAAGGTTATCCGCTCAGTTGAGTTGGATAAATTCTACTTTTCACAGATGCCATCATGAACCCTTTATTTACACATTCCTTGAACTTTTGCACTAGGATTTTGGCTTGATGTATCTGTTGCCAAGATTCCGGCTCATTGTGTTTGTTCGTAAAGTATCAGTACAGATTTGGGAAGAATGAGTGAACACTTTGGATGTGTGACTTGTTCCTTTAATCAGGAAGTAGTTTTATTTGTTTGAAATATTTTGACCCTTACAATTTTTATTGTTGCATGGGTCAACATTTTTCGTGTGCAATGTGCACGGAATTAATCAAACCTGATCGCAATGTAAATTCCAGTTGAACCGGAATGACTCAATAACGGTTGCTTCCAGCATAACTCCAACAGGGCCCGTCGTACAGGGCAGGACACTTGTGCTGTGTGCGAAGTGGAAAGCACAAGTCTGATTCCAGCAGAGGAGGATTCTGGAGTTCAGACTGACATGAAATGATGTGGAAATGTTTCAAGTCATGGTGAGTGCATTTTCAATCGCATAGAGCCGAAATAAATAGAACCAAGCAGCTACATTTCTAACCTTATGAATGAGGCCCCTGCTGTTATGTTCAGTTGGACTTCTGTCTTGCCACCACAGGGACAGGTCTTACTCTCTTTCTGCCTCTCTATAAATACCAGAACTAATGCTTTTTCAGAATGAAAATTTGCTAAAAACAATTGTCTGGCGATGGTGCGGAATAAGTGATTTCGGCTGCTTAGCAGCTCAGGCCGGAGTTTGGTCAGGTTTGACTGCATACAGGGGTACCTGCTTCAACATCTAAAGAGGTTGGAAATGCAAAAATGTTGCCAGAAACATGGCGATCTTGTGTATTGTCTCAGTGTACTCTTCCATTGGTATACATTTGTACTTAAATAGGAGTGTGCTTATCGCATAGAGCCGAAATAGTGGGCGCCGGGGAGCTGGCAGCCCTGCCAGCAGTCTGTTCGTTTTTTCATCTTTTTGTTATTTTTAGCGTTTGTTAAAAGTTTGTTTTAATGGAATTTGGTTTGTTTTATGTGGGGGGAGTGGGGAGGGGGATGGGGGGGAAACTTTTTTTCAAGCTCCTACCTTCCTGGAGATGTGATCAATTTTTCGGATCACATTCTCCGGGCTCTGCGGCCTACCATCGCTAGAGCTGGAGGTCTCGTCGGACTGTCGTGAGCCCCACCGCGGGGCGCGGACTTAACATCGGAGCGGATCCCTTGACTGAGATCGCTCCCACCGTGGCCTGCGGACTTACCTTCAAGTGCTCGCAGTCTCGAGAGAAGCTGAGTCAGGAGCTCCAACGCAGCAGAAGGTTTGATCAGCCCCGACGCAAGGTTCGGTCGGCCGGCGCGGGGATGTTGACATTCCTCTGATGCAGGAGCTGAACACCTCACTGCGGAGGGCCAAAACCCCGCCGGCTATGGGAGTCAAGATCGTCCCGTCAATGGAGGGCTTGAGGCCCCTGACCGAGGAAGAACAAAAGGAAGGACAAACTTTATTTTGCCTTCCATCACAGTGAGGAATGTGTAGGAGTCACTGTGGTGGATGTTCATGTTAAAATGTGTTTTTGAGTCTGTTGCTTTTAATTGTATGACTGACTTGGCCAGTGAAATTCCTAGTATGTTGCAAAACATACTTGGCGAATAAAATCTAAATCTGATTCTGATTTTTACTGAACATTGCAAAAAAGGCATCACTATACCTCGACAATAAGGTACCACTGAACTATTGTGTGTGGTTTGATTGCAATCAAGTATGTTATGATTCGCCCAGAGAAAAAGTGTTTTATTGACAGTCACAAACTAATACCAATATTGTCAACTAATCTCCACATGGATTCAAGCAGAACCAGATACCCAATGGAGTAACAAATAAGGAGATTTAATGTGTAGAAAGGAACTGCATATGCTGATCTAAACCGAAGATAGACACAAAATGTTGGAGTAACACAATGGGACAAGTGGCATCTCTGGTGAGAAGGAACGGGTGACGTTTTGGGTTGACACCCTTCTTCAGACTTGCTGCCTGTCCCACTGAATTACTCCAACATTTTGTGTCTACCTAAGGAGAAAATTATCGTTGTGATAGGATGCCAGACCTTTAAAATAGTAATAGATATTTTCCATATAGATCAATTAATTTAGGAAAATGTGCCAAAACATGAGTGTTACTGGACAAAATCTGACACCAGTCCATCGAAAGCAGTAGACAAAAAGTCAAGACAATGAGGTAAGTTAAAGTAGCATCTTTAACAGTGAGAAATAGAGAGCTGGAGAGGTTAGGGAAGGAATTCCAGAGGTATTGGCCCTGAAGTGGAAGTCACAGCTGTGAATGATGAAACAGACGAGTAACTCAAATTTGGAGGAATATAGAAACATTTGCTTGGATGTATTAGATTTCTAAAGCATTTCATTCAGATTTCTTCTAAGGAGAGACAACTTGCTCCTATACTCTCATAAAAATGATTTGAGGTTCGTTTTTTTAGTTTAGTTTCGTGATACAGCGAGGAAACAGACTCTTTGGTCCGCTAAGTCTGCACCGACCAGCGATCTCCGCTCTTTTTATTCTTTTAATTTATTTTTTCTTTGCTTACTTTTTTCTGGTGAGCAAGTGTATACTTTGATTTGAATGAAGTGTTTTAGCATGGTGCTGAAATTAATGAACGGTTCCATTCTACACCAGAAATGAAGCTCAGTTCTACCACTGATCACAAAATCGATGGGTTAGACTAACGTGGTCAAAAGCACCAGGTCGTTTGGAAATGTACAAATCACATAATTAACTTGACAATTAGGATTCTGCCATCTTCATGACAATACGATTAGGAAAAGAGACTTACCTTTTGGGGAGAACGTGAGGAAAAAGATGAATGCTCGCTTAAGAAAGGCCACAGAGGAACAACATTCAGTTTATGAGGAGCTTATGTAAAAGCAAGCCACGCTTGCTCCAGCATGGGTCTAAAGCTCAGTGCTGTATTGTTTTGGCCTCATGCCAGCTTATAACCTGCAGATAGGCTCTCTCCTGAAGACCGGTTATGAAGTGGAACATCCTCTACTATAGAGGAATGATGGCTGGTATGGGGTGTTACGGAAAGAACAGCCATGGTGGAGGAAAGAAAATCAATAACAATAGAGTGTGCTACTTATACTGTGTGGCTCAATAACAGAAGGTTGAAGGTTCAGTAATGTGATTCTCCTCAAAGGTGTTATTTTGATCTTTTGCATTTCCAGTGCATTCTGTTGCTTTGGCTTTGCGGATAATGGCATTAAACACCTCTGTAGTTGCGCGGAGATGTAAAATTTGCCTGAAACTACATCTCACATTTAAAATGAAGTGGATACATTAAAACTGAATTTAGAAGTTATCTACAGAACTTTAATGATAATTCTAGAGGCAAAAGACACAAATGATTTGAACTCCAATTTTCAGGTCATTGTGGAATCCATTTGCTAAGTGACAACTTTAAACTTATTTTTTTTAATGAATTTACTGTTTCTTCCAAGTTGTTTTCAACTAATAAACACACAGCGCCGTCCATTAGTGATATGCATCCAGAATTAAATAATAGATTTCAACAACGGCGGTTAAATATTTGTTTCAGTTAATAAAATGATTATTATCAAAGGAAGATTTGACAATTACCACATTGATAGCTTATATGCTGATTATATGCCAATTTTATAAAGGTGTAGAAATTATTCTTATTTTATTAATGGAAACACATAGGTTTGAAAGCTCCAAAGGGCATTTAATATTCAGAATAACTGGCAAAACTACAAAAAGATGGTTGATATTCGTAAGCTTTTGATTCCATTTCGTGTGTTCTTATGATTGTCAGATTCTTACTGCATGTTTTGCATTTATTTCTCTGAAGTTTACTGAGACAGTCCGGATAAATGTTTCCGCTTTTCCTCTTGATTTGCTGTAAGATCACTTAACAATTGACCTTTTAAAAGAGCTCTTTACATGCTAACAGCTAACTATCAGAGATTTCAGCTTAGCTACTGTGTTGCGTCGGCCTCTCGATGTTTTTTTCTGTGCTTCTTATGTACAAAGTATGCCCAAAACTATTGTCCTCTCCCCATTTCTGCTGATTTGATGCGAAGATTACATTGTTGTCAGCAGGGGGAATGTCCACCAGTCTGGCCTCAGAGACACAACTGGCTACAGGAGGTCACCGGAGGCTTGCTAGTGAGTGCACCAATTATCTCCAAGCTGCTTTGAAGAGTCTGTCAGTTTCTCATATTACTGCAAACTTAAAAAGGGCATCATTATCGATCAGAGCTGGGAATCAAGTGGGTTCAAATAATCCTAAAACTGAGTAAACCCTTTTTTTTCCTACTTGCCTTGGTGCTTAAGAAGAACAAGCCACAGCAGTAAGCTACAGTAGAAGGGGAACTGACTGAAGGTTGTTAATAGATGCACACTGTGCAGCATGCTGAACAATTGTTTAATATATGAAAAGGTCTTTGCAGGCTTCACAAAGGTGTTTTATTCCAACTGCATTGAAGCACAGTCTGCTATGACGTTACTAAATGTCTGACTTTGAATATCAAACAGAGAATCTAAACCATACTTTCAGCACTGAAGTACGACTTGGATTGATAAGAGCTTTGCGAGATGAATCTAAACACTTTGCTTATCTGGCATAATGTCTTTGACATATTTCTGCCAACCTCGGCTTTGGAAACCTATGTGTTCATTTTGTACAATTACTTCATTCGTATTTACATGAGGCTCCCTTTGTTTGATTTCTAACTCAACCCTGGCTAAGGATACTTGTTAAAACATTCTGCTATGTTAACTGCTGTATAAATTGAATCCATTCAATGATTCAATTCCCAAGGGACACCAAAACCAAAAAAAAATGGAGGTATGTTAACTGCTGCAAAATTGAATCCATATAGTGAGTTCAGTTCCCAAAAGACATCACAGCCTGCAGTCTGGGGCTAACAGAAAACAGCTCAGATATGATAAAGATTATATTTGTCATAAGATGATTCTTTCACAGAATAGAATGACCCCAAAATTTGTACCCGCTGCTCTGCTTTAATTTTGGCCACAGCTGTAGTCTGTGGGGTCAGTGGAAGGACATTTCATTTGAATGGGACTTGCCAAGTCTTGAAACCAATGCTGGGATCCTTGGTAAGGCTAGCACATGTTATCGTGCCTATTGCTCATAGGAGTAGTTCCATTCTATGTGAAAGAGGTTTGCATCATGCAACTGTCAAGTGTCCCTGACATCTATATCTGCAGATAGATACAAAAAGCTGGAGTAAACTCAGCTAGACAGATAGCATCTCTGGAGAGAAGGAATGGGTGATGTTTCGGGTTGCGACCCTTCTTTAGGCTGCGGTACATGTGTCCAGCTGCAGCTCCTCTCAGATCCAATACATCGGATAGAACAGCAGTTGGACACAGGAGCATACAGGAAGCAGAAAGGTCTATAGACAGAAGTTACAGGGAGGTGGCCACACCAATGAATCATCCAGATCGAAGGGTGATGACCAGAACAGTCATAGTCATAGAGTCATACACCATGGAAACAGGCACTTCTGCCCAACTTGCCCACGCCAACTAACATGTTATCATGCCTTCACCTGCCTGCATTTGGCTCACATCCTGATAAACCTACCCTATCCATGTACCTATCTAAATGTTGCTTAAACGTCGTTATAGTACCTGTAGTAGATAGAATGGATAGTAATGGCAGGTGGTGCAGGACCTTCTGTAGCCATCTCCCTCTCAAGCAGGGATACCATTGTGTAAACAATTGGCTTTTCAGGGGTAGATAGCAGCAGAAATGGCACTTCATCTGGGTCAGTTGAACAGAGGGTAGGACTAAGTCTAGGTGAGCAGTAATGACAGGGGACAGGGGAAGTATAGATAAAGCCAGGCATTTATGTGGCCACTAGCGAGAACCCAGGATGAGGGGTGGTGGGCCGGGAGGGTCTTCCTTTCCAGGTGCAACAGTCAAGGATGTCTCTAAGCAGATAGCCAACAGTCTGAGAAGAGAGGGTGAGCGGCACGTGGTTATGGCTCACACTGGTACCAATGACATAATGACATAGGTAGGAATGGAGATGAGATTCTGCGAAGAAAATGGGGGGGGGGGGGGGGGGGGGGGGGGGGGGGTTAGGCAGTTGGCCAAAAAACAGGAATTCTAGGGTTGTAATCTTTGGATGGTTCCCCATGCCTTGAGCTGGTGAGGCAAGGAATGAATAGATAATGCAGTTTAAGGAGCTAATTCTGGAGGGAGGGCTTCATATATATGGGTCATTGGACACAACCAGCATGAGAATAACCAGTACATGAGGGACAGGTTCTACTAGCAGTTGAAGGGAACCAATATTCATGTGGAGGGGCTGGTCAATGTTATTTGAGAGGGTTTAAACGAGAGTGGCAGGGGGGATGGAAACAAGAGCAGTAGGTCAGCAAATGAGGGACTGATGGGTCAGTGCATTCCCTTTGCCCTCTTTTCACACCTTACACTTCCTTATCTATTTATCTCCCTGACATCAGTCGGAAGAAGGGTCTCGACCCAAAATGTCACCCATTCCTTCTCCCCAAAGATGCTGCCTGTCAATAGACAATAGACAATGCACAATGAGTGCAGGAGTAGGCCACTCGGCTATTCGAGCCAGCACCGCCATTCAATGTGATCATGTCCTGCTGAGTTACTCCATGAGAGGGACAGGACTGGCAGCTCAACAATCCAGGGTTTCAATGTTTCAGAGAATGTAGAGAGGGAGGTACAAGAGATGAAGGAGTCGCATATCGACTAAGGGAGAAAGTCACAGCTGAACTCGGAGAAGGCACACTGGAGGGCTTGTCCACTGAGCCAATATGTGTCGATCTTAAAAATAGGAGAGATGCCATCACTCTGATGAAATTATACTATGGGTTTTGCAGTAGCCAGCAGGGGATTGAGGAATAGACATGTTATGGAACAATCTAAATGGGCGAATAGTCAAATTAGAGTGGGGACTGGGCCTTGTACTGGAAAAGGAGCCTGGCCAGGTGACCAGTGTTTCAGTGGGAGAGCATTTCGAGAACAGTGGTCACAACTCATGACATTTGAAGCTAATTATGATGAAGGATATTATTAGGACTGATGTGGAGGCCTGGTGGCAGTGCAGAAAAGGTTTACCAGAATGCTGCCTGGATTATGGGATATGAGCGATAAGGGGAGCTTTGACAAACGTTGATTATTTTCCCTGGAATGCCAGATGTTGAGGAGAGACCGTAATAGAAGAACATAAAATCACAAGAGGCATTGATAGGGTATTCAGTAAGAACGTTTATTCCTGGGCTGAAAGTATCAAATATTGTAGGGCATAGTTTAAAGTGGCACAGTTTAAAGGAGTTGGCTGCGGCAGTTTTTTTTTACACAGGAACGCACTACCAAGGGTTGAGATGAAAGCCAATATGACAGTGCAGATTAAGAGGCTTTTAGATAGAAACATAGATATGCAGGGAATGGAGGGATATGGATCATGTATAGGCAGATTAGATTAATTTGTTTTAGTCTTATGTTGAGCATGGACATAGTAGGCCAAAGGCTGGTTCCTGTGTTGCACTGTTCTATGTTTTATGATAAGTCTGGACCTTCGTGGAAACACTGTTGGAGTTGGACAAATGACAACATTATTCGGCAGAAGCTAGGGAGAATAAATCGGGAGCAGCTGTTATTGGGTAAGTCCACAGCTAACATGTGGGAGATAATTAAAGGCCAGTCAATCAGAGTTCAGTCCAAGCATCTTCCCGTAAGGAGGAGGGACTAGTTGGCGAGGTAAGGGGACTGGAAGATGGGAGAGGTTGTTAATTTGGTCAAAATAGAAAGGGGAGCTTATGTAAGATTTAGGAAGTTGAAATCAGACAGAACTTTTGAGGAATATAAAGCAAGCTGGGAATGAAGAGGTCCAAAAATAATGCTGAAATGTATGTAACTGGCAAGTAGGATTAACGAGAATGCCAAGATGTTTTATATGTACAACAAGAGGGCATCTAGAGAAAGAGCAGGACCATTCAAGGATAAACGTGGGAGTCAAAAGATGTAGATGAGATATAAAATGAATACTTTGTGTCAGTATTGACCAAGGAGAAGGACATCGAGGAGTGTGAGATCAATATGGGGGTATATTAATATGCCAGGGCCAATGTGAAATCAAGAAGGAAGTGATGTTGGTCTTTTAAAAGAGCATTAAGGTGGAATAGCCCGCAGGGCCTATTATGATCTATCCCAAGTTATTAAGAGATGCAAGAGAGGAGAATGCTGGGGTTCTTCTTTATATGGTCTCCAAACAAGTGTGGTCTGGAATATTGGAGAATAGCAATGTTGTCCCTTGATTAAAAGGGAAAAAGGGATATTCCAGAAAATGATAGGCTGTGATAGGGAAGCTATTGTAGTGGATACACAGCAATATGGTTTATATACATTTGGAAGAGATGAATTAACGAAAGCCAGTGTGGCTCTGTTGTGACAGGTCATGCCTTAGAAATTTGATTGAGTTTTCTGAGGAGGTGACAAAGATGATTGAAGAGGCAGTGAATGTTGGCTACATGGACCTAAGGCATTTGACAATAACCCTTATGGTTGCCTTATTCATGGGATCAATGCTGACTTAGGAGTTTGGATTCAGAAATGGTTTACTCATGCAAGACAGAGGATAGCGGTCGAAGAGTGCTGGGTCTGTGAGAGACCCGGGTTTGATCCTGACCATGAGTGCTCGCTGTACGGAGTTTGTACCTTCTCCCTGTGGGTTTTCTCCGGGTGTTCCAGCTTCATCCCACACTCCAAAGACATACAGATTTGTAGGTTAATTGGCTTCAGTACATTGTAAATTGTCCCTAATCTGCAGGATAGTGCTAGTGTACGGGGTGATGGCTGGTTGGCATGGACGCAATGGGCCGAATGGCCTGTTTCCACACTTTATCTCTAAAGTCTAAAGAAATGTGTGGCCTATATTTTATGTTACACAGAGTGTGGTTGGTGCCTGGAATGCACTACAAGTGGTGGTTGTGGAGGAAGCAGGTACATTAATGGTATTGAAGAGGCTTTTAGATCATCACATGTATATGCAGGAAATGAAGGGCTATGGATCATGTACAGGCAGAAGGGATTAGTTTACTTTGGCATCATGTACAACACAGAAATTGTGGACTAAAGGGCCTGTTCCTGTGCTGCACTGTTTGGTGTTCTCTGTTCAATCTCAGGAATTTTAGCTCCTGGGCAATTATTTGTTCATCTCCTTAATCACACTGTCTTATTTATTTATTCACAGAAGATTAGGCTTTAGTCTGCTCAAGACTCTTGATGCAGATGAGATTTGTAGTATATTAGAAAACAAGCCAAAGGCTCAATTCAATCAAGCTGATGCCAGATGACCATGGCAGGGCCTGAATACCATCATGGGCTACAAGCTGAAATCGGGAGCAATCTCTGGCAATTACACAATTCCACCAAATAAGCTTGATGCAATTTCCCCTAGTTTTGTCCAGGCAAACAAAATTTCACCAACCAAGACCCTGCCCTATCTTCCCTCGCTGCCGTGCCGTGCCGTGCCGTGCCGTGCCGTGCCGTGCCGTGCCGTGCATCTTGGTGGCAGATGCCAGATCAGCTTCTGCGTTGGTAATCTCTCGGAAAGCTGCCGGCCAGGTTGGGGCACCTGGGCTGGATCTGAGATCCTGCATCATTCAATTGGCCCCAGTATTCCCCAAGATGTAGATAGATACAAGCAAGTCCAGATGCTGGTTTTCAAAAAAAGACACAAAGTGGCTGGAGTAATTCAACGGGTCAGGTAGGGTCACGTTTCGGGTCAGGATCCTTCGGACTGAAGTTCTGAACAGTGTTGGCCAACATCTTAATTCTCTCACTTCCAACAATTTACTGTCCCCATCTACTTCAAGGAAACCACCGTCATTCCAGCCCCGAGCAAAATGAACTGCCTCAATGACTACTGACCAGTAGCTCTATGACTTTATGGTTCGACCATCGAACCTAAGTAAATGCTTTGAACGGTTGGTAATGGGCCATATGTTCGCCAGTCTTCCTGGCAATAGAGACCACTTGCAATTTGAATATAAGAAAAACAGGTCTACAGAAGCCACCATCTCCCGTGCGCTAGATTCAGCTCGACATTACCCTGACAATAACATCTATGTCAGGATGCCACTCCTTTACCACAGCTCAACTTTCAACAGCATCATACCAAATAAGCTTATTTCTAAACTAAAGGACCGATCCCACCAGCATGCGACCTGCATGCGGCAAGCGCGACCTAAAGCGATCCCACCAGATGCGCCTGCATGCGGCAGGCGCGACCTAACGTGGTCGCTTGAGCCGTACGGCATGCGGCAAGCGCGACCAAACCAGAAGCGGGAGCCGCGCGGAGGTCGAGTGAGTGACACGGCGTATAGGCGGCTGCGGGCCGGCAGGCCATTGCCGCACGGAATTCTTAAACACGGTCAGTTTTTTCGAGCCCCGCGCGATGTCGGGACCAGCTCCGCACAACTCCATACGGCTCCGGCGATCGAAGTGGGTTCGGCCCCGCGAGGCCGTACGGTAGGTCGCGCTTGCCGCATGCAGGCGCATGCTGGTGGGACCGGCCCTTTAGGTCGCGCTTGCCGCATGCAGGTCGCATGCCCGTGGGACAGGCCCTTTATGGTTCTTCCCTTGGAACCCACATCTGCAACTGGTTTTGTACTTCCTGACTGGTAGACCTCAGTCAGTCAGAATGTTGAGAGCATTCTTTCCAGCCTGATCCTCAATGCTGGTACTCTTTAGGATTGTGGGCTCGGTTCCATGTTATATTCTTTGATCATTTATGATTGTTTGGCTAAGTACAGCACCAACTTGATGTTAAATTCACCAACAATGCCACTGTTGTTGGCCAGGTTAGCAACAACAGTGAGACGGAGCACCGGAAAGAGATAAAGAACCTTGTGTCATGGTACCTGAACAATAATCCAGCACCTCAACCACCTGAACTTGCAGAGAGTGGTGAACACAACCCAGTCCATCATTGGCTCGTCCCTTCCTTCCGTCTAGTCCAGCGTCATGGTGTTGTGTATCAGGAAGGCTGGGAATATCACCAGGGATGCTTCCCACTGTGGACATTCCCATTTTACTCTTCTACTTTCTGGGAGAAGATGCAGAAGCATTAAAGCCTGGATGTCCAGACTGAGGCTTTTGCCCCACTCCCAACAGACACCTGAACCAATCATCTCTTTCACACTCTCCTCCTGGAGGGGCCACCGTGTACTCCTACCTCAACCTCATTTGGTTATTCTGGTATTGCACTTTTGTATTTTGATACTACCTTTGATTGCACTATAATCTTTGCACCCCTCTGCCATTTTGAACTTGTTGTGTATTTATTGTGAACTTACAATATTTATTCTTTAATCTATGGGCTTCATGAGAACTAGGAATTTCATTGCCCCCTGGTGTATTTGAAAATAAGCTAATCTTACCCTTGATGGAGATGTGATTTAATGTATAAAATGGCTAACGGAATAATGGTCATCTTCAGGGCTGGCAACACTAAAGTGGGTAAGTGCTGTCTCATTTGTTTTTAATCTTGTCCCGTGCCATACACGGTTCAGATCTCTGTGGTCCATCTGAGGAAGGATATGTTGATTGAGAAGGTTAAGCACAGAATTCTTTGACAAATTTCACTACTTTAAGGGATAAATTATGAGGACAAATTGCGTAAACCTAGCTTGCATAATTGAATTTAATTTAAGGGGTGTGATGGGCAAGCCCACATTGTACTTGCTGGAGTCTTGAACTGTGTTGGTGGTGTTTCAAAGCCAACGAGTTCCTTCAATGCGTGAGGTTCCTGGACTCCCCTCCACGGTTCTGTAATACTACTCCTCCATACGCTGCCAACCATGCAGATATAGTTTGAATCAGATTAGTTTTAGGCTGATGTTTATGCTACTCACTGGCCAGCTTCTCTTCCACCACAAAAAGTGCCCAAGTAATGAGTGATTCTGACCGTGATTCCAATATATAGGTCGGAAACCTGAAACTGGATGAAGGGTAAGAAAGGGCTAGAGACTTACACTGGGGCATTTAATACGTTTACATTCAGATGGCAGGAGGCAAGATGCCTGGGGTTAGAGAGTTGGGTGGGAAACAGGGATGGGGAAATGCCAATGCATGGGATGATAGGCTCCAGAGATCCAGAAGTTCCTGAAACTGTATTTTAAGGAAGAGTCAAATAACTTGGAGCTGGAATGGGGAGGCAGGAAGCCAGAATCTTGGTCGTACTAATCCATGGAACTGCAGGGGACGTTTCTGCATGTTTGTAGTCCTGAAGGTGAAGGTGAAGGTGAGGTGAGGACAACACTCTCTCTCAATTCTTTAGTGGTCATCAGTTCCTTCAAGAATTGTTTAGAATCTGATCAAGCTCGAAGAATTAGTTGAAGCTTGCAAAATGTAAGCTTCACCTGACTCTTCACAGTATTCAGTATTCAGTACGGCCCTGGAATAGAAACAAGTCTCTTCTTTGCAATGTTAAATTGGTGACTTTAGGCACTTCCAAATTTGGCTGAAAGGAGTGACGGCCATGATAACTCCGAAATATATCATGCAAAACCGAAAATTACCAAGTATTCCTCCCAAAAAAAAACCAGGTGAAATGCAAAAGAATCTCTATGTCGGTAGCCCACTAACATTTGCTAAATGTGGCCTTTGTTAAATGCTAGAACCACTATTCAAATTGTATCCAGCACCTCTAGTTGAAGTTTATTAACCAAGCTGTTTAAAGTGACAGAAAAATTCAATCGGATTGATAGGGTTGATTTGTTTGGAGTAATAATCAAGGCCACCTAGTATTGAAACCAGGAACCATTATTTTTACATGAAGGAAGGGGAACTCTTGAATTTCTTCATCAGAATGTTTTCAGGATTGAGCTTCCAGAACCAGGGGCCACAGTTTAAGAATAAGGAGTAAGCCATTTAGAACGGAGACGAGGAAACACTTTTTCTCACCGAGAGTTGTGAGTCTGTGGAATTCTCTGCCTCAGAGGGTGGTGGAGGCAGGTTCTCTGGATGCTTTCAAGAGAGAGCTAGACAGGGCTCTTAAAGATAGCGGAGTCAGGAGATATGGGAAGAAGGCAGGAACGGGGTACTGATTGGGGATGATCAGCCATGATCACATTGAATGGCGGTGCTGGCTCGAAGGGCCGAAAGGCCTACTCCTGCACCTATTGTCTATTGTCTATTGTTAGATTTTTATTATGCCCAATTAATGGAGTTGGATTGGTTGGGATCTAATTCAAAGATGTAACAGCCTAATTCATTCCAAGATTCCTACTGACTAAGACTGAGTAAAGAGCTGAGCATAAAACCTCAAATGCTGCTGTGAGTTGTGGAAATGTCTGATTTGCACTCATGGTGCAGTTTTGGTTTAGTTTAGAGATGCAGCATGGAAACAGGCCCTTCATCCCACCGTTTGTGCCAAACAGCAATCACGCTGTATACTAGCACTCTCCTGTACACAAGGGACAATTTACAATTTTTACAAATCTGTACGTCTTTGGAGTGTGGGAGGAAAACGGAGCTCCCAGAGAAAATCTACACGGGAGAACGTACAAACTCCGTACAGACAGCATCCGTAGTCAGGATAGCACCCAGGTCTCTGGCGCTGTAAGGCAGCAATTCTACCGCTGCGCCACCGTGCCACCCTAAAGTCAGGTTCTTTTTGAAGAATCGCAGCTTGTTTATCCAGAGATAAAATATGCTTATGCAACGTGATATGGGTTTTTTTTTTTGCCTTGCACAACATTTGAAACTGTATTGACAATTGTCAACCGATAAAATTTGCAATGAAATATTTTGTTTCATTTTTAAGCACAAAAAAATCTTACCTTATGGTTGTGTGAACTGTGGCTGGTAGATTTCGTAACTGAATACGAATCCAATTCCTTAAAAGAAAGAAATACCTTTATACTCAATGTTCATTTATTTTCCATCTTCATCGCAACAATACAGCAGGTCTGTATACAATTCAGTCTGTGGTAATCCAGACCCGGATGTGTTCTTATCCCCTTTACACTTTGATAAACTAAAGACATGAGCCTCTGTAGTCTAGAAGAGGGTGATATATATGTCCTTATTCCATGGAGTAGTCTATTGCGAATAAATGTTTCACATTTGGCATCCAGCAAATGGTCTCACGTTCATTTCATGAATTAATAATTACTTTGAAGTTCACCTGAATTTTAGTCCCCGAGCCTGAAATGTTATCCCTAATTGCTTACTTAAGAATGATTCAGCATCGCAGAAGTCAACAAACATATTCCCTGTCCCAGAAATGTTAGATTTCAAAGCTGTGAAACCTTTTTTCTCAATCTTGAGAGAAGGAGGTGACTGGAGTAGGACTTGCTGTAAGTGTTTATTAGTTCAGAGCTGATCTGCAACAGAGGGCCATGTAAGTGATGAGTATGGCTAATCTGTTTTAGTCTTGGAGACACAGGAGATTGCAGATGCTGAAAGCTGGAGCAGCAATCTGCTGCAGGAACTCAGCAGGTCGAGGGGCATCTGGGTGGGAAACAAATCGACAATTCCTTTAGAGATATGAGATATGCCATTTATTGTCACTATACATGTACAATGAAATTAAAAGCTGCTCGTACTCAATGCATACATATAATTTAGTACAAAAAACAAGAAACAGAAAACAAAAAACAGAAGGGAGAAGGGGGGGGGGGGGGGGAAAGGTGCACAATTCTGCGGCGCTATATACATATATACAGATGGAAGTCCGGGTGTTGGGCTGTTACTCCAACAGAACTGGGATCCTGCAGCACATTGTTTGCTGATCCGAGTTCAGTCTTCATGTCTTGTCAGCCGCGGCAGTGAAAACTGTGTGTTGGCTTGCGTAGTGTGTGGCATATGACAAAGGAACTTGTGGATGAATGCCAGGGCACAGGTAGAATGAGGTTAAGTGAGAGAGAAAAAACAAAGAGGGAGCAAGAGTGCAGGATGAAAGAAGAGATACAGAGAGTCATAGAGTCATACAGCATGGAAGCAGAGTGGGAGGAAACTGGAGATCCCCGAGAATATCCACACAGTCACGGGGAGAATGTACAAACTCCATACAGAGAGCACCCATAGTCAGGAAACAGACCCTTTTGCCCAACTTGCTCATGTTGCCCAAGATGCCCAATGTCCCACCTGGCCACATTGAGCCCATATCCCTCTATACACGGAGAGGAAAGGTTTAATGTTGTATAGTACCTGCCCAAAGTGTCACAAGTCTTTAGAACAATGTGTCATGTTTGACAATTCCACTGTTCATCCCCCAATTTCCCAATTCACGGATGAAATTCTAATGATTCTGTCCCGCGTCTAAGGGGACGTGAAGGTGTTTCTGGTACACCACACAATGTAACCCCACAATTCAATAAATCTTCCACTGAGAAAAATGTAGTGTATTAAATTTCAAAGGGAATGTAAAGCAACAGATCAGGTAGCTCTATGCATCATTTCTAGAAGGATTAATCCATTTATGTGAAGGTTTAATAGACGTAAAAATCATCTTACAATAAAGTGGTATAAAGCAATTTCATACAACTTACAAAAGCACTTTTACACCAAGGCAACATGCCAGTGTTCATACTACACCCAACCATTTCCTAAGAGTATTATTCAAGAAATTGTATTATGAAGGTGCTTAAAAATCTTTGCAAATTGCTGAAGGAAACCTTTGCAGCTGTGCTCATGGGGTTAAATATGAAATTTATTTTTTCGAGAAGACCTATCTTATCTTGTTACTGTCAGCTCAAAAATGACATTTCCCTGATCTGATTCTGAAGCGATAGCTCTGGGATTTTATTAGCTGTGCAGATACAGACTGCTGATCAACCTATGGAGACCCATCAAGGACTGTTTTCAATCATAATCCCTGACCCTCAGCAACTTCCTCTTACCATCTATTGACATTGACCTTAAACATGCAGCAAGATAGCAGATCCTGTTGTGTTTAAGATATGTGTAGTCTCATGGAGTTTCAACAACGAACGGCTCATTGTCCAAAAAATATCCATTAATAGTATATTTTAGTCAATTTACAAAAATAATGGGGAAATGCCAAATTAGGGCTGCTATATTTCACTTTAGGATATTTTTTAAAATGTTTTTGAGGTAGGGTTAAGGAGAACGTCACTAACGTGTTCTCTACTGCAATTTCCAAATTCCAATTCCCTTGCAGATTACCGATAATCTCCTGAGAAGGTGCAAAGGCTTTGCAACATTTTCACACGCTCATTGCCGACTTGCTGAGTTTCCAGGGGTGGTGTGGCAATGACATTAGCTCAGCGTCACATTGAAATAAACGACAAAGGTGGAGCCAGACATCATACCACACCCTGTTTGCCAAGTCACAGGTAACACACTTGCTGTTTTCTGTAGCAATTGGAGGGAACGTGTAAATAACAAAACTAATGAGTAGACTAACTCCTATGAAGGCTTCTCCTTGAAGAAGTGGAATCTCCTTGAAGAAGTGGAATCTCTCATTTCAATTTTCTCGGAGGGGCTATTTTTAGGAGCCACTTTCCTTGACCGAAGATGTCTTCTAAGCCCTATTATGAATAGCAACTTATATGACTCCCATTAACTCAAAAGTATTTTTTTTTTTTCGTGTAGTTAAAATTGAGTTTTGATTATGCCATTTGATTATACCTTGCTTAATATTTTCCATTTCCTTTTTATTTTCCAGGATTAAATGAATTTAAGTATGTCAGGTTCAAACGACAACAGTTTTTCTAAAATTGAATCACTTGATGGCTCTCTTTCTGTAACGACTTGGGATATAGATCATTTGTGAGGCAGCTTCAAAATCAACAATTGGCATATCCAATACAATAAATCCTGTGCTCAGTTTACAACCAGGAACTTCTCCATCCCCTTTAACCGTCTCAATAATCAGAGCACTCTACTGACAGCAGTCAGTTTAATACAATCAACATATTGCTATGGCCTGCATTTAAAGTGACAGCATTGACACAGAACTTCCGATAAGAGGAGCTTTCTAATGTTGAAAGCTTTTTGAAAATGGAGGGAACTGAATACAGCTCCATGGACTTTGCTCGCTTATCAAGATGATGATATATCAGTTTAAGTGAAATACAATGCACTTCCTCCATTCATCACTTAGAAGCTATATTTTCATTTGTTTACTTGCTGTGAATGAAAAGTAGCAGTGTGATGGCAACATGTGTCGATATGGCTGAATGTTGGCACAATTTCATCCCTGAACGAACAGCACCAAAACTGATTGATTGCTTGGGTAACTCAAATGTGGAGTCAAAATAATGCACACATTGACTGCCATATATTCAACAAAACAACAGTGTTTATACTGATAAAAATTACTCATGGACAAGTGAAGGACTTGGGAATGTTTATTCCTTGAAACACAAAATAAAGTTTTGGTGAAAATTCTCTCATGAAATCTTCATGTGCTTATTGACTCTTGTTGGGTTACTTAACTGTTCTGTAAGAGAGTATAACAGAGATTTATTTGGCTGATAGTTCTGTTGAGAATGCAAACTTATTTCAACCAATAAAAACATTGAAATTATCAGTAAGAACAAAACTCTCTTAAATATCTTCATGACAATACTACTGCCATAGCAGTCAGAAGAAACTCCCCTGCCCTGAGTGAACTAAATGAATGTGAACTAAATGGAATTTGGCCTTGTTATTGAAACACCTAAAGAATCTTGAAGATCTTTAGCCATAGAAAATGGATTTCATACCCATCATTGGTTATCTCAGATTGGTCAACGTGACATTTTGTTCCTTACGGAGCTGGATGGGGTCTTGGTTTTTACACCACTTATAACAATGAGAGTGGAATGAATCCAAGGTTGTATATCCAAGGTTGGTGGTGACACTAAGTTTGGAGGGCACTATGGGTTATATGGAGAGGAGTTGTAAAGGGCGACTGAGAAATCGAGTATGAAGCCAAGGCAATGACAAATGGAGTTTTGTGTGCAAAATCCGAAGAAGGGTCTCGACCTGAAATGTCACCTATTTCTTTTCTCCAGAAATGCTGTCTGACCCGTTGAGTTACTTCAGCCCTTTTGTGTTTATCTTCGGTATAAACCAGCATCTGCAATTGCTTCCTACATTTTAAGTTTTGATAAACTGAAATTTATTTTTCATTGCGACTTGCGAAGCAAAAACCTCAATAGTCTAATTGCAAAAGTCTACGTCATTGTTACAAAAGAGTAAGCATTAAAGCTAATGGTATGTTGATCTTAACCTGAGGAGAGATGAGACGTAAAGAATGATGTTAGTCTTATCACATCCGATCTGAGATCTTTTTTCAGTTTTGAACTCCAAACCTTAGGATACCATACATATCCCTTGGAAGGGTTACAAAGAGGATTGTTCAGAATGACATTGGAACAGAGTCAAAATGAAAAGATTTGTTTGCCAACGCTGATTAAATTCCTTTAGACCATGGGCTAATCTAACTGAAGTAATTAGAATGATTCAGGGAATCGATGGGATAGGCACAGAGGAGGTATTTCCTCATATGGGATAGGATAGGAATTGGAATAGGAATACTTTATTGTCGCATGTGACTAGTCACAATGAGATTCTTTGCTTGCATACACAATGTGTATAAATAGCAGCCATCTACAGCACTGACAAAGTTCCAAAGCACGCCGGCTCCCACTTTTGACCCCCCCCTCCGCGGTTCGCCCACGCCAGGTCCCCATTGTCCTTTGTCCCCGCTCACGGTGGTCCTCCACGCTGTGGTTGACCTGCGAGGCATCGCCACTGCCGTGAGGCATCACCACCGCTGAGAACCCATCGTCGTGAAGCTTCACGCTGCCGCCACCCCATTTCATGCCTCCATGATGCCAAACCTGGCCCCAGCAGTGGGCTCCATCGACCCGGACTCCGACTTGCAAGGCTCCGGCCGTTCCCCGACCCGGGCTTCTACGCAGCGATCCGGGAGGCATCGAGACCGCGGCGCCTCGATAGAGGCCTCTGGATGCGTTCCCAGTCCACAACCGCGGCCTGCCAGGAAGGCTTCTGGTCAATCCATAAGTTTAGCTCATGAATGTAAGCAAAACAAGAAGGCGGTATCTTAAAAATTAGAAGTTCAATGCCAAATTGGACAGGTGATGGTATCAGAAACAAAAGTGATTAATATAGTTGGGATTCAGATCAGTCAAGATCAAAATAGCAGATTGATTTGAGGAGATGAATGATCTAGTTACGTTTTTTATTCCCGTATTTCTACGAGAAAACTGTACTTATACTCTTCTTGACTTATATTGTATTGATTTTCTAAGATAGCATTCTGTTCTCTCAATTGATTGGTACTCTATAATTGCACAAATGTTAATTAATGCTTGTTGCAAATGCTGTGCCATAATTCCTGATGAGAGTTAATCTTCACGATTGACCCGAACGGAATGAATATCTTGCATTTGACTTGCCTGCCCATTCCAACTTTTAATGACAATGATGAGGAGCCATTGAGTTTGATTCATAGATTTTAGGAGAGACTTTCTGCTCATAGGCACTTAGGCTGAAAACTATTCAGTGTCTTTCCTGGTTCTTCAGTGCTCCTGAACATTTTTAAGGGAAGTTTGTGATGTACATGCTAAATGGTCACACCATTTTTAATTGTTGTGATTCACTTCTAGAAGTCCTGGTCACCATTGATCAATGGATTGGAATAACCATTCTTCGTGACTGCAACTAGACACAGTTCAGATAATTTTACTTTCATATTCATTAAGGCTTCGTACAGAATCTCAAGCCATCTTCAATGAATAATAAAGTGTCTTCAGGGTTGGGTTCACATCTCGCTAACTGCTGAGACTGTGGTTGCAAAAAAAATGAACTGCATTTATATAGCAGTTAATGCAATCATGGCATTATACACCTAACCTGTGGATTTCAATTTCATACCAGTAAGAAAATGTTTATTTCAGGGCAAAGGTTGGTGTTGTTTTGATAGATTTGCTGAATGGGACTAAAGTTTACAATCTCCATACATCTTCAACCTTAACCCAGGTTTGTACTCAGAGGTAATTGGTACGTTTTGTTCATCTCTGACCGATTTTTTAAACATAAAATTGGGAAGAGGCTATTTAGCAACATGATTAATGCAAGCTTCTGTACGCCACTGTGAAAATCTAGACTGAAGGAGAATTGATGAGCGCTTCCTGGAAGAGCTCCCTCTGTGGGACATTGGAGATTTACCAATTGGTATCCAAAGTCCAATTCTCTCTCTCCAGAGATGCTGCCTGTCCCGCTGAGTTACTCCTGCATTTTGTTTGTATCAAATTCAGATTTCAATTTTGAAACACAGTTCTCAAAATATGTAGAACAGGATCAACAGGACCAGAACCAGGGGGGACAGTCTTAGACTAAAGGGGAGGCCATTGAAGACTGAGGTGAGAAAAAAACATTTTCACCCAAAGAGTTGTGAATTTGTGGAATTCCCTGCCACATAGGCCAGTGGAGGCCAAATCACTGGATGGATTTAAGAGAGAGTTAGATAGAGCTCTAGGGGCTGGTGGAATTAAGGGATATGGGGAGAAGGCAGGCACGGGTTATTGATTTGGGATGATCAGCCATGATCACAATGAATGGCGGTGCTGGCTCGAAGGGCCGAATGGCCGCCTCCTGCACCTATTTTCTACGTTTCTATATTTAGTGTACAAGTGGGACATGGAAGATTTAGCATTGAGGATGTGAGTTGCTGATTCTCATGTGAGTTGCTATTTCAATTGTATTGGAGCATTATTGGCAAACTCCGAGATGATTGATATTGAATCCTCGAGAAACAAGGCAAGAATAGAAGGAGGTTTCTGTGTCAGACCCACCACAACATTATGTCAGATATTGACATTGATTTGAAAGCCATATAATGCTGGAATTTGAACTATTGAGCAGAGTAGTTATCTTATTGCAGAATAACACATGGCATAAGGAGTCTATAGAGCACATTAATTTGTGCTTTCTCTCTCAGCAAGAAGATGAGCTGGTCTTATTTCCAGCCCTTTTTATTTGTTCCTTTCAAAGGGTGCTACTGAATCTGCACCAACCATCCTATTATGCGTTCCATGGCAAATCCCAATCACTTGCTCTACGTTGGCTATTATGCCAGATGCCTTAATCCATGCCCTCTCGTTATTCCCCCTTCTTCTTCTTCTTCTTCTTCTTCTTCTTTCGTGTGGCGTGCACAGCCTAAAGTTATTGGACAACTTGTTCTATTTGATCTTCCGTTTGTGCACGTCGAGTTGATTGCATTAGTCGAAACAGGGCGGACCACGTGAAGGTTGAAATCTTCCACCCCATTCCCCCATATGCAGTGAAAACTATTTCTATTTATTTACACTGAAATTGTCATAATTTTATGGATGTTTATCAAATCTCCACTCTTTCTTTTCTGCTTGATGATGGGTAATCACAACATCTAGTCACACAACTATATCTAGCCATATATCATTCCAATAAACTGGATGTTTATTTAATTGTTCATTATTCGGTAAAGGAATGATGGTAGTAGGGCCAGTACTTCTTGCCCAGGACAAGATGTCCCAAATACCAAGCCCCTGTAAAACAGTGCACCATAAGCAGCACAAAGGAAAGACATCCCTTGAACTGTGTCATGGTCATCGCAGAACAATGGGACTATTCACAAAGATTCCAAAGATAGACTCAAAATGCTGGAGTAACTCAGCGGGCCAGGCAGCATCTCTGGATAGAAGGAATGGGTGACATTTCGGGTTGAGACCCTTCTTCAAAGATTGTTCGTGAGCATTCATGGCCATTCATAGTTGCCCTTGAGTTGATGGTGGACCACTATTTTCAATCTTTTTTTTAATTCTCCAGGTGAACGTGGTCCCACAGTACAGGTGTGGAGGGAGTTCCAGGGTTTGGACTTGGTGATGTTGAAGGGCCACTCGTATATTTTCAAATCAGGATCTGGAATCACGTGTGACGTGGAAGGAAATCTATAATTGGTTGTTTGTCTGTGGATCTGCTCTTGTGGCCCTTCTTGGCGATGGAGAGTCATGGGTTTGGGAAGTGTTGCTGAGCAGCTGACGTAAGTAAGTTTAGATGATGCACACTGCAGCCATAACACACTGGCATGGAGGGAATGAATGCCCACAGGTGCTGTGTCCTGAATGGTGCTGGGTCTCTTCAACGTTGACACAAGTAACTGCAGATGCTGGAATTTGAGGCAAAGAATGTGTTGGAGGAACTTAGTGGTGGAGGGAATACACTGACGGGTTGGATCCTTCATCGGACTGATGGAGTACAGTGGAGAAAACTGCAAAAAAGAACAGGGGGGGGGGAGAAACCTGTCAAGAGATACGTAAACAGTAGATGGAAGGGAGGGTTGATGATTGGCAGATTGGTGAAGATAGTGACAAAAGCTAGAGGTGAAAAGGAGACAAAAGGCTGTCACATAATGAAAGAAAAGGAGTGAAATGTAAATTGGGAGAGAGATATGGGTGGAAGGGCTCAGAAAGGAAGGGAAGGAGGAAAGAGTAAATGGAACCAGGGGACTCGGTGATGGAGATGATTGTACGGAGGAAGGTAAAGAAGCAGAGTAATGGATGAAGAAGACGGTGAGAGAAATGTGTGCACTCCAGGATGGAGAGCTATTAGTTCAATTTGGAGAATTCATTGTTCTTGCCGTTGGGTTTTATGGTCCCAAAGTTGAATGTGAGGCACGGTTCTTCCAGTTGACATGTGGCTTCATTCAGGCAGTGGAGGAAGCCGAGGACAGAAGGGTTGCTATGGAAATGGAAAGGGGAGGTAAAATAGCTTGCAACTGGAATTGGCAGACAGGCCTAGGCAGGCAGAACATGTATTCAGCAAAATGGTTGCCCAGTCTACCCACGATCTCACCGATGCAGAGGGGACCATTGGAAGCACCAAATGTAATAGACTGGGTTGAATGGTTGGAAGAGGTGCAAGTGAATCTGGAAAGGCTGCTGGGGTCTCTGGACGGATGTGAGAGTGAAGATGTTGATGTTGTATCTCGCGAGAATGCAGAGGAAAGTAACTGGAGAGGCGGTGGGTTGGACGGGAAGGGATGAGCAAACCAAGGAGTTCAAGGAGTTGCAGAGAGAGTGGTCTCCAGTGGAAGTGAAAAGGTGGGGACGGGACAATATGACTAGTGGTTGGATCACTTTAAAGGTGGCAGAAATGTCGGGGAATAATGTGTTGGATGTGGAGATTGGTTGGGTTAAAGGCAAGGACCAGGGGAACTCATCCTTGTTTCATCTGCGGGTGGGGGGAGGAGGAGGAGAGGGGGGGGGGGGGGAGTGGGATCAGAACTGTAGGAAACAGGGGAGGCATGTGTGAGAAATCCATGCACAACAGCAATGGGGAATCATCATCTTTAAAAAGAAGACCTCTCAGATGTTGGAGGGTGGAAAGCCTTATCTTAAGAGCACGTGTGGTGGAGAGGGAGACATTGAGAAGAGGAAATGTGTCCTTGCATGAGAAAGTGATTGATATGGGTCAACTGAAAGTGGTAGGTTATATTGCCTGGGTAGCATTGGTGGAAATTGAGATTAAAGTTATCTACCAGAGCTAGTTATGGTCACAAAAAGCTGAACAACAGACATATGCATGTTTCATACACCAGTTCTGTTAACATGCACCTTAATAAACTCCAGAGAAACAGCCAAGAGCCCTTTGAAAATAGTATGGCTGCACTGCAGAAAGTTGGCAGCTGCATAAAGGGAGGCTCATGTAACTTAAATTAGATCATTCTTAAATGGCAAGCATAGGTATTATGATATATTTACTTTATAAATAGCCATTAATCTTCTTCAAAATATTCCTTAGTACGTATAATTGCAAGTTAAAGTCAATATCAGTGAGAATGTGGACATTATTCACAAACTTTTCACCACAGCAGATAGTAATTACAAACCTAAGAACCAAAACAATGCATATTTGTTCCAGTCAACCCCTGCTGCATCTGTAGTAGTCAGTAATCTCCATGGGGATAAGCTTTCACTTTGATGTCTATGTTGTACTTTTTTTTTGCTGGATTCCAATAACCAGTAAAGGCCAAAAGACAGACTACAGGCAGTGAAAGCCTCGCTGGTTACAACTGGGCTGTAGGTAGCCCGAGGCAGTGCTTTAAGACCACAAACCTCTTCATTGATTTTTGTTCTGATCTTTCCATCTCTTTCAATGCAGGCACTGCGATTTCTATTAACATTTGCTGGTTACATAGTCTCTCCTCATCTGGATGGAATAATCCTTGAACACCATATTTCCAGTGACAAGAACACGGGTTTCTTTAAAAAAAAATATATACCCAATAGACTGTGGCAAATATAGAGCTTGTTGTTTCGAATTTTGCACGTGAAACTGTTTTATAATTTTGTTTTTACTTTTACCAGTTTTCAACAGCAGCCCATTAACCCAAATGGCTGTGGGCACATCCCATGGATTCCACAAATGGGCCAGACAATTTCAGGCATTCAAGATCACGAGAATGGGTAATCAAACTGTGGAATTGCCGTGTTGCGTTGTGACTTCTAAGCAAGAAAAAGTTACAAAAGCTTCACTTTGCTCCGAGTTTTATCCTTTCTTCCACTCCCTTTTAATATCTCTCTTTCCTCTGAATTTAATTTGACTTTTGATTACCAATCATGCCTTTTCAATAAGAATGCCCCCTTGTTTGTTTTATTATTCTCCTTTCTTCCCCATTGTTGGGATTGAAAGTAATAACACATGAGAGAGATTTTCCTAATGACACTGATTAGTTACTCTGCAATGCAAATGGTCAATTAAAGATAAAATGGGTTGAGCTGCATTTGGTTGCAAAATGCTCTCTTTTCCTTCTTCCAGGTCCAACTAGTTTCCTCTTGCCATCTTATTCAGTACAACGTAGAAGATCCTGAGCAAAATGAAGTCAATGTACATCTTCATGCATGTGGTTAATACTTAGCATTTTACATAGAAAATTATATTCTCTGCTCCAGTCCACTGCAGAGCGTTTTAATGAAGCTAAATGCTGGGCAATCACATTCTTCATGCAGCGAACATATTTAACATGCTAAATTACATGCTAATGATGCATAGACATTTGAATTTTCATTCAATTAAAATGCTGCAAAAAGTCCTAACAAAAATGGTACCAGGAATAGAGCAAAAGACTGTCAAATTGCACGAAGCTTGGTTTCAAATGGAAAAAGTTGCTGTGTCGCAGATTAAGGTTAACTTATTAGACCAAAGTTTGTTCATGAGTGCTCTTCACTCTCACATGCATACAGCTAAGATTAGGAAATATGTTTGGATGTCATCTATAGTGGTAATGACGAGGGGCTCACTTCAGGTGAAGGGTCTCGCGGGAGATGAGGGATTAATCAGCCTGCCATAATTTGACCCTGATGCTTCTCATAACAGTACGACATCTATTCCTCTCACTATTGTACCCTCTGGGACACGGAGATGCAGCAGTGGTCACCACGAAAGAGGTGGATATCATATTACTCATGTTTTACATTAACGCCAGTCGCTAATTGTTCTCAAACAGATGTGATCTAATCTATGAATGTACAAAAGGAAAATGTGCAAAAAAAAAACTGTTCTATACAGGGCACAATGTAATCAGTTATGCTTTCACTAATGCAATTAATGACACAACTAAGATTGGAGTTATATTAAAATGTGGAAAAAGGAAATGTAATCAAAAGCAATGAAGACAACAATAGACACCAAACAAATACTGGTAACCTCATCATCAGAGGTAATTAGATACTATTGATGCTTTCATTGTCTATGACCTCAGGCAATTCTGAATTAAAAATAACCAAGGCACAAATACCAGCATGAAAAGATTTTACAGGAACAAAACTGCCACAAATCACATGTGATTTCTGTGCACTAACTAAAGTCTATTTAACTAAAATTTAGTCCAGTGTGAAATAAATAATTTGTTAACTTAGATTTCTTTAGATGATGGGTATCGACAGTAAATGCACAATATTCAGATAGGTATGCAGTGTTATTCTATCTAGTCACCAAGCTGAACAATTGCAAAAGGCAATAAATAGCTGTGACACTTTGAGAACTGAGCACTTCATAAGCCTTGAGTGCAATATGTCACATATTTCTCTGCCAATGTATGTGCTACCTTCAGGCAGGCCTTTCCTACCACATCATTCGTGTTGTCTTCAAGAATTTTCCAAATAACGGTATCACCATATTACGATCAGTCTTCCATTAGGATTTCATAGCCACATGGAATTATTGTTGCCACTGCTAATTATTTGAGAAACACATCCAGAAGTTGACACCTAATTAGGACATTGTTTGTAACGTGCTCGTATGTGAACTTGACCATATACTGTGTGTATATCATGCCTTCATTTGTCTATCTTGGCAATCCACCACAACATTTACTTGGTAAAACCACCAAGTTTTTTTTTATAGATTAACGCCGATAAGCTCCGGAGACTTGTCAATTTGTTTTGTGGCATTATAAAAGGGCTGCTTTAAACACACCTCCGCTGCTGCAGATTTGATCTTGGGTAAAACCCGACATTCCAACATTCCTGCCAGTCACATAAGTAATACATTTCATCCGTTTCCAGCAAGCGAGAATTGCTGAAAACATAGAAGGCAGTTCCCAGCCGGGAGTCCAGCTCACCCAAAGCCACCTTTAGGCACACACAGCTCCCTTGGAGATTGGCATTCATACCGACAGATCAACTAAATCAGCTGTGAGGCAAGGGATGAAAGGCCGAGATGGGAGGGATCCAGAAAACAGGGTTAAAAAAACAAGGAAACTCTCTTATTTAAACAGTTTAACATTAGAAGGCCAGCAGAATGTAGCCTGGAGTATAAAGGAAAGAGCCCTGGAACCTTCAATTCTCTGTATTATTAAACTTTCACCTTCTGATAGAGGTCAAGAGAATGCTTTCTTGGCTGTTTCCTACTTGGAATGTGTTTTTGTGTCATACCAAATGACAGTGAGCATTTTCCAATACACAGGAAGCAATAAGTCACCAAGCATTCATCTAGTTCCAGTTTTTTTCACGTGGACACACATAGCTGAATAAGCTACAAGAGCTTTCGATATATACAAGTAAATATAAAACTATTGTTTTCATTGTTATACGAATATGCTATCCTTCAGTTTCCAGTCATTGTTGAGATTACCTGGTGTAAATTAATTTTCATCAGCTTTTTATTACAACTTGAACAAAATAAATACCAAATAGTCAAGAAATTTCTGATTTGTTAAAAATTATGGAAATAAATGTTTTAATGTTCGTTATGATTGGAACATGTGATATCACATGAAAGTCAATTTATAATTATGCTTTTCTATTATTTCTCTCGACCCAAACCCCCCCCAATTTATCTGGAATTAATCAAGTGATGAATATTTCTTGATATTTCTGACGATATTTATCAGTTCTAATGATGGTTTATCAAGTCAGTGTTTATCAAGTCAACAATTTTCTTCATTCGTGTTTAGATTATAGTTTTCAGATACAGTGTGGAAACAGGCCCTTCGGCCCACCGAGTCTGTTCCGACCAGCGACCCCCACACATAACAGTATCCAACACACACTGGGGACAATTTTATATTTATTCCAAGCCAATTAACCTACAAACCTGTACGTCGTTGGAGTGTGAGAGGAAGCTGAAGAATTCAGAAAAAACCCACGCGGTCACGGGGAGAAAGTACAAACCCGGTATAGATGACAACGGTAGTATCTGGCACTGTAAGGTAGCAACTCTACCGCTGTGCCACAGTGCTGCCCCTTTTTAAAAATAGAATTCCAGTATTCAATGTCACAATAAAATATTCCACCTTAATATCGGTTTATTTTTTTAATTTGAAGCATGAAGGTCTGATAGAAGACAGATCGATCCCCAAAAGAGTTGAACAGCATTAACATTTACTAATGTCCATGTGCAATCACAGTACTATTGAGAGAAATTGTCACAGCAGCCAATTTGTAAACCATTTTAAAATATGTTGGCTGTGGTTTCGTTGGTTGCACTCTTGAGTCTGAAAGGGTTGGTTGTGGTTTTAAGTCCCACTACAGAGAATTATGTGTAAATCTTTTTTGTCTGAACTGCAGTGAGCATATTAAGGCAATGTTTAACTCTTTAAGGTCTTCTTGAGGATAATAAACTAAGGTCCCACCTACTTTCTAAAGGCTGCATTATAATCTCAAGATGTTCTTTTAGGGTTGATTTTAAGGACATATTTATCTGATGCCCTGTCAGTATTATCTTTCACTCAATATTACAGAAAGAGAAAGCCTAGGATTTTATGGGGAAATCATACTATTCAATTCAATTCAATTTTAATGTCATTGCACAGATACAAGTATGGGTACAACGAAATGCAGTTTAGCGTCAGTCCGTAGTAATAGTGCAATATAGAAATAAAAATACAGAATAAGCAAACAATGTGGACGGAGAGACTGGAGAAATCTATCGGCGGGACTCCGAGTTCAGCAATGTGATAGTGTTGTTGTAGAAGCTGTTCCTCATCCTACTAGTACGAGACCTGAGGCTCCTGTACCGCCTCCCTGATGGGAGGAGGGCAAACAGTCCATGGTTGGGGTGGGAGGGGTCTTTGATGATCTTCCCGGCCCGTCTCAGACACCATCTTCGGTGGAGGGCATCCATGGGAGGGAGCGGGGCACCGATGATGCACTGAGCGGTTTTCACCACCCGATGTAGTGCCTTCCTGTCCGCTACAGTGCAACTGCTGTACCATACCGTGAAGCAGGTGGTCAGCATGCTATCTCCCTGCTTACTCTTGTTATTTATGCTTGTAACTGAAAATTTGGTATTTCCTTACATATTTCAAGCAAAATGAAATGGACAGTGAAGTCCCCAGGGGTTCGTAATATACCTTCAAATTGCATGTCTGCAGATGGCAGAAACTTTGGAAGTATGGTTATAGAAATAGACTTCAAAGGGATCTAGTTAAGCTGGTAGGGTGGAAGGGAGGATAGATGCCAATGAAAAGTATTTTAAAAAATAGAGAAATCTGGAGGTATATGTACAAACCTGCACTTGGATAATGCCATGAAATAAATGCTGAAAATACTGAAATTAAAGTGAATTTGCTATATAAATGCAAGTTTTTCCTATAAATTCTGCAATGATTGCAGTTTGTAATAACATGGATATAGAATAGACAATAGACAATAGGTACAGGAGTAGGCCATTCGGCCCTTCAAGCCAGCACCGCCATTCAATGTAATCATGGCTGATCATCCCCAATCAATACCCCGTTCCTGCCTTCTCCCCATATCCCCTGACTCCGCCATCTTTAAGAGCCCTATCTAGCTCTTTTTTGAAAGAGAATGCAGATACTGGAATCTGGAGAAAAGTCAAATTTCTGGTGAGACTTAGTGGGTCAGGTAGTATCTGCAGAGGGGTATGGACTGACAACATTTTGGGCTGAGACCCTTCACCTGGACTGGATCTCTGCGTTACTAAATGTATTTAAGCCTAGTTCTGGTTGTTACATTGAAAAGCTGTGACAAAATATTTATATAGAAGATAATGTAACAGGCTAGACTGTTCAATATCTTAAAGGTGAATAATCAGTGCTTGGTTGAAACAAAATTACCAATGTTTTTGTTTTATAGCCTCATTTTTTAAATATAGAAGGCAACTTTACCCGATCTTTACTTTCTTTGCCCGATTTTCTAAAATGCCTCCTCCATTTAGTTTTGTCATGATTTATTAGGGTTACGGAGATAGTGGCTAACACTGTCTTTTCCAAATGTCACTCTCTGACTCAAAGGTTGTGGGAACTACTGTCAGTCCAGCCAACCGAGCACAAAATTAATCCTGGCTTCTAGAGGGATGACAGTGGCATTTAAAATTCCATCTTTGAATGAGATAATAAACCTAGGTCTTGTCTTCACTCTGATGAAGACGTGAATGATCCTATGACTTTACTTCGAACAGCAACTGGGAAATGTTCTTTGCTGTGTTGATTATCTCTCCATCAACAACATGAGGTCATTGTCATAATGGCACATACCGCTGCAAAGTAGCTGCCATACTTCAGTAAAACACAAAGTGCTGGAGTAACTCAGCAGGTTACGGAGCATCTGCAGAAGGAATAGATCAGCAACACTTCTGGTCGGGATCCTTCCTCAGTTGTCCTGCTGAGTTACTCCATATCTTTGTGTTTTCCTCAAGATTCCAGCATCTGTAATTCCTTGCATCTCCAGACGCCATACTTTCTTGGGCTGTGGCACGGTGATGTAGCGGTAGTGCTGCTGCCTTACAGCGCCAGAGACCCGCGTTAAATCCAGACTATGGGTGCATGTCGGTATGGAGTTTATACGTTCTCCCCGTGACCTGCATGGGTTTTCTCCAAGATCTTCGGTTTCCTCCCACAATATAGGTTTGTAGGTTAATTGGCTTGGCATGAATGTAAGTTGTCCCTAGTGTGTGTGGGATGGTAGTTGTGTGCAGGTATCGCTGGTCGGTGTGAACGCAGTGGGCCGAATGGTCGGTTTCCACGCTGTATGTCTAAACTAAACTAAACTACATCTTAATAATAATTCAATCACTAGAGTGCTTTGGGCCAAGCACAGTTTTTTTTTAACAGGTTTTGTGTATACTCAAGTACTGACCACGGCTACAAGCAGGAAAGTAACAAATGAGGGAATAGATTAGAGATCTCACCCAAACCAATTCAACTACTCCATCTATGAAAGGGCAAGCAGTTCAAACAGAGGAAGAACATCAACAAATCAGCAGATGCTGGTAGTAGGGAATAAAATCAGAAAATGCAGAAAATACTCAGAAGGTCAGGCAGCAGTTGTGGAAAGAGGAAAAGTTAACGTTTCAGTTCTGTCAGTTCTGGGTCAATTCATCAGAAAACGCGTCATGCCTTGAGTGTTCCCAGAATGTTTTTATTTGAAATAAAGGAATTAGCAGGCACGACTGCTTGTGGGGCTCAATCTCAGACGGCACAGTTCAGCATTAGACATAATGCAATGCGGCATTCAAAGCACTTATTTGCATTTGCAAACATTAAATTAAATCAACATCTTCTCTATTCAATAAGATTTATCCACCAGTCTGTTTGAATGGTGATGAAGAAGTAGAATCTTGTTTAAAGAAGATGATCTTGCCCCCATCTTCTGCGTTGCTCCCTGGAGATGGGTGGCACGTTGGCGTAGCGGTAGAATTGCTGCCTTAAGGGCCTGTCCCACTGCGGCAACATAATTGGCAAGTTTAGAAGAGTTTTCCCTCGACTCATACTTGCAGCATGGTCGACATGAGGTCCTAGGAGGTCTTTGTAACTCTCCTTCATGCTCGAGAGTAGTCCCCGCGTTTTGAGGCCTCAGCTAGGTTGCGACGTATTTTTCAACATGCTGAAAAATGCCCGCGAGTAAAAAAAGGTCGCCATGGAAAAAAATCTATATTTTTTTTACTCGTAGGTTTAGTCGAAGTAGGTCGTAGTAGGTCGGCATGTTAGTCGTAGGTAATCGAGGGTAGTCAAAGGTAATCTAAGGTAGTCGAAGGTAGTCATAGATAGTCTTCAACATAGTTGAAGGGAGGTCGAAGGAGGTCGTCTTCACTCTCCACTATTCAGTGTCCAATTTTCCCAAAGCTAGTCGAAGGTAGTCTTCTACATAGTCGAAGGAGGTCAAGGAGGTCTTCAACATGAGACTTTTTCAAACTCTCCTAAACTCTTCTAAACTTGCCAATTAGGTCACCGCAGTGGGACAGGCCCTTAACAGCGCCAGAGACCCGGGTTTGATCCTCACTATGAGTGCTTATCTGTACAAAGTTTGAACATTCTCCATGTGACCTGTATGGGTTTTCTCTGCTTTCCTTCCACAATCCAAAGATATACAGGTTTGCAGGTTAATTGGCTTATTATAATTGTAAATTGTCCCTAGTGTGTGTAGGAAAAGTGTTAGTGTGCAGGGATCGCCGGACAGCACTGACTTGGTGGGCCGAAGGGCCTGTTTCTGCACTGTATCTCTAAACTAAACTCTTGTGTGCCCCATCATCAATTCATGTCTTTGGTTGGATGTGGTGAAGTTGCCAAATTGCCAGTTCTACCTGTCAATGGAATGGTCGAAATAAAGGACATACTACATGGGGAATGCAGAGTTCTATCATCCTGTGACACACATATGAGAAATCAATGTCCTACCTGCACCTGCCCCATCACCCGAATTAACAGATCTCCGGAATGCACTAAGAAGCAGTTTTTTTTAATAATGTGACCCATCACAGTAAATTTGAAAATATTAAGAAAACCTGAAAATCTATCTTCTCCTGAAATGTTCTATATGAATAATATCCTCTTTGAAGCACAAAATTATTTAGTAAAATGCTGGGTGATGGAGCAACTCAGCGGGATAGGCAGCATCTCTGGAGAGAGGGAATGGGTGATGTTTTGGGTCGAGACCCTTCTTCAGACCAGGGCTGATATATACGAGTAGAAACCAAGTAGGGAGTTACTTTTCTAACAAGTTCTTTGGTGAAGTTTCATCAGGAATCTTAGTATCTGTTCACCTGTAGAAGTGTCCCAACCCAAAACGTCACCCATCTCTCTTTTTCTCCAGGGATGTTGGTTGACCTGCTGAGTTATTCTAACACTTGGTGTCTGTCTTTGGTATAAACCAGCATCTGCAGCATTTTTGTTACTACATTATACTATCAGTATTTGTTAAGTGACATTCAGGTCTCTACTCAGAACTGTACAAGGCTAAATGGTGAAAATTTCAATGGGAGATATTTGAGAGGACATTAGTTATGTAGCAGGAAAGTCCTTCATGCTGATGTTCAGACCATCGGTCAGGTCAATGTTGCAAATTACAAGGATCTTAAATGCAAAAGGACTGTAAATTCTGAAGATTTAATTGTTAGAGTATGTCGATGATTTAACACACATAGTGCTGCTCATTAAAATGGAGACATGAAAGTTACCTCTTTATTGCCCAATGCTAGCTGTCCCTATGTACAAAATTACACATAGTTCTATTGTCTGATTGATGGATGCACAATGGAAAAAGGCCCTTCAGTTAACTGAGTCCATGCCGACCAATGTTCTATGTTATCCCACATTCAAATCCACTCCCTACACACTTGGGCCAACTTACAGAGGCCGATTAACCTACAAACTCACACACCTTTGGTGTGCGAGGAAACCAGAGCACCCGGACAAAATCACAGGGAGAATGTACAAACTCCAAACAGACAGCACCCGGGGTCAGGATCGAACCTGGGTCCCTGGTGTTGTGAAGCAGCTGCTCTACCATCTGTGCCACTGTGTCACCTGCTGTCTTAAAAGGAAAACAGGAATGTTGTTCCCAAAGTAGATATAGTGATATACATGCAAGTCTGAGTCATTTCATGGAGGCTTGTGAGAAGATGATATTTGGAAACGATAGTTTGGAAGAAATTCTACAAAGAAATGACATTGGTGATAGTAACGTTTGTAGGTTTTATTTACAGGTTGGCTTGAGGATCGTCATAACAATTAATAGTCTCAAGGTTCCAGAGAGGGTAGCATAGATAGTACTACACATATCACTGATTGTATCAGACGTAGTGCTATAATCCTATTAAAATTGCAAATAGCCCAATATTCCCCCCTAAGTAAATGTCATTGCCCTGGACACAGAATGAATCTGTAAATGAAGATAGCAAAATGTTAGAAGATTGAATAATCCCAAAAACAAATAATCCAATGACTAAAGAATTTCTTTAGTCAGAGGGTGATGAATACGTGGAATTTATTGCCACAGCAGGCTGTGGAGGTCAAGCCAATGGATATTTTTAAGGCAGTGATAGATAGATTCTTGATTAGTAAATTTCAGGGGCTATGGGGAGAAGGCAAGAGAATGGGATTGAGAGGGAAAGATAAATCAGCCATGATTGAATGTCAGAGTAGACTTGATGGGCCGAATGACCTAATTCTGCTTCTATCACTTATGAACATGTGAAAGCCCAATGCAAGCAGATTGAAAAGTAAATATTGGTAGTTTATTTTGGTATTGTCTATGTGCCAATAAATATAATCACAACACGTGGCTAAAAGAGAATTTAAAAAAAAAATGCACAACAAAAATATTATGTATCGTTGAAGCTAATGCTGGAAAACCTCAGAGAGAGAGGTAGACATCCCAGTAATCGCTTTTCAATCCTCTCTATTCATGATAGACACAAAATACTGGAGTAACTCAGTGGGACAAGCAGCACCTCTGGAGAGAAGGAATGGGTGACGTTTCGGGTCTAGACCCTTCTTCGGAGTCTGAAGATAGGTCTCGGCCCAAAACGTCACCATTACAGTCTGAAGAAAGGTCTCAACCCGAAACGTCACCTGCTCCTTCTCTCCAGAGATGCTGCCTGTCCCGCTGAGTTACTCCAGCATTTTGTGTCTATCTTTGGTTTAAATTAGCATCTGCGGTTCCTTCCTACACCTCTCTATTAATGAGCAGATCTACCATCCACTAACATCATCAATTTGTGTACAAAGGATGCTCCGAGTGGTGCATGTATGTGGATGCTATCAGCATCCTATCAACTTAGGGTAATTTCTAACATTAAATATCAAATATTTATTTTCTACTGCAGTGAGTGACTGGAGTAACGTTCCTACGAGCTGAAGATAATAGTGATGGCCACATTCTTTTGAGCCTGCTACAAATCAGGTCCACAATGGTATTTTTAATTATTTCTATCAAAGAGGAGAGCTTCTAATGCCAGGTCTTCCTTCTCCACAACCTGAACACACCATTTCTCACAATAATTAAGCAGTGTCTAGATACACATTTGAAAAGATATGCAAAGAAAGCTACAAACCAAGTTCATTGGGTCCAAGACCTGTTACGTTACCAATCCATGTTCTCCCAAGATGCTGCCTGACCTGCAGAGTTACTCCAGCACTTTGCATCATTTTTGTAAACCAGCATTTGCAGTTCCTCATTTGGATTAGAATGGATGGGCTCCAGATGGTCAACAATGGAGTATTGGGAACCAAAGGGCTTCTTCTGTGTGGCATTACCACATGAATCCGTGAAATGGGATCCTATTCAATTCAATTAAATTCAACTTTATTGTCATTGCACAAATACGAGTATAGGTACAACGAAATGCAGTTTAGCGTCTGGTCATGGTCATAGTGCAAGATAGTAGAAGTAAAGATAAAAATACAAAATAAGCATACAATAAAAATATGTCTTTGATTCTGAAGTATTGTTCATAGCTCAACAAAGAAAGTGGGCACCTCAGGTGGAATCTGTGTGTTCTCTCCCGGACAGATACTGGGGAAGCACTTAATTGTTTTAAAGAAATGCTAACTAATTTTGGCAGCATAAATTCCCATGTAGAGTGTGTTCAATTATCTCACTCAGAGTGGAGGATTGGCCCAGAGTTGTAAAGAAAGTCTGGAAACACTTGGGTCTTCAAACTCATAATTGAATGTGTACATGGTGCGCTTGTGGAAGAAACGGCATTGATATTCCGAAAGATAACCCAGACTATTACTTCAAATTAAACTGTGGGGAAGTAGAACCAGCTGATGAATGTGGTGGGTGGCTGGGGCTCATCTCTCTGCTTCTTCCAGTCACAGAGCAACCACCCAGACAGTGCAGCAAAGTCCCTGAACTCATTTACAAAGGACAGTCCTGAGCTACAAAATGTTTATGACCATCCTTGCTGCATGAATGAAAAAAATATGCCAATGGCTTTCTCCGTTCATGATCATGATGTTAAGCCCACCTTTCCAGTGTGTGAGCGATCATAAGCATCACAGATCTATACCTCCTCCTGCAGGAAATGAGTTCTTGCTTGAAGCAGGCCGTTAGCCCTGTATACTGTAAATATGCTACCTCCGGATTAATTCTACTGATCAACTAATAACTATGATTAACTGCATCTCAGATATAAGCATTGTATCAATATACCGTGAAATAGAATCAAAATTTAAATAATAACAGAAAAGATGTCACTGTGGCTTATTTAGTGCAACAATAAAAACCAATACAACAACAATCCCAAAACTTGGAATGTACACCTCCGAGGTACAAAATACTCTGGTGAAATCAAATATTCATGGAATTCTGACTCATTCCAACTTGGCAAGGCAGAGATGCACCGGATAAAGCTTGATACAAAGCATCTGAATATCTATTCTCATGCCTGAGACTTGGCAAGTAGAAGCGTATGAAAAATTACTTTCAGCATTGTAAAGGACGGGTCAGATCAGCCGAGAAGCAGCCCATTGCCTGGACTCGACACAAGTGGTGCCTGGCCACCCACACCTTCCCGTTTCAGATCCGAAGCAGTGAATGAGCTGACGCTCCCTATCCCAGTACCAAGGAGGAGTCCCGAGAGGCAGAGCCAGGCATGCCTCAGGCAGTGGAAAAGTGTGGAACAGTCTGACAACCTTTGACAGCTCCCCACCGTCAAAGGTTTCTGCGCTGCTTTTAAATGAGAGAGAACTAATATTATTCAAGTAGTTGCAAAATTTTAAAAGGAAAAAAAAAATCAAAATGAATTTTAACCTCCAATGAGGTAAATACATTTAATTGAAATATTAAAATGAAAAATAATAATCTAAAAGCTTAGCCTTTTTAACAACCCCATTTAAATGAAGGTTACCATTTATATGTTGCTCTCCCTGGGGTAAAGCTGAGGTCGGAATCAAAACTCATCCGGACTCACTCTAGTCTACACCGAGTCTACAGGAGGTTATACTAGCTGTGTCTGACCTCCACATCATTTCATAGTGAGCTTGGCATTGGATGGAGAGCCTAACCCCATTCCCAGTTCTCCGACCAGTCTGACTGTCCACGGTTACATTTTATCTCTGTTTGCTTTGTTACCTTCTCCTAGCTAACAATGGTCCATTTTACATTTTCCTCTACGATTTCCTTTGTCCCGTTTTCACACCTTACACTTCCTTATCTCTGTACCCCCCTCTCCCCTGACTCTGTCTGAAGAAGGGTCTCGACCTGAAACATCACCCATTCCTTCTCTCCAGAGATGCTGCCTGTCCCACCGAGTTACTCCAGCATTTTGTGTCTATCCTCGGTTTGAACCAGCATCTGCAGTTCCTTCCCACGCATTTTGCAGTGAGTTTGGCAAGCAGGCGATCAAGTCTGAGCCGAGATGAACTGCTGGTGGCTGACTAATTGAACAATCACTTGGTTCCTACTGAAGGCCTACAACACTTGAAACCCCTTCCTCAGTCTGGAGGTTTGCCATCTATGCCCACTCTTGAGGGAATCTAGCGCTGCCAATATCCACATCACGTTGGTTACAGTCTGATTTGCTCTGATGGACAATGTACTGAAATGCTTTGAGACCTGATGAAGTGTACAGCCCAAACTCCACTGCACCCCCCCCCTTCTCCCAGCTTAACGGGTTGTCAAAGCTGCACATGAACTTAAAATGCTTGTGAACTTCTCAACACAGATATTCAAAATTGTTGATAACTAATGGTCTGGATCAAGCACAATCTGACCTGCCCATCACACTCTCTGCCTGGGAAGAGGTAGTGGCCAGGGTACGATTCGTGCTTGATTGTGATGCTGGCCTTGCCGAGGCAGCCAGAGGTATAAATGGAGTCAATAAAGAGAGGTGGGTTTGTGTGATTCCCATGCTTTTCATGTTGATTGTGACCCCAGTCAAATGAATGGAACTGTGCTGCCTTCTGTATCTGTACCTGAAGCACCTGGCCCCTGAGCTCAGGAGGTTTGTACTCCAATATCTGAGTCACACAGAGCTCACCTCGCTGGTGGTTCTCCAACACAGCCAGCAAAAGGTAAGTATGTTTCGGGCCATTAACATTAAGTTCCGCCAGGAATCTGCCAGCTTTATTTGCTGACAATTCCGACCACTGTCATGTTGATTTTAAACAGGGCTGTCACGCAATTAAAAAAATTAATCATGATTAATCACACTGGGGGATTCGCACAAGATAAATGTAGACTTAACATGTAGATCCGCACTGAGTCTGAGCAGCTGGTCACTGATAGGGAAATACAAATGGATATTTTTCTTTGTGAATGATAAACGCATCAAAAAATTTAACCCTTTAACTTGCGTTAACTGTGGGCATTAACTATGAACAATGGACGGCTTTAGTTTCAACTGTTTGGCGAGGACTGAGCCTTGCAGTCCTTTGGTCGACCCACATGCAGCTCAACGAGTGCTGACCAGAGTCTTGTTAACGTGGCACTGATCGTCATCTCCACTGGAAAGAAAATGCATAATGCAACTGCTTGACCATGAAAAATCAGGTGGATAAAGAATGATCTGTGTCCATTGTTGCGCCGAACAGTCTGCGGGAAATTCTAAAGACAATTGTGAAAGTGAAGCCTGATGACATAAAACCAGACTGGCTACAATGGGGAGCAAATCTTTCGGGTAAGAAGGGCTCAGAGAAAACTCCTGCTCTATCTGGCCTTTAATATGGTGGCAATTAGAAACACCTCGCTTCCCAATAGATCCAACCTTGCTTTGGCATCTGCGATCGGGTTACAGTTGCTTATGGATACCGTTGTTACTACTGGATCCTTGCTACCTTAAAGGTGACTTCAGTCTCCCCCCTATCTCTCAACCACCCAAAGGGGGACCTGACATGGGAGACCGCCATGGGGGTGGGGGAGAACAAAGGAGGAGCTGGTGAGGGGGTGGGGGGTACTTTGTCAGTGCCATTTATTTGGCAGCTATTTGCATACCTTATGCAAAGGATTTCACTGTGCCCTGTCACATGGGACAATAAAGTATTCCAAAGTAAAGTAAAATATATTTGGCCAGAACGGAATAGAAAGTCAGCCAAGGACTTACTCATATTAACTGCTGCCTTGGGATATGGGGACACTGATTTTGGATGATCGCCATATTGAATGGCGATGCTGGCTCAAAGGGCTGAATGGCCTACTCCTGCACCTATTTTCTATGTCTTCTGGATTTCAACAGGTGAAGGGAAGAGTATCTAGAAATCAAAAGGTGAGATTTATAGGCATCCCACCCTCACTCTCTAACACCCCTCTTGTGGACAGACATTCTTTAGTTATTTCTGTCTCCTTCTTATTGCTGGGCTGTAATATTTTGCGTTTCTGACACACATGTGCCTTTTAAGGTAGTCCACCTCGGCAGAGCTAACTCATTCATATTTGGAGCAATATTAATGCGCGAGACAAATAAAACGTGCTGCAGTTGCATGCTTGGATTCTGCATTTGCTGCAAGGAGTAAATAAATGAAAGTGGCCACCAGCTAGGCAGCAACCAAAATTCCAATTCGTTGTGTTTTGTGATTAAAAAAGACATCTCATCGATCAATTTTTCTATCATTTGTTAGCTCACTTCAATGATGCCAAACTTGACAAAAAAGATCTTGTTCAATTGGGGCAGTCTCCATTCCAAAAGGATTTCCTTTTGACGGAGTACATTGTGGGATTTCACGACCGTGGGGTTTGCCTCTGACCTGTGAAGCCGCTGATGAGTGTACTGGTTGAGCTGTCTGTAAGGGTTGGACTGGCTGCAGGAGCATCTTAGGACATAGAACAGCACAGACCAGGAACAGGCCCTTCGGCCTGTAATGTCTGTGCCGAACATGATGCCAAGACCAACTCTCATGTCCCTGCACATAACCCATATCCCTCCATTCCCTGCATATCCACAAACATATCCAAAAATCTCTTAAAGACCACTATCGTATCTGCCTCCACCACCCAGCTTCGACCCTGGCAGTGTGTTTCAGGTACCCGCCACCCCCCGTGCAAAATATTTGCCCTGCACATCTCCTTTAAACCTTGCCAATCTCACCTTGAAGCAATGCCCTCTAGCTTTTAATAATTTCATCCTGGGAAAAGGTTTCTGATGGTCTCCAGTCTCGGTGCCTCTCTTACTTCCATCAGTTCTCCCATCAATCTCTGGCGTAACAAAGAAAACAATTCATGCCTGTCCAAACTCTCTCGGTAGCCAATACCCTCTAGCCCAAGCACCATTCTTGTAAACCTCCTCTGCACCCTTTCCAAAGACTCCACATCCTTCCTGTATTGAGGTGACTGGAGCTGTGCACAATACTTCAAATGCAGCCGCAGCTAATTTTCCTGGGTAAAAGAGTCACTAGCTGCCCATGCAAACAAAAGTGACGATGCTTCAGATTACAGTTCCTTTTACTCATGCCTTTCGCTTTGTATCACATATTCTGACAAGGAATCATGTCATGGGGGGCTTTCAGCACCACATGGCTCAGATAATCAATCGTCCACCAGGTTTGGGCCATTCTTTGCGCTAAACCACTAATTTAATGTAGCAACTCTAATGGGCCGTGCAAAACCAGGGGTGTAATGAGGAGACACTCTCATGTACATTGCCCATATATTCTATTTTATTGCAGCAGATGCAAATCAGGCCAAGATCTATACTTCCTATTGTGCTCTGGCTTTGGGTAATTTGTACCCAAGTGTGATGCTCCACAGAACAAGGTTCTGTCATGTCTGCATTCAAGTATTTCTGATGGGAGAAGGTCATGCCTTTCCTGTTGAAACACTCTCTTATCAAAGGATTGAACACAGGCGAAAACAACAGTATTGAATCTACTTGATCATAAATCAATAGGGTCATTTACTGCCTTGATACAGTTTGGTTTAAAGACATTTGGGTGTCACAACAAGCACTTCCTTCATTGCCACAATGGAGGAAAGCTGCAGGATACAGTAATTAAAGATATGCAGAGCAACAAATTACTACAAACACTACTGCAGAAACCTTTGCTGCTCTCAATATAAAAGGATTAGGCACAAGGCAGCAGCAATGTACTTTGATCCATTTGAAGCCCCCTATCATCCCCAGGGCAGCATGGTGGCGCAGCGATAGAGTCGCTGCCTTACAGCACTGGAGACCCGGGTTCGATCCCCACTACGGGTGCTGTCTGTGCGGAGTTTGTACGTTCTTCCCATGACCGCGTGAGTTTTCTCCGAGATCTTTGGTTTCCTCCCACATACAGGTTTGAAGGTTAATTGGCTTGGGTATGTGTAAATTGTCCCTAGTGTGCACAGGATGGGTGTTAGTGTGCGGGAATTGCTGGTCGGTGTGGACCCGGTGGGACTGTTTCCGTGCTGTATGCCCAAACTAAACTCAGCACGGAAATCATCATTCAAATGTTCATTAATGTGTTTGTGAAATGTGGAAGAAAGTTCTAAACCAATTACCAAATAAGGCGAATGGTATGTTAGCATTCATAGCAAAAGGGTTTGAGTATAGGAGCAGGGAGGTTCTACTGCAGTTGTACAGGGTCTTGGTGAGACCACACCTGGAGTATTGTGTAGAGTTTTGGTCTCCTAATCTGAGGAAAGACATTCTTGCCATAGAGGGAGTACAGAGAAGGTTCACCAGACTGATTACTGGGATGTTAGGAATTTCATATGAAGAAAGACTGGATAGACTCGGCTTGTACTCGCTAGAATTTAGAAGATTGAGGGGGGGGATCTTATAGAAACTTACAAAATTCTTAAGGGGTTGGACAGGCTAGATGCAGGAAGATTGTTCCCGATGTTGGGGAAGTCCAGAACAAGGGGTCACAGTTTAAGGATAAGGGGGAAATCTTTTAGGACCAAAATGAGAATAACATTTTTCACACAGGTAGTTGAGGCCAGTTCATTGGCTATATTTAGGAGGGAGTTAGATGTGGCCCTCATGGCTAAAGGGATCAGGGGGTATGGAGAGAAGGCAGGTACAGGGTACTGAGTTGGATGATCAGCCATGATCATATTGAATGGCAGTGCAGGCTCGAAGGGCCGAATGGCCTACTCCTGCACCTATTTTCTATGTTTCTATGTATGTTTCAAAGTATGAGACTTGGTCAGAGAAATTCAATGAATTCTCTATTTCAATAAATAAAGAAAATTAGGTACTTTTTTTAACTAATAGGTTCCAAATTAGTTCGCTTTGTAAATTATGTAGAAGGGGATACTCTTAAATTACATGTTGAATGGTAGAAGTGAAGTTAAAGAGGATATTGATTGCAGAAAATAATTAGATATGTTATGGCAGTCCAGTGTACATGCATTTATGAGTAGCACTGAGAAGATATTGCTTGTAACAGATAAACTATGGAGGTACAGCAATCTTGATTCCATTTTGAAAATATGTTCAGGGGTAAATCAAATATTTGCCTCCAAAAAACTGTCCTGTGGACCTTGATCTATATTTAGGTTGATTATAATTAAATGGCATGACTTTGAGCTGCTTGCACTTTATACGCAATTACTCCTGTTTGCAACCAGTGCCAAAAGGATGACATTGTGATGTTCAATGTGCTTTAAGACAGCCTGCTAATGTGGAAGCGGATTATAGAAATTATGCAGGAAGTTAATTAAACTTGGAAATCATTGAAGAATATATTGTGGGATATTCAGCCCACTGAGTCCGCACTGACCAGCAATCCTCATATAATGACACTATTCTACACACTAGGGACACTTTACAATGTTTACTGAAGCCAATTTACTTGCAAACCTGTACATCACTGGAGCATGAGAGGAAACCGGAGCAATTGGAGAAAGACAGCACAATCATGGGGAGAATGTACAATCTATGTATAGACAGCACCCGTAGTCAGGATCGAACCCGTGTCTCTGACGCAGCAACTCTACCTCTGCGCCACTGTGCTGCCTTGGTGTAGGTCCCACTAAAGCCCTGTGCAATTACATTCCTGGTCCAGAATTTAGATCTCGTTGCTCCACCACTGTGTGTGCGCTGTGTGACACAATTTCACCGAAGAATCAGTCAAAGGAAAATTGGAAACTCACATTGAGTTGCACAAAGTCTACAATTGTCTTTCCTGGCCACGGGGAATTCCACCAAAAGCAATGGTGTCCGCCAAGTCTGTGTCATTTAGCAAATGATCAGACGCCATTTCTAAACAAACGAGCAGTTTTGGCACCATCTTTGCCAAAGACGAGGTTATTCATTGAATTTAAATTTGACAGCGATTGCAGAGAGATTTGATCTCCGAACTCCTGTCATAGAATGATACAGTGTGGAAACAGGCCCTTCGACCCTACTTGCCTACACTGGCCAACAATGTCCCAGCTGCACTAGTCTCAGTTGTCTGCGCTTGGCCCATATCCCCCCAAACCTGTACTATCCATGTACCTGTCAAGCTGTTTCTTAAACGTTGGGATAGTTCCAGCCTCAACTACCTCATCTGGCAGCTTGTTCCATATACCCACCACCCTGTGTGAAAAAGTTACTCCTCAGATTCCTATTAAATATTTTCCCCTTCACCTTGAACCTATGTCCTCTGGTCCCTGGATGTTTTAGTCTCGCTCTCTAGAGCTACTGATCTAATTTCCTTTAATGGGGTCTGTGTTCTGGAAAGAATGTGCATTCAGCACATTTACATGCATTTTTGTCCCCTGGCATAATTTATTGTGTGTTATTTCTTTATCATTCGTCAATGGTCACGAAATGTATTATGTTTCAAAGTAAGAGTTTCCTGTCTGTAAAATGGACATTCCAGAACCACTTTGAGAATATGTTGATGGCTTTTCAGAGCAGATTTGATTTGTTCCTTCTGTAATGTGGTAAAATATTTTTTTATGTGATTTCTTGAAAAATATTGTGATACTCGATCTGGTGAAGATCCATTAACAAAAACATCACCATCGCTGCTTGATCCACTCGACGGTTCCAACATTCTTCCTTTTATGTCAGGTATCATTTTAGCAATTGCAACTTGGTTTTTAATGTCAGAGACGAGATGCAAGGGGTGCGCAGTGGATCTGTGTCTTCATTATAGTTCATTAGGTCCCTGGATGAGTGCCCCCCACCCCCTATGGACTGTCTCCCTCGGATGGTCACGTCGCACAGACACATCTGCACTTTCTGTTTGAACTGTTTTGACTATTTTACTGTTGCAATGTTCTTTTTACAAACCATGTTCTCGGGGTATCTAAATCTAAATTGTATTAATTATTTAAGTTATGACATCGGATGGAAGCTGCATACCAAATCTCGTTGCGCTTATGTGCAATGATAATAAAAGATATTATTATTATAATAATAATAATAATAATAATAATAATAATAATAATAATATTATTATTATTATTATTATTATTATTATTATTATTATTATTATTATTATTATTATTATTATTATTTTCAAGCACTTCAAAGAAAGCAAGCATCTTTTCTGCCCACTAAAGACAATTTTAATCGCAATTTTTCTTTCACCTCTACATTCAGACCAGAAAATCTGAGTAATAGATCAAACCTTTCAAAGGTGTGTGTTCACCATCCTCCCTGACCATCCCCACTCTGATACCGAACGGTCTGTCCTCAGCAGAGGCCTCACCTTTGTTCCCCACCTCAATGAGTTCCGTGTCCGCCACGATGGGGAGCTCTTCTTCCGTCGCCTCCGCGTCCAAGCGTTTTTCCATGGGAAGGAGTCCTCACCCCCCTAGTGATGACCCCCTTCTCCCATCTCCAACGGACCCCCTTCTCTTGGACTCCCTCTCCACCTGGCCATCTTCCGGCTTTAGAACATTTTATTTTAAACTGCCAGCGGGACATCAACCGCCTCAACTTCTCCACTGCCCTTTCTCACTCTAACCTCACCCCTCCACTCACTCAGCAACAACCCAGACCAAACGGGTGATCAAACCTGCCGACAAGGGAGGTGCCGCTGTAGTCTGGGGTGCTGATCTGTACCGGTCTGAGGCCAGGCACCAACTCTCTGACACTTCCTCCAACTTATCGTTGGACCATGACCCCACAGACGAGCACCAGGCCATTATCTCAAACACCATCACTGGCTTCATCACTTCCGGCTCCCTGCCCTCACAAGCCTCCAACCTCATCGTTCCCCAGCCCTGCCCCTTCTCCCGAAGAATCCACAAACCTGACTGTCCTGGCAGACCCATTGTTTCTGCTTGTTTTTATCCCACCGAACCTATTTCCACATACCTCGATTCCATCCTATTCCCCCTGGTTAAATCCCTCCCCACCTATGTCCAAGACATCTCCCACGCTCTTCGTCTCCTCCATGACTTCCTTTTCCCAGGCCCCCATCCCTCATCTTCACCATGGATGTCCAGTCACTCTACCAGGAGGGTCTTACAGCCCTCTATTTCTTCCTCGACCGCAGAACCAACCAATCCCCGATACTCTCCTCTGCCTAGCGGAGCTGGTCCTTACCCTCAACAACTTTTCCGTTGACTCCCATTTCCTCCAAATTCAAGGCATAGCTTTGGGCACGCGCATTTTCCCAGCTATGCCGGCCTCTTTGTAGGGTACATCAAACAATCTTTGTTCGAGGTGTACCGTGGCCCTATCCCTAAACTCTACCTCCGCTACATTGACAACTGCATTGGTGCTACCTCCTGCACCCATGCAGAACTCACTGACTTCATCCATTTCACCACTAACTTCCATCCGGAACTCACATTCACTGGACCATTTCCAAGATCTCCCTACTGTTTCTAGACCTCACTATCTCCATCGCAGGTAACAGACTACTGACCGACATCTATAACAATCCGACTGACTCCCATTTCTATATAGACTACACCTCTTCCCACCCTGCTTCCTGTAAGGACTCTATCCCTTACTCCCAATTCCTCCGTCCACACCGCATCTGCACCCAGGATGAGGTGTTCCAAACCAGGGCATCGGAGATGTCCTCATTCTTTAGGGAACGGGGGTTCCCCTCTTTGACTATAGATGAGGCTCTCACAAGGGTCTCTTCTATATCCCTTAGCTCCGCTCTCAATCCCCACCCCCCCACTCATAACATGTCCTCTCCTTCCACCCTAACAACCGTCACATACAACGGATAATCCTCTGACATTTTTGCCACCTCCAATGGGATCCCACCACTGGCCACATCTTTCCATCTCCTCCCCTTTTGGCTTTCTGCAGAGATTGCTCCCTCCATAACTCCCTAGTCAATTCGTCCCTTCCCTCCCAAACCACCCCCTCCCCTGGTACTTTCCCTTGCAACCGCAGGAAATGCTCCACTTGTCACTTTACCTCCCTACTTGACTCCATCCAAGGACCTAAGCAGTCTTTCCAGGTGAGGCAGAGGTTTACCTGCACCTCCTCCAACCTCATCTATAGCATCCGCTGCTCTAGGTGTCAACTGCTCTACATTGGTGAGACCAAGCGCAGGCTTGGCGATCGCTTCGCCCAACACCTCCACCAACCTGATCTCCCGGTGGCTCAGCACTTCAACTCCCCCTCCCATTCCGAATCCGACCTTTCTCTCCTGGGCCTCCTCCACGGCCAGAGTGAGTCCCACTGCAAATTGGAAGAGCAGCACCCCATATTTCGCTTGGGTAGTCCTTTCAGGTAGTCCTTGCTTTCTCCCTCCTTTGTCTATCCTTCCCAGTTCTCCCACAGCCCACTGTTCCAGCCTTTTCCTTTCTTCCTCCTGCCCCCCATCCCCCCCACCCCCACATCAGTCTGAAGCAGGGTCTCAACCTGAAACAACATATTTTCCTTCACTCCATAGATGCTGCCTCACCCGCTGAGTTTCTCCAGCATTTTTGTCTACCTTAAACTTTTCAAAGGTGTAGCTTTCTAGGTAAACTAATAAAAGCACACACAGTGTGGTCTTTAATCCAGTGAAAGGCTCTTTAGTTTGAATCTGAAAAGCCTTTAGTATCTGATTCAGCCATGGACCTTTCATAGCCAGCCATTCTAATGCTGTTCAACAACAAGTTATGGTGGCACTCACACACGTTACGTTCACCAAATTTAGGCTTACTGGGCCAGTTTGTGGCTAACACATGCATGCTTTTATGAGTCTCTTTATTCTGTTTCTACAACTTGCATTTATGCATCATATAGTTCTACAGCAGAGAAACAGGCTCCTGTTGCCCATGTCAATCCTGACACCTATCTACACTAATCCCATAATGTCTGCATTAGCCCATATCTCTCAATGCCTTTCTTAATTCAAGTACCTGTTTAAATGCCTTTTAAATGCATCTTGTAATGCCTTTAATGTAGTTAAACATTCCAGGCAATTGGAAATTTGATGCCAAGGTACGCAGGTGTTGCTAAGACGTGGAACCAATGTTTCAGTTTAGTTTAGTTTCGAGATACAGCGCGGAAACAGCCCCTTCGGCCCACCGAATCTGTGCCATCCTGTGATCCCTGCACACCAACACACTTGTAGTGAATTAGTCAAGAGTGTTTTATTGTCATATGTCCCAGATAGAACAATGAAATTCTTACTTGTTGCAGCATAACAGAATCAGCTTCCCTCATTTTCAAACTTTAAAAAAAAATGCTTTGCACTTGCCAGGGCGAGCAGAACTCAGTGTACTTGGATAGCAACAATGTTGTGAGCAGGGCTAAGCACATAGGGGAAAAGCTGTCACTTTTTCCAACTTTCTGCACATTTGTGAACATTTTCATAAATAACTCGGGAAATAATGCATCAAATTTTCAGATGAGGCAATTTTTGACATCAGGGCATAAATCTCTATCGGAATATGTAAACATTTCACCGTTAGCGCGTCTTGTTTTCGAGGAGATGTGAAACGCAGGCGAACAAATACACACACAAATAAATACACACACATCCAAGATCAGACACACACACTCAAAAAACAAAGTGCAATAATAATAATAATAATAATAATAATAATAATAATAATAATCTATTGTAGTTCAAAGCCTATATGAGGTTGTAGTGTTTAATAGCCTGATGGCTGTAGAGAAGAAGCTGCTTCTGAACCGATGTTACAGTTTTCAGGCTCCTGTACCTTCTTCCCGATGGCAGTGGTGAAATGAGTGCGAGGCCAGGATGGTGTGGGTCACTGATGATGTTGGCTGCCTTTTTGAGGCAGCGACTCCGATAAATCCCTTTGATGGTGGGGAGGTCAGAGCCGGTGATGGACTGGGCAGTGTTCATAACTTTTTGCAGTCTTTTCTGCTCCCGAACGTTCAAGTTGCCGAACCATACAATGATTCAACCAGTCAACATGCTCTCTACTGTGCACCGGTAGAAGTTCAAGAGAATCCTCTTTGACAAATCGAGTCACTGTAATCTTCTCCGGAAGTAGAGGCGTTGATGTGCTTTCCTTGCTGTTAATTGCTGTTAATCATGAATTCCTTCTGTTTGGCTCCCATTTTATTCTGGACATATCTCAAGGCTATTTGCAATAGACAATGAGTTCCATGTTTTCTTCAGGTACGATCTGAAGAACATGGCTCTCCGAGTTGCATGCAGCATATTTTGTTAGGTCCACTGTTATGCCACCATCTCAGAACACTCTATAGCTGGCTTTAGAAAAGTGCCTGGACCTGATGGTATACCCAGTTGTGTTCTAAAAACCTGTGTGGACCAACTGTCTGGAGTTTTTACGGACATTTTCAACCTCTCACTTCTGAGGTCTGAGATTCCCACCTGCTTTAAAAGGGCATCAATTATACCAGTGCCCAAGAAGAGCAAGGTGACGTACCTCAACGACTATCGACCTGTGGCACTAACGTCTGTGGTGATGAAGTGCTCTGAGGGGTTGATCATGGCGCAAATCAACTCCTACCTCGACAAAAACCTGGATCCATTGCAGTTTGCCCACCACAACAGATCAACGGTGGATGCGATCTCGCTGGCTCTCCACTCCGCTCTGGACCACTTGGACCACAAAAACTCATATGTCAGGCTGTTATTCAATGATTACAGCTCAGCATTTAATACAATCATCCCCTCCAAGCTGGTTACCAAGTTCTCAGATCTGGGTCTCTGCGCATCCCTCTGTAATTGGATCCTTGACTTCCTCATTCACAGACCACAGTCTGTTCGTATTGGTTGAAATGTGTCAGCCTCGATAACAATCAGCACGGGAGCACCTCAAGGCTGCGAGGTCAGCCCCCTGCTGTACTCACTTTATACTCATGACTGCGTAGCTGGTCATAGTGCAAACTCCATCATCAGGTTCGCTGATGACACCACTGTTGTGTGGCGTATCACTGATGGGGACAAGTCAGAGTATAGAAGTGAGATCAACCGACTGACCAAATAGTGCCAGCACAATAACCTGGCTCTCAACACCAGAAAAACCAAGGAACTTGTATATTGGCTATTGCATGTGAATAAATCAGAGTAATGTACTATCACTAACTCCACCCTAATGAACACTTCATATTAACACGCACTTCCTATAATACGTAGTCACACTAGTGCTAGAGTGGAACTAAAATGTATTGTACTGTGCCACTATGACTGCTGATTTTATATCAAAGTCACGTGAGTGACTACGTGAATAGACCGCCAGCCCGCATGTGCGTCAATACGTCGATGCATGGTGCAGGAATCGGAGCAGTTCGAAACTGCTCCGGCAAGTAAGACAATTTTGTTTCAGGAACGGGCCACTGCTCCGAAAATAGGTGCAGTGGGTTCAGAGAAGCTGACGGGCGCAGCCTGTGCAGCTACCGCCGTTTGAGCTCCGAACGGGAGCAGGCGGCTGGACTTGGTAAAGTTGCCGCTGAGGCTCCGAATGGGAGCAGGTAGCCGGCATCAGTAAAACTGTCGGGTGCGGCCCATAAAGTTGCTGCCTTCAGGCTCCGAGCGAGAGCAGGCGGCCTGAATTAGGAAAGCTAACGGCCGTGACCCGTGCAGCTGCCGCCAGTAAGGCTCCGGATGGGAGCAGGCGGCTGACCGTGGAGAAGTTGATGGGCGCAAACTGTTCAGACACCTCCATGGAGGCTCTAGAAGGGAGCAGACAGCGGTACATGGGGAAGCTGAAGGGCACGACCTGTACAGCTTCCTCCATTGAAGCTCCAGAAAGGAGCAGTCGGGAGTCACTAGGTGGCCCCGCATTAGCAGCCTGTTGGTCCAGGCTTACAGTACTGGCAGGCGTCACCTGTCCAGTGAGCCCCGCTGAGGCTCCGAAGGAGCTGCTGGCCAAAGGAGCAGCCTGTCGATCCAGGCTGGGAGAAACTGGCAGCGTGATCTGCCAAAAAAGGCAGGCTGTTGAATTAAGCTCAGAGTACTCAGGCTCCGAAGGAACAGAAGGGGCTGAAGGAGTGGCCTGGCTAACCAGGCTGCAAGTAAAACTGGTAGTGTGCCCTGCACAGTAAACTCCAGCAAGGCTCCAAAGAGGCTGTAAGCCGAAGGAGCAGTCTGTCCTATTGGGCTCGGGAATGCTGGCAGGCGTGTCTTGCACAGCAATTTCACTTTTGATCTCCGGAAGGAGCTGTTTGGCAAGCATGGGGCTCAAGATGTGGTCGGACTTGGTCTGCAATGGAACTTCGTTGAAGCTCCAACAAGGAAGGCGACCAGGGATCAAAGACGCTGGCAGGTAAGGAATTATGTTTCAGGAACGGGCCGCTGCTCCGAAAACAGGTGCAGCGGGCCCGGAGAAGATGGCACAGCCTGTGCAGCTATTGCCGTGGCGGCTCCGTAAAGGAGCAGGCGGCCGCATTCAATAAGCTGATGACTCGGCCGGTGCAGCTACCGCCGTTAGGCTCTGAGTGGGAACAGGTGGCCGGATTTAGTAGGCTGACGGCACAGCCGGTGCAGCTACTGCCATTGAGGCTCACCTCTGATTTGTGGCTCCAAGGGAGCAGGCGACTGGTTACGAAGAGCTGACTGGTGCGGCCGTACAGACACTTCCGTTCAGGCTCAAAAAGGAGCCATACAGATACCTGTAGGAAGCAACACCTGTCTCAGGGTTGCATTATATTCCTCCCCTCTAGACTCCGTTGAGGCTCCAGTAGGGAGCAAGCCTGGACTCGGAGTCATTAGCAGGCGCGACCTGTCCAGTCAGTATATAATAGAATTGTGCTCCTGGCTCAGGGGACACTTACAGGCTGCTCCAGTCCGATGCCTGTGGAAGCAACACCTGGCTCAGGGTTGCGTTATATCTCCCGCTCAGAAGAGGGGAAGCAACACCTGGTTCAGGGTTGTGTTATTTTAGTTCCCACTCAGGAGAGGGGAGTACTGGAGATTATTACATAAGTAACTCCGACTATTGGGATATTGACAAGGAATTAGAATCCCCCGAACCTATGGGGGATTTGCTGCAGTTTAATCATATGAAGGAGTTCCATCTCTTTTCACATAATATGCCATCCCTTCGGGGATAGGAGATCCATTGCAGAAGATCTGGATAAGCGCATCAGTGATTTAACTTCTTATCAGCTAAGGAGGGGTATATGCTGGATACGGCAGGGAAATATGCCAGTCCAGATGAACTGCCTGACTTTGGATGTTCCAAATGTCAATCTCACCATTTGGGATATCTCAGAACTTAGACACATGGTGTCCATGGGGGTACTGGGCGAAATAAGTGAACCCACAGACTGGGTCTCTACCGTGGTTGTTACAAAAAAGAAAGACAAAGACGAGCTCCTTGTGTGCATTAACCCAAGGGACCTAAACACAGCTATTAAAATAACACACTACCCTGGACTTATCTTGCTGCGGATATTTTCGAATGGCATGGCAAGCACTACCTAGTTCTAGTCGATTCCTATTCCAATTGGTTTGAACTTGATCTGCTGCCTACCATTACATGTGAGATGGTGATACAAAAGCTTCAGAGACATTTTTCTGTATTTGTTGTACTGGTTCGACTGCAAACTGACAACGGAAGACAATTCACCAGTCAAGCATTCAAGTACTTTGCGAGACACTGGAACTTTCAACATGCCACCAGAGCCCCGAATACCCTCAATCCAACAGCCTCACTGAGCGTGCTGTCAGGAGTGCAAAGCAGCTGATGGAACATTCACATCTTGCCAAATCCAACACCTACCTAGATCTGTTGAACCTTAGAAACATCTCCAGGGATAGTGTCCTGGGCTCTCCCGCCTAGCGCCTGATGTCTCGCACGACGAGGCCCCAGCTCCCCGTTGCCCAGCAACAGCTGAAGCCACAGGTGCTCAAACCAGCTGCGGTCCTGAAGCGCATTCAGGAAAAACATGATTTCCAAAAGCGCTCCTATGACAAGTCGAGCAAACCACTTAAACCGTTGCTGCAAGGTCTAGTGGTTCGCCTGCAGATGGGTGTTGGACATACCCAACTGGGTTTCGCTGAGGGTCCATCCAAGGAACCTCGTTCCTACATTGTCAACGTCGATGGTGCTCTGTACCGACGCAGCCGTCAACACCTTCTGCCCGTGACTGAGCCGCGGCCAGCTCCTCCAGGTCCTCATGCCCCGCTGTTGGTCTTCAAGGCTCCTGCTGCTGCTGTCCATCCCCAACCCCCAGACCCCAGCATGCACTCCCTGCGGCGTTCAGCTCCCTCATTCCCCAGTGCCCCTGGTCCTGCATGCTCCCACTGCCGTTCATCTCCGGATTCCCCCGGCTGTGTTCCCATTCTCGGGTTCTCCACCACCCATCCCTACTAACTCTTCCGGAACGGAGGGGGTTGTCCGTACGCGATCGGGTCGGGTTAGTAGACCGCCGGACAGATACGGCGAGTATGTGTAACCGCATGTATTCTAACAACCAATTAACAACTCTTTCCTATACGGGGAAGGATATAGATAGGTTATTGCATGTGAACCAATCAGAGTAATGTAATAACACTAACTCCACCCTATTGAACACTTCATATTAACACGCACTTCCTATATTAGTGGTAGAGTGGAACTAACATGTATTGTACTGTGCCACTATGACTGATGATTAAAGATGACTTAAACACCAGACAGTGTCTGTACACTTGTGGACAGAACTGATTATGGAATTTGGAAGGGGTAGGATGGGGACCCTCAGTTCCGTTTATATCAACGGGTCGAAGGTGGAAAGGGTCAAGAGAAAATTCCTGGGCGTGCACATCTCTGAAGATCTCCCCTGGTCCGAGAACACTGATGCAATTATAAAGAAAGCACATCAGCGCCTCTACTTCCTGAGAAGATTACGGAGAGTCAGTATGTCAAGGAGGACTCTCTCTAACTTCTACAGGTGCACAGTAGAGAGCATGCTGACCGGTTGCATCATGGCTTGGTTCGGCAACTTGAGCGCCCAGAACCAGAAAAGACTACAAAAAGTAGTAAACCCTGCCCAGTCCATCATCGGCTCTGACCTTCCTACCATCGAGGGGATCTATCGCAGTCGCTGCCTCAAAAAGGCTGGGCATCCCCGCCATCCTGGCCACACACTCATCTCCCGGCTACCTTCAGGTAGAAGGTACAGGAGCCTGAAGTCTGCAACGTCCAGGTTCAGGAATAGCTACTTCCCCACAGCCATCAGGCTATTAAACTCAACTCAAACAAAATTCTGAAGATTAATAGCTCATTATCTGTTTATTTGCACTTTATCTGTTTTATTTATTCATGTGTGTATATATTTATCTAATGGTATATGGACACACTGATCTGTTCTGTATTCATGCCTACTATATTCTGTTGTACTGAAGCAATGCAAGAATTTCATTGTCCTATCTGGGACACATGACAATAAACTCTCTTGAATCTTGAATCTTGAATTTGCTTCAGAACATTGAAGCTCAGACCATGTGGGCTCATGAAGTCAATGGAACCACAAAACTCTGTGTAAACAAGAGAGTCACACAACATATAATCCAAGATCATCTTTAATCTTTACGCAAGCTATAGCAGTACAGTAGATTGTTAGTTGTCAGAGCATCCTGACTGCTTCCCGAACTGAGCAGTAGAGGAAGTGGGTGTTAGTATAAATGGTACAGTAAGGTGGGGTTAGTGATGCTAATCTATTATGATTGGTTGTCATGCATAAACCAATCTACACTCTGGACCCAACAACTATCAGAATCGGCTCAGATCACAAGAGGAAATGATTGGACTAGCACATTGAGTGTGTAAACTAGGTTTAAGCAGCAAGGGTAACACAGAGGGTAAGAACAATAATCCGAGGTTGCTCATATGAGAATTAGACTCACTGTAAAAAGGTCTTGAGTACAGAAATCTCACTGTTCAACATAGAGCAGTACAGCACAGGAACAGGCCCTTCAGCCCACATTGTTTGTGCTGAAATGATGCCAAGCTGAACTGATCTCATCTGCCTGCACATGATCCATATCCCTCTATTCACAGTCCTTCCATGTGCTTACCTAAAAGCCTCTTAAACTTCACTATCATATCTGGTTCCACCACCAACCCAGGCAATGTGGGAAATAGAATGGAAATGGCCTCTCAATGAGAGATGGGATAATATGGCGGCCTCAGGCCGTGCAATCAAAATACGAGTCCTTCACAAAATATTTGGAGGGGATATTTGTCTTGTCAAATATTATTATATAGACATGCAGTCCATGTACGCAATTCAGAAGCACAGAATACTGCCACTGGAGAACATAAGAATGTTATTTTTCTGGCAGAGATTGCCTCTACAATCTATCACACGGTCATGAATCCAATAGCATCACAGAAAGCCTTTGATTATGCATTCTTGGAGATAATACAGACATTGGAAGATTATTCCAATTCACAATTTGAAATTACATCGTTATAAGTTTGGCAAGTGGAAATGAAGAGTTGCGGAAAGTCTCAGTGACTTCTGTTACCTTAAAGGATTTATTGAGTCATTGCAAAAACTTTGGTGAATTCTTAAATTGTGCACTCAAGGATAGATTCGTGTGTGGCCAAGGAAATGAAAAGATTTGGTCTTAGTTGCAAAGCCTGTAAAGTCTTACGGTACACAAAATTGCTGGAGAAACTCAGCGGGTGCAGCAGCATCTATGGAGCGAAGGAAATAGGCGACGTTTCGGGCCGAAACCCTTCTTCAGACTGATGGGGGGTGGGGGGGGGAGAAAGAAGGAGAAGGGGAGGAGGAGGAGCCCGAGGGCGGGCGGATAGGAGGGTGGGAGGAGGCAGCTAGAGGGTTAAGGAAGGGGAGGAGACAGCAAGGGCTAGCAAAATTGGGAGAATTCAATGTTAATGCCATCCGGACGCAAGGTCCCCAGGCGTAATATGAGGTGCTGTTCCTCCAATTTCCGCTGTTGCTCACTCTGGCAATGGAGGAGACCCAGGACAGAGAGGTCGGATTGGGAATGGGAGGGGGAGTTGAAGTGCTGAGCCACCGGGAGGTCAGGTTGGTGATTGCGGACTGAGCGGAGGTGCTCGGCGAAACGATCGCCCAACCTACGCTTAGTCTCCCCGATGTAAATCAGCTGACACCTAGAGCAGAGGATGCAGTAGATGAGGTTGGAGGAGATGCAGGTGAACCTTTGTCGCACCACTGTAAAGTCTTACGTTTGACCTGGCTTGCAAAATTGCAAATTCCATGGAGATGACAGTGAAAATTACGAAGGAAATTCAGCCAGCGTCAGGCATAAGCATGGCTGTAGTTACAGTCAGTGGGCAACAGTCAGCGTACCATTCACCAAACAAAGCATTGTACCTTGTGCAAGCGCCAAATTTGTTTGCTAATGATGCAATGGCAGCCATTCATCACACCCCTGTTTCGTTAAGGCAGCAAGGTGCAATGCATGTCAAAAGATGGGCCATTTAGTATGCAAGTCTAACGGGCCTGTCCCACTTGGCCGTCATTTACGCGGCATCATTTACGCGTCATGACGCGCATGTCGTGACACGCACGTGATGTGCGCATGGCGTGCATTACGCGCGCATGGCTCGTGGTGAGGCATGGTGGTGTAGGCAGTCACCTGCGTGACGTGCAAATGACGCCCAAATGGGACAGGCCCTTAAGCCTGTAAGAGTTAAACAGAGCAACGTGATTTATCCAATTCTTTCATACAGAGTGGTGTCCACTAAGAAGATAATGGGAGGGAATCTGTGTAACTTGAAGTAGGAGACTAATGTTACACTCTGTAACATGTACACTGTGAATGCAAATGATAGGAAGCAATGAGATATTAAAATCATGTTGCAGATTTTATGATCAATGCAAAGAAAAGTAGATCGTGGGAAGAGACCTCTACAGTTGAGATTCCACCTTTGACCAGGAGCATAATTAGAATCAAAAATTATTCTAATGAAGCACTCAACATAATAAGTCAAATGAATTGTAAGCAGTCAGTGATTAAAACTGCCAGAGGTTGCATCCAACTATGTAAAGGAAGCAACACTATTAGACAGATTTGGACTAAATTGAAAAATCATGAGGCCATCTGTTTCATGTCCTTTCACATTCTCTGAAATCAGTTGTTATTATACAAATATGAAGACATTTTCAAAGATGTTGACTGTCCTTACTGCATCCGTCGGACATCTGCATCGAAGCCCAATGCCAAGCTTGTGTAAATGTGCTGTAAATCACAGCCAGTGCCATATTTACTACAAAGCCAAATTGAAAAAAATGAGAAAAACGGAAAGATGGAACCCAAGGAAAACACAGAAATAAATGCAACACTAATGTAGCAACCTAGGCTGCCAAGTAGACTGTAAAGTGGCCCTCAACTACGCAATAAATTATGAATAATATATTTACTGATGCCATAATTATTTGTCCAAAATCGGAGGGAAGCCTTCAGGAAGTTCTTCAGGATGTTGACTTGACTCATGTGTGCACTCAATCAGAAGCATCAAACTTTCCTCACCATAAATATGATTAAGGGTCTGCACTCTTAAACAAAATACCAAAACGTCAACAATAATTTTTCAGTTCAGTGGAGAAAATCTTATAAAGTACATTCCATTGCCTATGCAACCCAAAATCTCCTCATTTAAACTAATAATGAAGAAGGTAACCTTCACATTTTGGTAGAGGACCTTAAATGGCTATGTTGCCATGACGTGAAAGGCAAATTAAGAAAATGCTCCTTTGTTCGACCTGGACTTGTCCATTTGGGGCAGAAAATGGATGTCAATGATTTACAACCTGTCAAAAACAAAGCTAAAGTTTTATTGCAAAAGTTAAGAGACCAGAAAATGTGGCAGAGCTCCGATGCTTTTTGGGTTTGATCCAATATTACTTGAGATGCGTTCCAGATTTGGCAATGTCGTTGACAATCATATCGTGCTGGCACTGTAAACAGGAAAACTCTTGCCAGAAGTTTTCAATAATGGCCAGGTACTGAAATGAAGGTAGTTTTCACAACCGCTTCCGGAAATGTAATGTGATCAACTTTCCAGCCCTGATGGTACACGCTCAAAATAGACTAAAGCTTGGCATGTGTGACCATGAGGTACATCAACATGTTTAAATGGAGCGCTGGGATCAATAATTCCGACATCAGCACTACTGTAAGAAGTGATGTCAGAAACTGACCTCAGGTTAACACTTAACTGTTCAATTGCTCTTGGTGAAGATCGATATTAAACACACCTGAAATCCCCACACCATTCAACCTTTCATAGTGCAGCTGAGAGGTCTGCAGTATTCTGAAAGAAGTTTTGAAGAGATGATTTTTCCAAGGATTTAACAATAAATCATCAGTAACATTTTGCTCGACAATTGTACGATGTCACAATCCACCAGGCTTCACAGAGTTCAAATACGCATGAGTCTAGAACAGCCTTGAGAGAGTGGAGAAATAACTGGTGACATAAAAGCAAGCTCGATTCAAATCATAACAATTGCTGGAGAAGAGGAAAAGAGAAGCACTTCTGTATAGATTACACATCATGAGTACTTAGACTATCAAACCAATCCAATATAGACAGAAATGCTGGAGAAACTCAGTGGGTGAGGCAGGATCTATGGAGCGAAGGAAATAGGCAACGTTTCGGGCCGAAACCCTTCTTCAGACTCAATCTAATACTTAGGATAGGGGACACTGGTGAGACATTATGTTTATTGCATGAAATAATAGATAGTATGTATTGGAGGGAAGGTCAGAAGAGACCATTTGAAGTATGGAAGAAATGTTCAAGAATTTATTCCAGAAGTGGATGAAGAACATAGAATGGAGAGGATATATCATGCAACGGCATACAGTTTTAACTCAGTGTCTGCCTTCTGATCATAAGACAACCACACATCAGAGACCCCACTGTAGTTCAAGCACTTTTAAGAGGGGGAATGCTGTAGAATATTTATGTGTACATATGTAAAGAGGTCTGCCATGTATGACCTAATAATGTAACTTCGAGTGTGATGTAATCACATATGTTTGTTGTTAGCTGGTCAGTTCAGGAGTCGAAACATATTCTGAAGAGTTCCATGTCCCTTGGAGCTACTTGCAGCAGTTCTCATTAGTTTTCCTGTTGTGCTCACAGACCAACTCGTAATACACTGCAATGAATGAGTGACAGAGGTGGGGTGGGAGTTGGAGGAGAATTTGCCATGAGATGGAGGTAAAAGTGAAGGACGGAAGTAGTGTGTTTGGATTTAACTCTTTCTATCCGTTGGGGACAGATTACTCTGCAGAGTAAAATCGAACACGTTTACTTGTCGCTTAGTTCGTGCTTTACTGCCATTTGCAATGAAGCGTTGCACTGGGTGGCCGAGATCACAAATTGATTCAAGCAGTCTGAAATGTATGTCATATACAGAACCCCACTTCCACTCTGAGTGTGGTTTGGACAGAGTGGACATTGTCAATGTTCTGGCACTGATGTGCTGCATTTTACAAAGTCCAGACCACTAGACGGATGAGGTTTAGTACTGGCATCGTTAGCCAAAGTAAAGTTCAAATTTACCCCAACGGTTGATATCAAGACCATCAGCATTCCACATTATCCTGTTGACCACGGGAACTAAAGATTTGCCACGCAGAAGATGAAAACATTTGCTTTCAAATTAGGCCTTTTAGAACCTCATTTTCCAAACTGTTTTGCAAATCGTGTCACTTTAGTAATAAATGAAAAGCAATATCTACACACAGCAAGCTTCCACAAACACCAACGTGAACATTATCGGATAACCATTTTGTGAGGGGTATGGCCATTGGGTGGAACACTGCAAATAACTTTCCTGTTCTACCTCAGCAGTAGTGTTGAGGGATATTTAACATTCATAAAACGAGAGGTTCGCTCGTCTTCTGACACACGAGCGTTCTGCCATCGCTCTGCCACAGCCAGTGCCACATCTGTGCCTCTGCGGAGATCGTCCGCAGTGCGTGCCTCTCTGCCGCAAGTCAGTAGGTGGGCCATTGTCTGTACCTCTCCGCAGTTGTACTTGTCAGAGTTCGAGAGGCCCCACTTCTTCAGGTTGAGTCCGCAACGTCCCACTCCAGTGCGGAGGTGGTTTAGGGCTTTCCAGGTAGCGTAAGGCAGGTGGTGTCCTGGTGCCATCTGTTGTTTGGGTTTGGTGCCTGGTACAGTTGGCTCTAGTTCCATGAAGCTGTACCGACTCTTCAGGCGTTTCCTGACATGTTGGTGATTGTGCAGGAGGGGGCGGGGTCTGTGTCCACATTGAAGCGTTCTACTGCAGCTGCCCGATCACGTCTTCGAGGGTTCGTCGTGAGAGGTGAAAGATTTAAAAGGAACTCGAGGGGACAACTTTTTAACATAGAGGATGTTGTGCGTATAGAACGAGCTGCCAGGGGAGGTAATTGAGACAGGTACTATAACATTTTATTAGACAGTGGGACAGGTACATGGATAGGAAAGATTTAGAGGGATATGGGCCAAACGTGGGGAGGTGGGACTAGTATAGATGGGCTATCTAGGTCAACATGGGCAAGTTGTGCCAAAGTACCGGTTTCCAGGCTGTATGACTCTGTCCACCTCAGAAAAAAAAAAAAAAAATGTTCAGCCGAAGAAAACACATCACAAGAGTGTTTAAGAAGGAACTGCTGCTGGAAAAATTGAAGGTAGATTAAAAATGCTGGAGAAACTCAGCGGGCGAGGCAGCATCTATGGAGCGAAGGAAAATATGATGTTTCAAGTCGAGACCCTTCTTCAGACTCAAGAGTTCTTCATAACAAGAGCAGCACATCCTGAGTACTGACATGGAATGTTAGTCTGGATTATTATATTTCAATTCTTTTGAACTATGACATTCCCTCTCAAATACAAAGGTGCTTCCAAATTAGCCTGCACTGCCTCACCCCTTCCACACCACAACAAACATCAAGCACCTTAGGGAAATAACAGTACATTGAAGTACTGAAGAAGTCTCTATATATTCATTTAATTTGAGCACTTACAAATTCCAAAATTATTGATGGTGAGATTTGCACTCCTTTGATCAAAGGATTTAGAAACTTGGAGCTTGTGCATTGAAACTCACAGAAATTTGATCTGGACTACACTTCTTCTCACCCTGCTTCCTGTAAGGACTCTATCCCCTACTCCCAATTTCTCCGTCTACGCCGCATCTGCACCCAGGAAGAGGTGTCCCACACCAGGGCATCAGAGATGTCCTCATCCTTTATGGAACGGGGGTTCCCCTCTTTGAGTACAGGTGAGGTTCTCAACAGGGTCTCCTCTATATCCCGTAGCTCCACTCTCACTCCCCATCCCCCCACTCGTAACAAGGACAGAGTCCCCCTTGTTCTCAACCAGCCGTCACATACAACAGATAATCCTCCGACATTTTTGCCACGGCCAACGGGATCCCACCACTGGCTACATCTTCCCATCTCCTCCCCTTTCGGCTTTCCGCGGAGACCGCTCCCTCTGTCACTCCCTGGTCAATTCATCAATTCCCACCCAAACCACCCCCTCGCCTGGTACTTTACCTTGCAACCGTAGGAAATGCTACACTTGTCACTTTACCTCCCCCCTCAACTCCATCCCACTGTCTCCGCATCTTCCTTTCTTCTTCCCGCCCCACCCCCCACATCAGTCTGAATAAGGGTCTCGACCCGAAACGTCACCTATTCCTTTGCTCCATCGATGCTGCCTCACCCGCTGAGTTTCTCCAGCATCTTTGTCTACCTTTGAAATTCGAGCTATGTTCATTCCAGTTTGGAAGCAAAAACGGAGAAAGGGAGTAACCAAAGATGAGAATCTTCAATTCTGAAGACATCATTTAAAAAAAAAATGCGTTCTTAGTTTTCATTACTATGCCTCTAAAAATCATCTTCTTGCTACTAATCCAACTATGGCATCATGTTCGGCAAATATACTCTGAGCCAAAGGGGCTGTTTCTCTGGAGTACTGTTATATGTTCATATAAAAATCATAAACTAATGTACCATGCCGGATGTGGTTTAGTTTAGAGATATAGCATGGAAACAGTCCACTGAGTCCACACCGACCAGCAATCCCCACACATTAACACTATCCAACACAAGCGTGGGACAATTATTACATTCATATCAAACCAATTTACTGTATGTCTTTGGAGTGTGGGAGGAAACTGGAAATCCCAGGGATAACCCACGCAGGTCACGGGGAGAACGTACAAACTCTGTACAGAGAGCATCCGTAGTCGGGATCGAACCCGGGTCTTTGTTGCTGCAAACTCTTGATGTAAGGCATCAACTCTACCGCTGTGCCACCACGCTACTTCACACTTAACAAGTCCTTTGGTTAGAGGCAGCTTGCTTGCTTTCTTTCTTTCTTTCTTTCTTACTTTGCTGTCTGTCTGGAAGTGTGATTCAATACATTTCATTACTTGGATTTCATTTGCTCGTTAGGTATATCACACACTATCTTAGTTCGCAGTGTGCAATATAAGAATGCACTGAAATGCTACAGATGACTTTTAAAACAACTAAGTCATCACTAATCATCTCTCCTTACCTCTGATTAGAGGTCCCAAATTGAAGGCATTGAATTGAAGTGGTCCTGCTGCTTTTCCATCACTTAGTTAAATTGGGCATCAATTCGGAAATTAATTTGTCAAGGATACATGGTTAACAGTCCCTATCTCCTCCATGGGGATTACCTTCACATATGGCTTCATTTTCACCTTCACCCTATTTTGTGGTAAAATAATTCGCCATAAAAAAAACATGTACTTCCATTCAATGTATGAATGCAAGGGTTCACATGCTTCATTTTAACTGCTGTTTTTTCCAACATAATTAGTCAAAAAAATTGTATGGTCCATTCAAGGATTATTCACAGACTAGAATTATAGAAGGCTTTATAAAAACCCAAAACGCAGTAAACACGTGACACGTAACAGCCTTGAACAACTATTGTTTACAACCTGCATTATATATACTGCAATCCCAATCCCCATAATGGCAGGAGAGAGCTGTGAATAGACATTTGCACTAAATTGTGTGTGTCTTTTTTTTCTCTCTTTCGTTCATTCTCTCACGATTGGGGATGACTTACTTCCACCCCAATTCTTTGGAATCTAAGATAGCTGAAGAATCCTATATGGTTTCTGTTTGCTGCCTTAGACAAGCGAATAGGTCATGTAAACACTAATAATTTCTCACTGTTATGCATGGTCTCTTTCATAGAATCACAGCATCACACAGCATGGAAAAAGACCCTTCATCCCAACCTTTTAATGACAACCAAGATGCCTCATCGAATCAACTCCCATTTGCCTGTGTTTAGTCCATAATCCCTTTAAACCTTTCCCATTAAATTACTTGTCCAAATCTAATTAAATGTTGTTATTGAACTTGCCTCAACTACTTCCTCTGGCAACTCATTCCATATAACCAGTGTGAAAATGTTCCCTTCAGCTTCCTATTAAATCTTTCCACTCTCACATTAAATTTAGTTTCTCTTGTTCTTGATTTGTCTACACTGGGAAAATGTATGCATTCACACCATCTATTCCCCTCATGATTTTATCCCATCTATTCCCCTATGATATTAGCAAGAATTTTCTGTGGTTCTATTGTCTGATCCCCCTTGAAGATTTGGAATTTTATTTCTAGATTTTAGGGCGGCAGGGTGGTAGAGCTGCTGCCTTACAGTGCTTGCAGCACCGGAGACCAGGGATCGATCCTGACTACGGGTACAGACCTTGTACGTTCTCCCTGTGACCTGCGTGGGTTTTCTCAGAGATCTTCGGTTTCCTCCCACACTCCAAAGTCGTCCAGGTCTGTAGGTTAATTGGTTTGGTATAAATGTAACATTGTCCCTAATGTGCGTAGTGCATTGTTAATGTGCGGGGATCGCTGGTCGGTGTGGACTTGGTGTGCCTGTTTCCGCACTGTATCTAAACTTGTAACTCACTTAAATCGTCAGATTTAAGCTGTGCTTTTACAGCAGAAAAGAAAACAGAACAAAAATCAGCTGTGCTGAATTGTTCGGAGTGAAAAGTAATTAATCTACGTATTCAAAAATCCACAAAACCCAGAAGTCTCACCTTGGCAGTGTGGATTTTTTTTTTCGGTGTAGAGTTTCTTTGTCACCTTGTTAACTTTGAAACCATACGTGTTAGAAAAATAAGTATGAAAAGCTGTTTTGAAAGGATAAGTGTCCTGAAGTGACCAGAACTGAAATAGAAGGTTTAAGCTGGGTTACTCAAACAGAACTAATGACAAGGTGATTGTAACAATATAATCAACACGCGATCAGCACATACACCTGGAAAGAGATGGAATATCAGCTCCAAGTTTCTGCCAGCGCTGTGCTAATGAGCTGAAGTTATAAACAAATCAGCAGAACATTAGCACAAAAGGCTCTTTGCCGGCAAAGCTTTCACACTGCTTCACTTCTGCACTGTAAAACACTCTTATTACAATGTTCAGAGAACAGGTTGTGCTTTCTTCTTGCTCCTGAGCAGTGACAGAAATGCCTTTCTTTTTTTTAAAGAAAGAAAACCAAAATACCGTTCTAAGACGAGGGGAAAAGAAATGGAGATGGTCTTGGGTAGTAAATGATGGGCAATTTCCTATTTCCTATTGACAAGCCTGAGGGAGAATCTGACTTCATTGAAAACATTTAGCAACATATTTTCTGTTTTAACAACTGTGCCAAATAGCCTGCATTAAATGATTGTGGAGGCATGAGCAGCAATTTAAATCTGACCGCTTTGGAAGGGACATACTAATCAGGGATATATTACAGAGATGCATGCATTGATGCGTGTCCTTACTGATTAGTGGTGGGGGTGAGATGACGGTGTGGACCATGCTGTTGGCATACACCCTTGGTGAAGACATGCAGTATATTGGCACATGAGGCTTGTCACGTTGCCCGGATGTATTCTCTTCACAGATTGGTCTTGCCTTGAACTATACCAAACTCCCTAGTATTTTTCTTTAATGAATGCATGGCCCCTGTGATAGTATGATCCAGTGCCACTGAAACTTGAAGGCATGAGCAATAGGAGTATGAGTTTTACTTGTTTGAGCCTGGTCATGGATCTCATCGGAGCAGTGCCATGAGTCCTTGCTACAGTATGCTCCCACAATGGCAAGCATATTCTCATATTTAAAGAGACAAAAAGTCTCCCCAAGGTCATTCAACAATTATGATACAATGATGATACAAAAGTGAGTGGTTTTGCAGATAGTAAAGATGGTTGTGAAAGATTGCAGCAGGATCTCGATCGATTGGCCAGATGGGCTGAGGAATGGTTGATAGAATCTAATACAGAGAAGTGTGAGGTGTTGCAGGTTGGGACGTCTAACAAGGGCAGGACCTACACAGTAAATGGTAGGCATCTGGGGAGTGTTGTAGAGCAGAGGGATCTAGGAGTGCAGGTGAAGGTCGAGTCGCAAGTAGATAATGTGGTGAAAAAGGCTTTTGGCACATTGGCCTTCATCAGTCAGAGTATTGAGTATAGAAGTTGGGAGGTTATGTTGCAGTTGTGTAAGATGTTGGAGAGACTGCATTTAGAATATTGTGTTCAGTTCTGGGCACCATGTTATAGGAAAGATATTGTCAAGCTAGAAAGGGTTCATAAAAGATTTACGAGGATGTTGCCAGAGCTTGAGTGTGTGAGCTATAGGGAGAGGTTGAGTAGGCTGGGTCTCTATTCTTGGAGCGCAGGAGGATGAGGGGTGATCTTATAGAGGTAGACAAAAGCATGAAAGGAACAGGTCTGGTAGATACACAGTCTCTTGCCCAGAGTAGGGGAATCGAGGACCAGAGGACATAGGTTCAAGGTGAAGGGGAAAAGATTTAATAGGAATCCGAGGGGTAACATTTTCTCACAAAGGGTGGTGGGTGTATGGACCAAGCTGCCAGAGGAGGTAGTTGAGGCTGGGACTATCCAATAATTTAAGAGACAGTTAGACAGGTACATGGATAGGACAGGTTTAGGGGGATACTGTGCAGGCAAGTGGGACTAGTGCATCTGGGACATTGTTGGCCAGTGTAGGCAAGTTGGGCCGAAGGGCCTGTTTCCATGCTGTATCACTCTATGACTCTAATTGCAATAAAACATGTTTATTCAAATACCCTTGTAATAAATGTCAAAGCACCAATGCCTTCCTCATCACCTGCCACACCTGCATATTGGCTTTCATTGTACAAGGCCTTGGGCCATTGAATATCAACATTGATATTTCATTTTACAAGGCTACTTGGGCCATTGAATATCAGTCTCTCAACATACAAAATGACTTTTTTTCTAATTGAAATTGAATAACATGTAACATTGCTGCCACAATAGATTCCTCTGCCATGTTCTACTCAGCTTGTCCAAATACTCTTGAAGCTTTTATAACATTCTCCTCCCTGCTAATATCCCACATATTTTTGATGTAGGTTGTAAATAGCTGGGGCCCCCAAGTACCAAACTTGGTTAGATTCTCACTAGTCACTGATTGCCACTGATTGCCATCCGACAACCAATTCTCAAGTAGCTATTCGCTATAGAGTTCAAACATGATTTTCCTTTCACATATCCATGCAGACTGGTCAATACTATTACTCATTTCAAGGTGCTTTGAAACTCCATATTTTATTACAGATTCCAGATTAAAATGTCCATGTTACTGATGTTAAGCCAACAGGTTGGTAGTTTCATGTTATTCCTCCCGAAAAAAATGCAAATGTTTTTATTTTCTAGAGTAGACCAGACTGCTCAAGACCACTAGATCAGAGCGGCATGGTGGCACAATGGTAGAGTTGCTGCCTTACAGTGCTTACAGCACCAGAGACCTGGGTTCAATTCCGACTCCAGGTGCTGTCTCTATGGGAGTTTGTACATTCTCCCCGTGACCGCATGGGTTTTCTCTGAGATCTTCGGTTTCCTTCCACACACCAAAGACATACGGGTTTGTAGGTTAATTGGATTGGCTAAAATGTAAATTGTCCCTAGTGTGTGTAGGATCGTATTAATGTGTGGGGACTGCGGGTCGGTACAGACTAGGTGGGCCAAAGGGCCTGTTCCTACGCTGTATCTGTAAACTAAATTAAACTTGAGTTTGGGCCAATAGTCAAATGGAAATTCCATCACCTGGAGTCCAGAAAGGATAATCAGAGCTTCCTTGGATATCGTTGCTTGAAGTTGGCACTGGCTGGATAATCAATCCAGCATGTTGTGGCTCTGATTTCCAACCCACTTACAGTCATGCCCTCGTCACGAGTACTCCCTGCCAAGAGTGCGGCAGCATGGATTTTAGCTTCACCAGAACATGTGGTAGTGATGTATTTGTTGGTAAGTGTAAAGGCCCTTCTGTCTGCTGTGGAAGTCCCAAACAAAACAAAACAAAACAAAACACTAAGTTGACATCAGTATGCTTGGAATATATCTCGACAGTGAAACTGAATAGTTGCCTATTTTACAACCCATCGTTTACTGAAATCAACAGAAAGGAAAAGTGGCATAGATGGAAGTGGGTACATTATTGTTCTTGGTGATTTCACAATATTGTGCAAAGCGAAAGTTTACATTCTGATATTGAGAAAGAGGAAAATTGCACTTCAAACGCCGTCTGTCCATGGATTCCTTACAAATATTGACATTGACGCCATAATTTCGGAAAGACCTTGTGAAATGGGGGAAAATGTGTTTTCATGAATTGACGGTAAATGCAATGTTGTGTGAGTAAATCAGCAATTGCAGAAAAGGTTGCGACATACCGAATGTTTGTGGCAATGTGCTTGCAATACACGATCCATCTTTCCAGATGGACATTCATTGAATGAAGCCACAATTCCCAAAAGAATGCTGGATCCCAATTTAAAAATTGATACTCTGAATGGCTCACCTCACCACTGGTATAATACTGCCCATTATTTAGTATCATTGTGTATATTAACTGGTGGAAATCCTGATTTCATAATACAATACAATACAATACAAATTTATTATCATTTGAGCCCCAGTGAGACTCAAACGAAATGTTGTTTCCACAGCCATACAAACAAAGACACTGTCTTACAGACATACACATAATTAAATTCACACAAACATCCATCACAGTGAAGCCACTGTGATGGAAGGCAAGTCTTTTCTCTCCCCTGTTCTCCGTGTCTCTCCCGATGTCCAAGCCCCAGGCGGGCGATGATGAGTCCCACGGCCATTTTAGGCCGCGCGGGGCGATTTACGGCCCCGCTCGTATATAACTTTTTTTAAATTTGGAACTCACATTTTTCTATTGATGACAAAATATCATGGCTTCAATTTTCTCTTCAGCAACGAGAGTTATGGGTGAGCCAAATATCACACAACTTATGCTGGATGCATGCACTCTGCATAGTGAACTTTATCAGAGAATGAGAAAAGGGGAAATTGGTACTTTCTGCAGAGGCTGTTGGACGTATCTGAAAAGGGAAAGGCAACTATTTACATTTAGATTTATTGTCGTGTGTACTGAGCGAGTGAAGAGCTTCATTTTTGCATGTTATCCAATCAAATCATATAAATTCTATGCATAAATACAATCAAGCCAAACTCCAGTGCAATAGGCAGAGCAAAGGGAAAGACAGAGCCCACAATATTCTCAGCTTTGGAGGGCATCAGTTCCAGAGGCAAAGTCCAAAGTACCCAATGGGGTGGAGAAGAATTGGGACTGAACCTCAGTTTCCGGTAGGATTGTTCAGAAGCCTTATCATAGAGAGGAAGAAACTGTTCCTGGGTCTGGTGGTCTTTCAAGCTTCTGTATTGTCTGCCCGACAGGAACGGGAAGAAGGAGGATTGACCAGGGTAGGCTGTGTCTTTGATTATGTTGGCTGCTATTCTGAAGCGTAGAGGGAGTCAATGGTGGGGAAACATAGAAACATAGAAAATAGGTGCAGGAGTGGGCCATTCGGACCTTCGGGCCAGCACCGCCATTCAATGTGATCATGGCTGATCATCCACAATCAGTACCCCGTTCCTACCTTCTCTCCATATCCCTTGATTCTGCTAGCCCTTTATCCAACTCTCTTTTGAATGTATCCAGTGAATCAGCCTTCACTTCTGAGGCAGAGAATTCCACAAATTCACAACTCTCTGTGTGAAAACGTTTTTCCTCATCTCAGTTTTTAAACTGTGGCCCCTGGTTCAGGAATATGTTACCTGCATCTAGCTTGTCCAAACCTTAATAATTTTATATCTTGATATTATATCTTAATATCTTAATTTTCTATATTAATAAGATCCTCTCTCATCCTTCTAAATTCCAGAATACAAGCCCAGCCGTTCCATTCTTTCATTATATGACAGTCCCGCCATCCCGGGAATTAAACTTGTGAACCTACGCTGCACTCCCTCAACTGCAAGAATGTCCTTCCTCAAATTAGGAGACCAAAACTGCGCACAAAACTCCAGGTATGGTCTCACCAGGGCCCTATACAATTGCAGAAGGACCTCTTTGCTCCTATATTCAAATCCTCTCGTTATGAAGGCCAACATGCCATTGGCTTTCTTCACTGCCTGCTGTACCTGCATGCTTACTTTCAGGGAGTCAGGTCTGCAATTTCTCATAGTCTTGTGTAGAACTGTTCCCAAACCAAGCAATGATGCAATAGTATGCTTTCTCATTCTTTAACCCTGAACGAAAGCATATGCACATATCTAAAGAATATGTTTTTTCACCACTAGCATGGGTTAGCAGTGCTGAAGATGCAATACACAGTTATATGTTCTCCTGCAATTGAACAAACATACCTCCTTTTTTTCTCATGTGGTTAGTAGCTATCCAGCAGGTAAATATTGCAACTTCACACTTTTCCTGCAATTTGGTGACACACCGACCCTGTACCTTCTGGACGAGTCTGGATCCTTAGACTGCATTTCTCTCATGTTCTCATCTGGTTGTGCATGTAGGCTAAATTATTTTTCTCATCAGAACACTGATTACTGAACTATTGTTGTAACCCCAAAATGTGGACCTTAATCCAATGCCGGTGCGTTAGTTTATGTTAACAACAAAATTTGCAAAAGTCCTACTGAGATCTGTATCAATATTGGGTGAGCCGTCAAAACCTGTCACTGGATTGTTATATATTGTGGTCGCAAGGAAGAGGTGAAAGCAGTGAAGGATATCAACATACTTGAGGAAGGACTCACCAGCAAATAAATTGTCACTATTTTAATCATCTGTAAATTGACATATTTATAGTTCTTTTAACCTTGGAATGTTTATGTTTTTATGCACCTCCAGTGAAATGTATCAGACATTGACCTTGAAGCAGAATCTCCCCCAAAACGTGAGACTTCAAACCAGGAACAAATTAGTTTGCTTCCTTTTAGCACCACAAAGGTAATCACCAAAACCCGACTCCGAATCTATTGTCAACTGGTAAAAAAAAATTGCTGTGAGAATTTATGTGAATTCTTGCACCCTGGCGTGACCTTTCGTAAACTGCTTTGATTATCATTTATTGTTGCTGGTAGGATGATTGCAACTTGCTATGAGTACATTATATTGAACACTGCTAAATGTGCACTCAAAGGTTATCAGACAGCCTTAGAATAAAGCTGATGATGTGCATTTGTTTTTACATATTTGAGGAGAAAGAAAACAATTGATATCACACGAGCTGATGCGTAGCATCGTGTACATATACCTTCAAATTACAACAACATCTGCAGATGAAATAAGCACCAAGAAATTGGATTTAACTCTTGTTCGATGCACTGAACACATGTTGTGTATAGTGCTGGCATTCAATTATATTTGTGCAATTGGCAACAAATTAATTCAAGAAGCTCTATTAGATTTCCACACTAATCATGTGTGTTTACAGCACTTACACACTTAGGTCTGGGGGTCTCATGTGCCACGGCAGTGTCAGCAGTTAAACATACAATGGCTACTGTGGTAGAGAAAGAGGCTTCAGGAGAGATGGAGGGAACTGCATAGTTTTCCCTTTCCCCCGACTCAGTTTCAAGAAGGGTCTTAACCCGAACCGTCACCTATTCCTTTTCTCCAGAGATGCTGTCTGACCCGCTGAGTTACTCCAGTTTTTTGTTTCTATCGTCCATAGTTTTCCTTGATGGTAAAGAAAGGTAAGTGGGTACAAGGAACAAGCTTCCGGAGGAAATGGTGGAGGTGTGTGTACAATTACAACATGTAAAAGACAATTGGTCAGGTCAGTGGATTAAAAAAAATGTTTGAAAGTGATAGCGATATGGGCCAAATGCAGGCAAATAGGACTTGTTCAGGAAGGCACTTTGGTCAATGTGGAAGAGATTGGCAGAAGGACCTGTTGCACTGCCATTTCACTCTATGACTGCCATGGACAGGTTCTAAACAAAGCTAAGATTCATCAATGCAGTTTGACCTATGGTTTGTGCCATGTGGCAGCAGTCTCATATTCTAAAGGAACACTGATAAACCATCAATGAAGGTCGGTTAGGCGAGTGAAGGGGCAGTTTGATGTCATTGAGTTGTGAGATGGGGGGGGGGGGGGGGGTGGGGGGGGGGGGGGGGGGGGGGGGGGGGGGGGGGGGGGGGGGGGGGGGGGGGGGGGGGGGGGGGGGGGGGGGGGGGGGGTAGGTGTAATGTAATTCTCTGTGGACAAAGAGCAGTTCAGGAATTATTGGAGCAAAGTGATGCAGCGTGTGATCCGCCTGCAGTCCTCCATGGACAAGGGGATTTCCCATGTCAAAAGATGGCATGGACATGGAGATGCATGTGCAACTGGTCTCTGATAAATGCCCCACATGATCAGATTGGAGCAGGGATATGGAACGCAGGGACCCTGTTGTCTTCTGCGTGAGCCTCCCCTCACTGCCATTCTCCCAACCCCATTCACACCGTTCTTCATCATGATCAGAGTCCTGCTCACAGCATGCAGAGTACTGTCTCTAAAGAGAAGGATGAAGCTAGCAGGGCAGATACTTGTCATTTGGGCTGCATCGGCTCTAAGTCTGGAGGCTGAAGTAATACAGGAGCATTCCAGGTGTCAAATGTTTTGCACAACCCCCTGAGAGGGTCTGCACAAGATTGCCTGGTTTGCTATTTCAGAACATAGATGGTTCCGCTCAGAAGCCTCTCAGGGAGAGAACTCACCGCTGCCCACCGCAACACCCCCTCTGCTCTTTCAATTGGCCCTGGGTAGATGTCTGCTGCCAAACAATCAAGGATAACAACTTTTGCATCATCAAGGACAGCTGTGTAGACTCAAAATGAATGGAACCCGCCTTCCAGCAAGTAAACAGTAAAAATATAGGGAGCATTGTGATGTTGTACCAGGACTTTGATACCAATGCATACAATTCTGAAAGGGGAAAGGTGGTAGGGTGTGTAAATTGATTAAAAAGATGTTGCAAAGTTAAAATGAGTCCCCATTTAGGAGAAATTATATTTCATTGATACGCAAGTTTAATGTAGTAACTGCTTCTATTTCTGCAGGCTCTTCCACGCGAGGAATAGATTGGGTGTTCAAGAGAGACTTAGATTTAGCTCTTAGGCATAAGGGAAACAAGGGATATGGGGGAAAAAGTCGGAACGAGGTACTGATTTTGGTGATCAGCCATGATCATATTGGATGGCGGTGCTGGCTCGAAGGGCCGAATGGCCTACTCCTGCACCTACTTTCTATGTTTATGTTTCTAGATGCACAGTTTCTTGCTCAGAGTAGGGGAATCGAGGACTAGAGGACATGGACATAGGTGAAGGTGAAAAGATTTAATAGGAATCTGAGGGGTAACTTTTTCGGTGGGTGAATGGAATAAGCTTCTAGAGGAGGTAGTTGAGGCTGGGACTATCCCAACATTAGAGAAACAGTTAGGCAGGTACATGGATAGAACAGGTTTGGAGGGATATGGACCAAATGCAGGCAGGTGGGACTAGTGTAGTTGGGACATGTTGGCCGGTGTGGGCAAGTGGAGCTGAAGGGCCTGTTTCCACTGTATCACTGTCTCAGGTGAAGAAATTACCAATTGATTATTGCCAGTATTATCACCATAGAGTTTGGATTACCGCAGGTAAATGCTGAAAGAAACCTATTGTTTGTCGCATCAACTACACCCACAGCAACAAAGTAACGTGCTCTGTTCATGGCCATACTGCAAATGTCCAACAAAGGCTGAAGTTGCCTCCCCAGGCCTCATTTTATGCCGGCAAGGGAGAAATTGTGCAGAACTGTGGCATTAATAGGTATTTGACTGGCATCAAGAAATGTCATATGCACTAAAGCGAACAGCTAAAGTTAACTGATACAGAAGTCTCAAGAAGGGTCTCAACACGAAACATCACCCATTCCTTCTCTCCAGAGATGCTGCCTGTCCCGCTGACTTACTCCAGCATTTTGAGTTTATCGGAAACACTCAGGCAAATTTCCCCATGGATGTTACATGTTACATTTTCCAGGCTCCTGCACCTTCTTCCTGATGGCGATGGTGAAATGAGTGTGTGGCCAGGATGGTGTGGGCCTTTGATGATTTTGGCTGCCTTTTTGAGGCATCAACTTCAATAGATCCCTTCGAAGGTGGGGAGGTCAAAGCCGGTGATGGCCTGGGCAGTGGTCACAACTTTTTGTTGTCTTTTCCGCTCCTGGACATTCAATTTGCTGAACCAGGCCACGATGCACCAGTCAGAATGTTCTCTACCATGGATCTGTAAAAGTTTAGGAGAATCCTCTTCCACATGCCGAATCTCCATAATCTTCTCAGGAAGTAGAGTCGCTGATGTGCCTTCTTTATAATTGCACCGGTGTGCTGGGTCCAGGAAAGATCTTCGGAAATATGCACACCCAGGAATTTGAAGTTATTGACCCTCTCCACCATCGTCCCATTGATGTTAACAGGATTGTGGGTCCTCATCCCTCCCCTACCAAAGTCCACAATCAGTTCCTTGGCCTTACTGATGTTGAGAGCCAGGTTGCTGTGCTGGCACCATTTGGTCAGTCGGTCGATCTCACTTTTATACTCTGCTCGTCCCCATCTGTGATTCATCCAACAACAGTGGTGTCATCGGCTAACTTGATGATGGAGTTCTCACTATGTCTGGCTACGCAGTCATGAGTATAGAGTGAGTAAAGCAGGGGGCTGAGCACGCAGCCTTGAGGTGCTCCCGTACTAATTGTTACTGAGGATGAAGTATTCCCACCAATTCTAACTGACTGTGGTCTGGAGATGAGGAAGTCGAGGATCCAATTGCAGAGGGATGCGCAGAGACCCAGTTCCATGAGCTTGGTAACCAGCTTGGAAGTGATGATGGTATTAAACACCAAGCCGTTGTCTATAAACAACAGACTGACATAAGTGTTTTTATTGTCCAAGTGGTCCAATGTGGAGTTCCAGCTCCGCTCTAGAAGGCATTTGCATCTTTCCTTAGGTGTGGTCCGACAAGTAGGGTTGCCAACTGTTCCGTATTAGCCGGGACATCCCGTATATTGGGCTAAATTGGTTTGTCCCATACGGGACCACTCTTGTCCCGTATTTGACTGCTACTACTCGAGTCGAGGGAACTGTCGGGTCGGAGCGCTACGTCCGACTCCGCCTCACCCATCCCGATGTAGCGCAACCCATGAAGTGCAGCAGTAGCGCCTCGCCCATGGCCCTGTCGGTCGGCAGCCCGGCCAGCTGTCCGACCTTCGGACCTTCGCTTACCGCCGACACCACCACCCCTCCTTCTCATGGCTGATCATCGGTTCATGAGTTGGATGGGGTGCCGGATTTGGCGCACGACATCCCGCGCAAAGTCCGGCGCCCGGGCCAAAATTCCTCAGCTGGCCCGCCGACTGGGGTTTAAGTGCAGTCCAGCACCCGGGCCAACTCATCATTCACAGAGCCACAGCCAAGTTGGTCAACAAATTGCCGTCAGGATTTTGTCCCTTATTTGTGAGCAACCCTACCGACAAGTGTTTTATACGTTTAACATAACAACCACTTGATGCCTTGCCTTGTTTAAAGATGAATGCATGTATTTTTCACGTTAGAATTTCATTTGGACCGTTCAGGTCATCAGGTCATCGCTAGCTCTCAGTACATTCCCATTGCTTGAAAGCTACTCTCTCCCATGTATGCACCATAAATAACCTGATTATCCTGTCCCCCACCAACATTATCACATAAGGTGATCCCACCACTAGTCACATCTTCCTGTTTCCATCTCTGTCCACAGATACCATTCCCTCAGTAACTCTTTAGTTCACTCATCCCCTCGCCCCAAACCTCCCCCTCTTTCAGTACTTCAAATGCATCCACATGAGATTCAACACCTGTCCCAACACCTCCTCTCCATCCAGAGACCCCTGCGGCCATTTCAGGTGAGACAAAGGTTCACATGCATCTCTTCTAACCTCATCGACTGCATTCTGTACTCCCAATATGGCCTCATTTATATTGGTGAGAACAAGGGACAGTTTCACCAAAAACACTTGTGCTTGGCCCGTCAACACCTCTGGATCGCACAGTTGCGAACCATTTTAACTTCCCATTCTGACCGTTCTGTCCTGTGGCTCCTCCATTGCCACAGTGAAGAACAGCACCTCATATTTGGCTTGAGTACCTTGCAACCCAATATTAAGAACATTGAATTCTCCAACTTTAGGTAGCACCCCCACCCATTCAATCTCTTTCCCGTGCTGCCATCGCAGTGTGCACCCATTTCTCTGAATATACTGCTCCACCCTTTCCTCCCACATTTCGCCTTCCATCTAGCTATCCATTTCAGTCAGTCTCTCTTTATCCGACATCCTTTTGCTTCCATCATTAGGCTTTGTCCATCCATCTGCAATGAATCTCATCCCTCCCCCCCCACTCCACCCCACCCCCCCCCCCCCCCCCACTCCACCCCACCCCCCCCCCCCCACCCGCAACTCTCCACCCCACCCCCCAACTCCACCCCACCTTTACCTGTATTCCTTTAACTCATCCCCAACTGTTTTGAAGCTATATCCCCACTACTCCAATCAGTCTGAAGAAGGGTCTCAAACCCACAACCAAGTTCTCTTCCTGCCCTGCTCAGTTACTCCAGCATTTTGGATTCTACACGATCATTTCAAGTCTGGACTCATGTACCGAATAACTGAGGGAAGGGTATCTATGGACAGAGATGGAAGCTCAGAGATGAGCTTCCAACAACATTGTTTCAACCTGAATGAAGCTGGAATGCAAAACAGGTTTCCGCAAGTAACACCTCAGTGAATGTCTTCTACAATCTCCCAATAGTCTTGATGTCCTTTCTAAAGCAATTTTGTTCAATGCATTCAACACAAGCCAACTGTGACTAATTGGGAATCCAAATATAACTAATTGCATCCCTGATTAGCAAATTAAATATTAGTGATGTACATTGTTTCAACACTTGTAGAACCAAAACCCATACAGACAGGCAGCATGCGTGTCCTTATACATTTCAATGAAATAGTTAGATAAAAATCTGTTTGTGTTTTTTGAACGTTATATACGCTCCTTTGGCTACTGAATTGAGGTAGTTGTGGGGAAATCTACCAAGGTCATAAGGAATAGTAGAATTAGGCCTTTTGGCCCATCAAGTCTACTCTGCCATTCAATCATGGCTGATCTATCTTCCCCTCCTAGCCCCATTTTCCTGCCTTCTCCCCATAACCTCTGGCACCCGTTCATCTGAAACATCGTGAAATTGAAGATGCACTGCTGTCCATTAAAACTTGTTCATGTAGTTAGAGCAGTTTTGCTGTAGCCACAACAGTCCTTAGCCAATTATTTCCAGTGGGCAATACTAACCAAAACGTTGTGAATATGTTAGTTGTGGAGCCACATTATAACACATAGACTCCAACCAAACCCATGTTTAGATTTCAAACCAATGACATTTAGCCACAACAGCTGTTTGTACACTTCTGGCATTAATTAGATTTGGTAGTCATCTACTAAATTATGCATCTTCATATCTTTTCTTAAGTAGTAATCCATTTTCCTTATCTCATTTCGGTTAGCCCAGATGACACAAACTGTGACAATTGTTTTTACTTTGATTATCCTGAGTTACACCTGCAGTGTGTTCATTCGAACCACACCACCAGCAACGTGAGTTAATACCAAACATCAGCCCACACGTTACTGAACAACTCCTCAAATAAAATATAAACTTTTTTTAAAACTTTTTTTGAATTTAAAAAAAATTGTTTTTATTAGAAGTAAGTACCATAATGTGGTACATAAGTACCTAATACATAATGAGATATTACAATTCATGTACAACTTCTTGTTTCAAATTTAACAGAATAGAACAGAAAATGAGACAAGCCAAGATAGAGGAGAAAAGAGTATCATAAGCGAAACATAAACATTTGAAAGGTAGAAAGGTATTATACTGCTATGGGACGGCTGACCTGAAAGAAATTACAAATGTTATGGTGGCCAGCACCTTTTTCTTCAAAGCCAATGATGTAAGATAATGACCACTTTCTTTCTAAATATTTGAATTCATGATAAATGGTGCAAACTCCGCAGAAATGATAGCAGTTAAAATGGGGAAATAAGATCATGTGAATCTCAATCTGATAACAGTATCAATATAAATATGCATTTAGCAAGATTCAAAAACACTAGTCCAACAGAAAGAAAGAAATGGTCGAATATTAAATTAAAGATTGGATGATTTCATCCAAAAGCTACTGAACTTACTCCAATTTAATGGTCACCTCTCCTGGGGAATAACTTTGTAATTGCTTGAGTTATTTTGAGTTGATTGTTTAAATACTGCCCTTTCCTTGGTAACATGGTCCTTGTTGTATCAACTATCCAGATTGGGCTGATCTGGTTTCTTGATTATTTTATACTTCAATTTGAAACATAGGTTTTCCTTCATTTAATTATTAAAGGTTGGAGAGCTGTCCACAATTAAAAATGTGTTTATCACATTGTATCTCATCTCATGTCTCAGGAATGTTCCAAATTGCCTAACATACAATGAATCAATTTGAATTACGGCAACAATATTGACAAAGACTTTCCATTTAAAACCCTGCGGATATCATTTTTGGTGGCTATGGTTGTCTGGTGAAAGGTTATCTTCCTATTGAACTAACAGAACAGGCAGTGTAATGTTTGCTTTGACAAGGTAGCACTCTCTCAGGCCCAAGGGCCAAACTGAGATATGCATTTGAGCTTTAAGTCTGCAACCTTCTGACACAAAAATTAAACAAATCCATAGATAGACAAAAAAAGCTGGAGTAACTCAGCGGGACAGGCAGCATCTCTGGAGAGAAGGAATGGGTGACGTTTTGGGTCGAGACCCTTCTTTAGATGATGGTACAGTAACAAATTATCTTTAAAAAGACAACATTCCTTCTTTAAAATATGATATTATTCCATCTTGAACGACCAAAATTTCTTAAAGCGAATCGCCATATGCAACGTTTTTGCAACTGAACATGTTTTGCCTCTTCGATGTCCTCAAGTCTTTCAACTCTGATGGCATTAAGCTTATGAGTTCTGGATAAATCTTTGATGTTGTCCAAACTAGGTGTTAGCCACATGAGTCATTACAATGCGTGTCAGCAGTTTATGAAACCATCAACACAGAAAACAGGACCGTCGAGCACAGCACAAGAACACTGGTGAACATGATTCCTGTCTATCTATGTATCTAACTGTGTCTCTCTTAATTGTATATACTTCTATCAGGTCTCCCCTCAAACTCCAGTATTCCAGAGAAAATAATCCAAGCCTCTCCAAGCGCTCCCTGTAGCTAATAGACTCTAGTCCAGGCAACATTCTGGTAAATCTCTTCTGCCGCTTTTCCAAAGCCTCCACATCCTTCCTGTAATGGGGCGCCCAGAACTGCATGCAGTATTCCAAATGTGGCCAAATCAAAGTCCTATAAAGTTGCACTGTGACGTCCTGACTATTATACTCAAGGCTCCGACCATTGAAAACAAGCATTCCATATGCATTCGTATGCCAACATTCACAACTTATACCAGCTAGGTCCTTATCAAGAGGAGGTTGATGGATAGTGATCAAGACCATGTCTCCCAGCCAATATAATAAACACCTGAGCTAACACAATCGTTGAGTTCAGCACTGGTTTCAATGCACCTTTATCCATTGCGGAAAAGGGTATTTTAACATCAAGACTTTGCACCTGATACGAGACTCGTGGTTTATTGAATGGCAGCAATTCCTGACCTTAAATCTGGACAACCTTGAGTAGGCACCTCAAGGAACATAGAACAGTACAGCGCAAGCACAGGCCTTTTAGCCCAGAATGTCTATGTTGAACTTGATGCTACGTTAAATGAATCTCCTCTGCCTGCACATAATCCATATTCCTCCATTCTCTGCATATCCATGTGATTATCTAAACGCCTCTATCTAAATCTAGATTATCTAAATGGCACTATCGTATCTGTGTCCACCACCACCCCTGGCAGCACGTTACAGGCACCCATCACCTTCTGCAGCACAGTGGCCTTGTGGTAGAGCTGCTGCCTTACAACACCAAACACCTGGATTTGATCCCAAGTCCGCGTGCTGTCTGTATGGAGTTTGTACATTCTCCCCGTGAACTTGTGGGTTTTCTCTGGGATCTCTGGTTTCCTCCCACACTCCACAGACATACAAGTTTGTAGGTTAATTGGCATTGGTAAAAAAAATTGTAAAATTGCCCCTAGTGTGACGGATGGTGTTAGTGTAATGGGGTGATCACTGGCCGGTGCGGACTCGGTGGGAGAAAGGACCTGGTTCCGTGCTGTATCTGTATCTCTAAAGTCTCTGTGTAAAATACTTGGCCAGTAAATCTTGTTTAAAGTTTGCCCCTCTGTACGTAATGCTATGCCCTCTAATATTTTCCACCATGGGGGAAAAGGGTTCTGAATATCTACCCTAAGCTAATGATATATAATTCTGTTAGGGTTCCACTCAATCTCCCATGTTCCAATGAAAACATTCCATACTTGTGCAACCTGTAAAAATGCCATCAATGCCGTCTTTCAAAATCCTGCAGATTTGCTGTGAACCAATTTCAAAGTCATCTCTCAGAGACAATCCTTATGGGGCTGTCCCACTGTACAAGCTCATTCAAGAGTTCTCCTGATTCGAACTCAGAGAATTACGGAAATAGCCGCTCGTGGGTACTCAGGGCTCTCCTGGACATTTTTCAACATGTTGAAAAATCTTCACGAGTCTTCACGAGCTTACCGCGTTTCCCGAGTACCTGCCGTTAGCGTTATGAGCCGCTAAGAGATGTCCCGAGCTCCGACGTACCCGCAAAATACATTCTACCTGCTTACCAGGAGTTTTATATTTTTTAGCCTCGGGAGAGCTCTTGGGTAAACTCGCATAGTGGGACAGGCCCATTAGGATTAAGGCCCTAATTACACTCATTTGGTAACATTGGGCAGGCTACGTAATTTGCATGCTGGATGGCTGTCCACTGAAGCAGACATTCTGGTTTGAGTTCTGTCATGGGGTGGGTGTACATGGCAGACGGAGGAAGAGATTCAGGGATATACTCAAAGCTTCCTTGAAGAAATGCAGCACTGACTCCTGTGAATTCTTTGACCATGACCGATTAAAGAGAAGAAGAAGCAGTTGAGCTGATGTGGAGAACTTCACGACCATGCCTTTGGAGCACCCAGAAGCATTGCTGGAGAGGTAGACCACCTCACAAACTGACTGTTCAATCTCAGGTTCCTCCTGTTCCATCTATAGATGTGTCAGGTCATAGAACCACAGAGACATACAGTGTGGAAACAGGCTCTGTGGCCCAACTTGCCCACACTGGCCAACATGTCCCAGCTCCACTAGTCCCACCTGCCTGCATTTGGCCCATATCTCTCTAAACCTGTCCAGTCCTTCCCTCTCCCACTTTGGCCTCATCAGAACACCAGAAAACAGAGTGTGACCTGGTAATCCTTGCAACTGTTGAAGAAGAAGAAGTTAGAGGAAAAAGGAAAACATCTAATTGAGATCATCATAAGTAGCACGCATTGGAGATTGAACCTGGGATGCTCCAGATTCATTAAATCCAGCTAATCTCTTTGGTAAACATGTTTATGCTTCTTTGAGGCATTTTTTTATGTTGGATAAAGTGAAGCTGACTTTTCTTTATAACCGGAAGCTACTGTATGCCGGGAAGTCCCGCGGCACACAATTGCTCAACCGTCTGAAGATGCCAAAATGAGTTTGCACTAGCTTAGAAAACAACTTTTGTTGCCAGATAGGAAGAAGAAGGATTAATGACTTCAAAGAGCTGTTCCTGCTCAGCCAGAATTAAAGCCTTTGGAATGATGAATTTTAATTGTAGGCATATTTATATATTTCCTGTATGCTGCACATATCTTTTGACTTTATTGTTTTTGAGTAAAATCCATCCAGTAGCACAAAAGAAATTAGTTTCTTGCATACTTGCAGAATTTCAAAGGGTAAGTACAGTTTCAATATGACCACATTGACTGAAAATTATTAAAGTTACATAGTGGTGATCCAGAAGAGTAACATGCACGGAATTCGTGGTGAGCGGAGAGATTGGATTGAGAATTGACTCGCCCATAGAAGACAGAGGATAGCATTGAAGGGATGTTGTGTGTAGGAAGGAACTGCAGGCGCTGGTTTGCACCAAAGATAAACACAAAATGCTGGAGTAACTCAGTGGGACAGGCAGCATCTCTGGATAGAAGGAATGAATGACATTTTGGGTCGAGACCCTTCTTCAACCAGAGTCAGGGGAGAGGGAGACACAGAGATAAGGAAGGGTAAGGTGTGAAAACGAGACATGAAAAGAGATGAGGTTCAAGGAAAATGTTAGCTGGAAGAAGGTGACAATGAAACATATAGAGATAAAATTTAATCAGGTGGACAATAAGACTGTCAGAGAACTAGGAAGGGGGAATGATGCAGAGAGAGGGAAAGCAAGGGCAATTTGAAGTTAGAGAAGTCAATGTTCATACTGCTGGAGTGTAAGCTGCCCAAGCAAAATATGAGGTGCTGTTCCTCCAATTTGCGCTGGGCCTCACTCTGACAATGGAGAAGGCCCAGGACAGAAAGGTCAGTGTGGGAATGGGCGGGAGAGTTAAAGTGTTTAGCAACCGGGAGATCAGGTGGGTTTAGGCAGACTGAGTGTAGGTATGTTGCAAAACCTACCTGAATCATCGCTGAGAATCTGCTCCAGCCCGTGTGCGCGATTTTGGCGCTGTTTAGAGGGGGTGGGTTTAAAACGTAATTTTTACTAGGCTGTTCCAATCGAAGATGTTCAGCCTAGTAAATCATTAACGAAAAAATCGCTGAAAGACCCCGTCGCAAAAGGTATTATTAGTTTTATAGGCCTCGAATAATAGTTATAATAGTTTTAAAATCACTCTCTCAACCCGCGACCTCTCGCAGCCCCAGGGTTTTATAAAGCAAACAATTAAAGGTATGTACCTTATTTTTATATTAAAAGGGGCTTCTTAAGACCCCTTTATACAAAGTTTACTATAGCGAGTAGTTCATTTTGGGCTCTTTATATCCCGCAGTATTTTTCTGGGCATTTGGGGGCACAAATCCAGCGCAATGTGAATGTTCTAAACCAGCGCGTTCACAGGAACCCACTAGAAAGCTGATTTAAAATGGACTTTAATTTACAGCAATTGAACACTAAATTCCTTCCTTTTGGCCTATAAATTGATGTAAATGAGATTTAAAAATCATGTTTTATTGTGAATTATTTGTGAATATTATTTGGACACTTGGGCTATTTAAAAATGTTAATCATTTATTAAGAAATGGATAGATGTTTAGATCTAGTAATTGAAGTTTGAAATTAGCTACAAATGGGTAACTAACTAATTATATGCTTTAATTTCAGGTCAACAAATAAGATTATTTTATATTTGTTTCAGAATGGTTCAATCTATGATAACTGAAAATTTCATTCAGTTCTCTTAATTTTTAAGAAGGTTATGGGCTTTTGACTGTCCATGATCACAGCTTTTTTGTTATGTCCATAGAAAATCAATAGGGAACAAGATGCTAATTTCCGAGTATGAAAATGGCCATAACTTTTTTATTACTTGAGATATGAAAGTGAATTAGGTGTCAAATTAAACGTCTTTTTATGCTTTATCTGATGGGATAAATTGCAGGCTTGATTTTTTAAATCTCAAAATTTTGTAACATTGCTACTGAGTGGAGGTGTTCAGTGAAACGATCGCCGAGCCTGCACTTGGTCTCAACGATATATAGGAATTGCACACCTGGAACAGCAGATACATTCGAAGAGACTGAAGGAGGGTGTTACCCTGGCTGGAGTTCTGAGATCAGTGGTATTTTGCGGCATCAGTCCTGTGACCTCTATGTCAATGATCATGATGAAGAGTTCAAGAAGGAACTGCAGATGCTGGAAAATCGAAGGTACACAAAAATGCTGGAGAAACTCAGCGGGTGCAGCAGCATCTATGGAGCGAAGGAAATAGGTAATGTTTCGGGCCGAAACCCTTCTTCAGACTGATAGGGGGTGGCGGGGAGATGGAAGGAGAAAGGAGGAGGAGGAGCCCAAGGGCTGGGGGATGGGAGGAGACAGCTCGAGGGCTAAGGAAGGGGAGGAGACAGCAAGGGCTAACAAAATTTGGAGAATTCAATGTTCATGCCCGCCGGATGCAGGCACCCCAAGCGGAATATGAGGTGCTGTTCCTCCAATTTCTGGTGTTGCTCACTCTGGCCATGGAGGAGACCCAGGACAGAGAGGTCGAATTGGGAATGGGAGGGGGAGTTGAAGTGCTGAGCCACCGGGAGGTCAGGTAAGTTCTTGCGGACCGAGTGGAGGTGTTCGGTGAAACGATTGCCCAACCTCCGCTTAGTCTCACCGATGTAGATCAGCTGACATCTAGAGCAGCGGATACAGTAGATGAGGTTGGAGGAGATACAGGTGAACCTCTGTCACACCTGAAACGTCTGCTTGGGTCCTTGAATGGAGTCGAGGGGGGAGGTAAAGGGACAGGTGTTGCATTTCTTGCGATTGAAACTGAAAATGCCCGGGGAGGGGGTGGTACGGGAGGGAAGGGAAGAATTGACAATGGAGTTGCGGAGGGAGCGGTCTTTGCGGAAGGCAGACATTGAGGGAGATGGGAAGATGTGGCGAGTGGTGGGGTCACGTTGGAGGTTGCGAAAATGACGTAGGATTATTTGTTGTATGTGACGGCTGGTGGGGTGAAAGGTGAGGACTAGGGGGACTCTGCCCTTGTTGCGAGTGTGGGGATGGGGAGAGAGAGCAGTGTTGCGGGGTATGGAAGAGACTCATCATCTATGGTGGAGGAGGGGAATCCCCGTTCCCATCATGATGAAGATGCAGTTTGTAAGTTCGAAGATGAAGCAACAATTAGTGGAGTTCTAGATAATGTGGAATGCTGTTAAAGGATACAGCAGGATATGGATCAGTTGCAGTACATAGGAGATTGAGAGGGGATCTTATAGAAACTTACAAAATTCTTAAGGGGTTGGACAGGCTAGATGCAGGAAGATTGTTCCCGATGTTAGGGAAGTCCAGGACAAGGGGTCACAGCTTAAGGATAAGGTGGAAATCCTTTAAAACCGAGATGAGAAGAACTTTTTTCACACAGAGAGTGGTGAATCTCTGGAACTCTCTGCCACAGAGGGTAGTTGAGGCCAGTTCATTGGCTATATTTAAGAGGGAGTTAGATGTGGCCCTTGTGGCTAAGGGGATCAGGGGGTATGGAGAGAAGGCAGGCACGGGATACTGAGTTGGATGATCAGCCATAATCATATTGAATGGCGGTGCAGGCTCGAAGGGCCGAATGGCCTACTCCTGCACCTAATTTCTATGTTTCTATGTTTCAATACATGGGTGGAGAAATGGCATCTAGCCAAGTGTGAGGTGGACTTGGGAGGTGAAATGGAAGTGGAAAGTATGCAACTAATGGCAGTATCCTTAACAACAATGGCGTACATAGGGATCTTGGTGTCTAATTCCATAGCCCCCTAAAAATAGCACCACAGATCAACACTGGATAAAGAAGGTGTATGGTATGCTTGCCTTCATTAGTCTGGCATTGAGGACCTTGGTTCTTGGTATATATATCCAATGATCTCTCCGTCAGGAAGTCATATTGCAGTTTCATAAAAGTTTGTTTAGACCAGATTTGGAAGATTGTGTGCAATTCTGGTCACTCTTTACAGGAAAAATAAGGAGGCTTTGGAGAGGGTGCTGAAGAGATTTACCTGGATGCTGCTTAAACTAGATATCAGCCATAAGGAGAGATTGGAGAAACTTGGATTGTTTTTTCTCCGGAGTGTTGGAGGTTTGGGGTAGACCTTTTGGAAGTTTATAAAATGATGAGAGGCCTAAATGGATTAAACAGTCAAAACCTTTTATCCCAGGCTGGAAATGTCAAATACCCGAGGCCGTAGCATCCACCTTGAGCTGCAACACACAGATATGTCCACATTGTATGAATGGGAATCATTCAGATGTAAAATGATGCAAGTTCAGAGCCAACATGTTACACTGAGTGTAGAGGGCATGAACAGCAAATCCATGGAATCCAGGTTATTAAGGGATATTGCGGACTGGGTGAAGAGATAAAGAGAAGAATATGGCCATGTATAGGGAAGTGGAAAAAGGAATGCCATTCAGTTATATAGTAAATGTAGGGGGGAGAGGTACATACAAAAAATATAGCAATGCGAAGAGGAGGCACGGAATATCACTGGTGGCCAAGATTAAGGAAAATCTCTAAGTGTTTTACAGTATATTACGATCAAGAAGAAAACCAGGGAAAGAGTGGATGTGCACTAATCCAACGATGAAAATTTGTGCTTGCGGCTGGAGAAAGTGTGTGAGGCGTTGAATGAAAATTTCTCACCTGCACGTACTCAGGAGAAGGACACTGTGGTGGTATAATTCGAGGAATGACATGGTGAGGTTCTCGATCATGTTCTCTTCAAACTCAAGCATGGAAGAGGAAGGAAGATGGCACCCAAGAATTTACACGTTATTCAATCAATAGATTGGAAGTACTTACTGATTGAAACTTTGAGTGGAAAATTTAGTGTTAAATTGTTCTATCTCTAATGATTGCTTGCAATAAATCTAGTACCATTATTAACTCGCTCAGACTATATAGAAGCCACCAGGAATGAAAGACTAATTTCCCAGACACTATTATGAGTAATATCCAAGAAAGATTGGCAGTAGACTTGGCACCACTAAATTAAGCAGCCTATATTTTTGTCCAACTCTATTCTGAGAATTTCTTTGGCTCAACAATAACCACGTCCTATCCAGTTCACTGCAGTTATCGGAGCTTCACAGGCAACACCCATGGCTCAAACCCTCAGTTAATTACACACGTCTTGCATCTTCCTTCTTTCCTCCAACATAATGGGCCAACCTTTCCTGCCCCACACTCAATAGGAATTAGAAGATGTTGGCATTCGAACAGAACATCCAGGTTCAGCTATAACAATGTTGGGCACACCATCAATGCTCCATTCATTAGTTTCCACTTCCATTGATAAATGCAAAAAAGTGCTTATTAATGGCTGAGAATAATTGGATTACAAATTTACCATTTATGCAGCAATATCAAGTTTTCTATTATGTAATGGGAGAAATTGATTCTTTGATCATTTACATTGGAAATGCAGTTTTGCACTACATTCGTGGTTAGTGCGTTTGCAGTTAATTTGGCTAAATGTTAATTTCTGTATTTTATTTCTGCATAACAGTACAGAATGGCAAAGTAAACACATTGACATTGCCTGGTTCCAAGTTAAATTACCACTATTACTCATGGCCAAGTGTGAAATACGTTTACCTGTGTGGCTATCTTTAACTTCCAAAGCTGCTAAGTTCACTGTATTGCATGTAAAAGCATTGTTAGCACAAGCATAGAGTTCACTGAGGTTCTTCACCCACAATGGAGTCCCACAGTTCAGCGGCCCGGTGGCTCAGCAGTAGAGTTGCTGCCTTACAGCACCAGAGACTTGGGTTTGATCCTAACTACGAGTCTTGTTTGTACGTTCTCCTCGTGACCGTGTGGGTTTTCTCCGAGTGCTCTGGTTTCCTCCCACACTCCAAAGACGTAGAGGTTTGTTGGTTAATTGGCTTTTGTAAAAATAGTAAATTGTCCGTAGTGTGTTGGATACTGTTAGTGAACGGGGTGGGGTGATCGCTGGTCGGCACGGATTCATTGAGCCAAAGGGCCTGTTTCCACACTAAAGTCTGAAGCACAGTCGGGCTGGCAACTTCAAGAGTGAGCTGGAAAATGATCAATGAACTCAACAACTGCAGTTCCTTCCTACAACAACACTGAACTTCAGCTGAGATTCCGTTGGCAGATATAACTGAGCAGAGAATGCAGAGCAACTATACAGCATAGTACCAACCTCAGGATACATGTATTGAGTGGGTCCATCCCTCACTCAGTACAGTTGGCTCATTCAAATGAAAGGGAGGAGCTGACGACTGGGAGAAATGGTAAATAGCAATTATTGACAACTAAAATGTTTTAAAATCATTTATGTGGACGTGGGTGAGTTTTAATTGTTCAATTTCATTTTTTTAGAGTTTGTAGTTTTGTTCGTTTTTAGCAATAGCTTGCATGTGATTTTTAAACTTTGAAGTTAAATGGCAGCTTTGATAAGCCGGATGAGTGGGGCAGTGCAGCCAGCCACGTGTTCTGGAGGGGCCCTTGCTGCCTTGTAGCCCACCAATGGGCTGCCATCCACTCCTACTGTATTTGAAATGTGCTTTTTCAGTATACAAATCATGACATTGCAATTACATGTTCATTATACAACCTAACACATTCAAACTAAAAGGCTAACAAATACTGTTAAGAGCAAGTTAAAATCTGTGATCACTTTGGGTGTATTTGCATGTACTAAAGCTATGGCAGAGTATTGCTTCACTTACTCCTGGGAATTGTAAGCCACTTGCAGGGCAATTATCTACCATTATGATTCAACCGTGTGTTCTTTCTTATTGATAGGAATAGGCTCAAAGCAGAGTAAATTTTGCATGCAAAAAAATTGGCATCTAGCCTTGCGTAGACTGAAGAGCGAAAGATTAAAATATGCATTGGTTAAGCAAAAAAACACGAACTATTAACATCTTCTCATCCGAAATGGAAGATTGTTAATTTTATTGAAAAGAGATACAAATTGATAATTCTTTTGGCTTAAAAAAAGGGTTAGAAATACAACACAATGCAATACCATAGTGTCAAAAAAGTGGTAATAAGGTGTTGAGAAGCTTACTCATTGCCAGAGAATGTAGTATGTCTGTTGTGAGTATGTCTGTATGTCTGTCTGTTTACCAGTTGTGACTTAGCTGCTAACACTCTTGTACTGATTCAAGAGGTTATGCATTTCAGATCTGCTCCAGCAACGTAGACTGGGAAAATGTTCCTGTGCCAGACCAAGGGAGAATTGCAACAAAGGAAATGCCATTTAATCAGATACGATATTACAATGAGTCTCATCTGCCGTTTCAGGTGGATGTAAAAGATCCATTTAAGGAGAAGCGAGGAATCATGGTGGAAATTCAGTTTAGTTTAGATATATAGTATAGAAACAGGCCATTTAACCCACCGAATCCTCGCCGACCAGTGATCACCTGTACACTAGTTCTATGCTACACACTAGGGACAATTTACAGTAGCCAATTAACTTATAGACCTAAGATAGACACAACAATTTGGAGTAACTCAGCGGGTCAGACAGCATCTATATTTAAGAGGGAGTTAGATGTGGCCCTTGTGGCCAAGGGGATCAGAGGGTATGGAGAGAAGGCAGGTACGGGATACTGAGTTGGATGATCAGCCATGATCATATTAAATGGCAGTGCAGGCTCGAAGGGCCGAATGGCCTACTCCTGCACCTAATTTCTATGTTTCTATGTTTCTATCTCTGGAGAAAAGGAATAAGTGAAGTTTCGGGTCAAGACCCTTCTTCAGACTAGACCCGAAACATCACCTATTCTTTTTCTCCAGAGATGCTGTCTGACCCGCTGAGTTACTACAGCTTTTTGTGTCCATCTTTGGTTTAAACCAGTATCTGCCGTTCCTTCCTGCACACAACTTACAAACCTACATGTCTTTGGAATGTGGGATGTGTGATGTCTTTAGAATGTGTGAGGAAACTGGAGCATCCAGAGAAAACCCATTCAGTCACAAAGAGAATGACCAGACAGCACCCATAGGCAGGATCAAGTCAAGTCAAGTCAAGTCAAGTCAAGTTTATTTGTCACATACACATACGAGATGTGCAGTGAAATGAAAGTGGCAATGCTCGCGGAAAAACAAAACAACCAAACAAATTATAAACACAATCATAACACACCTATTATTTTTACATAATAAATAATAGAAGGAAAAACGTTCTGTACAGTTAGTCCCTGGTGAGAAAGGCGTTTACAGTCCGAATTGCCTCTGGGAAGAAACTCCTTCTCAACCTCTCCGTTCTCACTGCATGGCAACGGAGGCGTTTGCCTGACCGTAGCGGCTGGAACAGTCTGTTGCAGGGGTGGAAGAGGTCTCTCATGATTTTGTTTGCTCTGGAGTTGCACCTCCTGTTGTATAGTTCCTGCAGGGGGGTGAGTGAAGTTCCCATAGTGCGTTCGGCCGAACGCACTACTCTCTGCAGAGCCTTCTTGTCCTTGGCAGAGCAATTCCCGAACCAGCTGGTAATGTTCCCGGACAAGATGCTTTCCACCGCCGCTGCGTAGAAGCACTGGAGGATCCTCGGAGACACTCTGAATTTCCTCAATTGCCTGAGGTGGTAAAGGCGCTGCCTTGCCTTACTCACCAGTGCTGAGGCGTGTGATGACCATGTCATATCCTCAGAGATGTGGACTCCCAGATATTTAAAACAGTTCACCCTATCCACAGGATCCCCATTTATACTCAATGGAGTGTACGTCCTCGGATGATGTGCCCTCCTAAAGTCCATGATCAGCTCCTTCGTTTTTTTGATGTTCAAGAGGAGGCTGTTCACCTGGCACCAGAGTGCTAGATCAGCCACCTCCTCCCGGTAGGCCCTCTCATCATTGTCTGAGATCAGGCCCACCACCACAGTGTCATCAGCAAACTTAATTATTGAATTGGAGCTGAACCTAGCCACACAGTCATGTGTGTACAGGGAGTACAATAGGGGGCTGAGGACGCAACCCTGGGGCGATCCTGTGCTCAGGGTGAGGGACTTCGATGTATTCCCTCCCATCTTGACTACCTGGGGCCTGGCGGTGAGAAAGTCCAGGACCCAGGCACACAGGGAGGTGTTGAGCCCCAATTCCAGTAGCTTCCCGGCCAGTCTGGTGGGGACTATCATGTTGAAGGCTGAACTGTAGTCTATGAACAGCATCCTCACGTATCCCCCCTTCTGGCTGTCCAGATGGGAGAGAGCGGTGTGCAAGACCTGGGATCATACGTAGGTCTCTGACGCTGTAAGGCCACAACTCTACCACTGCATCACTACGCTACCCTTAATTTACCTCTCATCGGCTTTCAGATAAAAAGATTATCCAGCTGTGGGTAAACCGCTGGCTGGAAAACCTTGCTGTATTGCCAATGCGATTCAACCTTTACAACAGTGCCAATACTTCACAAACGCCCATTGGGTTTGAAGTGCTTTTGGATGTCCTGCATTCCAAAAAACACTACATAAATACAAGCCTTTCTAGTTTTTAAAACAGAGTAATTGGAATTTGAATGGAAATGTTATGGACGAGCAGAGGCATTTGGAGGTTCAGCAAAAGACAATAAGGCATTAAAGCCATAAAAAGATGCTTCACTAGGTTTTACAGTAGGTGCTACAGAAGATAATTCTCGAGACTAAATAGTAATTGATTAAAATCTTAGTAAGGTAGTGGTTTGAATATTGTGTGTCGTTTTGAGCTTTATGTTTCCAGAATGAATTTGAGGAATTGCTAGAATTATTCAACTGAGTAGTTGGAAATGTTTCGCTTCCATGGCGGCACAGCTGGCTGAGCTGCTGCCTCAGCGCCAGAGACCAAGGTTCGATCCTGACCTCGGGTGCTGTCTGTGTGGATTATACACGTCCTCCCTGTGACCACATGGGTTTCTTCTGGGTGCTCCGGTTTCCTCCCACATCCCATTGTAGGTGGAATGGCCTATGAAAATAGCCCCTAGTAGGTAGAGAGTGGATGAGGCTAAATAACACAGAACTAGTGTGTGAATTGGTGATTGATGGCCAGTGCGGAGACAGTGGGCCGAATGGCCGGTTTCCATGCTTATCTTTCAATCAATCATTCAAAACTATTTGAGGTATTTACAATATACACAAGCAACCAAAGATGACAGAATCGGAAGCAAACAACAAAATGCTGAAGAAAATCAGCAGAAAATCATAGAGAGAGATCTAGAAGAAAGGTCTTGACCTGAAACATCACCCATTCTTTCTCTTCAGAGATGCTGCTTGGCCCGCTGAGGTACTCCGGCATTTTGTGTCTAACTTCAGTACAAGTACGTAGTTCCCTGAACGTGACATTACAGGTAGATAGGGTGGTCAAAAAGGCTTTTGGACCATTTCCTTATTCAGTTAATGTATTGAGTATGGAAGTGGGGATACTATGTTGTACAGCACATTGGTGAGACTGCATTTGGAGTATTGTGTTGCGTTTTGGAAGGATGTCATTAAGCTGGGAAGAGTGGAGAGAAGATTTATGAGGATGTTACCTAGACTCAAGGGTCTGAGCTACAGTGAGAGGTTGGGCAGGCTAGCACATTATTCCTTGGAGCGCAGAAGGCTGAGGAGTGATCTTATAGAGGAGTATAAAATGATGAGGGGAATAGACAGTGAATGCAGAAAGCCTTTTGCCCAGAGTAGGGAAATCAAGAACCAGAAGATATCGGTTTAATGTGAGAGGGAAAAGATTTAATAGGAATCTGAGGGGCAACTTTTTCACACATAGGCTGGTGGGTATATCAATCAAGCCAGAAGAGGTGGCTGACGCAGTTAATATGACAACATTTAAAAGTTATTTACACAGACACTTGGATAGAAAAGGTTTAGAGGGATATATGCCAAACATGGGCGAATGGGAGCAGCTTAGTTTGGATATCTTGGTCAACATAGACAAGTTGGGCCAAAGGGCCTGTTTCCATGCTGTATGACAATGACTCTATGCTTCTCAACCTGTTCTTCCCACAGTTTGTTTTTTCACTCTAAAGAAGGAATGATTACATTTAAGTCTGAGAGCAGGAACCAACATATTTTATAAAGGGTTGCAAATGTATTAAATGCACTATTACAATTAGCGAGTGAACAAACTCCATGTCAGTGCTTTGGAATTGGTTAACAAGGTGGTTGGTGGATACATGTATAAGAGAATTGGGAATAGCATGGAGTCATGTAATTAAACCTTGTGCTTGTATATGTGGGATGTATATGCTTGTACAATGTGTATGTATTGTAAGTCTATTTGTTAAAAAACTATATCATTTTTTTTGTTTACTTAATATACACATTTTCTATTTGTGAACTAATTTGTAAAATAATTATCAGTTTTGCTGAGCAGGAAATCGTAAATATAATTGCAGTTGGTATATTGCAGTAAAAAAATTACAGCTAACTTTACATTAAGCAAAGACACAAAGTATCACCGAACAAAGCCAGGTAGAGGAATCCAGTTGCAGAATGACCATTAAATGGTGGTTATATATTTTTGCAATTGTACAGTCGCTATATCTTTTAAAAATGCAATGTTATTGTCTATTCCTACATTTTGGAATAAAAAATTGGAATGAAATGAAAGTCAGTGAAGGAAAGTGTTTTGGGCAAATCTTCATATTTGCCAGATATCACTAACAGCAATTTTCTTCCAGTTACAGCAAATGTGGCCTTAGTTCTATATCCAGAAATTATTTTGCACCAGTCAACCTATATCTTTTCAGGGTAGAGGTGCTGATGATGTATCAATTATAAAGCACTGTGTTCTGGATACAGACTGGTTTTATAACGAGCAATGCAATATTGCTTTCACTGCTACTGGACACAACTGACTCTTTGTCTATCGCTCGTCTGTGGGACAAGTCCTCAGAACAAATTGCCTTAGCATCCAGAGATGAAAAGTGGCCCTATCATTTAGCATAATTATTGCTATTCAATCTTTCTTTTCATAATAGAGACACGGGGGCTGGTACATTGTGCCTAGCGTTGCTCTGTCCTCGCTTTTGCTGCAAACAGGCTTGTTGTCTGAGAATTTCCAAGTCAAGTGGCATGAGATAATTGAACTGGGACCAACTTGACCCTAAGAAGCAATAGACTATGAATAAAATCTCAGGTGAAATCGCAAATGTTGGTGTCGCTGCACTTAAGCTTCAGTCCATTTAAATTTAATGCTAAAATACAAAGTCAAGATTTGTGCGAGCTGCAATGCAATTTTTAAACATTCTAATAGTTTGGTTATTTCAAGAAAGCAATGCATTCATTAGAAATAAAATCTATAACAGCGAACACAAATATTCAATTCTCGTAGATGCAGATTGTAGAAAGGCATCAAAATTACTCAAGGCTGCAATCACAAGCTGGTCTAAAAGGTAATGAGAACTGATTGAACTTCAATATTAAAGGGGAAAAAATATTGATGAATAACATAGGATTAGGGGTAAAGGTTATGACTCTTGAAACAAAGAGGAGTGTCATTGGCATATAAAGTAATCATATGAAAGATGGCAAGTTATAAAAAGGTCACAGTGTCACAGCGTGAATAAGGTCCAATGTGTAAAGACCCGATAGCATTTATTAAATTAAAATGGATGATGGACGTGTTGCTTTGCACCTTTGCGTTTGCAAGAAAATATTTATTGTGTTAATAATCTGTGAAATCTTACTGATCTTTGTTCCATGATATTGACAACAGCCACAATGCATAAGCACCAATAAAATCATTAAACAAAAGGCAGTAGTTGACCACTCAATCTCATTATGGCAGAGTCCCATTAATGGCAGTAAGCATTCAGAGTTTCAAACTACGGGCAATTCGTCATTCCAGCTTAAAGTCTGAGGACTAAATTAATAGCATTAAAATCCAACTAAACCAATAGATATGGTCCTAGCCTTTCACAGAAAATTCACAGATATCCAGTAAGGATTAAAAAAAATGCTATCAGCAAATCAAAGGCTTGAAATTTGCAGCACAATTCATCTCCATTGGTTTCATTGCTGGTCCCCCAATACTGTTTCAAAAGTAAGCTTAGGTTATTTACATGTTTTTTTACAATCTCAAGAATTATCGAGGCATGTTGTAGCCGATTAAATATTTTTTAACATAATTGTTGCAATACGACGATCAATTTGCACACTGCTGTAACTGAACTCAGTCCTGGCGAACTCTTATATTGTGAGATAATGACAAGGTATCAGAGGTCTGAATAAGATGAGCACCTAGTCAGACTTCAGGTGAGAAACATATAGAAACATAGAAAATAGGTGCAGTAGTAGGCCATTCGGCCCTTCAAGCTAGCACCGCCATTCAATTTGATCATGGCTGATTTGGGAAGATCACCAAGCATACTGCAAAACAAGGACATCTTTGTGTGTCTGCTTGCCATGCCTTCTGCTGCCTCTCCCCTCTTTGTTTCTACCTCACATTAATACTTTTCTTTGTATCTAATGATAAGCTTCTGTTCTCCCTGTTTTGAACACATGTCACATAGGGTGGCACGGTGTCGCAGCGGTAGAGTTGCTGCCTTACAGCGCTTACACCGCCAGTGACCCGGGTTCGATCCTGACCACGGGTACTTGTCTGTACGGAGTATGGACGTTCTCCTCGTGACCGCGTGGGTTTTCTTCGAGATGTTCATAAGCCATGGATGCAGAATTAGAATTGAATCTACTATGCTATTCAATCGTGGCTGATCTATCTTTCCCTCAGCCCCATTCTCCTGCTTTCTCTCCATAACTCCTTATTATTAAGAATTTGACAATCTCCACTTTAAAGATACCAAATGACTTAGCCTCCACAGCTGTCCGTAGCAATGAATTCCACAAATTCACCACCCTGTCTAAATAAATTCCTCCTCATCTCTTTTTTCCTAAAGGTACATCCTTTTATTTTTTGGAGGAAATAAATCTAAACTATATTTAAAAACATTGAGCAAAAAAAAAGTCACAATCTGTGTTTTGTTTGGAAAAATCCATCTATGGCAAGTGGAGACACAGAGACGTCGGATGCTGGAAACTGAAGCGACAATCTGCTGGAGGAACTCAGCAGCATCTGTGCTGGGGATGGGTGAAGGAATTGTTGATATTTTGCGTCAAAATTGTGCATCGAGGCTAAGAGTGGAGATGGATATAGTCTATTGTCTATTGTATGTTAGTGTGTATAAAGAGGAGAGTGTGAGTGGTAGGATAGGGACCAGTAGATAATTGGTGGACTGAGATGCGATGAAGGAGGATAGAGGAAGGTTGGAGAGGGGGAGTTGGCTCCCACTGTCCTTCACATACCAGTATCTACCTTCACCACCCTCAGTCGTGACGCAGTGTTTCTTTAGTATTTGTTACCTCAGAGGGCACAGTATTGACATTCACATTATCACATTCCACTCTTCATTTTTGTTCCTCTCTTTCTTAGCTGTGCTAAGATCATATCCATCCCACAACCTGCCTATAGACAATAGACAATAGGTGCTGGAGTAGGCCATTCGGCCCTTCGAGCCAACACCACCATTCAATGTGATCATGGCTGATCATCCGCAATCAGTACCCCGTTCCTGCAATCAGTACCCCATATCCCCTGACTCCGCTATATTTAAGAGCCCTATCTAGCTCTCTCTTGAAAGCATCCAGAGAACCTGCCACCCTCTGAGGCAGAAAATTCCACAGACTCACCACTCTCTGTGAGAAAAAGTGTTTCCTCGTCTCCTTTCTAAATGGCTTACTCCTTATTCTTAAACTGTGGCCCCTGGTTCTGGACTCCCCCAACATCCGGAACATGTTTCCTGCCTCTAGGGTGTCCAAGCCCTTAACAATCTTATAGGTTTCAATTAGATCCCCTCTCATTCTTCTAAACTCCAGAGCATTCAAGCCCAGCTGCTCCATTCTCTCAGCATATGACAGTCCCGCCATCCCGGGAATTATAGCAAGTATACGCTGCACTCCCTCAATAGCAAGAATATAGCTCAGTAGATCTGTATGGATTTTGTAAATTCTCCCCGTGACCGCGTGGGGTTTTCTCCGTGATCTTTGGTTTCCTCCCACTCTCCAAAGACGTACAGGTTTGAAGGTTAATTGGCTTAGTATAAATGTAAATTGTCCCTAGTGTGTGTAGGATGATGTTCGTGTGCGGGGATCACTGGTCAGTGCTGATTCGGTGGCCGAAGGGCCTGTTTACGTGCTATATCTCTAGAAAAATACAAAGGCTCGCATGACGAATGCGAAAGAGTATAAAATTATATTGTCCATGCCAAATTGATATTTTCGAATGATTAAAACACTTGAGTAGCTCAGTAGATCCTTGATTTTAACACAGAAATTGAACACCAGGAATGAGAGTTATTCGGATTCTATAGTGATCAGGGCATTTGAAAACAGGATGATAATCTGGATGTGTTGCAGGGTTCATCTATGATGTAATTCAGTGGTGTATAATATTTTTGTGAGACGGCCGGAATGATAATCTGACATATGTGTCTGAGGGTTTGAACACAACTTCCTGAGAGATCCTTGGTGGTGTCAGTTTGGTTCATCATTATTCCTCATGGAAAGTCTGCCCACTGAACCTGCCACAGGTTAGACCGTGCAATTTCAGGGTCTCCGCTGATTCCATTGCAGAGGAACTGCTCTGTGGGAAATTGTATGGTGCAGGAAATCTGCATTTTCTGTCTATTGAATTAACTTAAATGTACTTAATTTAATTATTTGTAGGAATTTTATGATATTAGGATCGACTATTTTTTTTCAGGACGCTTTAATTGTTAAACATTTTTTGATAGCCTCAGAGTGAATTGCAACAAAAGTAAAGCCCTTTGGCAACTAGGCTGACTGACCCTTGGGTCTTCCTGCTGTCAGGTTTGATTTGTTTAGTTTAGAGATACAGCGCGGAAACAGGCCCTTTGGGCCATCAAATCCGCGCCGACCAGCGATCCCCGCACACTAACACTATCCTACACACTAGGGCCAATTTACAATTATATCAAAGCCAATTAACGTACAAAACTGCACGTCTTTGGAATGTGGGAGGAAACCGGAGCACCCAGAGATAACCCGCGCAGGTCACAGGGAGAACGTACAAACTCCGTACAGACAGCACCCGTAGTCAGGATGGAACCCGGGTCTCTGGCGATGTAAACCAGCAACTCTGCCACTGTGCCTCCGTGCTGACCTGTGTAAATGTGATTACGTGAGGCTGCTGGGAATATGTTTTGGAGAAGCTGAGGCATGTGCCAAAGCCCTGTGTAGTACAGAGTCAGGGTGAAGCTAAAACTGGGATACAGGAACAATTCTCCCCCTCAGTTGCACAGAAGAGATTCCATTGTCATCAGGTGCGATGTATAGTCCATGTTGCTGTGCATGATGGAGGTTATGTCAACCAAGTTTCTAAATGGCTTGTGGTCACAGACACATTTTGTATCGTTTTCCAGAGAAAAGCGGGAAAATGCATTCAATGTGACCTCACCCCGATGGCAACCTTAGCTGTAACAATCTACACTGAAATTCCAGGAGGCAGGCAACAAGTGTCCCTATCTGCTGAGGTTCGATCGTCTCTGTGTGACAAAAATGGGCCTAGCCATGTATCTGCAGAATGTCCCAATTACTGTGGATTGTCCCTTGCCACAAACTAGATGCAGAAGAACAACCTTGACCTCAGGCAGTGGTCTGCAAGGAATGTCCTTGAGACGCTGTGGGAACAGGAGATGGTGGAACCTAATGAAAGATTTTTCCAATGAAACCGTTTAAGTCATTTGATAAAATGCTTCACATACAATACTGACAAATAATCACCAAGGCCTCATGTGTCTCACAGTGAGAAGGACTCTTCCATGTGAGATCTTCATACACTGTTGTAGTGTCAGCGCCAATGTATGCTGCCCTTGAGAAAGCTGTAGTGGGGTGTGAACATCACCCATATCCTCCTGCTTTCATAAGTTCATTAGTCACAGGAGCAGAAGTTGTCCATTTGGCCTATCAAGTCTACTCCAGCATTTAATCATAGCTGATCTATCTTTCCCTCTCAATCCTATTATCTTTTTATAGATATGTATATAGCGCCGCAGAACTGTGCACCTTATCCCCCCCCCCCTTTGTTTTGTTTTTGATTAATTACATTTCTGCACTGAGTAGGAGCTGCTTTTAATCTCATTGTACATGTGTATAGTGACAATAAAATAGCATTCATTCATTCATTCATTCAATCATTCATTCATTCATCATTCATTCATTCATTCATCATTCATTCATCATCATTCATTCATTCATTCATCCATTCATTCATTCATTCATCCATTCATTCATATCCCACCAAGACACCCTTACCTTTCAAGTATCTATCACTCGCTTTAAAAAATACCCAATGACTTTGTTTCCACAGCCGCCTTTGTGTACATCAGGAAACATCTACAATTAGATCAATATTATTTTGAGTTGAGAAGATCGAGGAATGATCATATTGCAACATTCAAGATTCTAAAGGGGCATGACAGAGTAAATATCCAGAGTTTCCACCAGTGAGAAAACCTCAAACGAGCAGGTCATAATTACAAGATTCAGGGTGATCATTAAAAAACGAAGGTACATTGGAACTCCTACTCCGAAAGTGTGGCAAATCTGTGAGATGTTCTATCCCGGCTATTTAAAGAGGAAAAATATACATTTTGGAGAGGACAGGGAACTGTAACAGAAAGCAAAATGTGGTCTGAGGCAGATCAGTCATGAGCAGATCGAATGGCAGAGCAGGCTTGAAGGGCTGAAGGGCCTGCTCCTATACCTATTTTCTTGCAATCTTATATCTGTATTTCTACACAGGAATTTGTACTCTACAGCAGGGGTTGACAACCTTTTTCATCCCGTTTACCCCTGGCAACTTTACTTGCACATAACAATGTTATTTCACTTACTTATGAACAACTAATGATGAACAGTATACCAGAACCAAACACAGTCAGTCAATTGCACAGAAAAATGTGTACAAATCCAGAATCAACAAATTTACCCCCTGGGTAGGCAAAATTTACCCATAGGGGTAAATTTACCCCAGGTTGGGAACCCTTGCTCTACAGGAAGATGTACGGAGGCAAACACCAGCTGTTGCTGGAAGACCATTGACCTAGTTTCAATGAAATTGTTGAAGTCATTTGATAAAATGCTTCATCAGCAAAATTCTCAAACAAATACCAAGGTTTCATATGTCTGTTGATGGGAAGGATTCTGGTGTGATCAAATCTGAGTGATTTTCTACTGCAAAGAGGTGTTTGTTGTGGACAGCCACACTCTGTCATTCAGGACAATGTGCTGAGGAATGCACTGAGGTCTGGTGCAACCACTGCAAAGGCTTGGTGGAGAAAGACCACAAGTAAAGGTCTTGCTGCCATTGCACAATGTGGACTACGAATCATGTAAAATACTGCCACACTCGTTTTTCAAGGAATGCATGAAAAAGGAAAAGTAAGGAATGGATTCAAATGTATGAAAATCAATACAAATGGAAGGCATGAAACACTGTGGGTCACCGGAGTTTGCAGCATCCCTGGAAAACATAGATAGATGACTTTGCATGTCAGGACCCTTCTTCAGACTGATTGCAGTGGATAGTGGAAAATAAAGCTGGAAAAGAGTAGGGGCAGGCCAGCTATAGGTAAACTTCAGTTTATAACTGGAGCTTGTTGACAAAGTCTGGATACAGGTAGGAGCGATAAATAAAGCTGCCGATGGAAATATGTAGGGGCAGGCCAGGGGTAAAGGTGCAAACCACAGGGGAGATGGGGACGGTGGGAAGGTTTATAATTGGCAGCTTGAATTTGGACAAAGGATCTGCATTTGGAAAGAGGGATGAATATTCAGCAAACAGGTAGGAGTGTTTCATAAATAACGAGGACCACAAAGTTGTTGCGAATTATGTAAACTCCATGGATTTTAGTAGGGCCGTAGATATAGTCTACATGGACTTTAGTGGGGAATTTTACTTCGGAGTCACATGAGTGACTACGTGAAGAACCCCATACAGCCGCACGTGCGTCATTAAACTCCTCCAGCGGGTAAGAGGTAAGTTTAAAACCGGTTTTGTTTCCTTGCAGGAAGGTCAGAGGCTTCCAGGGTTTCGAGGACCGGGAGGGGCTGTAGGCTTGGGGTGACGCCGGGAAGGGATAGCTTGTTACGGGTTGGCAAGTTCGCTGACAGGATGAGTGGAATTCTGAGCGATAGTCAGGACGCTGGGGTTCCCAGGGGATCAGTGCATTTGGAAAGACATAGAGGGTTCCCTAATTCAGTAGTAATATTCAGACCCTGGTGTCCCCAGGAAAGGGGTAGGGCCAGCCCTGGTGCCGGTTTTCCCTCTGGCAATATATATGGACGCTGGGATTCCCGGGGGAGGGGAAATCCAGCAGCAATGCAGTGCCCAGACCGCAGTGGTCCCCGAGATATGGGGTAAACCGACCAAAGTGGTCAGCCCTGGTGCCGGGAGGGTTCCCGTCCGGTAAAGTGAACAATGTGGAGGTTGGCCAGGATGGAGCCCTATTGAGAGGAGGTTCAAGCTAGATACACTCTAACAGCAGGAGTTGTGTCAGTGCGGGACTATGGGAGAGTCCGCGCCAGCAGCAGGGCTGCTTAAAGGTGATGCTGAGTCTATGGCAGTGTTGGGCAGATGGGAGAGCCCATGCCAGCAGCGCCTTGTAACAGGGCTGCTTAATGGGGATGCCGAGTCTATGGCAGGGGCTGCTTAATGTCTCCCTTAGAGAGGAGGAGAACATGCTGGGTCAGTGTAAATCTGATGCCGAGGCTGAGGGTATAGCGTGGAGCATACCTCAAGGGATGAAGGGCACGTCAGAGGTATGATTCCTGGCAGCAAGGTTGCCATCCCAACACAATGCAGTGAACACCGCTATCAGGGGACGTTAGAGCCACCCGCCGAATCTTCTATTCAGGTAAGACCTATTCCACAGGCAAAATCTGAAGGACGAAGCATAAGCTGTTGGACCAATTAGGCCAACAACGAGCAAGGCTTCATAGTTTCGGGGACAACGCACCCCACGGCTTGATCGGCGGTAAGCGGTTCACTGAAGCTGGTAGCAGCATGAAAGCTGACCAGAGTTACTTTACAACTAAGTGACCACGAACAAGTTGGTAAGATTTACAATTGGTTGTACAATACACAAATGATTGAGACATTGTCGTTTACTCAGAGGCATTTTAACCAGGTTAAACTGGACATTACTAGTATTCCAAGAAGGTTGGAATTTGGCCAGGAGTGTGTTGAGCCAGGTTCAGTATTTTAGCCAGGTTGCCTTCGAGACAGGCTCGGAGATATGGGGAATTGTCTTTCAAGGTAAGGTCAGAATTATGACAAGAGTTGTCTTGGGACATGTGAGAATTATCGGGATCGGGTCAGAGTTGCCGTTCAGGGCAGACACGAAATGATGGCAGGTGTGGCCTGTTTATTATGAAAGAAGGGTGATCAAACTAATTTCATAGGGTTTTCCATGTACAATGATCATCAGAGATATTTGAAGGCATTGCTATGATGAGGCAATTTAACAGTATGATGACAATAAATTATACAAAGGACTACTCAGAGTTCAAAAACCCTTGTGATGTATTGTCTGGATTATATTTTGATGCTGTATTTGGCTAAAATCCACTGTTTCAGTCTCAAGCTACTTGAGAAATTGGGCTCCTCTATCCAGTTAAATGAAGTTGTTATCAAATGGATACTTGGCCTGCGACTCCGCCCTGGGCAACAGATTGGAGTCAATAGAAACTTGGAACAGCCTTGTTGTTATAAAACAGTTTTCTATTCATTAGACTAACTGGCAATGTAATAGATGTGATGCAGCTGTGCAAGTGGGAGAACTGACAGCATGCTTAATGGCAAACTATAAAGGGCCATGAGGGTCATTGATAACACACCTTTGCTATTACCAGCTGAAGCTACTAAAGTCATTATGATGCACAAACAGTATTCAGCATTGCTCCAGTATTTGATCAATAAATATGTAATTATATTGCAAAATGATGCTAATGGCCTAAGGTGGGAAAATGCGAATGTCATCTCTAGTTGGAGGTGCAGGAGATTTGCATGAGTTATTAACTTCAGTTATTGGTATCAACTATCTATAGACCCTAAGTGCATTTTATGGGTTAAAGAGTAATTGAGCGAATATGCAGAGCTGCATGCTCAACTTCATGTTGGTACACTATGATGGTGGCATATGATAAGCACGGGGGGCGGGGCGGGGGAGTGCAATCAAGTAAAAGAATCCTGTAATAGGTACATAATCTCATTTGCCACTGGAGTATCATTAAGTACATATCAATGACAACACAGAATGGGTTTTGGACCACACCGTATTTATGAAATTATGATTCAATGCAACATCAAATATAGAAGGCACACAAAAATGCTGGAGAAACTCAGCGGGTGCAGCAGAATCTGTGGAGTGAAGGAAATAGGCAACGTTTCGGGCCGAAACGTTGCCTATTTCCTTCGCTCCATAGATGCTGCTGCACCCGCTGAGTTTCCCCAGCATTTTTGTGTACCTTTGATTTTCCAGCATCTGCAGTTCCTTCTTAAACACCGAATATAGATATGTTTTCATGCTAAATCACAAGTTGTAAAAATGTGTGGCATAACAGTGGCAAAAGATACATTCTTGCTAAAAGCAGGAGGAATGGTCTTTTATGTCTTCCTCCATTTTCCTTTATGAGTCGGGTCTTGAAATAAAGTAATCAAGAGCCTGCTTTAGGTTCCAGCTGTGGGATTGGCACATGCAGTTTGATTCCCGATTTGTCGGGAATAGTAATAATGCAACCTTATATGCTTATTTTAAACGTAACTTGCTGGTTCAGCCTGTGGCTTGGGAAATCAGCCGTTGCATGATAAAAATCAATTTATGTTCTACAGATTCTCAATAGACTGCTTACAACTTGGGTTGTCACACCTATTTCTTGTATTTATTCACTGCTGGAATAGTACCAAAAAGCAGTACTTTGCTTCTTCAGAAGATGGGAAGCGTTTGTTTAATGCTCGTGTTACATTCAAAATGGTACAGATTCTGAGCTATTGCAGTTCATTTTAAATGGTCTTTGACAATATTGAGGTATAGGGTCATTAACTGTGCCGAGGTGCTTTCCATCAGACTTACTGCATCAAACGAGGTCCACTTTGTTGGTTTCACCTCGGATATCGAGTTAGTAAAGGATATCTTTAACACAAGTTTTTACAGGACAAGTACAATGCAGTATGGGAGGATGACATTGTGTTAACACTATTTCACCAGGGGTTTCCAGCTACATTCTTGGCTTTGATCGGACCTCATTAGGTAGTTATCCTCCTGGCGCTGGTTTAGTGCAACAGGTCACTCGCTACATAATTGCAACAGTACAGGATGATTACATCTGTAAATAATATGCATAGTATTTTATGCTATAATTTATTTAAGCAGAGCAGTAGGGGTGTCAGATCTCAAAATAGTTCAAGGCATACCCAGGGACCTTTCGTTATGTGAGGGCACACATATACAACAATACGTCAAGGTCACCAAGAGCCTTCGAGACTCTGAGCTAACTATGATTGTTAGTTACTAAAAACGTTATAAGAACGTATCTGCTCAGATCTTGCCAGGTGTTAAAACATAGTTGAGTTATGCAGGAGTAGATACTGATCCAGATCTCACTCCACCAGCGCTGCCATAACAGCAGCAGCAAGGGTTAATTATGTTCCGCTGGACCACATCCTAACGGCTGTAGCATGGTCAAACTAACTAATTTTCAAACATTTTATAATAACCCGTTGCCAGACCAGGGGTATTTCTCAACTTTATTTTACGTTCTGTTATAGGTTCCATCCGGATGAGAGATATGACTATTGTTATTATTTATTTAACAGCATCAGCATGTTTAAATCTATGTCATGACTGTATGCATTATGAATGTTTTCCCTCATTTGTCAATGGGGCAGTTGTGGTTGTGTAGACTTGTTTCTCATGGCATGAAATCACAGAGCTTTGAAATCTTCACGTAGTCACTTGCGTGACTCCGAAGTAAAATAGTAAGATTAAATGAGAACTTACCAGTTTGTAGTTTGATCTTTATTTTATGAGGAGTTACGATGAGGGACTACGTGCCCTCCACTCCCAGCCCTCGTAAAGGTCATCTGGTAGTTCTAGTCTTCTTTCATCTTACTATTATACTTCAGTCACTATTATCTGTGATTTCACACCGCTGCTTTCAAGATTGACGCACGTGCGGCTGTACGGGGTTCTTCACGTAGTCCCTCAATGTAACTCCTCATAAAATAAAGATCAAACTTCAAACTGGTAAGTTCTCATTTAATCTTACTAGCATACATGGTCAAGATGGAAATTAAAAATGAATGTGACCAGGTCCTCCATGGTAGACCTCCATCCGAATGGTGAGATCATATGGGATTCAAAGAAGGCCAGCCGATTAATACAAAATTGGCTTGGTGAAAGGGATCAGAGGGGGGTAGTGGAGGGATGTTTCTCAGATTCGAGGCCCGTGACAAGTGGTGTGCGGCAGGGATCGATGCTGGGTCCCCTGTTGTTTGTCATGTATATTAACGATTTGGATTGGAATGAAGGTGGCATCATTAGTAATTTTAAGGATGGCACCAAAATTGGTGGTCTGGTGGACAGTGAAGCAGGTTGTCTACGGATACAACAGAATCTAGGTCAGCTGAAGATGTGGCAAAGAATTGGCAGATGGAATTGATCTTGGTCAAATCCGAAGTGATGCAATTTGGGGAGTTAAACCAGGGAAGGACTTAAACAGTGAATGACCGGACGCTGGAGTTGTACAGAGAGAGCTTGGATGCTGGTACACTGTTCCTTGAAGGTGGTGGCACAGCGAGACATAACGGTGAAAAAGGCAAATTACACACTTGCCTTCACCTGAGGGGGAATTGAGAACTAGAGTTGGGATGGCATGTTCCTGTTGTGCAGGATATTGGTGGGACTATGAATTATCTGAACATATGATCATGTTGGTGGGTGCCTCACTTTAAGTGTTGTGTGTCACTGAGTTATAATACCACAGAAGGAGGCCACACAGCTTATCAAGTCCATGTTCGCTTCCTCTAGCTGAATCCCATCAGTCCCATCAATCCCCTCGACTCTATCCTCTTTGGTCCTGCCAGTTTATTTCAAGCAAGTGTGGATTTGCAGCGAAATGTGGATTTGTTTTTCTCTCACATGCGACCGACAGGACATCTGCTGCAACTCGCCACTTTTGAGCCTGAGCAGTGCCAGGTGGCTTAGATGTCTACCTGAATGCCAAGTAGCCTAGAGAGGTAGCAGCTTCCACAAAGAGTTGGTGGGGGATTCCACTCATGTACCCGTGAAGCTCGGGGTGGCATCTTTGCACCTCCCACCTCCACAACAATTACATGCACGTATGTTTCTAAGCATCCCTGCCTCACATCTGACACATCCTTTAAAACAATTTTACAGCACTCCCCTGTAGATCAGGGGCAGCATGGTGGCGCAGTGATAGAGTTGCTGCCTTACAGCGCTTGTAGTGCCGGAGACCCGGGTTCGATCTCGACTACGGGTGCTGTCTGTACGGAGTTTGGACATCCTTCCCGTGATGGCGTGGGTTTTTTCCGAGATCTTTGGTTTCTTCCCACACTCCAAAGACGTACAGGTATGTAGGTAAATTGGCTTGGTAAATGTAAAAAAAATGTCCCTAATGTGTGTAGTATAGTGTTAATGTGCAGGGATCGCTGGTCGGCGCGAGGGCCGAAGGGCCTGTTTCTGCGCTGTATCTATAAATTCTAAACTACACCACACCACAAAATTGTATTTGTGCTTTAAGGGTATGAAAAGACTGCAGTTTGCAAACAACAATGAGGTGTGGAATTAAGTGAGTGGCTTGGCTTCCAGTGTAAAAAGGACTGTAAACAGTGAAAACTGGCGGATTCGTTCACCACAGCTATTTTAACACTGCTACGCTCGCAATTCCATGAGATGGCATAATTAAAATCAGTGGTTTGCTGTCTTATGATTGGAAGGAAAATAAATGTTCAAGTGTACATCTGCATTGAGAAGTGTGGAGTTAAAACAATTAAGGCTTACCATCGCAATGCCTCCTTGACTATTAACCCATTCGTCTAATGTTTTATTTTAACAAAGCCTTTCCTTGGCCCAACCTGAAACACAAATATACAATATACAATATTTTATTACATGTCATTTGCACCTCAGTGAGGCTCAAACGAAACTCCGTTTCCACAGCCACACAAACAAAGACAATTCCTACAAGACACACACACAATTCAATTTACACAAACATCCATCACAGTGAATCTCCTCCTCACTGTGATGGAAGGCAAAGTCTTTTCTCTCCCCTGCACCATTTCTCTCCCGATGTCGAAGCCCCAGGCGGGCGATGGTAAGTCCAACGGCCATTTAAGGCAGCGCCGGGCAATGTACGGCCCCGCTCCAGGCCCAAAAGGTACAAAGTTGGAGCCCCCGGCGGGCGCTGGAAAGTCCCGTGGCCATTAAAGCCGCGCCGGGCGATGTACGGCTCCACTCCGGGTCGTTCCAACCCCGCGACACGGTCTGCAGAAGTTGCGTTGCTGGAACTCCGAAAAGCGGTCTCCACCCGGACCCGCGAGCTCCCGATGTCACAGTCCACCGGACCTGCAGCTGCAGCTGGAGCCTCCGAGCTCCGGAGTCGGGCTGCAGCAGCGAGCCACCACCGCTACCCACGCTCCGAAGGTGGCCAGCGATGGTAAGTCCGCAGCTCCGCAGGCTCCGCGACTGGAGCCCCCAGGTCGTTCCGGCTGGAGGCCGCTCCACGGTGCTAGGCCCCAACGACAACGGAGACCCGACAGGTCACAAGTGCTCAATACTTGTCCCCACTTCTCTGATGTAAATGACTGGTAGTGAAATCATCATTAATTTGAGCACCTTACTTTAAAAACATATTATAAATCCAATGTTCTACAGGAGAGCGAGTATGGGGTTTATGCGAAATGGTGGTGCATTTGGCAAACAGTTTGCAGTATTGCCAATGTTCACTTAACTACTCTGGCACATGTTTTTCCTTTGAAGTCTTGCACCAGCATGTTGAGAAGTTTTCAGGACAAGCTGTTCTTGGCTGACCCAGGAAGTGCAATTGTTCAAAAGAATCTCTAACAAGGTGACGACAGAACCTTGTATCAATATCAATGACATAGCTGATATATTTATGGAATAACGGGTGGAGAGAATCATCCAAGAACTGACGCAAATAGATCAGGTAATTCATGTCAACTGAACATTGAGACATTAGTGCATTTGACCCACTACCACATACACATGTTAGAAAAGAGCTGTCAGAATTCAATCAATGCATATATTTTAAAATGTTGTAACTATGCAAGTGTAGTTTTCACCCGTGGTGCCAGAGAAGTAAATAAACTATCAGATGAAAAACACACCAATGATTTCAAAATTGGTGTGTAATTTAAATCGGCAAGCTGCAGTTCTTTTGCAGTCGTAATAAAAACAGCTATTTCTTTATTATTTAAACAATCCATGCTCAATGTAGGCAAGCAGCCACTAGCTACAATCCCAGCTGCATCTGGTTTGTGCTAAATGACCACATGTTGAAACTAACCCAGTGTTGACTGTTCGTAAGACTTTATGACTCTGATTTACACTGAGAGCAATGTGACCACAATGACTGATGTGCAGATGCTGCCAAGAAAGATCCAGAATATTCTGTGTAACAAATATTGATGAATCTTACAGACTTAATTAAAATCAAGCTACAGCTGGTTTTCCCTTCTTGCTGTTTGTTCGAAGCTTGAGCGGCAGGTTATAAAGGCCATTATGGGTCTGTATCTTATTTGCTTTGTCTAGCCACATTGTTCATTAATGATAGATACTTTTGTGCTTGCTTTAATGGAAAGAATCTGAACCTGTGACCAAGACAGCATCATCTCTTTTCATTATGGTTTCCATCAATAACATTCATAATTAATGAATTGCAGGTTCAGACTTGGCAGAATTAAGTTTATTCATGGCTCTTAATCAATATTATCTGACCATATGTGTTTCATTATTGATAGTACAAAGCCAATTTTTGTCCCTTTGGTTAAGTTAGTGAAAATCAGTTGACTATCCCTTGTCCCAACAAAGGCTTTGCTAACAGCTCTTTGGCTAAGCTGTTTTGGTGTCATATGTCTGGTACTGACTCATATTGCAACGGCTTTCTTTACTGAAGTATTAATAACATCTTTAAGCTCTATGATGTAGAATGGCGAATAATTAATATGGTCTGTTGTAAACAGCTGCACTCCTTTATATAAACCCAGAAAAAAGAAACTTGGAAAGCCAAGGAAGACTACCTTAAACCCCATGGAAATTTTTGTGCAATTCACTGACTATTCCATTACTTGTCAAGATTTAGCTTTCTTTTCATACAGAACACGTGCTTTGTTATTAGATTATTAAGAGACATAAACCTAAATGATTTATGATCTATTGTTTAATTTAGTCCCCAGCTCAGATTTTCATGGCAGTCTGGAGGAATTACAGAATGTATCGGTTGGGGATTTTTCAGGTCCAATCCATTCATCACACAATTGCTGAGGCCCCGATGAATGAGGAACTTATGAAAGCATGGAGTCAGTTTAACTGCTCTAAAGTAGCCTTCCTTTACATGGGCACCAAACCACAGGGGCACATTTATGCTGTACCTCATGTGTTGGGAGTTGTCTCAATAGTAATGGGAGAAATACAGTGTACAAAAACTGCAACAAAAAAAGGGCGAAGAGAAAGGATTAGAGGCAGGAGAATTATTTTGGTCTGTTGAATCTACCTATATATATATATATATATATATGTAAATATACCTGGAGAAAGTCACAAAATACTGGGATTACTCAGCGGGTCAGGCAGCATCTCTGGAGAAAAGGAACAGGTGATAGGTTAAGGTCCTTCTTCAGACTGCTTCCTGTTGTATATACCTGCTTACATTCAGCGCACTTCTAATACCTCTGAATGTATACGGGCCTGTCTATTCCTTCGTATTCTACAAGCTGATTAAAAAAAAAAGAACTGGGCGACTGATGGTAAAGGGGAAAGCTGTAGATTGCTGGAGGATATCGCAGGCTGATCAGTTGGGCAGATGAGGGCAAATGCAATTCAATGCACAGAAGTGAGAGGTCATGCACTGAGGAAAGTCAAATGAGGCAGGGGAATACACACTAAATGGTAGCATACTGAGAAACATAGTGGTGCCAAGGGATCGCTAGCTGTATGTTCACAGATTATCTGAAGGCAGCAGGGGATGTAAATGAGATGGCTACGATGGCTAAACATTTAGGACAAAAATTGGCTTTGTGCAAAATGTACTGTGTAAAGAAATATTTCATCGTAGGAAATATGTGGTAGCTACAGAAAGGGTATAAAGGAGATCCAGCAGGATGTTGTCAGGACTGGATTTGAGAACAGATTGGTGAAACTCAGGTTTTTTTTTAGTCAAGGTATGTAAAACTATGTGTGTCCTTTAAAAAGGTAAATAGGAAGCATACAATGTGAGCAAAGATGTTTTTAATTTTATGTTTTGGGGCTTAGAACTTGTTACCTGAAAGGATGTGGTGGGAAAACATGACATTGCCAAGTTCCTGGAAGGGCACTTTTTCTGGATCAATAGGCGGGATGGGGGATTAGCCTCAATAGTTTCTTTTCAGTGGCACGGACTTGATGGACCAAGTGGCCACGTGATGAGCTGTGAACGTATACTTTTTATGATTCACCTCTGCTGTTAATATTCTCCACGTATTTCCTCACACAATGTCCCGTACAATGGTGGATTGCATCACCCTCAATGCCTGCAGGGTCTCCATGTAATTGTATTCAGTGTTTTGAAAGACTTCTCAGCAGTAGACATAAAGCATCTATATTTTGTTGATTCTTTGACGTCTTTGGTTGAGCACAGGACGTCAGAAGGCACAGCGATGGGTGAAGGATATTTTAGAGGTTTCTAAGAGTAGAAGAGAAACAACAGTCTCTGAAAGTACACAAAATTGCTGGAGAAACTCAGCGGGTGCAGCAGCATCTATGGAGCGAAGGAAATAGGCGACGTTTCAGGCCAAAACCCTTCTTCAGACTGATGGGGGGTGGAGGGGAGGGGAGAAGGAAGGAAGGAAAGGAACAAAGGGAATCCTTCGATCTTCCAGCATCTGCAGTTCCTTCTTGAACACAACAGTCTCTGAAATCTGGGGCTGAATTTGTACTGTGGGAAAGAAAAAAAGGACTAAGTGGCAAAACCAAAACAAAGGGGCCAGCACAGATATGATGGGGTGAATGGCAGTTTTCTGAATGACTGGGGGAGGGGAAAAACATAAAGAGCGGCTTCATGTTGCAAGAGCCCACATGTGCTGAATGAGATCACCAAGGACAGAAGAGATCAGATCAGGGAGTATTTTGAAGGTAAAGGCAGGAAAATGGGAATCAAATTACAGGGGGAGCCGGCAGACCGAGTGGATGTTGGAAGTGATGACAGTGCAGGATGAATCTTGAGCATTTTAAGCAGGTGGAGATTTTAGATGTGAGGGCTTCATCATGGGAAAAGGAGCCTCCTGGAACAGAACACATTGACCAGCCGTGGAAGAGGAATGGGATGGAAACATTTGCCTCAATTAAAAATATCAGACTTGAGGGAAGAAGTTGAGCTTCGTGTGGTATGCCAAACTAACATGGAACTTTTAGGAACTTCTACAATGGTTGTCTCTAGTTTGTGTCCTCTCCAGAGGGAGTGGCAGTCATGTTCGTAATCCCTGGTGAGGCTACCTCAAGACATGGATGGCCAAGATCCCTGTTTCCTTATTATGGCTGACTTAAATTTACTTCAGTTTAGTTTAGTTAAAACTAGTCTCAACTAGAGATACAGCGCGGAAACAGGCCCTTCGGCCCATCGAGTCCGTGCCGACCATCAATCTCTGTGCACTAACACTATCCTACACACACTAGGGACAATTTCCAATGTTACCAAAGCCAATTAACCAACAAACCTGTACGTCTTGGAAAATGCCGGAGCACCTGGAGAATGTTCAAACTCTGCACAAATAGCACCCACAGCCAGGATCGAATCGAGGCCTCTGGCGCTGTAAGGCAACAACTCTACTGCTCCACCTCTGTGCTGCCCCTTTGTCAAAGTTACAGCTGATTTCTGGATGTTGGGGATTTAGGATCTAAGATCAAAGCCAGTTGCAACAGAAAACAATGCAACATAAATAGAGTTATTCCAATTGTTTGCCAGTTCCTGAGCCACTGATTATTTATTTGCTGGGTGCACATTGAATAGTGGAATGGAATTGTTTACAGCTGGCACTGTACTGTACTTACAGGTAGACTGGGCTGTGCTAATTCAGACTGCTTGGAATTCTCTCAGATGAAGCAAAGCAAGGAACTGTAAATGTAAACATGCATGCGCAGGTCTTAAAACTGGCTTACCAGTTCTAGTGAAAAATGTCAACAGTCAGCTATGTAGTGATAATGGTTGCAGAGGGACCGGTGTGAAGGTGAAATGGGGTGAGACTTCTTCCTCCAGGCAGTCTTACGTCGCCTCAGAAAGTGAATTACTTGCAGTTCATTAACTGGAATTTTGCCGCGCTTGTTACATCTATATTGCCTGACACAGGTCATGCAGTCGAACTATCCCTAAAGATGTATGGCACCATTTAATTATTGGACTGTAAGACCACACAGCATCGTCTCACCAGTGCTTGATTTTTGCACTGCAGCCAAATGCCTACTTGAGGTGAATATAATTTCTATTTCCCCCCCCATCCCCTCGTGTGTTGCACACCTCGTCCTGAACCTGGTTTGGGTTGATGTGGGTGGGCTTGGAGGCAGCCCTTCCCTGACTCAGTGCTCTCACTCCGAGGCACCCCTTGAGATATGTCTATCCCTCGGGGGCAGCAGGAATGAGTCCATGCAGGCATGGGATCCGACGGGTGTTAGTGGCAGACTTCCTGACAATCAGGGGCCAGTGGGTCGGTGAAGTTGAGAATCCGGGGATCATTGTAGGTGAAGCTCCAGGGTTTCCTTCGCCAGCTTAACACTGCACTGTTGCCCCACCTGCTCTCTTTACACATTCAGCCTTCTCAGAGTCTTTTGGATATGTTGGCGGCTCGCAGCAAATTTTCCTTCTCGCAGCTTTGATGCGCTGAGGGTCCGTGGTGACTCTCAGTGTCAGTGATGTCACTTGACCGTGACGTCCCCATTTTAATCAGGCCCCCACCTCTCCGCGGCCCCCAGTGCCCACCCTGTCACACGTCTTGCAGTTAAAATGTCAGCATGAACACACAATCCCCCCCACTGTCATTTTAACCCCTGTTTGGTGCAAACAGGCAAGGTTAAAATCAGATCTTCCGTGCCCAGAGGTATTGCATTTTAGCATTCTCAGACGTTGGCTGCAAACCGCTGTCGGAGGATTGGAAGCTTGCTAGCTGTGACAGCAGGAGGTAAGGACAAGGACACCCTATGTGTACCATCACACCATGTCTGATCTCCAGACGTTATAATCCCCTGGTCTCCCAATAGAGCAGCAGTATTAAGTTAGTGTAAATTGCTGCAGAATTCAGGGCAAATGTTATGCAGTGGACTTGCCTACTGGGAACTGGATTGAGACTGCCAGAACTCATTTTACTCTGACCCTTGCCAGCCACCAGTGAGAAAATAATTTCTTCTCAGCTTTCTGGGCTTGAGTCATACCCAAATCCCTGAGGTACCAAATCTACTTTTTAATTTAAAAAAATATGTATGGTTTCTATTAAATGTGACAAACAAAAACTACTGTTTTATTTGACTCGGAATGTTTCAGGAAAGCCTAGGAGAACATTGGTTGAAAGATGCAATATTCCAGAGCAGAGGGGTAGAAAACTGATGCATGTGGTTTGAAGCAGCATTATAATTCTACTGCCAAACTTGAAGCATGAGCGATTCTGATACTCCACATTTTCCAAGGGAAAAACAGACATAACATACCTTCGGCATTATGAATAATGAACGTTGCTGGCCCTACATGGACCCAGTTTGGTGCTCTTAGTCTAATTGTACATGGAGCTGAGATATATTAGTAACGTTCATACCATGGTGAGCTGAAGTGCAATCAACCGGTAGTTGTGGAAGTGTGAGTCATCGCAGAAGAGGCTGCAGATGCAGGAATCTTGAGCAAAACAATTAAGTGCTGAAGGAACTCAGTGGACCAGGCAGCATATGTAGAGAGAAATGGACTGACGATGTTTCAGGTCAGAATTTTTCTTCATTCCAGATTGAGGAATGGACCTGTTCTGAAATGTTGTCTCTCCATTTTCCTCCACAGATGATGCCTGACCTGCTGGGCTCCTCTAGCAGTTTGGTTATTGCTCAAAAAATTGTTCACAGGCTACTGACAATGACCATCACGAGTGTCCCTAGTTTGGGAATATGTATATTTGTTTAATCTATGATGTAATGAATACAAGGTAGACACAAAATGCAGGAGTAACTCAGCGGGAAGGCAGCAGCCATCATTTTGTGTCTACCTCCGATCTAAACCTGCATCTGTAGTTCCTTCCTACACGTAATGAATACATGAATTAATGGGAATCAATGCAAATCTGTGAATTACCTGCGTACCATAACCATTTATAGACACAAAATGCCGGAGTAACTCAGCAGGACAGGCAGCATCTCGGGAGAGAAGGAATGGGTGACGTTTTGGGTCGAGACCCTTCTTCAGTGCCTATCTTTGGTTTAAACCAACATCTGCAGTTCCTTCCTACATGGGTGGGTTTAAAGTAAAAAGTGGGGGTGGGGGGGTGGAGTCAACAAGGTGGACTCGTATCCCGGCAGCTAATGGGAACAGGAGTGTAGGAAAGGTCACATTTAATCTAACAAAGCAGGAGGATGGAAGGAGCACAATGCAAGGGGACAGAGGGCTATAATAGGATGACAGAAGCAAATGGTAGAAGGGAGATAAGTAAAATTAACCTGAAAGCTTTGTGTCTTAATGCGAAGAGCATTTGAAGTAAGGTGGATGAATTGAATGCACAGTTGGTAATTAAGAGATATGATATAGTTGGAATTAGGTTGACATGGCTCCAGGGTGGCCAAGGCTGGGAGCTAAACATGTAGGGGTATTCGATATTCAGGAAGGATAGACAGAAAGGAAGAGGAGGTTGGGTGGTATTGCTGGTTAAAGAAGAGATTAATGCAAATTGTGGATGCATTGGTGATCATTTTCCAATATTCTCTCGACTCTGGATCAGTAGCCAATGTAACTCCACTTTTTAAGAAAGGAGGGAGAGAGAAAACAGGGAATTATAGACCAGTTCAAGAGCGGAACTCACTATCAAAACATGGAGGGGACGGGGGACAACATTTTTTGGCGGTCACGTGCGCATGCGCTCACACACACGTGCACGCGAGGCTTCAGAGGCTCAATCAGCGCTAAATGCAGCTCAACTCTGCCTGTCTCGCCGGGTTAACTATAGCCCTGTCTGGACTGACGGGACACCACGCTGCTTCTCCACGCTGGCCATATCTCCCACCAGCCCATCCATGGTTTTACGTTCACTTAGCGGGACAGGCAGAGTTGAGCTGGGTTTAGTGCTGTTTCTCTGCGCTGGCTGTGGTCCTGGGGGACAGCTCGCGTGTGACTCCCGACCTCTCTGGCCACCCATGGGGGTGGGGGGGTACTCAGGAGAGGACAGGACAGTGCTGGAGACCCGGCCGGGATCTATCCTGCCTGCGGATGAGGTGCAGGTCTGTGCCACGTCTCCCTCCTCCAATCACTGCGCTCTATCTTCAGTCCCACCCCGACTGCCTCACGGAAAGCGGAGATTTTAAAACCGGGATCACAAAAACTTGGGGGGGGGGGGATGTCCCCCACCTCTCAAAACATGGGGGGGACGTGTCCCCTCTGACCCCCCTCGGATTTTCCGCCCCTGGACCAGTTAGCTTCACATCAACAGTGGGGAAGATGCTGGTCGATTATTAAAGAAGTTGTAGCAGTGCATTTGGAAAGCAGTGATGGGATCAGTCAAAGTCAGCATGGATTTATGATATTGACTAATCCTTTGGAATTTTTTGAGGTAGTACAAGTAGAATGGATAAGGGCGAGCCAGGGAATGTGGTGTATCTGGACTTTCAAAAAACCTTTGACAAGGTCCCACACAAGAGATTAATGTGCAAAGTTGGCAGAAGCGTGGCAGATGCAGTATAATGTGGATAAATGTGAGGTTATCCTGTTTGGTGGCAAGAACAGGAAGGCAGATAATTATCTGAATGGTGTCAGATTAGGAGAAGGGGAGGTGCAACGAGACCTGGGTGTGCTTGTACATCAGTCACTGAAAGTAAGCATGCAGGTACAGCAGGCAGTGAAGAAAACTAATGGCATGTTTCCAGAGGATTTGAGTTTAGGAGCAAGGAGGTCCTACTGTAGTTTTTCAGGGCGCTAGTGAGACCGCACCAGGAGTATTGTGTGTAATTTTGGTCTCCTAATTTGAGGAAGGACATTTTTGCTATTGAGGGAGTGCAGTATAGGTTCACCAGGTTAATTTCCACTATGGCAGGACTGACATATGATGAAAGAATGGGCTGCCTGGGCTTGTATTTTCTGGAATTTGGAAGGATGAGATGGGATCTTATAGAGACATATAAAGTTCTTAGAGGACCGGACAGGGTAGATGCAGGAAAAATGTTCCCGATGTTGGGGGAGTCCAGAACCAGGGGTCAAAGTTTAAGAATAAGGGGTTGGCCATATAGGACTGAGATACGGTAAAACTTTTTCACTAGAGAGTTGTGAATCTGTGGAATTCTCTGCCACAGAAGGCAGTGGAGGCCAATTCACTGGATGTTTTCAAGAGCGAGTTAGATTTTGCTCTTAGGGCTAAGGGAATCAAAGGATATGGGGGGAAAAGCCGGTACTGATTTTGGATGATCAGCCATGATCATATTGAATGGTGATGCTGGCTCAAAGGGCCGAATGGCCTACCCCAGCACCTATTTTCTATGTTTCTATTACATAACCATTTGTTGCCTGCTATGTGCCATGCACACAATGTTGAACGATTTTAGCAGCTGGTCCTGATGGCTCTACTGCATTAGATCTCATCAGCAAAGAGGATGCACCTCTTGGACAAGATAGTTGGCTCAGCAAGGGCACGTGGAGCAAGGTGATCTATAGTGAATATGATTCACAGGCCTGCTCTGAAGTTGGGTAGTCTTCTCAGCGATCACTTACCCATTTCCAGGTCGATGTGTCCGGATCGAGGCTCCAGTGGAGCTGTAGGCCCTGCAGTAGCCCGCGGCTCGATTAGATCAGAAGATCTGTGCTCACTGGAGTTTAGAAGGATGAGGGGATACCTCATTGAAACATACAGAACAATGAAAGGCTTGGATAGAGTGGAGAGGATGTTTCCACTAGTTGGAGAATCTAGGACTAGCGGTCATAGGCTCAGAATTAAAGGATGTTCTTTTACGAAGGAGATGAGGAGAAGTGTATTTAGTCAGAGGGTGGTGAATCTGTGGAATTCTTTGCCAGGGAAGGTTGTAGAGGCCAAGTCAGTGGATATTTTTAAGGCAGAGATAGATAGATTTTTGATTAGTATGGGTGTCAGAGGATATGGGGAGAAGGCAGGAGAATTGGGTTAGGAGGGAGAGATAGATCAGCCATGATTGAATGGTGGAGTAGATTTGATGGACCAAATGGACTAATTCTACTACTATTACTAATGATCTTATGACCAAATGGCCAAGTGTGTTGATCGTACATGCCCTGGTGCATCCGGGCAGCAGTGGAGGACACCGACAACATGGCCTGGTCTGGATGACCCTGCAACTCTGACCCAGAGATGCCACCAGGACAATGGGCCTTTATGGCCAAGTTAAGACTCTGCATTTTCAACAACTTTCGATGAGAATCATACAAAATAGTGCCGCAAATGTGGTGACTCTTATGCACTGCCTCAGTGTAATCTATATTCCTTCATTCTTGTACTTAAGTACGAATGCGCCTCTGTACAATAAGATTCGGGTCTCGACCCGAAACATCGCCCATTCCTTCTCTCCAGAGATGCTGCCTCACCCGCTGAATTACTCCAGCATTTTGTTTTCCTTTGATTTAAACCTTCGATCTGCAGTTCTCTCTTACACAAGATTTTTACTGAACTGTATGCAAAAAGGGAATGTCACTTTACCTAGATACATGTGACAATAAAGTACTATTGATTAAACCATTAATATCCATACAGATCATGGTACACGCCCTGGAGATATCTGGTGGGTTTCTGTGACTCCATGGCAAAAGCTCCTTCAAGGCAATTCTCTCTGATTTTGGAATATTGAATGGAAATCAATGATTCACGCACCATGATAGTGGTTTAGGGTAGAAACGTGTGTTGTGTTGTGTTGAAGAGCTGGGTGTAGTGACATGTGGGGAGGAGCTTACCTTTTGAAATTCATGGCATCAAATTTGAAACACACAGATATCCATGAAGTTTACTATATAAGGAACGTTTAGCGTACATACCAGTAGATATATCAGATGTGTAGAGTTTAGAGTTAGAGTTTAGAAGGTTGAGGGGGGACCTGATTGAAAGTTACAGAATAATGAAAGGCATAGATAGAGTAGAGGTGGAAAGAATGTTTCCACTGGTGGGAGAATCTAGGACCAGAGGTCATAGCCTCAGAATTAAAGGGCGCTCTTTTCAAAAGGAGGTGAGGAGGAACTGCTTTAGTCAGAGGGTAGTTAATCTGTGGAACTCATTGCCACAGAGGGCAGTGGAGGCCGTTGGTGAATATTTTTAAGGCGGCGATAGACATATTCTCGACTAGAACGGGTGTCAAGGGTTATGGGGAGAAGGCAGGAAAATTGGATGAGGTGACAGAGATCAGCCATGATTGAATGGCAGAGTAGACTCGATGGGCCGAATGGCCTAATTCTATTCCTATAACTTGTGAACTTGTGAAGGATGAGTTTCTGCTTCCTTATTTTCAGTCCTATACTTCTTTAATATAAATAATTATATTGCTTACTGTATAAAGGTATTGGCAGTTGGGTGTAATGTATCACCTGCAGCAACCTTTTCCTTCTCCATAGCTCAGAAATAATTGTCTCAAGATGCATCTCAGCCGTACAATCAGGACAGTGGACCAAATACTTGGTTAAAGAGATGAGTTTGAAGATACATCTTAAAGAAGGGTGAAGTGGAGAGAAGAGTGGATACTATGGGCATGCAGAGCTTTGGGAGCAGGTAGTGGAGGCTCAGCTGTTAAAGCATTCATAACTTCCCCAACCTAAAAGATGGCGGTGCTGCCTTAGCAGCTGTGGCTCGCCTGCAGTCTGTCTGTTTTTTTTCCCGTTTTTTGTTGTTGTTTTTTTTCTTCTTTTTTTGTGCTGTTCTTTTGTCCCGTTTAGTTGATTTTTGGTTTATTATGTTGTGTATTGGGGGGGGGGGGGAGACACGTTTTTGGTCTCTTCCTTCGGGGGATGCGAATTATTTTGTCGTATCCCCCGTCTCCGCCTGCGCCGAGGCCTAATGGTGGAGCTGGCGGCCTCGGAGCTGGCAGCGGCAGCTGGGACAGCGGCAGCGGCGACCAGAACTCGGAGCTGGGCAGCGGCAGCGGTGGCTTTGACAGCGGCAGCGGCGGCCTGGCCTCGGAGTTGGACAGCGGCAGCGGCGGCTTTGATAGCGGCAGCGGCCGCCTGGCACCGGAGCTGGGACGGCAGCGGCAGCGGCTGGGACGGCGGCAGCGACAGAGGCGACCTGGCCTCGGAGCGGGGGCGGGGGCAGCGGCCACACGGCATCGGAGCTGGAGCAGCAGCAGCGGCGACCTGGCCTCGGAGCTGGGACAGTGGTGACCAGAACTCGGAGCTGGGGCACGTTCCGGCGGCAGCGGCCACTCGACCCGGCCACGGGCCCAGTGGACGACAGCGGCGGCTGGGACAGCGGCAGCGGGCTCGGCGCAGAGGGAGAATAAGAGGGGATGAGACAAAGACTTTTGCCTTCCACCACAGTGAGGAGGTGCCTGGTGAACTCACTGTGGTGGATGTTAATTTGTGTTTATTGTGTGTTTTGTCATTTTTACTATATGTAGGACTGCAAGGCAACACAATTTTGTTCAGACCGCAAGGTCTGAATGACAATAAAGGCTACTTGTTACTTGTTACTTGTTACCTATACCCAGTGCCACTTTATACCTCGCCAGCAGCTATGCATGGCTCTATGTACTTTCTTTATATCCTAAATGGAGGCTTCCCGTTTCCACATGTCCCGTGCTTGGCTGAGGGCTGATATGCCATTATGTGAAAAGCCATGGCACAACTTTGTCTCCAGCCACCCTTAATCATACACATTTGAGAGGTTCTTCGGTTTAATCTATTCCACCTGTCCACAACATTACACACACACAAGCTAGATTTGCCAACTATCTTTCCACCGCAATGGAATGTGGTTCTGTTTTTCAGAAAACCCAGCCATTCACACGTTTATTGCAAAGCACTCGAGCTTCTTATATCGGGAATTTAAGGCTCAGACTGGATCATTCATTTTTGCCCTCGCTGTGATGCTGACAAATCATCCTATCATGGTATCATCTTGCAGTCCAGACCACTGATGAGAGAGCTCGTCAAGCAATGGGGCTCCTTTATTTGTCACGTCCACTGCTTGAGATTTGACATGGTTTCATCAAGTAGAGAACAAATTCACTTGATTAATGGCAGCGTGCGATTAAAGAACAGAAACGTAAAAGTGAAACTCAGGCTGGAATCTCATGCTGGGGTTCAAATGGCAGTTATGAACTTCCATAATTTACAATGACATCTGAATTCCTGCAAAGAGGTGACTGCTTTGAATTTCTCTCAAGTACTTTATATTCTGCATATAATGCGTACAAGATGTCGAATAATAATAATGACATTCTGTGTGATCCAAACCAATCAGTGAAATGGAGGAATGGGACACGATGCAAAAAAATCTTCATGAATTGGGAAGTGGCAGGTCTGAGACAAATCCGGGTTTAGTTTAGTTTACTATCAAATCCTGGGTTAGTTTACTTTGGTTCAGAGATACAGTGCGGAAATTGGACATAGGCCGACCAGAGATCCCTGTACACTCGCACCGTCCAACACACTAGGGATAATTTACTATCTTTACAGAGCCAATTAATCCACAAACCTGAACATATTTGGAATGTAGGAGGAGACCCGAGCATCCCGGGGAAAACCCAAGTGGTCACGGGGAGAACGCACAAACTCTGTGCAGACAGCAGTAGTCAGGATCGAACCCGGGTCTCTGCCGCTGTAAGGCAGCAACTCTACCGCTGCGCCACTGTGCCACCCTATCATTTTCAAAAACTTTTTTTTCCACAAATATTTCATAAAACAGCAGTTTCATGAAACCAAGTGGCTAATGGTTTTTAGTCTTTACATTTTGTAACCAAGGCTAAAACTTGCTGTGTAGGAAGAAACTCAGATGCTGGTTCACACCAAAGATAGACACAAGATGCTGGAGTAACATAGCGGGACAGGCAACAATTCTGGATGGGTGACGTTTCGGCTCGAGACCCTTCTTCAAACAAAACTTGCTGGGTGTGGCTGGTGGTTCTGCGGGGATCAGTGAATGTTCAACCATGCAGACAGATGTTCATGTGCTTACATGCATCTCAGCTTACATAAAACCGCTCTTAAGGGCCTGTCCCATGAGCATGCGACCTGCATGCAGCAAGCGCGACCAAACCGGAAGCGGGGATGCGCGGAGGTCGAGTGATCCCCGTACAGGGCCGGTCCCACCAGCATGCACCTGCATGCAGCGAGCGCGACCAAACCGGAAGCGGGGGCCGCGCGGAGGTCGAGTGAGTGATGTGAAGTTCGAGCGAAGTCCGCGGGAAGTTCGCGCGTGACGTACAGCGTCAAGACGCTGCGTATGCCCGTCGCGGCGGTGCGTACGGCGTCGAGGCGGCTGCGGGCCGGCAGGCCGTTGCCGTGTGGAATTTTTGAACACGGTCAATTTTTCGGAGCCCCGCGCGATGTCGGGACCAGCTCCACACAACTCCATATGGCTTTGGCGATCTAAGTGGGACCTGCCCCGCGAGGCCGTACGACTAAAGCGACCACATTAGGTCGCGCTTACCGCATGGAGTCGCATGCTCGTGGGACAGGCCCTTTACTGATGAATCAGGCCACTTCTGTCTCGACTGCAGTGCAGCTTATGTACAGCATGAATGGGAAGCTAATCAAAATCCATCAGCTCCCCTCCAGAACCTTGTTGACTCTAACCTTGGTGAAGTAACCAGATGGTAGATGAGGGTTAAATCTGTGTACATCCCGACGCCATTTTCCAAATCTTCATCGATTCCTTCACTGCAGTATTAAACATCAGCTACACAAAGGCACGCTCCCACATTGACTTAGATGTGCATCAGCACTTCAAAAATAAAGGTCCACAACGATACCCTGGGGAATAACGACGATTATCTCCAGCTTCAGGTTTACTATTGTCACTAGGTACACAAAAATGCTGGAGAAACTCAACGGGTGCAGCAGCATCTATGGAGCGAATGAAATAGGCGACGTTTCGGGCCGAAACCCTTCTTCAGACTGATGGGGGGTGGGGGGAGAAGGAAGGAAAAAGGGAGGAGGAGGAGCCCGAGTGCGGGGGGATGGGAGGAGACAGCTCGAGGGTTAAGGAAGGGAAGGAGACAGCAAGGGCTAGCAAAACTGGGAGAATTCAACGATCATGCCATCCGGACGCAAGCAACCCAGGCAGAATATGAGGTGCTGTTCCTCCAATTTCCGATGTTGCTCACTCGGGCAATGGAGGAGACCCAGGACAGAGAGGTCGGATTGGGAATGGGAGGGGGAGTTGAAGTGCTGAGCCACCGCGAGTTCAGGTAGGTTATTGCGGACTGAGCGGAGGTGTTCGGCGAAACGATCGCCCAACCTCCGCTTAGTCTCCCCGATGTAAATCAATTTTACCGACTTACTATTGTCACTATTGTGTTAAGAGGTATGGTGAAAAGCTTTGTTATCCAATCAAGCCGAACTCAAGTACAATAGGTAGTGCTGATGTAAAGATGGAGAGCGCAGAATATAGTTCTCAGCCCAAGAGTATTTTCTCAGCAAAGACCGGCACTCATAATGAAGTTCACCAGTGCCTTCAGTGCACCAGCACAGCCTTTGCTCAACAGATGAATAGTCCTTGAGGAATAGATCTTCAAATCTGAAACAAACCTCATAGTCTACTGAGCAATAAACCCTGTCCTCTTCTGAAAAATGGATCCCAAACACCATCACCTCAAAGCACGAGATTGATTAGTACCATAAACTCTGTCTCCACAAAATCTTCCAAATCCTCTGGCAAAATAAACATTACCATCCTTACCTGGGCCACAATCCCCAATAATGGACCTTCCAATTCTCCCAGCCACTCTATGACAGTCAAACTATTCTCTCACTTGCTTAACTACAGGGACCAGAAGCGGGCACTTGCCTCAACAATAGCAAAATATTACCAGGTGGACAGTAAAAATGTTTCATGGGTGTTTTCAAAGGTTCTGAGAAAGGTGCAACACCGGCACTGACCTGTGGCCTGCAACCACTCAAAATGGGGGGAAAGCATTAGAGATGGCTCTTAGTAGCATGCAGAAGCCCAACACATGACACCAGCTCTCAAACCACTTGCTCATCCACCCTGGCCACATCTCTTGGCATAGTTTGGGAAACTCACATTGGCCTCATCAGCCAGACCAGAGTGGAGATAAATAATGCTCAAAAAGAGTGCACATCGTGCTGGAGTAACTCAATGGGTCAGGCAACATCTCTGGAGAAGATGGAAGAGAAAAGATGCTGAGTTACCCTGGCACTTTGTGTCATTTTTTGTAAACCAGCATTTGCAGTTCTTTATGTCTAACTAATGCATTATCCTAAGTCCACCGAAACAAAACAAAAAAAATTATAAAAAACTTTGACAGCAGACAGAGCTCTGTCCAATCTTTGTCAATACTTGTCGAGTGTGTTCTGGGTGGGGAGGGGAGGAAGGCTTTGCCTTGCACCAAACGTTATTCCCTTATCATGATCACTGTGAATGGCTTGATTGTAATCATATAATGTCTTTGCGTTGACTGGTTAGCACGCAACATGAGCACTGTACCTCAGTACACGCGACAATAAACAAAACTGATCCGAACTGAACTGAGAGGGGAGTAGCACTTTATATTATATACCACTTGAGGCCTACTCTGCCTCTCCACCTTTCAGCCTAACTCCAGGATGTTGAGGGCAAGAGAGATCAGACTTGATCCATCTATGTGAGTGAGGAAAGCTGAGGGAAGTGATCCTGAATGGTAGCACAGTATGGTCGCAGTAAGCGAATGGAGTCTTGTCGACTCTTTGATCCTGACGCTGAGATTTGGATCTTTTATGAATGGGAAATGTTTAAAATGGCCACACTTTGCTGCAGAAAGACGGATTGAATTAGACACGTCTAACGGATTTTATTTTCATACATTCTTACATATATTCGAGAGTGGGAGCTTTAAAGACCTTCAGTGGTTATGCCGTCTTGCAAAATGGTCCTGTCAAACACTACTTTTGATTTACTTTCATGTTTGCAGAACAGAAGTAGAAAGCTAAAAGCATTTGTGATTTTAACTCAGTACAAAATTCATAGCAAATGTATGTGACTGCCATAAATACCTAGTATTGTGTACGAAGCAACAAAGATCAGTCCGAATATCGCTGCCAAAAAGTACACCTTGTCCCAGTGTATTTGCAGGGTCAGGGTTTATAAGATTGTATCAGATTGGGCGGTTTGTCATCAGCTATTTTCCTTGAACAAAACTCTTATCTTTTCTCTAAATTATTAATGTTTTCACAACGTTTATGTCATTTCGCTATCTCTGTTAAAATATCTGCGGTATGTGTTGCTTTGTAAGAGACTCCATGGCCAGGGAAACGGTACTAAGGAAATTATTCTGCGCTGTGCAAAACATTAACCCATACTTCAGGAAGAAATAAATATCAGAAATTCTGCTGTTATGATAATCTGTAAAATGAAATGAATAATCGTGACAATGAAATATGTCACTGATCATGGCATTCTACTCTGGTGGGCAAAGTGAGCTGCACAAATTCATCAACAAAAATTAATGCTTTTTGCAGAGAATTGCAAGCAGCATGGTGGTGCAGCAAGTAGGGCTGCCCTCTCACAAATCCTTCGACCTGAGTTCGATCCTGACCTCCAGTGCTATCTGTGTGGCGTTTGCATGTTTTCATATGACTGTGTGAGTCTCCAATGAGGGCTCCGGTGTCCCAACATGTCAGGTTAATTTAGTTAACTTTAGTTTTGAGATACAACGGGGAAATTCATCTGTGTTTGCGGGGACATCGCCCAGTGAGGACATCCCGGAGTCTAGTGTGAGTGTGGACGGCTTTCTGACTGTTCGGGCGGACAGGGACCGTAGAGAGAGTGACAGTGGTCGCTACAACTCTGGTCACACCATGGTGAAGGAGCGTGTGTGTGTGGTCTGGACATTGAACTGATGGCTGTGGGTCTCCACTTATGCTTTGTACCCTGGGAGTGCTCACACGCCGCTGTGGTGGCTGTTTAAGTCTATGTTTAAGCTTTACGTGGCTATGTATCTTGTTGCTTTTTTTTAAATGTACGACTGTATGGCAAATCAAATTTCACTGTACCTCGGTACACGTGACAATAAAGAATCAGTGAACCATTGAAACAGGCTCTTCGGCCCACCGAGTCCACTCTGACCTTCGATCACCCGTTCACACAAGTCTATGTTATCCCACTTTCTCATCCGCTCCCTGCACACTAGGGGCAATTAACCTACAAACCTGCCCATCTTTGGGATGTGGGAGGAAACTGGAGCACCCAGAGGAAACCCATGTGATCACAGGGAGAACGTGCAAACTCCACATAGACAGTGTCTGAGATCAGGATCACGCCTGGGTCTCTGGCACTGTGATGCAGCAGCTCTACTGTGCCACCACTGTGAGTGGTGAGTCCACAGATAATTGATAGGTGTGCAGGCAAATACATTTGATTTGTGGGGAATTAGTATTTACTCTGTAGGTGCTTGATGGTCAGCTCAGACCTAGAGGGCTGAAAGGCTGTCTGTTCTCTGTCTTCTACCACTATAAGGAAGATAGACACAACATTCTGGAGTAACTCAGCGGGACAGGCAGCCTCTCTGGGTGATGTTTTGGGTCGAGACCCTTCTTAAGTCCGAAGAACACATACCTTCTCTCCTGAGATGCTGCCTGTCCCGCTGAGTTACTCCAGCATTTTGTGTCTATTTTTGGTTTAAATCATCTGCAGTTTCTTCCTACGCATTTTTTTTAAATCACTTTTTTTAACATTAATTTTATGTTGGTTTACAAATTGAGAGATTTAATTGTTGAGATAAAATTCAAACTGAGGGTTGTTCGTAAACTAGTGGGCTCATTCTGATGGTGAGATGGGAGCTATTTACTCCATACCTCTTCATCCCATTCATCCACACATCCTAGTTTCCCCCAAAACTCACAAAGCCCTGGAGATGTGGAAATTCCTTCCCCCCTCTTTAAATCGGAATTTTTCATTTATCATCAGAAGCAATATCATACGATGGCTGATACTGAAAAATCTCAGGACTAGGCATGATTTAAAAGTTGAACAATGACAAAAAATGCATTTTGTTGTCTCTGTACTGTACACTGACAATGACAATAAATTGAATCATTTCATTTTTCATTTCATTTAAGGTGAACAAAAAAACACAACTTAAGGTGTAGAGGGGACATAATTTGATAAATGCATTTCTGGTTGCAACAATGAAGAGGACATCATGACTAAGTAAACTTGTCATTTGCATCTGATCTCTAAACTTTAAAAACTGCCATTCTCAGATAAAATTAGATAAGTTCTCATAGGTTTCCTTTGAAACTCATTCTTTGTTTTTAACCTCAGAAGAGAACCCTCTGTTGTACCGATGTGACGTTTCCATTTTTCCTAACAGATGTTCCTGTGACCTCTCGCTGTGAGACTGTTATATCAGTACTAATTAATGTCAAAGTACTGTGGACTTAAACACACAAAGAACTACTGGCCAAACTCAATTCATTCACAATCAAAGGACCCTCAAGGAATGCACTACTGCAGTTTGTGCTGCCTTCAAACCAAAGTCTTTTGAGATAAAAGGACAGTTTCCTACCCTCTGGAACCCTCAGTTTACTGGTATTTGCTGTGTTGCTGTTCTCAGCTATTTTGCCAATAGCCAACAAATAGCATGTTCCATCTTGATTTTTTTTTTCAAAATAGATATTACTGGCCTCGGCACAGTGTCGGGGAATAGCAGAGCACCGGGTAAGCGGTCCTACCGCCTTGTTGCTGCCCCCCCCCCCCCCCCCCCCAGATGGAATGCTCCTCCGTGGAGTCGAGCGGGGGACAGGTTTGTCCAAGAGCCTTTCTTCTCTGCCTGAAAAGCAGAAGGCTCCCTGTGAAAGAAAACCCGACCTCAGAGCTTACCTGATGGTCCCTTCTTTCACCTGTAGCGGGAGCGCCTGACTCCCGATGCGCCGCTGTTGCACTGCTGAACACAATGCCGCGCATGCGTGCTGAGCGGGCTCTTCACGTAGTCATTCACGTGATTCCGAAGTAAAATTTGTGATCATACAGCGTATGTTGAAGTGAGTTGGAGTTGGGTCCCTGGATAACCATTCAGACTATCCGGCTCTTGATAGACACAAAATGCTGGAGTAACTCAGTGGGTTATAAGGCTCTTGAGTTCATCCCCTTATGTGCGAGGATTGATCTTCATGTGGCTCTAGATCCAGAATCTTTAGCTCACATGACATGAGGCCAATGCCCTCCAGCACTATTCACCACCAGCATTATATTCTGAGCAGGTAACTGTGGGACTATTGCATTGAATTAACGGAACACCTTTTCTCTTTTCCACCCCATGCACTAACAGGCATTAAGCCACAAATGCCTTGGTGGTACTTCAACTTTTGAATCATAATCTTATACCGTCCCATCCTGTTCCAAGAGATGTCCCATCCTGTCCTAAGCACACAATTGAGGCAGGCATTCTCATCATCGGCAATCACTTGAACTTGAGTATGAATGTCTTCCTAGTGGGCCCTTTCTGTAGGTATGTTACAAAACCTACCTGAATCGTGTCTGAATATCTGCCCCACCCCGTGTGCGCGATTCTGGCGTTGTTTAGAGGAGGCGGGTTTAAAACGCGATTTTTACTAGGCTGTTGCAATCGAAAATGTTCAGCCTAGTAAATCATTAACGGAAAACCGCTGGAAGACCCCGTCGCAAAAGGTATTATTAGTTTTTATGGCCTTGTATAATAGTTATAGTAGTTTAAAAATCACTCTCTCAACCCGCAACCTCTCGCAGCCCCAGGGTTTTATAAAGCAAACAATTAAAGGTATGTACCTTATTTTTACATTAAAAGGGGCTTAAGAACCCTGTATATAAAGTTTTCTATAGCGAATAGTTCATTTTGGGCTCTTTATATCCCGCAGTATTTTTCTGTATAGATGTTTAGATCTAGTAATTGAAGTTTGAAATTAGCTACAATTGGGTAACTAACTAATTATATGCTTTAATTTCAGGTCCTCCAAGTAAGATTATTTTATATTTGTTTCAGAATGGTTCAATCTATGATAACTGAAAATTTTATTCAGTTCTCTTAATTTTTAAGAAGGTTATGGGCTTTTGACTGTCCTCGATCACAGCTTTTTTGTTATGTCCATAGAAAATCAATAGGGAACAAGATGCTAATTTCTGAGTATGAAAATGGCCATAACTTTTTTATTACTTGAGATATGAAAGTGAATTAGATGTCAAATTAAACTTATTGTTATGCTTTATCTGATGGGATAAATTGCAGACTTGATTTTTTAAATCTCAAAATTTTGTAACATTGCCACTTTCTGTGGGCCTTAAGGGGTTTGAAGTGGCCGATCCTGGAGTAACAGACTTTAATGCAGTGTAGGCACAGATGGGTGGTATTGGTGCTGGGATGTGGTTGGGTCTGCATGGTGGTGACTCTCTCTTTTCATTGCTGGCACTTGTGTTCTTCAGCCAGTTTGAGGTCTCCGTGGGGTTCAGCTGCCTTGTGGACAGTTATTCTCCATGTTGCTCTGTTCTCCCATTTGGTGGGGATGATGTAGGACTCTTGGAGATTGGTGCTGATGTCACCCTTGTAGCTCTTCTTCTGTCCTCTAGGGTTCACTGGCCTGTCGGTACTGCCAGTGGTTAGGAGTAAAGGATTTGTTTTGAGGGATGGAAGTTGGGCATCGTGACAACATGGCTAGTCCATCTGAGCTGGTGTCTGACCCTTGTGGTGGTGACACAGTCTACATTAGCCTCTTCCAGCACACTGATGTTAGTGCGTCTGTTTTCATAGTTGATTCGCATGCTCTTACAGAGGCATTACTGGTTGTAGACTTCGAAGGCTCTGAAGTGTCCACTAGTAGGTGGTCCATGTCTCAACTCCTTTTAGTAGGGTGGGGAAAAATGGTTTTGTAGATCAATAGCTTGGTCCTCATTTGAATGTCACAGAATTTAAAGACTCTATTTCCAAGCCAGGCAAAAGCCCCGCTTGCAAGGCAGTGCCAATGATGTGTTCCGTTGTTGAGGTCTGCTTTGAAGAAGAGATGGAACCCACAATATGGAAATTCTCCAGGCTGCTGCTGTTGACGTGCATTGTCGGAGGTGATGGCAAGCTCTTACAGTATGTGGTTGCTGGTGGAGGATTTTGGTCTTGTTAATGTTCAGGGCCAAACCAAAGTGCTTGCATGTGTGGTGTTGGAAGGAACTGCAGATGCTGGTTTAAACCGAAGATAGACACAAAATGCTGGAGTAACTCAACTGGACAGGTGGCATCTCTGGAGAGGAGGAATGAGTGACGTTTCGGGTCAAGATCCTTCTTCAGACTGAGCGTCAGGGGTGAGGGATATACTGAGATATGGAAGTGTAAGTTGTGAGAACGGGGGTGGAGTATGTGTTTGCAGATGCATCAAGGCTGCATTGTAGATCATCTTGCATGTGGGAAAAAAATGGCATTGAAGCCATTGAAGTATTGGATTTGGAGACACATTGAAGAGCCTGATGTAAGTAATCTGTACGCCTGGCGGCAGGTGTTGGCTGGTGAGATGGAGTATGGCTACAATGAAGATGGCAAACAGGGTGGGAGATACAATGCACCCTTGCTTGACAACTCTAATGCTGCAGTCACCAAGTACTGGCTTGGCAGTGGTTCCAGCTTTTGGTCAAGAGATAAAAGAAGCTCTCTCAGGAAGATTTAAAAGATCTTGCAGCATTATTTCAAACAAGAGTAGGACAGTTATCTGGCAAATTTGTGTTATTTCCCTTTATAAAATCTCTCAGTCAACAATGCTAAATCTAGCCATTGTCCTTTGTGGCTGTGTGGGAATTGTTGCTCTATGATAACAGGTAACTACACGTTGAAATCAGTTCACTGGTTGTAAAATGTTTTGGTTTGTGCTAGGGTTGTCGGGATCTGAAGGTAAATTAAGAAGTTGCTTTTGCTTTCAAATTCATCACCTCTCCAGCTACCCTCCGCGCTCCCCCTTACAAGTCAAGTCAAGTTTATTTGTCACATACACATACGAGATGTGCAGTGAAATGAAAGTGGCAATGCTCGCGGACTTTTGTGCTCAACTCCTCATAAAATGCCCCATCCGTGGAGGTCATCGGACCTCAAATTGGCCTCATCAATTATGACCGAACCCATGGAACTGATGAGGAAGCAAGTCTTCTTGAAGCCGAAGGGACTGCCTGGGAATAAATGGGAATCAAAAACAAGCAAAGAACTCAGAATCCAGATACAAGGACAATAAGTCTGTGTTTACCAAAGTTGACACTTCACCTTTTGCCATAACTTTTTCATTGGAGCCAGCAGGCATTGCAGTAAAGTGGTGGCGTTCCAGATACTTGTACTGACTTAAAGCTCCAAAATCCTGGCGGAGATGTAATCAAGGCAAGGCGATGGTAAATTACAGTCGGTCTCCATCCAGATACGTTTGCAATATCTGGCACAATGATGAAGATGGGATTAGACTCCCATAGTCAAAGAGTGAGTAGGAATCATCTCCAACTTCAGTCGGTAATTTTACTTTGACAACTTCAAATAAAGAAATAGAATCCAATGTAAACTAACTTCAGTTTATAAGCTATGACTTTGTTCTGACTGACATATTTTACAAGAACCTAGACACTGCAGGATTTAAACATAGTGAACTCTATTCTAAAAGATTGTTCAGTGAGATTATGAATATTTTGTGACAAGAAATTGTGGAAGAATATTCCTGAAGGTAAATTCAAAAGATCGGCACGGTGTCGCAGCGGTAGAGCTGCTGCATTACAGCGCTTGTAGTGCCAAAGACCCGGGTTCAATCCCGACTATGGGTGCTGTCTGTACGGAGTTTGTGCGTCTCCCCGTGACCACGTGGGTTTTCTCCGAGATCTGCGGTTTCCTCCCACACTCGAAAGACGTTCAGGTTTGTAAGTTAATTGGCTTGGTGCATGTGTAAATTGTCTCGTGGTGTGTAGGATAATATTAACGTGCGGGGATCGCTGGTCGGTGCGGACTCGGTGGGGCGATGGGCCTGTTTCTGCACAGTATCTCTAAACTAAACTAAACTAATCTATTCAAAAGGTCTCAACGTATCTCCGACCATGGAAGCAAGGCTGTTGAAGTTGACAGGCTAACGTAGGCTATTTATTTAGGCTTAAAAAATAAATGTCTCCTGCAATAAATCACCAAATCAGTGCAGAATATTGACCGCTACCGGTTTTTTCCCCTTTACTTCTTTCTTCTCCACAAATTTAAGTTAATCAGAAATCCTCTCTGTGCCAAATAGGTTAAAAAAAAACTAAACTTTCACTGTTAAAATTAAAAGATTTATAAATCCTTCTGTGCCAATTAGACTGAAAATGACTCCTAAAACATTTCAAATTTCACACTAGGTTGCTGGACATTTTTTCGATGAGACGTTAAACTCATAGAGAGAGTCGTGGAGCTGTATAGCACAGAAACAGGCCCTTTGGTGCAACCTGTCTTTGCCAACCCATTTAGCCAGAAGAGCTACAGTGGCTTGCAAAAGTATTCATACCCCTTGAACTTTTCCACATTTTGTCACGTTACAACCACAAACGTAAATGTATTTTTTTGGGATTTTAAGTGATAGACCAACACAAAGTGGCGCATAATTGTGAAGTGGAAGGAAAATGATACATGGTTTTCAATTTTTTTAACTTTTGATGTTTGGTGGATCCTACTGTTTATGTTTTGGCTGCTACATTGTTTGCAGTTATTACATGTCCAAAGTTCTCCATTGACAATAACCCACTGTGGAATGTTCTGAAGTTATGGGTGATGCTATATAAATGCAATTTCTTTATTTTGCATATAAAATCCTTCTTTATTTTCTGTGATGGCACAATTGTTATCTTTGACAGATTTAATTGTCTTTGTTCATGTCTCCCACAAGAATACAATTGATGTGAGAATAATTAAAATAATTTCATCTCAAGATTCATTTGACTGTGATTTACTCCTGTGCTTTCTGCTTTCATCTAAATCTCTCAACAAGATTATTTTCTTACTATTACTGGTATCCAATATTCTCTGCATGATGCTTAATCAGATTCATTTTCCAGTGATAAACTCTGGATTATCACTCAATAAACTTTTTTGTTGTGAATATAAGCATGCCTTAACCATATGAAAGATTACCAAAATGTTCAGTTTTTTAGTGTTTATGGCTCCTGTGAAATGTGGATGACTTTGAAGTTTCTTCAGGCCCTGAATACCTTGGCTAGGTTTTTGCTATTTGGATGTTGGAGTGTTTAGTTTTGTTTAGTTTACAGATACAGCACGGAAACAGGCCCTTCAGCCCATCGAATCTGTTCCGACTAGCGATCCCCATGCACTAGCACTATCCTGCACACTAGGGAATATTGACAATTATACCAAGCCACTAACCCACAAACCTGTATCTATTTGGAGTGTGGGTGGAAACCGGAGCGCCTGGAGAAAACTCACGCAGGTCACGGGGAGAACATACAAACTCCATGTAATCAGCACTCATAGTCAGAATCAAAGCTGAATATCTGGCGCTGCAAGGCAGCAACTACACCATTGCGCCACCGTGCCACCCGAATGGGAAGCCCTTAAAGAATTTTGAGTTGTGTTTACCGCATGTGATCATCCTTTGTAAGTAAACCAAACTAAATCTTGAAAGAAAAAGGAAGAAAAATAGGATTCAACCTAATGCTGGAGTTAAAATTTGGAGAAGATCCCTCACTTTAGATTTAAGTCACTTTCATCCACAGTATCTAATCTATTACAAGGTTTTAGAGCTGATGTGGACCCAAAACTCAAACCATTGTCTTTGATGCTAAACACACTGGATAATTTAATTGGCCTGCTCTATTGAAGCTGGGCCATATGCAATGGCAGATTTAGGAGAATAATGCCCTTGACTGGTAGCCTGAAATGATTATGTTTTTCTCAATATTTCTCATGACATAACAAGTCAATCATCTCATCAAGTCCATGATGGATCTCAGAGCAATCCGATCCATTTTATTCCCCAACTCATTTCCTTCAGAATAAACCCTATTTCTCATGTTGATCAATTGCACTCAGATTCTCTTACCACCTACCTTCACAAGGGGTAACTTCATAACCAATTATCCTGGTGACCTGCATGGCCTTTTGATGACAGGACACTGGCATATCTCGTAGAGCTGTTATCTCACAACTCTTGCGACCCAGGTTCATTTCTGACCATCAATGCTGCCACTGTGGAGTTTGCACATTTTCTCTGTGACTATGTGGGTTTCCTTCAAGTACCCCAGTTTCCTTCCACACCCCCAAAGGTGTGCAGGTTAGTAAGTTAATTGGCCAATGTAAATTGCCCCTTGTGTTTCCGTAAACGTGGACTGTGGCATAGTTTTGGTTTTGCAGCACAGACATGCAAACTCCCATTGTAGCATAAAGGCATTTGTTGATGTCACACCAATTTGTATCTTTATGCTAAATATGCCTGATAGCACAATCTTTTGATAGTTCCAGATTACAAATTGCAAGGGCCCTACCGAACAATATTTGGGACCTCACCTCAATCACGCTAACACCCCCCCCCCCCCCCCCCCCCCCGCTCACCCACGCCACCACACTCACTCCACCCTCCCCTTCCCACGGTTTTATTGGTCCACGATGCAAATAAGGATGGGACACTGTATAGGTATCAGATTGCAGGACACGGGCCCTCTCTGCCTTCACCTCTCGATGAAATTACTTAGTGCAATGACATCTAGTTATAACCTAAGTTTTAATGAATCAGCAGTCATCAAGTGAAACAGAGTGAATGTGCTTTTTATACTATCCCAGAGTATACTTGATACATACTATTTGTCAAAAATGTCCTCTATTGTTCTAAAGTTAGTATCTGGATAGCAAAGGGAGTTCTCTGGGTTCTACAAGCAATGGAATTGTAAAAAAAAAAGTAACTCCGAAAATGCAATGGGAACTATTGACAATAAGTTACAAATTAAAGAAGATTACATTCATAATGACTCTACAAGAGGCAGAATCATAATTTGCTTTTCAAATCCACAGATATAGGAGTCAGGGAAATGGTTTCCATGCAAGTGATGGAATGTTTGAACAGAAGAAGATTTTCTGTGCAGCACATTTTCAAGAATAAAGCAATTAAGTAGAGATTGCTTTATTTCATGAATCATTTTTGAAGTGCATCTAGGTTTTTGAGAAACTTTAGTTTATACCATTTTTAGTTTATACCATTTTTGTGTATATAAGCAAACAATGCTAGATGAAGAGAAAGAGTGCTTTTATATGGCACCTTTTACACCTCCATCAAGATTTGCGGGAACAAAATACTTTATCAATACACACACGTAACTGCAGATGCTGGAATCTTGAGCAGAAGACAAAGTGCTGGAGTAACTCAGCAGGCCAGGCAACATTTTTGTGGAGGAAATGGACAGCCGACATTTTGAATTGGGATCCTTCTTCAGACCCTTCTAGCAGTACGATGAAGGGTCTGTGGCCTGAAGTGGCACTTATCCATTCCCCCCATGGATGCTGTCTGATCCGCTGAGTTACTCCAGCACTTAGTGTCTTGTTGCTTTATAAATGAGTGCCTCTTGGAATATATATATTTCAGCTCCCATAAGCAACAAAGAACAAATAATCTGTTTCTAGAAACATTATTTGAGGAATACCAAAGTGGCTGCTGAGGAAAACTACCTGCTCTTCTTTGAAAATGGTTCCAAGGGAACTATTAAATCCACCCGAGAGATGTGACAGGGATCTGGTTTAAAGTCTCATTTGAAAGGCTCCTGGTTTAATCATTGTGGGTAAAGGGAGTTGATTCTGGGCGATAGGTTACCTTATATTAATGTGTCTGAGTATCCTATAGTCAAGTCTAATTAGAACCAGCTGTTTTACCAGTCACAACCCTGGGCTTAAATTCAACAAATATGGCGAATAGCTTCAGCCATTTTGGTGAGCTGTACTGAATGACAGAACTGGCAAGCTATTTTTTTTATGGTGGATGTGATCCTTGTAATGGGTGTGACTTCAACCAAGGAGGAAAATAAAACATTTTTTTCCCCCAACTATAAGTTGTATAATATTATTCCTCAAGTTACAGAAATAATTCTAGGTTTGGAATAATGCCCACAGCTTCTGGGCTAAAGGTACGGCTGCTGAGTTTTCTCAGTTTAATAAATACTGGAACAATAGTTTGATCACAGCATTCATGAGCTGTAAGCACTGATGTGTTGAACAAGGGCTTTGCCTACATTGACTGATCCTATGACCAGGCACCTATAAATAAAATACATTCAGATAGCTTTCTGACTTCAGAACAGATTGCCAGGCTTTTTATGAAGCAATTCTCAAATATCATATTTGCAAAGTTGTCAGCTTTCAATGGGCGAATTTCACCAGTTCTGGATATATCCACTTTCTGCTGGCTTTGATTAGGTATGGCATTAACAATACAAATCTTTAAAAATAGTGGAAAATAGTAGCAGAAAAGGGTTGAACACCGAAAGAAGTCTAAGGTTAAAGAAAATAATTTCTCAGTCAATGGCAGCTATCATGCATTCATTGTTCCCAATGGAAATAAACAAAACAGTTTAAAATTCACTGAAGTTTTAAGGAATTTCCATACAGTAAACTTAAGTCAACATTAAAAGTTACAACTGTTTTTCTGAAACTCTTTCGTTAATGACCATAGAATTTCACAAATATGGTTTTATTTGCAGTCAGATCAATAATAAATGTAACATTTGCTTGATCATAGATTACACAAACCAAATATTGACTATATTTGAGGGCAATAATTGTAATCACATGAATAAGGATCACTAAATAAACACAAGTGGCTTCAGTACTTTAGATGTTATTGTATGTTCAAGGACTTGTGAACCTCAAGGGTCTTTGGTATACCTGAGATCCTCAAAACGTCAGTCAATATTTATATTAGGAAGTTTCTGAGCTGCAGCTTTGGAAAGATATCTTGAGAATATGTGGGGTCCATCTTATACACTCCACAAGTGTTTCTTTTCCATGAACTTCATTCAAGAAAACAATTCTCTGTAAACTGCGAATTCAAGGGATAAAATGGAACTAGTTTTTGAAATTATTTTTTTTCATTGGTCAACTCCTTTCATCATAAATGTGCAGTCCTTATTTCACCATAAAGGTGCAGTCCTTAGTCCTTAGTCTATGTTTCGGTCAGACATTTAGAGACGGAACAGACCGTGGGAAGCTCTTTACCATTGGCATTGAAACTCTATACTTGTTTAAATTGTGTGTGGCAAGACTTTAGTTTAGTTTAGTTTAGTTTAAGGATACGGCACAGAAACAGGGCCTTCGGCCTACCGTGTCTGCACCTCCACCTCCAGTTTAAATTCCATTTGGAATATTTTGGAGGACCATGAAACCAAGAACCAACCAGTGATCCCCGTGCAATAACACTATCCTGCACACACTAGGGACAATTTACACATACACTGTCAATTAACCTACATACCTGTACGTCTTTGGAGTTTGGGAGGAAACCGAAGATCTTGGAGAAAACCCACGCGGGAGAACGTACAAACTCGGTACAGATAGCGCCCATAGTCAGGATCAAACCTGGGTCTCTGGCACTGCAAGCGCTGTAAGACAGCAACATTACCACTGCACCATTGTGCCTCCTAAGTGTATCCGTTTTTGTCCTAAAGGACCACAAATTGAGGTGTATGATCTTATTGAGATGTATTAATCTTATTGAGGTGTATTGATCTTATTGAGGTTTATTGATTTTATTCAGGGGTGTCAAATCATGAGAGGAATAGTTCAGATAGAGTCTCCTGCCCAGAGTAGGTGAATCAATGATCAGAGGACATAGGTTTAAGATGGAGAGAAGATTTAATAGGAATCTGAGGGGTAACTTTTTCACACAAGGGGCAATGGATGTTTGGAACAAGCTGCCAGAGGAGGTAGGTGAGGCAGGGAATATCCCAACATTTAAGAAACAGTTAGACAGGTACATGGATAGGCCATGTTTGGAGGGTTATGGACCTAATGCGGGCAAGTGGGACTAGTGTAGCTGGGATATGTTGGCAAGTTGGGCCGAAGGGCCAGTTTCCACACTGAATCACTCTATGACTCTACGAATAAATATTATGCATCAAGCCACATTTCAAGATCAGATACATCGTCCCGTTAATTGACATGCCTCTCAAGTTGCTAATATGAAGGGATTCTGCTCTCTTACATAGAGGGAACATATGGAAAGCGGGCACTTGCCTCTAAACCTCGTAACTGGTCTTCTGAAAGAAATCCCAAACTGATCCAGCTGCCCAGCCCATTCTTATAGCTCAGTAACTTCTGCCCATTTAAAGTCTTTATCAAATTTTCCCTAAAAAGTTGCAATAATATCTGACTCAGCCACTCCCTTTGGCAGAGCATTTCATGTTGCAACCACGATCATGTTAAAAAGATCCCTCCAAACTTTTTGTTACAAACTTCCAAACGGAAGAGACTTACTTTCCTACATTGGACACAGGGAGACCATTTGATTTGGTCAAGAATGTCTATCGCTTTTAGGTTACAATGATCAAAATGTTTCATATTTGATTTGCTCTAGACTCGGACTGCTTTCCTTTTGTCTTTTTGTGATGCAATGTTCCATTATCTCAGGTCTTTTCTCATAATTATTACTGCAGGTCCTCCCCAGCTTACGGTCGCCCAATTTACTTGCAGCTCGCACCTAACTTGGTTGCCGCGGGGCTGCAGGCATCTTCTGACGTGTGGGGACTTAGTATGTGGCCGCATCTCTGTCTTGCGAACAGTGTGGGTTACGAACAGTGCTCAGAATGGAACCCTAGCCTAGCACGGGGAGGATCTGCGTCCATTTTGGATGTTGTCTTGATGAATCAATGGCGGGAGAGTTCTGAAGCTTTACTACCACATCTTTTATAGGGGGTCCAAATTTGCACATCTTACCATTACTGTGGCAGAACTAGTGGATTATGAATTTGTTCATTTAGTTTTACTTTTAGTTTTTGTTTTGGACATGCAGCACGGCAACAGGCCCTTCGGCCCACCGTGTCCGCACTTTACAGAAGCCAATTAACCTGCAAACCCGCACGTCTTTGGAATGCGGGAGGAAACGAGAGGAACCCGCGTGGTCACAGAGAGAATGGGCAAATACAGTAGAGACAGCACCAATCGCCAGGATCAAACTCAGGTCCCTGGCGCTGTAAGGCAGTAACTCTACCATTGCACCACACTGTTGCCCTATTTCTCGTATTCAGTGCCCTGACTTATAAAATCCAAATGCTCATGGTTATTGCATTATGAAAATCACTGGACATAGCACATGAGACTTCTGATTGATCTGCACCATTCCCTTCAGCAACCCAGCTCACTTCTTCAGAAGCCCAATTAGATTTGTCAAAGTAACTTTGCTTTATGAAATCAACACTGCCTGTTCTTGATTAAACCTTACATTTCTACATCTTCATTAATTTCATCTGGAGATCATAAATTTTAAGTGATTGCTCACTGAATCCAAGCATGAGGCAACAAGTCTAAAAGCAACCTTTGCTAGACTAATGATTTCACAGATGTCAAAAATGCTAAGCCGAGCTTGAAAGGGTCTATTGTCAAAGCTGTGAGGCTGCAGGGACCTCAATGGCTGAAGATCATATGCACTTGGTTTAAGAAGTCAATAATCTCGTCCTGACCGTCTTTTCCTTGATGTGAGATGTATTAAAAACAATTTCTCCAGCGGAAGGAGCGTCTAAACCTCAACTTCAGACTTCAATCCCATTTTGGGAAATTTAATGGGAACACTAATTGCAGTATTTTTCCAACCTGCGCTCCCATTTTTCAAAAAATGTAAGCATCTTTAAAATGTTCATTACATGGAAAGTTTTGACAACGAATGGTTGGCAGAAATTTAGTGGGGGCAGTTTAAAATGAACAAGTCAAGTACTTTAAAATTCCCACTCAGTGAAAAAAAAATTAAGACCATTAATTTGTATGCAAGAGGTTAAATAGGAAGGAGAAAATGAGTTTGCTATTTCAATAAGAGCGCCGGAAATGCCTCTTAAACATGTTCTGAAAAGGGGGCATTTGCTTTTCTCAACGCAACCTGAAACATCTGAAGACAGGTTCATCTGCAGGGTTCACTGGGAAAATGTTGACCCTCATTCCTTCAGGCTTTCCCCAGACCCCTGTCATTTTCTTCCTACCACTTATCTTGCATCCTATAGTTTCACACTGAGAACAGGGCGGCACAGTGGTAGAGTTGCTGCCTTACAGCGCTTACAGCGTCAGAGACCCAGGTTCAATCCCGACTACGGGTGCTGTCTGTACGGAGTTTGTGCCTTCTCCCCTTGACTGCCTGGGTTTTCTCTGAGATCCCCGGGTTACTCCAACACAGGTTTGTAGGTTCATTAGCTTAGTATAAATGTAAATTGTTCCTCGTGTGTGTGTAGGATAGTATGCGGGGATCGCTGGTCGGTGCAGACTCGGCCTGTTTCTGCACTGTATCTCTAATCTAAAGGAAACTAAGCAAAGCCCATCAAACAAAGCCCATGCCTCTTTTTGCCCACTTTGGGTGAAGGGGTGAGGGAGCTGGCAGAGACGAGGAAGATATGAAGCCTCGGAATTAAAATAATTATATTGGGCAAGTTAATGGCAATATCAACCCCCCAGCCCCCCACATCCTCGCCCACCCCTTTCTTCCACCCCCATCCCCACAGTTCCATCTGGTCTTCTAAGACCCACTCCACATAATAGCACAGAACTCGATACAACCAGTAAAGAGTTAAAGGAGCAGTAAATTTATGTAATGCCGTTACATGGGAAAATGGGAACTGCATAAATATGGAAAATCTGTCAGACATAGGAATCAAATGCAATTATCAAACTTTTTTTTTGTATTTGGCAGTGACTGCATATGGAAATATTTAATCCTAGGATTTAAAAAGCTCTTCAGTATTCTCCCATATGTAAAAAATCTTTTCAATTAATGATAATTTTCTTCAGCCGAATGTCAACCCCGTTTTACTTATTAACAAAGTGGCTGGAGTTTGAGTGTCATTACTAAATGACAGAGCAAATGTAACCAGGTGGGATAGCAGTAATGGGTTTCAAGATTTTGTGAGTTTCTGAATCTGACTGGGCTGTGCTGAGCCCCTCTCTATAATCAAGACTGTACCATGTCCAACCACATTGCTTAAAACAGCGGCTTGGCAAGAGAGTAGACATACTTCATTATCAATTATTTTCTGTTTTTAAATCCATTCATCCCTGCTCCACTACTTTTTAAAAACATCAGCTTTCCTTGGTGTAATGCTCAATATTATTTGGTCTATTTAGTGCTATTTTTGCTTCTGGCAATCAACAACTGCGCTATTTAATGGTTTATCTTGTAGATTGATTCATTTTCATTTTGTGGATGTCTTTGGCTTTCTCAAGGACCTTCCTCGACTTGCCCACTCCTTACAGCTTGTCCTATAACTTATTCTGTTTAGGAAGAACAATGTTACAAGCCACTCTGCTTTTCCTTACCTTGCGGGACCAAACCTTCCTTTTGGCTAAAGACAGGCGCAAGATGCTGCAGTAAGTTCTTTTTGGCTCCTATTTAACTTATTTCACAGTTGCAAGCTTTGATTAAATTCATTTCTCTGATGGTTATTCAATTATTCTGAATAAACTAGACAGATATAACATTTTCCCTCTGTTTTAAAATGAAACAATAATTAGTACAAACTACAATAATAGGATAGTTAACTAACTAACTGGACATCCCATGATATTTCGTAGGAGTGCAATCAAACAAAAATTCACACCAGTTCACAAAGCTGACAAAAGACGCAAAATGCTGGAGTATCTCAGTGGGTCACGCAGCCTTTCTGGAGAATATTTCTGAAGAACATTTCTTGGGGCGTCATCGTGGTGCAACGGTAGAGTTGCTACCTTACAGCGCCAGAGACCCAGGTTCGATCCTGACTACGGGTGCTGTCTGTACGGAGCTTGTATGGTAGCCCTGTGACCTGCGTGGGTTTTCCCCGGGTGCTCCGGCTTCCTCCCACACTCCAAAGTCGTACAGGTTTGTAGGTTAATTGGCTTGGTATAAGTGTAAATTGTCCCTAGTGTGTGTAAGATAGTGTTAGTGTGCGGGGATTGCTTGATAGTGCTGACTCGGTGATCCGAAGGGCCTGATTCAATGCTGTATCTCTAAACTAAACTAAACATGGATAGGTGACATTTCGGGTCAGGACCTTTCTCCAGACTGATTGCAGGGTGGGGAAAGAACGCTAGAAGATCTATCAAGGAGCTAATAAAACCAACATTTGGTGCTGATATTAAACCTGAGGGGGCAGCAAGGAGATGATTCAACAACATGAGAAATATCACCAGCGGCTTATTTGGTGGATTTTCAAATCAGCCAACTTGTTACTATTTTGCCTGTGTGTTTGTTGCCCATTGTGTGGCAACAGTTCTGATGAGCACTTACATGATGCAATCCCCAGTGAAACATATACAAAGCCAAATCAAATATGGAATTTAGAGGATTTTGGATTTGGTACAATGCATTACAGATGGTCATAAACAGAGCACTCTGGCTTTAGAACCACTTGCTAAAGGTTGTGTTATGGGCCTGTCCCGCTTCGGTGATTTTTTAGGCAACTACAGGCGACTAGGCTGTTGCCACGTGGTTGCTGTGGTGTCGCCCGTATGGTCGTGAGTCGTCTCCTCAGTCGCCCAAAGAGTCGTAGCATCTTTCTGGTCGCCGCTGGGTTTTCAACATGTTTTAACATTTTCGGAGACAGTCGGCAACAGAGGGTTTGATGCCAATGAGCGTTGCTTGACTTCTCCTGACGTAGGTGCTGTTGTAGTTGTCGCCAGGTTAACGTAGGTTGTCGCCGGTGCTGACCGTTTTTTTTTTCGTTAAAGAAATTATTCTATTTCAAATTTTATGTCGAAGGGGGGGGATCCAGTCGCCGGTTTTTCAGCGACCTGCTACGTCAATGACAGTGGAACAATGCCTAAGTGGAACAGGCCCATTAGAAGCGGTCTGTGAAAGTCAAGAATGGATGAAAGGAGTTAGTCCAGGTGGTCAGTGGCAGGACTCTGGGCAAGAACCATTTGGGAATAAACACTGATCTCATCAAGCCGGAAGAGGTAAATACATTTGACCAGTGACATTTAGCTGTGCACTTCACCTCTGTTCACTCTGGTTTTTATAGTCAACTCATTATTCTTGATACTGAATTACCTTGCAAAAACACCCATTCTTCACCTTCCTCAAGATTCCTCTGTACATTCAGCACACCCACTAAAGCCGTCACTCCGGTACAATTTCTTGTTGATAATTATCATCGCTAATACACTCCTTCCATCAGTTTAACATTCCAGCTGACTAGTTAGGTGTATGTTAATAGGGGTATCTGAAACTCCTGAAGGCATTGTGTGCAAGCAGCCCAAAGTGCTTGAGCCAATGGCGTGGTGGAGGACCTGACCAAATCAGGGAGTTTTACACTGTTTGGAGAATGAGGGACAAGGGACATTGGGATCGCATGTACAGATCTTAGGAAAGAACACTGCTGCCAATTGTATGTGAGAGAGCGAGAGAGAGAGAAAGAGGGAGAGAGAGAGATGGAGAGAAAGTGTTTTATTGTTATATGTCCCAAATAGAACAATGAAATTCTTACTTGCGGCTGCATTAGCGAGAAATGGAAACTTGTTGAAGGACTGATGGGCTGAATTAGGCAACAGAAATTAAAGCAAGGTCAGATGATCAGGCAGGCGGACTGGTGCTGTCGAAAGGGCTAAAGTAGATCCACATTTTTGGCGAAATGTGAAAGTGTTTAAAGAATGATATAGACTGGGCTGAATCTTGAATGAGTTTGAATTACAATTCAAGTAAAGTAACAGAAGGAACAGTCATATCAAAGTCATGAAATACATACAATATATATTTTTTACAACCAGGGAAGCATGTTGATTGTGATATATATTTCAAAGAGAGTGAGAGAGGGGGCGAGGGGGAGAGAGAGAGAGAGAGAGAGAGAGAGGGGGAGAGAGAGAGAGAGAGGGAGGGAGAAAGGGTGAGAGGGGGAAAGGGAGAGAGAGAGAAAAGCAGTAAGCCCATGCCAACATAATCTTCAGTGCCCAGTTATTGCACACTGTATATTATGGTAACCAGAACACTGGTTGTCAATCCCAGTTTTCTTTGACCACATGTCTTTTCCTGTCTGCTCTGATGCATCTCATGTAGACCACAAAGCATTGCAAAAACACACAGCATTGAAAACAGATGGCAATGGTAGCCAGCTGCTGGTGTCTAAGCAAAGTACTTCATTTTATACAAACTGCAGCATCAATCAATGGCTCACATGACTGTTTCCCTCCACCCTCCGCCAACCACCTTAAAAACAAAAAAAAAAACATTTGCAGTACTGATAGCCACTGTGAATACCATGAAAGCAATTGCAATGTTTGTACAAATGCTTTACTAATTAAAAATTATTTCTCGTTTACTGCTACATAATCCACGGGTCTTTATTGAGTCCGGGGTCCCACATGAGATTGGTCTGTTTGCATATGAACATTAAGGAAGTACCATTACACTTCTAACAGAAAGTCAAAATAAGTTGTGTGGGTTATTGACTTTGCTTAAATCCTCGTTGGTTTGGGAATGTGAAAATACCGTTGCCACTGTAAGACATTCAGTTTTAACGGGAAAGCATTTTCCAATTTACTGATGAATTCTTGGGATGTTTTAGGTGGCACTTCTCATTATCTAAAAAAAAATAGTTTGCACAGTTGGTTTCACCTGCTGGTTGGAAGGAGACACTGCAACTCAGTTTATTTGTCCAACTCCACTGAAATCAGAAGAAAATAATACAATGTGAGGTGATGCATTTTGGGATTGTTGGCTTTAAAATAATTCCCTGGGATATTCAGAGAACCTCTTTACATTTGGAACTTTTATGGAAGCAGTTAACAATGTCAAGTTTCAGAAAATGCGCACATTATTTATGGCACCATCCAGTTCTCGAGGCTGAGGCAGGAAAGATACATGAAATATCTCTGCTGTCTACTTATCTAAATTATTTTTGACTTGCACTAGACAAATTTGTCCATGAGTAAGTGCTGAGGGTGACCTCCTAAATCTTCATTTTGACCCTCTCAAGTGTAAAGAACATGGGGTCAGAGCAACTCTCACTTTTCAATTGTTAATGTAAGTACCGACATTCAGATCAATACTTCTCCTGACACAGGTAACACTTAACTACACGTACTGCAAGACTTGCATTCCACTAGGCTCTTGAATATTTCCTGCAATTCCAGCAGAGTTTCACATTTACTAGCTCTACACGAACAAAACACAGTGTTATCAAACACAGAGGTTAACCAAAACCCCTCGCCAACATGATGGTGGAAAATTGTCATAAAGCGATCAAAGGAACCATGCCAAGAAAAGCAGATGAACATAAAATGACAATGTAGCAAGAAAATAAATACTTCTCCTTTTGCCTATGCATTAAATTATGAACCACTCATTAATATCCATTAAGATTTGGCACTGCAGTCTCAATTTATTAAAGTGACAATCTGTTATATTTGGATGTGAGTCCAGTCAAAGGTACACTTCTAAGTTATCAAGGTGAAAATGTAATGCTCTTAACTGATTTTGTGATGTTGTACATTTTTTTCCCAACCGCATTGAAACACGACAAAGACTTAATCATGCTCAGCTTATTTAAAAGTAAATAAAATGCATTTCATATTGTAGGTGACAAATCAGTCTCTAGAAAACGATTACAGCTACAAATTCAAGCATGTGAACGTGTGCCCTGGATTTAGCTAGCCAGATAGATCCAGTTCTCAGCATACCTCGAAGCCAGCAAAAAGTCAATGCAATGAGTTTGGTGAAAATTCCGCCCCCACTTCCCACCAAAAAAAATCTGATGTTATCAATATTGTCACCCTGCTGGTTCCCACTATCTCATTTCTGAAAGAAATTGGGCAGTTGATTAGAATAGGGCACTTGTGAAGTATGCTTACAATCTGATAAAGACATGTGCAAGTGATTGAGATGAGTAGGTTCACAGACTACTACACAGGCAGACAGACAGACAATGACTTCCAACACTCCAGAGATTAAAAAAAAATCCTGAAGGAATTTGAAATGTTCCTGCAGCATTCACAAAGGTCAATGAAAACATGGTAAACTCCTTGGAGAAAATTCTGTTACTTGGTACAAATTTATAAGGCTCGCTGAATATTTTGTGCAAAAAAAAAAACCCACCGTTAGTTTTGATGATATTGATTCAATTAAGAGACCTCGTGGATTCCATTCCATGAACGCAAAGTGGACCTTCAAACAAATCTGCTATAATGTTTTCTGAATTTTGAACCAAGCTAAACCTGGAGCTTTGACCTGAAGTTAGGTACTGTATTAATTCCACGTGTCAGTTCTATACTGCGCTAACTCCCAACAGTTTTGTAAGTGTGGAAATTGATGGGCTGCAGCTGAATTTAAAGAACTACTGTAATTTTTTACAATGTGTTCATTTATGGGATAAGGGTATTATTGCCTGACCCCCATTGGCCTTGAGAAGGCGATGGTGAGTTCATCTGCGTAAGAAGATAAAGAAGAGTGCCACACACTCATATCACCATTGCCGTCAGGAAGAAGGTACAGGAGCCTGAAAACTGTAACGTCCAGGTTCAGGAACAGCTTCTTCCCTACAGCCATCAGGCTATTAAACACAACAACAAATAAGCTCTGAGCTCTGAACTGCAAAAGACTATATTATTATTGTACTATATTTGTTATTTATTGAAATGTTTTATTCCTCTTTCCCCGTTATGTACTATGTTTACATATTCAGATATTCTGTTGTGCTGCAGCAAGTAAGGATTTCATTGTCCCATCTGGGACATATGACAATAAAACACTCCTGACTTGACTCCCTACAAAACCGTTGAAAATAAAATTGCGGGATTCGGACCCATTGATCGTAAACAGGCAGTGATATCTTTCCATAACAGTATGATGCGTGACTTGAGGGCAACCTGCAGATGGTGGAGTTTCCATGCACCTGATGTCCATGTTCTTCCTGATGGTAGATAGTAGAGGCTGTAGATTTGAGAGTAGCTGAGGTGAGTAACTGCGGTGCATAATGTGGAAGGTAAACACTCTAGTTACTGTGTGTAAAGGGCCCAATTTGCACGTTATTTACACTACATCATTTATGCGTCATGATGCACGACAAGTGTAACGTGACATGCACGTGATGCGCGCATGGCGTGTATTAAGCGCGCATGGCGCGTGGTGACGTAGGCAGTGACGCGCAGTTGCGCGCGGCACCCCAGGATTTGGGGATTCACAAAATCTTCGCGGACACCTGCGTGACGTGCAAATGACACCCAAGTGGGACAGGCCCTTATGTAGTGGAGAGAATGAATGCTCTTTGGGTGGTTACCAATCAAGATGACGTCTTAGTGCTTCTCGAGTCTTTCTATTGCTGTATTCCAACACACTCCTAACTTGAGGGAAGGGCTAACATCCAGTTATTTCAAACTTAAGAGGATTCACTTTTGTGACCCAAAACTAACGTGTTGGGTGATCTCAGCGGGCCGGGCAGCATCTCTGGAGGGACATAGGCAGACAACGTTTCGGTTTGAAACTTTTCTTCACTCTTATGATGAAGGCTCAGTACAAAAAGACAAGCATGAGTATCTACACTACCGTTCACAGTCTCAGGGCTGCTCAAACAGCTTTACAACCAGTGAATCAGGTTTCTCCAAGTATAGATATGGTTGCGGTGCCTGAAACAGTGTGGTCAACTTGAATAAAATGGGGTGCTACGAAGGAATTAATAAAGGAGAATTCATTTTACCAAATTTTGGTCAGAACAAGAGTGAAAATTGCACTGATAATAATTGAAATAATGTCTTGAGATCTTACTTATCCTCTTAACAGAGCAGATTGCGTCTTTGTTTAATACGTTACCCGAGAGACAGATGATTAAAGTCATGTGGTCTCTCTGCAATTTTTATTTTGTTGCAGCCTTTCGAGTTCCTTCACATCTTTTAGAGAATAAAGACTGATGTGGTTAGTGAAGAACATTACCATTGGTCTGACGTAAATATGCACATTGTATCCAATGCAACTTTAGGGCAATATGGCTGAAAACATTCTTCATGTGGAAGTTGCATCGGAAAGCCCTTCCCACTAAAGTTGGCTAGTTTGCAGAGTTTGTTACAATAAGGGGAAGCTGCCCTTGATGTCTTGTGTATCCCATATGAGCAGTCTATTTTCCTGAATATCTGTGAAGATTCACCAGAGTAGGTTTATAATTTGATACTGTTTTATGTCAACATTAACTACCTGAACGTGCTTGAACTCAAGGCCTGACTCATTATTAAACTCACAGCAGCATCGCCAATTTTCAAGTTAAAAGCACCACTTGTTAATCATCAGTGCTGCTCGAAAGACTATGTGCTTCTGTTACTGCTGGTGTCATAAATAACGTACGATCCCATTCTGCGCAATCCTATTTTTTTATTTTAACAAAAGGGAGAAACATATATATGTGCGTGTGTGTGTGAGCATTTGTACATATACTTACACTGAACTTTTTTTCTTGCTTACTATTGTTACAATTTACTATGTTTACATATTCTGCAGCAAGTAAGAATTTCATTGTTCTATCTGGGACATATGACAATAAAACATTCTTGACTTGCTCCTGACTCTCTTGACAAGATTGCTCCACATTCTCTGTGCCATGGGAGAATAATACGGAAAGCAATATTTGAAATGCGTGTCCTGATGTGAAGGCAGATCCTTTCTGCCACACTATCGCTCCTTTGAGAGTTACCATACAGTAAGGGGGTCCAGAAATGTCAAGCAAGAGTTCAAGCCAATTGCCAAATCAAAGATTGCCAATACCTACAGATGGTGAACAAAACACATACGGTTTGGATTACAATAGGAGGGTCCATCATGATCCTAAATATTAGAATGAAGAGATGCCATTTATTGCATTTCTGTTCTCAGCTTTGGTGAAACTGGGAGAAATCAATATTAGGTACTGCCATAAACTACCTACTGTACATTGCCCCATTGCATGTGTGAAAAACCTTCGCAATATGATGGTCACCAGAGTTTAGTATAGTTTTCGATTTAGAGACACAGTGCGGAAACAGGCCCTTCGGCCCACCGAGCCCGCACCTACCAGCAACCCCCGCACATTAAACTATCCTATATTAGGTACAATTGTTCCATTTATACCAAGCCAATTAATGTACAACCCTGCACGTCTTTGGAGTGTGGGAGGAAACCAAAGTTCTCGGAGAAAACCCACATGGTCACGGGGAGAACGTACAAACTCCGTACAGACAAGCGCCCGTAACCAGGATCGAACCCGTGTCTCTGGCGCTGTATGCGTGTAAGGCAGGAATTCAGCAGCTGCGCCACCGTGCCACCCTAAGCAGTTTTCATTAAAATTATGTGCGCACGCACCCAATGACAAATTGTGACTAAAACAGTGCCCTTAGCCCCCATACATTTTGGTGCTAAATTTTGTGGTCAAATTTTTGTGCTTCCAGATTTAGTGGGATTGGAATTGATCTGAGAAACCTTTGAGTGAAGACACCATTCAAAATGTTATGCGGTATCCAGTACCAACACCTTGAAATTCTCACCAGACTGAATTGTAGGATGACCCGCGATCGATCCGGGCTCTGTTTCAGCATGCCAGTGATGCACTCAGCCACTGCACTGCAGGTAATATGCACCTCGTTATATTCAACTGGTCTTCCTGAATGCCATGTGTTTCGCCTGCAGAGAATGATAATGGTCTCCCAGGACCAACCCTGAGACTTGCCGTGGTCAAATATTCATGGGATGGTTGGCTTAGTATGAAGCACTGAGTATGCTGCCAGGGAAACAAACCTTGACTTCAATGTTGAAGGTTGCATACAAACTGCCCATTCTGACACTGAAATATGTTCCCATATATATTGATAGTTCCCCACCAGGAGGAAACATGATGGAACCAAAATCCACCCATAATTGGGGGAACAGTGCAAATTATTCGAACAGTTCTTGAGTATCTGTGCAATGGAAGTGAACCGTAGGCCCATGCAAAACAGTGACTTGCATCATAACACTAAGCCTGGCCCAATAGCTTATATTTGAAATGTAATCAACCGTAGCTCCAAAATAATCCTGATTTTCAGCTCTACAGTGTTACAGGTTCTGGCAGTGTCGAGTCTGTCATGGAGCTTGGTGAACAGGCAACTGCTGATATAACTTTATCAAGGCCTTCCTGAAGAATGAATCCCTCTGCAGGAATATTGTCCAATCATTGGCAGTGGCTGCTCCATTGTGTTATATTTAGTGTGGGGTCCAACCAGGTATGGGCAGGCTCCTTTCCACGGACTAACACTCTGCTCTGACACAATGGGCACAGAAATGTTGACGAGAATAGGCCGCACAACAGCATCTGATGCCAGGATTCTTTGAAGGCCTGACAACGTGACATTTTTTTCTGCTGTCCCCGCCGAACTGATTTCCTGATATACATTGTTCCTAAACAGCTGAAAAAACAATGGTAAACAGAAATACGTCACCTATGGTGTAAAGTGCAGAAGCACTCTGCAGTTGAGGGTATATGTAGTGCACTCAGCTTCCACAATACAGACCGACTGACCTGTAGAGCCCAGTTTTGTAAGTGGAGTGCAATGTTCGTACATGGTTACATCGCATGATTGGAACATGACCGACGATGAACTTTTTTCCCCCAATGTCTCATTACGCAGTTATTTCACCTGGAGCCACCTAGAAGCTGGTGAGAACTCCCTGGAGCTCTTTGACTGCAAAAAAAAAAACAAATCAGTCCAGAAAAAATCTAAGCATAAGAACAGTGTTCCGCTTGATTTTCTGGTCTGGGTTGTTCACCTGATGGCATTTTTATCTTATTCTCTTTTACCGGGGGCTCAGGCTGTGTAACCAACTCTAGCCAGTGCTCTGATGGACATCATTACAAGTGAAGATGTTGTCTCTTCTGATGACACCACTTTCTGCAGCGTGTTTTACTTGCCATTTGATGAACAAGTGTTGAGGGAGTCACTGGAGGCAGATGTACACCTGATTGAGTCATGAACAGACAAATCGTCTTTTTTTATCTTCTGCGCTGAGGAAAGCCAGTCAATAATTCCGTGTGGAAAGACACAAGAACAAATTCACCGATCCTGCACTATAAACAGGGAGCTCGAGTCAAAGGGAGCATTGGACAGAAAAACAGGGCTGCACCTTACGCCTACATTGCAAACTAAACTCTGCTCAGGCACAGTTTCCCAATGGGGGCTCAGGGCAACTCTGATTCATTAACATTGCTGCGAATCAACAGAAAAACAGGCAGTAAAAAGCTACTGATGAATGTGGATTCTAAAGCTACCTTAGGGTGGCAGATTCACTAAATCAATGCATCGTAAAGCAGCAAATGGGACATCATAGCGCTCTTTGGCAAGCAGCAAATGACAAAAAGCATTCTGCTCCTCATGTCACTAAGTGTAAATACAGGCAATAATAACAATGGATTTCACTATTTTGAAAGAAAAAACACCAATGCCAGAGTAGGTTAGGTGGCCACCACTTAACTCACCTGCCTACCTCACCTTCACTATTACAAATAGTCAGAGACTGTACCCATACAGTATGGAAACAGACCTTCTGGCCCAACTCATCCATGCCAACCAAGTTGCTCAACTGAGCTCGCCCCACTTGGCCCATTATCTCTCCCAACCTTCCTATCGACGTACCTACCTGTCCAAGAGTCTTTTAAATGTGGTCATTGTACTTGCCACAGCCACATGACTAATTTCCCCTTATTGATCACTTCACCCCAGAGCCATAAGGGCAGCAATGGGCTTGCAACACCATAAACCAAATGTAGTTTGCACCTTCAATGTCAAGAAGCAACGAGATGTTTCCAGGAGACATTGTTTATTTTATAAAATACCTCATGCATTGTATCCAGTGCACAATGACTGTGGGAATGGCACCTGAACTAGTTTACACAAGTTTAAATTGAGAAAGTAACAGCTTTAATTCTCCTTCTGTTCATCCTTATTCTAAATAACCAGCCTTAAATCATTAAAAGGTAACGACATAAATGAAGCTGAATTGTTACAGTTCGGTGAAGCAGGCCATGAAACACAACATGTGTGATTATTCTTATTTTCCAACATCCTCCAAAATATGTGTTATTTTAACTTAAATAGTTACTTGGTGTACCCGTTATCTTATTAATGGTGCCTGTTTGTGCCAATGCCCTGGTTAAATTTAAATAGCAAATGATCAGCTTTGGATAAACACAGACATAAGAGAGTGCAGATGCTGGAATCTTGAGCAAAACACAAAGTGGTGAAGGAACACCATGGGCCAGGCAGCATCTGGGGAGGGAATCGACAGGCAACATTTCGGGCCGGGAACCTTCTTCAGACCGAACATTGGATAAATGTTCTTTAATTTATACTTTAAATCTGTTGCTATGACCCTTCCACATCTGGGACGATAAATGAAAATTTGAAAAGGAATTTTTCACTTTGCAAGCAGTTTCTTTGCAAAACCCACTGTATGTCTCATAATTGAGACTGGAATTCACAAGAACAGTAATCGTTGTGCATAAGCATCATACATAAGAATGCTGAACGAGACTCATAACTTTGAGAGATGACCAAATGCATGATAATACTTTCAGGTCAAACATAAGTCTGCCATACAAAATAGATCTTACATCTCTAAAATTCCATCAATGCATTTTAACTAAACAACTTACTACTTCAATATCACAGAATCTACTGTTGTTAGGTCTTTGTGGGAATTGGAATTCATCAAAATATGTTTATGAAAATGAAATCCTTTCAACAGATAATTATTTCCCCTAAAACATATGTGCCTGGATTACTTTTAACATGTTAAGTTACATCAAAACACAAAGTGCTGGAGTAACTCAGCGAGTCAGGCAGCATCTGTGAAGGGAATTGGATAGGTGACATTTTGGGTTGGGACCTTTCTTCGGCAGACATGAGTCTTGAGTCTGAAGATGGTTCCCAACCTGAAACATTGCCTATCCATTCCTTCCACATATGCTGCTGGACCCCCTGAGTGATTCCAGCACTTTGTGTTTTGCTAAGATTCCAGAATCTGCAGTTGTTTGTATTTCAATGTTACTTCATGACCAGGTCCACATTTCTTTTAACTCAAAACTCCTGTACATTTGTTACCTTCTACTAAACAGTTAGAATGATGAGACGATTATCAATGACCACTAGTGGGTCAGCTTACCAAAAGTTGCTCTTGCTAACATAGACATTGTTAATCTTCTGCCTGTGGGCAGCCTCAGCTGTGAATGGCAAACCTTGAAGCTTCAAGAAAGCTGGTGACCTGACACGTCTGTAAGTGCCGGCTAGTTCCAACAGCTGAGCATTTACTCGTGAATATGAGTTAACTCCAGACATGCGCCAATTTCCCACATGGTAAGAATTCTCACACACCGGAGTCAAGGTTTACTGCCAGGGATGTGCCAGCTCTTGAGTATTACTCCAGCTGATTGGTGCAGGAAATGTCTTTAGCAGCTGATTTCATGGCCTCTCGGCATTCCCCCCCCCTTGCTATTTCTGGAATTTTCCATTTAGAATGACAGGAGAGGGGAGAGATTTTTAACAAGCATATAAAGCAGACCAGACATCCATTATAGAAATGACTGATTTTCATTTCTATTTCCACTTTGGGTGGTTTCGTTAACAGGCGCTGGCGTACGCCCAGGTGGGAAGTGGAAAGTCTATCCTGGGAATAGGCCCACATGGAAGTAATTCTCAATAAAACTTTCCTAGCAAGATTGGACAGTTAGAATGCATGTGTACTTCTGGCATGCACTTCTGGGGCCAATCGGGCCGGAAAACCTAATGGGATGCTTTATCTACTGCAATCCATTTAAGAGTGATGAACTGCATTGTCTAAACCATTTCATACTTTCACAAAACAAAATGTTTTTAAAAAAAGTGCTTTTAGAGATTTCCTTGAAACATGGGCAATGCTCGTCTATATCTGGCCTTCCTGACCAATTGGGTCAATATCTCTCCCCCCCCCCCCCCCCCCCCCCCCCCACACGCTCCCTATTCCATCCGATGTTCCCCCACGCCCACTTCACCTCACCGGCATCCATCCCCACCCTGTATAAAGACACAAAAAGCTGGAGTGACTCAGTGGGTCGGACTGGAAAAAAGGAATAGGTGACATTTCGGGTCGAGACCCTTCTTGGGTTCAAACCAGCATCTCCATTTTCTTCCTACACAATCCAACTCTATGACTGTCCGATGTAGACCTTGCTTCTGGCTTCTTGTAGGCAAAATGCATTTCTCTGAGAGAATTACAGTGCCTTGTCAAATTGATCTGGTGATTTGCAGAAACAGAGAAGCTAACTATAAAACATGTAACTGTGGAGAAACCACTGCTCCATTTGGGTGAAGCTGATGCTAGCTCATTATTTGATTATTTTGATAAAAGCAAACATCAAAAGGGCCAATGATATACATTTATGTGAAACAGGTGTCAAATGCTATGAGGTGTTTTTACGTTGATACCACTTCCTCAGAGAGAGATATTTGCTGTTCTTTTTTCTTTTTAACATCGACAGACCTCAAAACCTTGTTCTTAAGCAAAATGATTTAGATCCTTGAATGGTTTGTACAAATGCGAGTTGGTGCTGTAATACTTTTAAATCTATTTTTCAAAGATTTCGGGTTTAACATCGGAAGCCCAGTCACATTGGATACGAGGACAAAGAACTTACTGATGGGTTTTGCTTTACAGTATAAAGGAATAAAAGGGTCATTTGTTGCACCGACACCATAGAATCTGATGTGCAGAGAACAGATGTCACCCACCCACCAGTCAGAATTACCTTGACTTTTCATGACTAAAATATTTCAAAATTACCCTGGAATTTTTCAAGTACAGTAGGAAAAAAAAACCTTTATTTATGTTACAGCTACCACCCACCAGCTACCACAATTTCACAGGATATGAGTCAATCTTATTAGTGACGTGACATTTGCAAGGGATTATGAAATAGCCAAAACAGCTCTTTTTAAATTATTGAATTCTTTTAGGTGGCAGATTTTTTTTCCCCCCTTTAAAATGTGAATGGCAATTTCTGCTGGGATTGAGAACTACCAAACATGTGTTCCCAATCAGCCTGAGCCAGCCAATGGCCTTCACCAACTAATTTCTTCTGAGAAGTGAACTCAGGTCATGGTACTGAAAGACTCTAAGCCATTCATCCCCGGTTTAACTTTCAAATTAAAGACTGTGACAAATTCACGGAACAAGAAAATACTGCTGACACCCCCATAATCTTTTGCAAACGCCAAGTGTTTTCTGATGTTACCATTATACGATGGCTATCCTATTGCCACTAATTCTCCCCCCCCCCCCCCCCCCCCCCACCGCATCACAGAAAATCTTGAAAAGGGGAAGCAATGAGATCCTCACAGTTCAGGTAAATGAACAGTCGGGTTTGTTGCGTTTGTGAGAAAATCAAAGAACGCAAAGCCAAAGTGTAACTACCCGAACTACTGATACGTCAGAAGCTACATGGATGCACTTCAGGACACTAGGATTAGCCAATCCTTTGCACTGTAGTCCTTTAATATCTAATACCATGCATTTGTTGTAATTAGGATTCCACCACATTGCTTCATAATAATTGCTGAACATTGAACTTGGCAAAATCCATCGCAAAACACATGATACAGCATCTTCCGGTCATTCGCCAACAGTAATGAACAATTGCTTTACTGCTTTTTAGAATGGAAGCACAGTAGCTGACAAACAGCAAAAGACCAGACAACAAGATAGGCAAAATGTCTTGACCAGCACCGGCAATGCATTAAGTGCAAGTTAAAATTCTTGTGCAAGCCACATGCTTGAGAATGTTCTGAGTTGTACACAGGTGACTGGTCAATGGTGAAACAAGAAATATTTTAAGAATATCACACAACTAAACATTCATTTCGCAACAATGAAAGCCCTACTGTAGGTCAAGCAACTTGTGGCATGCATGCATTCTCTAGGAACTGTGGGAGTGCATGAAAGCCGTAAACAAAGATTTATAGACAACATCTGCAGATCATAACTAGATGGCATGCATGCACGGTGAATTGCGCTGCATGAAATGAAGGGCAATGCTGTTGATGGCCAACAGGTGAGTGAGCTATGAAAGGGTAGCTTGTACAAACTTCATGTGGGGCCATATACCAGGAAATCTGGCATCATCTACCAGAACTGAAGTGCCAGGACAAGAAGTAAGAACAATGGTGAGCATACAAATCCGCTATGGAAAGGACTCACCATGTGTAGGAAGTTATGAAATGCAGTGTTTTGAGGTGGTTACTTTAATCTTACTTCTGAGGCGGTCATTTAGGATTGAGGATGACGCGCTTTCACTCAGTTCTGTGTGTTCTCAGGAGAGCAAAAGTGGGACCTGAAGACTCCTCTACAGATGGGGCAGGCACCTGATGGGACAAGATGACGGGTGGTTAATAAGGCAATGTGATCCTTCTGCCAATTATGTGATCCCAATGTGTAGACTCGGGTCGCTGGATATCATCCAGGAGCCATTGGCAAGATCGCATCGTTTAATGAAACTTTGGAAAGACCCTTATTCCACCTGGCAATTTCTTCCTGGGACAAAGCTTAGAATAGAGGGTTTGGTTCAGGAGTCTGTGTAAGGCAAGTGAACCAAGTGGCTTGCCAGGGAGGCTGACGGAGAGTTATTTGGGCTTCAATGTTATGAGCTTGGTTTGGCAGAGGACACTGGTGCTGGTTTGCGTTATCCTTCCAATTGATCTTTTATGGAGACAAGGGCAGCACAGTGGCACAGTAGTTGAGTTGCTGCCTCATGGTGCTTGCAGCGCCGGAGACCCAGGTTTGATCCCGACTACAGGTGCTGTCTGTACGGAATTTGTACCTTCTCCCCGTGACCTGCGTGGGTTTTCTCCGAGATCTTCCGTTTCCAACCACACTCCAAAGACGTACTGGTTTGTAGGCAAATAGACTTGGTAAATGTCAATATTGTCCCGAGTGTGTGTAGCATAGTGTTAATATGTGGGGATCGCTGGTCGGCACGGATCTGGTGGGCCAAAGGGCCTGTTTCTCCGCTGTATCTCTAAACGAAATTAAACTCAACGTCATATGGTAATATTGTCCAGAGCTTTGAGATACCTTCTGTGGGTAGTCTGATGCTCAGAAGCATGTAAAAGGGCATGGACCACAGTAGACCATAAGTCTTGTGCCATGTCTTAGGTCTTCAAACTCTTGGGTCCTGAGTCAGATTTAGACTGAGCTGCAGCTGATGGGGGAATTTCCTTATGGGTACTAGCCTTCACAGAGCGGTCGGTGGCTCCTGATCAATGGGAAGTGATTTGTATTTATCGAGAATCTCGCCACAGATGTTTACTGATTTGAACACTTCAGAATGATTAATGTGAAATAATCTGCTCCAGTAGTATCAGCTGAGGAGGAAGCAAAGACATTGTATCTGGAAATCCAGCTGCATAACACTAGTATTTTCATTGTTAGGTCTCCCTAGCCAACTCTCACCCTGAATGTCCCAACAACCAATGTGACTTTGAATTGAGAATCACGCGACACACTGTCGATCCTGGTCACTAGGGCTGACTGATACCCCCATCCAACACCCACTTTAACACACTTCAGCCCTTTAAAGCTAATGAAGCACCTTTGAAATGCAGTCACTCTTATAACATTTGACAAGATTTCCTTCCGTGCCGTACATTTCAACCCTTATTGATGCCTAAACATGTGCTGCATAAATGCTAGTGCCCAAATTATACTTCACACTGCCTCGGCAAGGCCTCCAGCATAATCGAGGACCAGTCTCGCCCTGGCCAATTCCTCTTCTCCCCTCCCCTTCCCCCATCAGCCAAGGTACAGAAGTGTGAAAACGCACATCTCACAAACAGATTCATGGACAGTTTCTTCCCAGCTGATATCAGGCACTGAATCACCTTATCCACAACTAGAGAGTGGTCTTGAGCTAATAAAAGCCCTGTCCCACGGTACGAGTTCATTCCAAGCGTTCTCCCGAGTTTGCCCTGTTTCGAACTCGGAGATTTACGGTAATGGCCACTCGTCGGTACTCGGGGCTCTCGTGGACATTTTTCAACATGTTGAAAAATCTTCACGAGTCTTCCCGTGCTTACCTGCCATTAGTGAGTCCCCCCAAGTACCTGCCGTTAGCGTTACGAGCGGCTGAGAGACGTCCCCGAGCTCCGACGTACCCGCTACGTACATTCTCCGTGCTTACTACGAGTTTGATTTTTTTTTAAACTCGGGAGAGCTCTTGGAATGAACTCGTACCGTGGGACGTGGCTGTTACTACCTCACTAGAGACTCTCGGACTATCTATAATCAGTCTTTGCTGGCCATTATACTTCTTCATACGTTATTCCCTTTGTCATGTATCCACACACTGTGGATGGCTTCATTGGAATCATGTATAGTCTTTCCACTGACTGGTTAGGATGTTGGTACATGTGGATTGTCACCTTGTTGTGGTGGAGAAGCTTGTGTGGTCCTGACATCCTGAGAGCGATGTCGTCTGGAGCTATGCTCCTGGTAGGGCCACCCATGGCGGTAAGGTCAAGGGGGAGGTCTCTGACAAAGAGCAATCCAACCAAGACCTCAACGGTGGAACAGGCGGAGGATGATGGCTGACCTTAGTGAAGCGTCACAACGGCTGGGAAGGCGGATGAAGGCTGCAGCAGAAAAGGGTCTCCGGTCGTCTTGGACTCCATGCCACTGGATCCTGACCCAGATCTGTCAAGGGTGTGTCTGTGCACCAGTCTCCCCACGTTAAACAAAGTCATGCACAGGTGTCCTCCATGAGAGGACAGTCATACTCATTTTGAGTGGCCACCGATGATGATAACACATGACAATAAATAAACTAAACTAAACTAAACTAAACTAAACTAAACAATTAAAAAGTTGGCATTCAAAAGTTATAAGCTGGCCCAAAATATTTTAAAAGCTGCTGCAAGGTGGTTGATGCTCGGTATAATGGGCTAAAATGGGAGCTGTGTGGGTCCGAGTTTGATATTCACATGGAGCTTCTTGCTGCTAGGTCCTGCTGCTCTGATCACAGGGAAGAACAGATCTGAAAGGACCTCTCCCCATCGCAGTCACAGAAAAACTGGATAAAACAATGTCTTGGAGGCACGGAGCTGCTGGAAAAGGTAAGAGAGGGGGAAATCAGCGATCCATGGACACCCCCCTCTTGCCTCATCTGCCTTGAATGAGTCCCATGCCGTGAGAGAGCCCACATTCATGATCCAGTGCAGGGTGATCAGCAAGAGGCAGCCCATCATGTTTTGTTGTGGTTTGCACAGCATTTAAAGACTGCCATCAGTGATGGAGCAATCAGCGGTGAAAGTTCAGATATCCTGAGCATCGAATGCTGAGGCTGGCAGATGCTGTGGGCAAGAATCAATGTCAGGATGGAAACCTTTTAATTGATGTCTCACTAGTAACCTCAGTGCAATGTGCTCCTAGGTTTTTATTTCCTGAGTGCTCAGTGAAGGTTGGATGTTGAAAGCAAGAGCTTCATTATATATTGGCAAGGAGGAAACATGTGGGGTGACATTACATGACTTGTAATGTCTTTAAGTGCACACTTGACAACTGGAAAACAAACTAATTTCTCGACAGGCAAGAGTTCATCCAAGGCCAATAGTTAGTGTCACCCAACTGGGGTTAAAGTTATTGTACATGCAATTTGTGCTTGAAGATTGCTCATCCATGGATCCAGTTTCTTGCTGAAGATTTCAAAGAGCATCATCATTATGGGGTTGTGGATGTGGGCTTGTTGCATGCCACTGTTGCCTTTGGAGACAATGTCTGTCAAACACCCAGCACAGACACGATTGGGACAATCAATATGTCTTGTGTCATGAGACTTGAAAAGAGTGGGGTGGTGCTGCATATGGAGTACCACCTACAATCATTTGTCAGACACAAAATGCTGGAGTAACTGAGCGGGACAGGCAGCATCTCTGGAGAGAAGGAATGGGGGACGTTTCGTGCCGAGACCCTTCTTCAGACCCGAAATGTCACCCATTCCTTCTCCCCAGAGATGCTGCCTGTCCCGCTGAGTGACTCCAGCATTTTGTGTCTGACAAATGATTGTAGCAGGTAACTCATAGGCAGACACCATCCGGCCCTTTTCAAGAGTCCGCACCTTAAAAACAACCGGAAAGCTGCAGGTATAATTGATGCATCTCTCATGAATGCTTCTGCTTGAGTTGCTATGGGCCTTAAGATCAATATCAATACGTTTGAACTTAATGTGAGTTTCATTCCAGATTATCCATAATGGAAGTCCTAGAACTCACATGGCAGTGCAATGATCTGTTCTTGCAGAGGAATGTGAACAAGATAAGAACAAAATCTCCCATAGAAGAATGCAATTAGTCCTTCAAGTCACAATGGCGGCACAGTGGCACAACGGTAGAGTTGCTGCCTTACCGTGCCAGAGACCCAGGTTCAATCCTAACTATGGGTGCTGTGTGTGTGCAGAGTTTGCACCTTCTCCCTGTGACTGCCTGTGTTTTTTTCCGGGCGCTCCGGTTTCCTCCTATGCTCCAAAGGTGTATAGGTTTGTAGGTTAATTGGCTTTGGTAAGTTGTTAAATTGCTCCTAGTGTGTTGCAGCTGAGTGTACAGAGTGATCAATGATCGGCCTTGACTGTGTGGGCCGAAGGTCTAAAGTCTAAAATCTAATGTCACAGCGAGTCAAGTGCCTACAAAACTGAGGAAGCTATTGAAAATAACCAGGCTTGATAGCTGGAAATTATCCCAAGTCTAAGAGTCCACTGCATATATTGGCTAAATCACGCCAACCCTGCAGAAAAGATTCATATAATCCCATAGCAGCACATTGTTCACGGTGGCACAGTGGTAGAATTGCTGCCTTACAGCGCTTGCAGCGCCGGAGACCCCAGGTTCGATCCCAACTACTGGTGCTGTCTGTACGGAGTTTGTACATTCTCCCCGTGACCTGCTCGAGATTTCTCCGAGTTCTTCAGTTTCTTCCCACACTCCAGGCATACAGGTATGTAGGTAAATCGGCTTGTTAAATGTAAAAAATGTCCCTAGTGTGTGTAGGGTAAAGTTATGCCCCTGTCCCACTGAGGAAACCTGAACGGAAACCTCTGGAGACTTTGCGGCCCACCCAAGGGTTCCTGGAGGTTTTTGACAGTCTCCCTACCTGCTTCCACTACCTGCAACTTCCGGCAACCAGCTACAACCTCCGGGAACCTTGGGTTGGGCGCAAAATCTCCAGAGGTTTCCGTTCAGGTTTCCTAAGTGGGACAGGGGCATTAGTGTACGGAGATCGCTGGTCGGTGTGGTCCCGGTGGGTCGAAAGGCCACGATGTATCTCTGAACTAAACTAAACTAAACTAAATAGTGCGGTAGAAATGGCAGAGTGCAGTGGTTCATGTAGCTCAAGTCAGCAAAGTGCTGCTTGATGTTAAAAAGGCCTCGTGTAGATTGTTTATTTTTTTTTAGATGAATGGTTTTCATAAACATCATGGTGGAGAAATGGTTATTTGCAGAAAGGAATGGCCGATAAAACAAAAGGACGGTCTCAAAAAATGGTGATCATCTTCCATAAATAAACATATATTTTTGAAGGCTGCATTGAGCTGTGTGCAGCCCATTACAGCTATTGTGCCAACTCAGCTAAAGTCAAACATAGCAAACTAAATGTCTGTGTGACAAGTGAAGCCGCACAGTTGAAATTTGCCATTGTATGTTTGCTTTTTATGGGACTCGAAGGATTTTGAAACAGTCATATTCCTTTTATATGTACCTACCTGCATATCAGGATGCTCACCTATATAAATAAGAGCAGAGAAAACAAAAAGTTCCTTGAAGGAAAGTCAACCACTGACTAGATGGCTAGTCATGCATGAGCACATGTTATAAAACAGAAACCACGTGGTAATATAAAGTTCTATCACAAAGATGTTTGTTAAAAAATATTAAACATGCAAATCGTTTTCTTCATAAAAGTTCATTGCTGGCCAAAGGAACAGACTTACTCAAATGTCCTCAGTGGTGAATAGAAGTTATTCTTAAACAATGTCAGACTGATTCCTGGGATGTCAGGACTTTCATATAAAGAAAGACTGGATAGACTCGGCTTGTACTCGCTAGAATTTAGAAGATTGAGGGGAGGATCTTATAGAAACTTACAAAATTCTTATGGGGTTGGACAGGCTAGATGCAGGAAGATTGTTCCCGATGTTGGGGAAGTCCAGAACAAGGGGTCACAGTTTAAGGCTAAGGGGGAAATCTTTTAGGACCGAGATGAGGAAAACATTTTTCACACAGAGAGTGGTGAATCTCTGGAATTCTCTGCCACAGAGGGTAGTTGAGGCCAGTTCATTGGCTATATTTAAGAGGGAGTTAGATGTGGCCCTTGTGGCTAAAGGGATCAGGGGGTATGGAGAGAAGGCAGGTACGGGATACTGAGTTGGATGATCAGCCATGATCATATTGAATGGCGGTGCAGGCTGGAAGGGCCGAATTGCCTACTCCTGCACTTAATTTCTATGTTTCAATAGACCTTTGGGTTTAGTTGAGTGAGATAATGATCAAAATTACTTAAGGGGAGCAACTAAAGACACAAGGAACTGCAGAAGCTCATACTGATTCAACACTGGAGATTTGTTTGTGCAGGCTGCAATACAAGTGTCTGAGAGAAATGCTGTCAACACAAGGAGCTGCAGATGCTTGAGTTTTGAACAAAAACAAAGTGCTGGATTAACTCAGCAGGTCAGGCAGCATCTGTGGAGGGAATGGACAGATGACGTTTCTGGTCAGGACCCTTCTTTAGACTGATTGAAATGGAGCGCATTTGGAGTAGTGTAGACTAGTATCCATGTGCTTATTCCCACACACATCTTCCTCCACACATCTGAACTAGTCTGTTTGACAAGTACATGCTCTACGCTAAGGGGCTTACATCCATGAATGTGATTTGTTTTCACACAAATATGACTTTACTCTACAAATGGTGGACGAATCCTTAAATGAAGGAAAGAAATTTGAGTTCACTCCTCAATGCTTAGCTTAGTTAAGTTTATTGACACAGCGTGGAAACAGACCCTTCGGCCCATCTAGTCCGCACCGACCACGATCCTTGCACACTTAACACCAACACTATATACAGGGACAATTTACATTCTCACCAAGCCAATTAACCTTCAAACCTGCACGCCTTTGGAGTGTGGGAGGAAACCGAAGATCTCGGAGAAAACCCACGCGGTCATGGAGAGAACGTACAAACTCCAAACAGACAGCACCCATAGTCGGGATCGAACCCGGGTCTCTGATACTGTAATTACTGTAAGGCAACAACTCTGCCGCTGAGCCACCGTACCGCCCAAATGTGTTCTGCTCTGATCTGAGTTTGTCTTTCATTTCCAAAGGGGTCATAAATGAATCTGTACATCTGTGTGTTGGAAACTCTGCTGTACCTTTGTATGTAACTCTTGCTTAAGAACAACCTTCACCATGCTTTGTCTATTGTGTTGTAATTCAAACGTGTCATGGCACAAATTTAGCCTGGCGAAACTATTCATTAACCTTTCTTAACATAATTGAAATGTGAAGGTTCGTTTTGTCCTGTGCCAGAAATCTGCAAGTTGTCCAAAAGGGTGCCAGCTTGTCTGCACCACTGATAATATTCTTTCTTTGGCAATTTCAGATTGTCTCGATGTGGGAATTGAGACCATGTGTCCAAAGTATAATCAACACCTAGTAAAAATCACATTCTGTTCACACAAAAACATGCATCATCGAATTACCTCCTTGTATAAAAAATGGATCCAAATTTATTTGTTCATAAAAAAAATCGCTACATTCTCTGTATAAGCAGAAAAGAAAAAAAGAGTGGGGAGAGAGAGAGAGAGAGAGAGAGATTGAGAGAGAGAGAGGGAGAGGGAGAGGGAGAGGGAGAGAGGGAGGGAGGGAGAGGGAGGGAGAGAGGGAGAGGAGGGAGAGGGAGGGGGAGAGAGGGGGAGAGAGAGAGAGGGGGAGGGGGAGAGGGGGAGAGAGAGAGAGAGAGAGAGAGAGAGAGAGAGAGAGAGAGAGAGAGAGAGAGAGAGAGAGAGAGAGAGACAGAACAACAGAGGGATGCAACAAAATCTCTGGAAGCGGATGTGGCATTGACATAAAAATAAAAAGCCAGTATCTGAAGAGATCTTAGCAAGTCTGCTGCACCTCACAGTGGCACAGTGGCATCGCAGTAGAGCTACTGTCTTACAGCACCAGGGACCCGGTTCAATCCTGACTAGGGGCGCACGTCTGTACTGAGTTTATACATTCCTCCCGTAGCCTCGTGGGTTTTATCCGAGATCTTCGGTTTCCTACAACACTCCAAAGAGACATGACTGCAAGAGGATCGGAGCGGGGAACTGAATATTCAGGGTTATACGTCCTATCGAAAAGACAGACGGGTGGGCAGAGGGGGTGGGGTAGCTGTGTTGGCAAGGAATTACATTCAGTCCTTTGCAAGGGGTGACATAGAAGCAGAAGATGTAGTCAGTGTGGATAGAACTGAGAAAGTAAAGGCAAAAAGACCCTAATGGGAATTATCTACAGGCCCCCAAACAGTTGCCTGGATATCAGGTGCACGTCGCATCAGGGGGTAAAATTGGCATGTAACAAAGATAATGGGGGATTTCAATATGCAGGTAGGCTGGGAGAATCAGGTTGGTACTGGACTCCAAGTTTGCCTCCGAGATTCGAGCAGCTTGTACCATCAGGGAGAAGGCAATTCTGGATTTAGTGTTGTGTAAAGAATCGGATTTGATAAGGGAGCTCAAGGTGAAGGAACCATTAGGAGGTAGTGACCATAATATGATAAGTTTTAATCTGCAATTTGAGTGGGAAAAGGTAAAATCAGAAGTGTCAGTCTTGCAGTTGAACAAAGAGGACTAGGGAGCCATGAGGGAGGAGCTGGCCAAAGTTGACTGGAAATGGGCCCTAGCAGGACGATGGCGGAGCAGCAATGGCAGGAATGTCTGTGAATAATCCAGAAGATGCAGGATCATTTCATTCCAAGGAGGAGGAAAGGGTCTAAGGGGAGTAAGAGGCAACCGTGGCTGACAAGGGAAGTCAAGGACAGTATAAAACTAAAAGAGTAAAGACATATAACATAGCAAAGATGAATGGGAAGCCGGTGGATGGTGAAACTTTTGAAGAACAACAGAAGGTAACTAAAAAGGCAATACGGAGAGAAAAGATGAAGTACGAAGGTAAGCTAACCAAGAATATATTGTAAGCTAACCAAGCTAGGTAAGCTTACAAAGAATGACTTTCAGAAAGCATTTAATAAGGTCCCACATAAGAGATTAGTGGGCAAAATTAGAGCACATGTTATTGGGGGTAGGGTGCTGACATGGATAGAAAATTGGTTGGCAGACAGGAAACAAAGAGTAGGGATTAACAGTTCCCTTTCAGAATGGCAGGCAGTGACTAGTGGGGTACCGCAAGACTCGGTGCTGGGACCGCAGCTATTTACAATATATGTTAATGCTTTAGAAGAAGGGATTAAATGTAACATTAGCAAATTTGCAGATGACACAAAGCTGGGTGGCAGTGTGAACTATGAAGAGGATGCTATGAGGAAGCAGATTGACTTGGACAGGTTGGGTGAGTGGGCAGATGTTTGGCAGATGCAGTTTAATGTGGATAAATGTGAGGTTATCCACTTTGGTGGGCAAAAACAGGAAAGCAGATTATTATCTAAATGGAGTCAAGTTGGGAAAACGGGAAGTACAATGGGATCTGGAGGTCATTGTTCACCAGTCAATGAAAGTAAGCATGCAGGTACTGCAGGCAGTGAAGAAAGCAAATGGCATGTTGGCCTTCATAACAAGAGGAGTTAAGTACAGGAGCAAAGAGGTCCTTCTGCAGTTGTACAGGACCCCATGTCAGTCTCCCTACCTGCTTCCACTACCTGCAACCTCCGGCAACCACCTGCAACCTCCGGGAACCGTACGGAAACCTTGGGTGGGGTGCAAAGTCTCCAGAGGTTTACGTTCATTTTTCCCAAGTGGGACAGGGGCATTAGGGAGCTTGGGACTTTATTCCTAGAAACACAGGGGGCCAAGTAGTGACCTATGGAGTGTATAAAGTCATGAGTGTGAATGCGCAGTGTCATTTAACCAGAGTAGGGCAATCAGAAACCAGGGTATACAGATTTAAGGTGAGAGGAGAAAGATTAAGCAGGAACCTGGGGCAACTTTTTTATGCAGACGATGGATTGAGCTGCCAGAGGAGGTAGTTGAGACAGGGACGATAACAACTTTAAAAAAACATTTGAACAGGCACAGGTTGGAGCAAGGATTTCGAGAGATATGGGTCAAACATGAGCAGGTGGGGCGAGTGTAGATGGGGCATCTTGGTTAGCATGAGCAAGAGAGGCCGAAGGGCCTGTTTCCATTCTGCATCACCCTGTGACTGTTGCAACATTACAACTTCCCTTGAAGAATCACCAGCATGTCAGCTCAGCTTTTCTTGCAGATCACTTCTGCAACCTTCTGCGCATGTTTAGGTGCATTCTGTCCAGAACCACTCGCTATCTGCGGCATATTCAAGTAGCAGGTACCACAGAGAATTGGCATCTAACTCTTGTGCGCACATAAACAGTTTCCGTTGAGATCAGTGTCTGACCTCTGTGAGGTCCCATAGAGAACTGACAGCTATCTGAAGTGCACATTTCATAGACAATTGGCAGCTAGCTGCAACGTTAAAGTAAATGGGTTCTGTACAGAATCAACGGCAAACGTCCACTTTAGGTGGACAATTGTGGGCAAGTCGCAGTGTGCCCATTAGCGCATTCCATAGAGAATTACAGCCAATGCAGGATACATGTCAATGGCTTCATTGAGAATTACTTATCTGCGGTTGCACGTCAATGGACTCAGTGAAGGGGTATGGCAAGCTAAACTCCACATATTATTGTGTCTTGTACAGAACTGTTGGCTGGCTGCAGCCCACATAGGAGATGCACATGAACAGAAGCTGATCCCACATCGAACCAAGGACTAGCAACACTAAAGAATGGTCTCGAACCGAAACGTCACCCATTCCTTTTCCGAAATGTCAATGGACAATAGACAATAGACAATGGGTGCAGGAGTAGGGCATTCGGCCCTTCGAGCCAGCACCGCCATTCAATGTGATCATGGCTGATCATTCCCAATCAGTACCCCGTTCCTGCCTTCTCCCCATTTCCCCTGACTCCGCTATCTTTAAGAGCCCTATCTAGCTCTCTCTTGAATGCATCCAGAGAACCTGCCTCCACCGCCCTGTGAGACAGATAATTCCACAGACTGTCACAGGGTGACGCCTGTAGGCCGTGAGTAGTCGCCCAAAGAGTCGTACCTTTTTCTGGTCGCCGCTGGATTTTCAACATGTTGAAAATCTTCGGCGAACTGCTGCGACTATGACGGGTGCCAGCAGTCGCCGAAATAAATTGTGTAAGTGGGACAGGCCCTTTAGAGGGTCAGGAAGCATCAGTGGAGGTGATGTTTCAGGTCGAGTCCCTTCCTCGGACTGATTGTATTATGGGGGAAGAAAGCTGGAAAAGGGGAGGGTCAAAGTCTGGAGCAGAAATCACAGAGGGATAGTAGTAAGAGTACAGGTTATTGATTAGTACGGGTGTCAGGGGTTATGGGAAGAAAGCAAGAAAATGGGGTTCAGAGGGAAAGAGATCAGCCATCATTGAATGGTGGAGTAGACTTGATGGGCCAAATGGCCTAATTCTGTTCCTATCACATGAGCTTATGAAGAGAGGGTCTCATGGAACTCCCTTACGAGAGAGGAGAACAAAGGGGGCATGCCTTGAGGAGATTTTGCAGTGGAGCAGTAAAATGGATTCACAAGGAAAGGCAGATGCTAGATTCTTGAGTAAAACACAAAGTACTGCAGGAACTCATTCACATTGAATGGCGAATGGTGCTGGCTGGAAGGGGCCGAATGGCCTCTATGCCATGCCATGCCATGCCATTTATTTATTGTCACTATACATGTACAGTGAAATTGAAAGCTGCTCGTACTCAGTGCATACGTATAATTTAGTACAAAAAACAAAAAACAAGAAAGAAAAAAAAAAAACAAAAAACAGAAGGGAGGGGGGGGGGGGGGGGGGGGGGGGGGGGGGGGGGGGGGATAGGTGCACAATTCTGCGGCGCTATATACATATATACGTATATACAGATGGAAGTCCGGGTGTTGGGCTGTGAAGTCAGTGCGTGTGTGAATTTGAATTAAGAGTAGTTATAATTTTCGGAAATCAGCAGGTCAGGCTGTGGAGGCAATACACAGGCGACGCTTCAGTTTGGGATCCTTCTTCGGAGTGGCTGTAGTAAGGGGGAGTTGCAGTGTACCCATTAGAATTTTCTTTTATGAGCTGCAAACCAGCTCCCAAAAATCCATTGGTATGATATGGTAGGATAGAACTTTATTCACCCCAGGAGGGAAGTTGATCTGCCAACAGTCGTAAAACACAAAATTAAAGTGACGAGTGGAAAGGATTGGGGATGCACAGTATTGGGGATGGAGGGTGATAGTCATTCTACCCCACGACAGAAGGGTGAGGAGTTGTACAGTTTGATAGCCACAGGGAAGAAGAACCTCCAGTGGCATTCTGTGCTGCATCTTGGTGGAACCAGTCTGTTGCTGAAGGTGTTCCTCAGATTGAACAGTGGGTCATGGAGGTGGGGAGCTGTATTCAATAGATAACTGCTGGCTAGTCACAGTGTATATTAACAAATTCTGCAGGAAGCTGTCACTAACTGCAGTGCATGTGTTTTTAGCTCAAGAGACAAACATTGGGTCATCAACAGTGCAGACAGTGTGCATATCATTGCATGCTGCAGAGAACTGCAGCTGAGATGCAACACGCATGTTAGCAACTTATTCAGGTATTAGAACTATTATAGTTGGCTGCAATAAATATGTCAGTGGATTCCAGACTTCCAGGGGCTGCACAGTGGCTCAGCTGGTCGAGCCGATGCTTCCCACCTCCAGCAACACAGGTTCAATCCTGACCTCAGGTGCTGTCGGAATAAATTTTGCACATTCTCGCTGCGACTATCCCTGTGGGATTCTTCTGAGTTCTCGGGTAATATCCCACATTCCAAAGACATTAGAAGTTAGAAGGTTGTGTGGGATAACAAATCTGCTTTGTTGCACATTACACATATGAAAATACAAAAATGTTTCTTGTTTTATGCAGCCATTCTTCTTATTAGTATTGTCATTGCTATGGGAGTCTCGGTGGGAAACAATAATTAACGAATGGCTAAAAACCTGTTGCAAATACATTGTTAGAAATTTCAAACCTCATTTTATGTAAAAACATATGTCAATTTAACTCAAGTTCTCTATAGAAGTTCTCATTCATTGACCTTTTATAAGATTATGAAACTGTAGCAATTAGGCGATTTCAGTGGATATAACTTGTATGGTCAATGATATTCTTACCGTTTCTCTCTGTGGCCAAAATCTGGTGCAGATCAATTGGAATAAGTTTGAAAAAAAAACTGCAAATACAAACTTAAGCTAAAACCTCCCAAGATTTTTATTTTAACCTTGCTGCAATTTCATGCATATATTGAAGCACGTTTCCATGTATAGGTTGAATTATATTGGTGAAGTAGACAAGGAGTAATTTTATCTTGCTTACATTAGCATGTCCTTTTCCATCTTGAAGCTTTTGGGACTCCATTTATAGAGTCCTTGTGAAATTTACAAATAGTCAGAGTGAATCATGAAGAAACGCATTGTGGCTAATCTAACTATGTTATCAAAACAACATAATAGTTCAAGTTGGAATCTTTCATTCCCAATACCATCTGATGGGAGAATATTATTTTCACTGATTTATTGTGTGGGAACACATCAAATAATTTAATTTAAGAAACAGGTCCTTCAGCCTACAATGTCTGTGCTGCATTTTATACCAAGTTAAACTCTCCTATGCATGCATGTTGAGTTTAGTTTAGAGATACAGCGCGGAAACAGGCCCTTCTGTCCACCGGGTCCGCGCTGACCAGACCAGCGATCCCCGCACATTAACACTATCCTACACACACTAGGGACAATTTTTACATTTACCAAGCCAATTTACCGACAAACCTGTACATCTTTGGACCGTTGGAGGAAACCGAAGATCTCGGAGAAAACCCACGCAGGTCACTGGGAGAACGTACAAACTCTGTACAGACAGCACCCGTAGTCGGGATCGAACCTGGGTCTCCAGCGCTGCAAGCGCTGTAAGGCAGCAACTCTACTGCTGCGCCACCGTGCCGCTTGTGATCAATAACCCTCCATTCCCTGCATAACTGTGAGATTTAAAAGCCTTTTAAATGCCACCATCGAATCTGTCCCCATCACCATCCCTGGCAGTGCATTCCAGAACCCACCACTCTCTGTGTTAAAAAAACTCACTCCGCACATCCCTTTTAAACTTTTCCCCTCTCACCTTAAAGCTTTGCCTTCCAGTCTTTGATATTTCCACACCCAGGGGAAAAAGTTTCTATCCTATCTGTGCCTTTCATAATTTTATATTCCTCTATCAGGTCTCCTCTCAGCCTCTGCCGCTCCAGAGTAAACATGATATGAAGATATACTACATCCAAAGATCTTCAGGGTTTAATCTATGTGGTAATCCTAAACAATGGCACCAGTATTATATGCACATGTTTAACATTTTTGATTAGTGATGGAAGGAGAGAGATGCTGAGGAATGTAACACGTTGACCAATTTGGCAGTCATTACACTCAGATGTTTCCAAATCAGATAAAGGATAGGGTTGATGCGGAATAACTTTCTATCTCAAGTTTAAAGTCTAAAGTGCACTCTTACCGCATGAGTCAGATATAACATTTCTCGCAATTCCACTGCTGTTTCTTATTTCTAGCTGGGCAGTTCCAGCATTAGGAGTGTAGGCTTTGGGTTCATAAATTCATGTGATATGCACAGAATTAGGCCATTCAGCCCATCATGTGGGCGATCACGGTGGCGCAGTGGTAGAGTCGCTGCCATTCAGTGCTCGCAGTGCCGGAGACCCAGATTCCATCCCAACCATGCCGTCTGTACGGAGTTTGTATGTTCTCCCCATGACCGCGTGGGTTTTCTCCGAGATCATCGGTTTCCTCCCACACTCCATAGACGTACAGGTATGTTGGTTAATTGGCTTGGTGTACGTGTAAATTGTCCCCAGTGTGTGTAGGATAGTGTTAATGTGTGGGGATCGCTGGTCGGTGCGGACTTGGTGGGCCGAAGGGCCTGTTTCCGCGCTGTATCTTAAAACTAAACTAAAGTCTACTCCACCATTCAATCATGGCTGATCTATCTCTCCCTCAACCCCATTCTCCTGCCTTCTCCCCATAACCTCTGACACCCGTATTAAAGACCAAGAGGAGGCACATTATATTTTTGTATTAAGAATGCTGAATCTATGGAATTCTTTACCATAGAAAGATATTGAAGCCAGATGTTTGAATATATCCAAGGAGTTAAATATTGTTCTTAGGACCAGAGATTTCTGGGGATATGAGAAGGAACTAGAAACAGGCATTGAATTTAAATGATAAGCCAAGATAATATTGGCAAAATATTGGTGTGGCAAAACTGGCATGAAGGGTTGGACAACCTATTTTTGTTTCTATTTTCTATATTTTTATATTGGTTCAATGACTCAATTATATTTTATTGTCACATACCTAGGGATTGTGGGATTCCAATTTTACATGCAGTACGGCAACAATCTCACTCTGCAATAACACCATCTTAATTAAGTACAAGAGTGTAAATAGTAGATTACGGTGAGGCAGTGCACTGGTACACAGTGCATCAGCCAGGCAAGAAAGACTTTCACTTTAGCCATCCAGATCTGATTCAAGTTCATGGTTTAATGCAACATTCCTGTACGTCTAAGCAAGTGCTGGCGCCACTCATCCTTAATAACTCACCTTCACCGTATAATGCAAACCATGGTCAATATTCTCCAATGTTGGTCGCGGGTACCACAGGGGCTGAAGTGCACCCTAGATACAGAGGACAATACCTTCATTTATCTGCTTTTTGTAGTTGATGTCTTCACAGAGAAAGTGTGTTAATTGGACTGCATAAAACATCAATGGACAACAAACTAGCACTACCCGACATGGCCTCACTCAATACCAGGACAGAACCAGGTATCCAACTCTTTAGCTGATCCCTGAACATATTCATGAGCATGTGCATGAATGAACTGTAGATGCTGGTTTAAACCGAAGATAGTGTGAGATCTGAATATCCATTTCTCTAACTTCAAGTAAATCATGCATCTCCCCGCTCTCCCCGTCCCACCCCCACCCATCATTGTACCAGCTTCAATGTCATCTTGTTGAGTCTCATTGTCTGTAACTTGTTTTCACCTATTCCACAGCTAACAGTGGCCTGTTTCCTTTATCATCATTACTTTTTGCATCTTCCATTCACTTGTTCTATATCTCTCTTTATCACCATCTATATTTCTTGTTTCCCATTCCCCTGACTGAGTCTGAAGATGGGTCTCGACCCGAAACGTCTCCTATTCTTTTCCTCCAGAGATGCTGCCTGACCCGCTGAGTTACCCTAGCTTTTTGTGTCTATCATTGGGTTTTTTTTAAGTTTGCAAACTGTTGGATACAACTGTCTATTGGTCCACATCTGATGGGGGGTGCTATCCAAGAATGTTTGTATTTTTACCTCTCTCCAATATTGACGAAGCAGACTCCATAGTTACCTACGGATTAGCGCAGAGTACTTCCCTTGAAGTCTGCTTGTTCCCTTGCTTCCATATATCAGCCTTACAACACAACTCCAACCCTAGTCTTTGCTAGTGGCCCCACAGATTTGGGTGGAGTAAGGATGAGGATTCTTTTCTTTGTCGGAATTTGACTAAAACTATTGTTAATGTTTAACGTTTTATGTGTCATTCCTAACTGACATTGTATGTCATGTTGTCACTTGCAGGTGGAGCACCAAGGCAAATTCCTTGTATGTCAATACTTGGCCAATAAACGTATTCAATCATTCATTCATTCATTCATTCATTCATTCATGCATTCATTCATGCATTCATTCATGCATTCATTCATTCATTCACCATGTCTCCAGTGGTGTGTATTCTGATTTATACCAATACAACCTCACTGATACTATTGTGGTTTATTTCGCCTTTTGTTGCCATTTCATATTTCCCTGAGCTAAATAACAAAGCCCTATATAATTCAAAAAACAAAATTACCCACACCCATCTCTCTTGCACACCTCTTGGTTTCACTCCTATTACATTTACCTTCACTTCCTATTTAACTTTGTCAATGTCCTGCGTTATTCCCCTTAGGGGGCTGTCCCACTGCGGCGACCTAATCCTTAAATTCAGAAGTGTTTGCCCTCGACTCATACGCGCAGCATGGTCGACACGAGGTCCTAGCAGGTCTTTGTAACTCTCCTTCATGCTCGAGAGTAGTCCCCGCGTACTTGAGGCCTCAGCTAGGTCGCGGCCTATTTTTCAACAAGCTGAAAAATGCCTTAGAGTAAAAAAAGGTCGCCATAGAAAAAATCTATATATTTTTCACTCGTAGGTTTAGTCGACGTAGGTCGTAGTAGGTCGGCATGTTATTCGTAGGTAATCGAGGGTAGTCGAAGGTAGTCGTAAATAGTCTTCAACATAGTTGAAGGGAGGTCATCTTCACTCTCCACTATTCGGTGTCCAATTTTCCCGAAGCAAGTCGAAGCTAGTCTTCAACATAGTCGAAGGAGGTCGAAGGAGGTCTTCAACAAGACACTTTTTCAAACTCTCCTAAACTCGCCAATTAGGTCGCCACAGTGGGACAGCCCCTTTAGTATTATCCTCGCATAAACTCCAGCTGATTCACACTCTGGCACCACAACCTGTCCATACTAATTTCACCTGTGCTATCACAGATGTCTAATCGCCAATGCACCTGATTCCAGGTTTTTGTCCTTTCACAATAGATCATTCCATAGGTTCTGTCCTACATACCTCTAAACACTTATTTAAAACTGTATGAACCTGCGCCCGACCTTATTTCATGCATGTCTTGTTTTCTCACTGCTTTGCTGTTCAATAAGCTCCCTACTGTATATCTTATTATCTGGAATGCTTTCTTCAAAATCTCATCTCTGTTGTTTCTCTCTCTTTCTCCCTCTCCCCCTCTCCCCTATCCCCTATCCCCCTCCTCTCTCTCTCTCTCTCTCGCTCTTTTTCTCTCATTCATACACATCTTTCCTCGTGCTCCTCCTTTCCCCCCCCCTCTCTCTCTCTTTACTCTCTCTCTCTCTCTCTCTCTCCTCTCTCTCTCTCTCTCTCCCCTCCCCACCCCCCACTAACACCATTTTCAAGCTCCTTCTGATGATATATTTACCAATTAATTTTAATATTTCTGCTCCTATCATCTGCCCATAATCACCTGCATGAAATGCTCGGGGACCATTTATTGTGGCAGCTATGCTACATAAATGAAACCGTTTGTTGTACAAAGGAAACAATGGAATGAGTCACAAATATCAGTATGCCACTGACATCACTGTAACAGCAACAACACAGCCCAATGGAAGAACCCACCAAAACATGGAAAATGCTTCAAACCTCATTGCATAAATACACATAATACTTGAAATTGATGTATAAGTAGCTGGGCACAAATCATGCATTTTTAAAATGCAGTATTTCTAAGCTATTCCAGATCATTGATTTCACCATTTCATTTTAAATACAGAAATACCTAATTTATACCACAGCTGCCAATGGCAAATAAACATAAATATTCCATGTCATATATTAAACCACAAAGTTACAAATTCTGTCAAAGGCAACTGGTAAACCAAAATACAGACTCAATATTTCCAGCTTTAAGCTTTCATGATAGTTATGCATAATAATCGCTTCTGAATTAAAACAAAAACCCTGCTGGAAATTGCAAGCATTTTATACATATTGGAATTTTCATCTTTCTGTATTAAGCTGGAGCTCGAACATTTTTATATACAGTCTGCAGCTGCAATTAATCTTCCCCAGTGGAAAGATTCACTGTCCTCAGGATTTATGACTAGGTACTGGACATTGCAACAATATTGTGGTGCTGGGTCTCTGATAGAAGTGTGCTGCTAATTGGATCACGGCAGCTAATCAGTGCTGTGTGAAAAAAAAATCATCCCACTGGTTCTGTCTGATAAAATAGATGGCTCTCCTTTCACACCGAATCAGAGAATTGAATCCTGAAATCAAATCCAGCTCCCGATTAATATCATAAAGGTTACTAATGCTCCTGTCACAAACCCAATCTAGGTGCTGTGTGTTGAGTTGATCGTGTATTCAGGCATGATTGCTCAACTGCAAAAAGGTGATAGCCTGGTTTGAGAGTGCCAGATCTGGTTGAGAGTGTCCTATAAATTCAGCCTAGTCAGCTGCTTTCATTCTAGGCCATGAGCTGGAGCACGATTGTAAAGGGAAGTTAATTCCGCCTGCTTAATGCAGAGCATATCAAATAATTTCTTTGTTTCCCCCTCACACCACTTCTGTAGAGTCAAATATTGTAGAGGCACACACAAGTCTCTCTGAATGCATGGACGAGACAGACCAATGAGCTGTCCCCCCTTGAGTTCCCGCGAGTATCTGTGCTTTTCTTTTCTTCCTTCAGGAATTTACAAACATTCACAACAAATCAATAAGGCTATTGATTATTCATTGTACAGTGCGTTGTTGGTGTGAAAGCTGGCACAGAGAGCAAAGGCAGCGGCTGACTGCGAGCCAGCCGCATCCCATCTGGAGGCTGGTGGCACGGAGAGAGGAGGGGAAAGGCAGGGAGACAGAACGTGAGAGAAAGCCAGATGAGTGAGAGAGAGGTGGCAAGGCAACTCCGCAGGCATGGGAAGTACGCATTTGTGCTACGTAAGGGTATGGCGACGTGCAAGAAAGGACTGACTCACAGGGAACAGGAGATAGCTACTACGTAACAGAGGTTTCCTTGGCTCTGTGACAAGAAAGAGCGGTAAGGTAATACATGATTGCTGCTCTAATGCTGTGACTATGCAAACGTCTGTGATGCATCCACTCATTTTGCAGTCGTTTAGCGACTGGAACGTGAAGGAGGGGGGAAAAAACACTGTGTCGCCTTCTTGTAAGTAAACGTAACTGCATGCAGAGAGGGATCGGGAGCTTGAAACCTGCTAAGAGGTTTTATGTAAAGGAAGGGGAGCAGGAAGCATTAAGCAGTAAGGAGCGACGCATGCCAAATGTTTTATGAAAATAAAATCGGAAGAGGGAGCGAGGGGAAAGGGAAGAGAAAGCACTGCTTGGCCCAGTGCCAACACCAGTGAAATGAATTATAGTGTTGAATAATGGTACGCCATTGATCCAGCCACTTGTTTGAGAGCAGTGATTGTCCCCGAGCCTTGACAGGAATTTCTGTGCGTGTGTACTCTGGGGCTGCATGAGAAAACCAATAAGTCACAACTGCTGACGACACAGGGAGGGAGGAGTGGGTTGCCAAGTGAGCATGCCCATGTTCAAGTGGTATTCTACTGTATAAATACATGTCTTCAGTTCTTCTCAGTAGGAACTTCTCATGCGCCACTTCCTAGTTTATTAACAAAAGATTTACATTCTCCCTAGTCTATCGAAGATTACATGAAAGGTTTGGTGGGGGGGGGGGGGGGGGGGGGGGTGGGGGGTGGCGGTAGACGGCGGGGGGAAAATGTGCAGTCTTTCTTCTTGGGAAAATAAGTTCCCATAATTGCGCGCATATGCAACTGCTGCAAAGATCAAAGTATAAAAATTAGCATTTTGCTTACAGGAAATTACTTAATGGAGGCTGGCACCGTGGAAGGCCATCCACCAATCACTGTAACAGCAGCAATCACCTTTGCATTTGCTTTCTGGGTTATGCATGGAGAACTGTACTGCTCTATCTTATGGAGGGATGGCAAAGACTGTGTGTGTATGCGTGTGTATACGTGGGAGTGTGTGTGTACATGTGGGTGTGTGTGTGTGTCTTTCTATGTATGCTTGTGCCGGGCGATATAATGCACGCAAGAAATTTGCAATTAAACACAGCAGTCGCTGCTGTATTACAAGGTTCTGGGAGAGAAAAGCTGATCTGAATTTATAATGCAAGTAGGGAATTAGCATACTAACGGGGTTGTGTCACCGAAAGCATTCAACAGACACTCTCCTGCCACCAGCCTTTGTTTTACTGGGTACAGGGGAAGTGTGAGATGACTGGCTGCATAGTAGCATCTGTCGAGCCTCTGTGTACAAACCAGGATTCATTAGACTTTCACTGTGATTAGAAGGGCACACTTCAAAAGTAAGCCGGCAAAATGCAAAGGGATTGCGGGGACTGCACAATTAAAATATTTTATGTGATAATAGTCTTTTGCAATGCGTCAATGCGACTCGAACATTTCCCTTTGAATTTAAATTGTGCCACGGAGCTCTTTTTTAATGTGTGCAAGCCCTGAAGAAGAAGAGCAGCAGCGATTGAATTTTGCCAGTATTTTTTGAAATTATCCTCCTGCTCATCAAATCTCCACATTTAAATTCATTTAAGAAAACATCAAAGAGAAAGATTTGTGGTGCAAGTATTTTTGTCAGCAATTTTTAATCAGTAAATCGCTATGACTGAAGAATACCAAATATAATGGCAGTCTCGTGTTAGATTTAAAAGAACCTAAAGGCAAATGGAATTTATTGCACTCAGTGACCTGACCTGATTACCCATAGACTCGTGAGTTATTTCGACGCAGTAAATCCCTGCAAATCTGGAAGATGGAAATTTCCTGCCTGTCCCCGAGTTCATTCTCTGATAACTGTCCATGCATGTCCGTCTGGCCTTCTCCTGGTTAGAAGATCTTATACTGCATTTGGGAAACAGCATTTGAAGAAATCTTGCAGATAAGAATGAGCACACATTTTGTTCCTGTGGTTTTCAATATGAAATCGGTATGCATTACTGAGTGCCGAGCAGCTCTGGGCAGCAAGTAGTTACATCCTTATGACTTAGCACGAGCTTTTATGATTAATACTTGATTTTCATCTTACGCTCCGCAGCTATTAAAGTCTCCACTTTCTGGGTCATGGAGTAAATGATCTTCTTTTCTTGGTGTTAATAGAGATTGCTGCCCATCCGTGGGCCCGAATCAATTGTCTCCCCCCCTGACTTCATGTTTTCTACATAAGGAACTGTGGTGTGAGAGTAAAGCAACATTCACCAGGTCACTTACCCCACCAGGTCATTCCCTCCATGGGGGGGCAACCAGGCCAGAAATGGATCCAAAACATTTTGGATATTTTCAAATGATTTGCCATTTCCATTCTGCACAGCAAAAGAAGTGGGCTGATTTATTGCCATTTAGGAGGAAGGGTTACTGAATCTGTTTCCCCTCGTCCCACAATGATAAACCTTCTGGCCATTTAGGGATAAAAAGAAGTCAATCCTTTTATTGCACTGACCCTAACATTTGTAATTTGGGATTTAAACACATCGAGATTCCGAGCTGGTACCTCATTTCAGAATTATTTCCCATTTGGGAAAAATCCTTTATTAATGTGGGAGGAAATGTTATTGCCTCCTAATTCCCACCATTGCCAGCATGGTTTCGTACATTGTGCAACAATTGTCTTCATTTTCCCCAAACACAAGAAAATGCAACTAGCAGGGTAGAAATCCGTATGACAGGACACCAACACAATCTATACAAAAATAATATTTAAAAGAAATATATAAAAGTAACAGTGACGGCACAGTGGCACAGCGGTGGAGTTGCTGCCTTACCGTGCCAGAGACTCAGGTTTGATCCTGACCTCGGTTGCTGTCTGTACGGAGTTTGCACGTTCTCTCTGTGACCGCATGGGCTTTCTCCAGAAGCTCATGGCTGCCTTCCACACTCCAAAGACATGCAAGTATGCAGGTTAATTGGCTTCTATAGATTGTAAATTGTCCCTAGTGCTAGTGATAGTGCTAGTGTACGCGGTGAGCGCTGATCGGAGCGGACCGTAGGGCCTGTTGCTGTGCTGCATCTCTAAAGTCTAATGTCTAACAATCTAGTGCAGCACATGTGAAGTTCACCAGAGCATGGGTTTGTGTGACTAGCATCAACACTTGCACTCTGCAAATGCATGTCTGAAATTTGGAAACCGAGCTCAACAGCATCACAGAAGTTTAGAAATATAGAAACATAGAAAATAGGTGCAGAAGTAAACCATTCGACCCTTCGAGCCAGCATCGCCATTCGATATGATCATGGCTGTTCAGCCAAAATCAGTATCCTGTACCTGCTTTCTCCCCATATCCCTTGATTCGGTTAGCCATAAGAGCTATATCTAACTCTCTCTTGAACACATCCAGTGAATTGGCCTCCACTGTCTTCTGTGGCAAATTTATTTCACAAATCACAACTCTTTGGGTGAAAATTATTTTCCTCATCTCAGCTCTAAATGGCCTACCCCTTATTCTTAAACTATAACCCATGGTTCTGGACTCCCCCAACATTGGGAACATTTTTCCTGCATCTAGCTTGTACAATCCCTTAAGAATTTTACATGTTTCTATAAGATTTCCTTTCATCCTTCTAAATTCCAGTGCATATAAACCCAGTCTATCTATTCTTTCATCATATATCAGTTCTGCCATCCCTGGAATTAACCTGGTGAACCAACGCTGCACTCCCTCAATATCATGAAAGTCCTTCCTCAAATTAGAAGACCAAATTTATGTCCATTTGATCAATGGCCAATAAACCCTGCAGAGCACAATCACCTCCAGCCCAAAGATGTGATGTACACACTTGGCAGATGAAAGAGTAGTGGCACTTTGAAAATGAAAACAGTCCATCCAAATACAACTTATTCAACAAAATCAGCAATTATGCCTGTTATGAACCACAAATTAATGGCTGGCAGATGGTTAGAGTTTAAAATGGGGAGACTCTTAGTTTAATTTGAAAGTTTTAAAGCTCTCATTGAATTATCTAACCTCATATTTTGGAAAAGTAGCTAGAAGCCTTGGTTGTAAGGTGGAGCATGAGCTGAGTGGGTACAGGGCATGTTGGGTAAACATGGTTGTGGTTATCTAGGTCCCACAGAATTGTAGGGTTGTTACAACATGCAAGGGAGGCTATTCAGCCCATCAAGTCCATGCTGGCTTTATACAAGAGGAATTCTCTTTCTTAAAGTCACATGATTTTCTTCTCTCTCAAATACCTATGCAATTGGCTGAAGAAGCACCATGACCCAAAACGTCACACATTCCTCCCCTCTAGAGATGCCGCCTGTCCCACTGAGTTACACCAGCTTTTTGTGTCTATCTACGGTTTAAACCAGCATCAGCAGTTCCTTCCTATGCAATTCTGAAGACCAGGTGTGAATCAAGTTTCATCATCATCATGTTTAAGAAGGAACTGCAGATGCTGGAATGTACCTTCATCATCATCATCATCTGTTCAGGCAAATCATGGCATCTCATTGTGTGAAAGTTACTTTCCGCATCCAACCCTGGGTTTATTTATGGGCAGGGTTTTAGTCACAGGAAAAAAAAGCCTAATTCATAAAATATCAAAATATTCAATCATCAATTCTGATGCACAGAATAGCAAGACTGAAAATAATAGTGACATTTTGAGAGGAGAGCTGAGATGATATAATTTCCGAGCAATGTACATCAGTTGGCCATTTGATTGAATAAGTTAAGGAATCTGTCTGATAGTAAGATACATAAATCAAAAGTAGAATAGCTAACAAATAGAAAACAATGAAAATGGCCCTGAAACAGATACTATAGTCATCTTCTAATACGTTTGTTTTCAATGCTTCCTCTCAGGATAGACAAGCTCAGGTCTGCCAGCTGATGATTAGTGAACTATGTTGGTGATAAGGATCATAGTATGGAGCGCTCCACCTTGTTAGGATGGATGATTATGGTATAATAAGCTCCTTGAGAAAGATGTCCCTCTCTCAAGAGATTCCTTATTACTCTTGCAGTCAATGCCTCCCTCCTCCATCTGTTTAGTTTAGTCTAGTTTAGTTGACTTTATTCCTACCACATGTAATGAGGTACAGTGAAAAGCTTGTTGTTGCGTGCTATCAAGTCAGTGAAAAGACTATACATGATTATAATCAAACCTTCCACGGTGTACAGATATGGGACAAAGGGAATAATGTTTAGTGCAAGATAAAATCCAGCAAAGTCTGATTATAGATAGTCTGAGTCTCCAATGAGGTAAATGGCAGGTCAGGACCGCTCTCTAGTAGGTGATAGATGCCTGATAACAGCTGGGAAGAAAATGTCCCTGAAATTAGAGGTGTGTGTTTTCACACTTTTATACCTCTTGCTTGATGGAAGAGGAGATGGAGTGACCAGGGTGAGACTTGTCCTTGATTATGCTGGTGGCCTTGTCGAGGCAGTGTGAAGTGTAATTGGAGTTGGGAATGAAGCTGTAGATTTAATGCTGGTACTAACCCAGTGACCTTCCTCATTCTCAGCTACTGCTGGACTGGCTGAGTGCTCCTGTTGCTGTGGACTCTGGACTGCTGCTGTTCCGCCAGTCCTGGCTGCTCTCTATGGATTGCAAGCAGCGCACAACAACATCCCGATACTCGCCGGGTGTTTACTCCAGGGCATCCCCAGAGCATTGCAGGTGCCAGACTCTGACTTTCAGAAAACCAGCCGTGTTTTCTACAGTAATTCTGCTACTTGTGTGACTCTCTTTGAAGCAGTGCTCATGGCTGTGGTAGGATTACAAATTGGCGTGAGAAGTCAGGATAGTAAATGGGTGTCCCTGCCTCGAGGATCAATTCCTTTGGACATTGCTGGCTGTGGAAGATGTCTGGTGGTGCCATTTCACTGAAGGCAAAATGCCAAGTGTGCTTGCAAGAGATATCGCACTCATCGTGAGGAAATTCTAATGATACGCTGCAAATGGATTGCATCTGGCACTGATCAGCAAGTGAGATTATGTGCAACTACCCAAAGGTTGAGAATGTGAAAGCTTTTCTTCTTGAGGAAAAGTTTAGTTTAGTTTAGTATAGAGATGGAAACAGCGTGGAAACAGGATCCGCTGAGTCCGTGCCGACCATTGACCACTCGTACACTAGTTCGATCCAGCACACGAGGGGAAATATACAGAAGCCAATTAACCTTCAAACCTGCATGTCTTTGGGATGTGGTAGGAAACCGGAGCACCTGGAGAAGCCCCACGTGGTCACAGGGAGAATGTACAAACTCCGCACAGACAACATCCGTCGTGAGGATCGAACCCGGGACTCTGGCGCTGAAATGCAGCTACTGTGCCACTGTGCTGCAGATCAGGGTGATTCAGGGGTGCTGTCTTCACTTGTGTTAAGGCAACATTGCTGGCCAGCCTCAGGCAGATTTCCCAATGTCTGCAGAATGTCCCTTAGTGGACATAAATGCAACAAAGAAGCATGACGTACTTCTAGTTGGATGGAGACGGTTCAACAAAAGCCACAGATTGCAACTAAATACTCAACGGTATGCCGTTATGGCAAGAGCCTCTGATATTGTTGCATGGCAGAAAATCTTTAGTGATTCTAATATGGTGTATGCATAAATGCCTTTTGGAACACCAGCTTTTATCTGTCAGGTCATTAAGTATAAAAGTTGTGATGTTATGTTATAGTTGTTCAGGGCATCGGTAAGGCAACACTTGGACTAATGTACTCAGTTTTAATCACCATGGTATATGAAAGATGCCATTAAGCTGGAGTGCGGAATAAGTTTATTAGTACGTTGCCAGGCCTTGAGTGACTGATTTAGGGATAAGTTGGGCAGGCTATGACATTACCCCCCAGAGCCTAGATGGGACTGGATATGTCTGAAGGAATTGGGGGGGGGGGGGGGGGGGGGGGGGGGGGTGTAATTTGAGAGATAGGATGCTCCTTCTATCATGCAATTCCAAGAAATGCAACATTCTTTAAAATACTTATTTATTATTTTTACTAATAAGTGTACATATGTGTCAATGGTTGTCGTGTTTGTATTTTTTAACCGGAGGAGATGCAATGCAATTTCGTTGCACAGTATTGAGCAATGACAATAAACGGATTCATTCATTTGTAATTGGCTTCTGTGTATTCTCAACTCAAGGACCCGAGGCCCTCAATGAAATAGAGTCATAGAGTGAAACAACGTGGAAACAGGCCCTTCAGCCCAACTTGCCCACACCGGCCAACATGTTCCAGCTACACTAGTCCCACCTGCCAGCATTTGGTCCATATCCCTCCAAACCTATCTTATCTATGTACCTGCTAACTGTTTCTTAAATGTTGGGATAGCCCCTGCGTTAACTATCTCCTCCAGCAGCTTTTCCATATATCCACCACCCTTTGTGTGAAATAGTTACTCCTCAAATTCCTATTAAATCTTTTCCCCTTCACCTTAAACCTATGTCCCCTGGTGCTTCATTCCCCTACTCTGGGCAAGAGACTTTCTTGTTCCTGTTCAAGTCCTGAGCCAGAAGATTGCCAGGAGTCAATTGGGATGCTGCATTTTTCGAGCAGGCTTTGAGGCCCTCCTTGAATCTTTTCTTCTGTGCATCTGATTACTTCTGCCATTGTGCCTGTGTCTGGAGTCTGATGATGGGCACACCAGCGATGTGTTCTGTCCATTTGAACAGACTGAGCGTAATTAGGATCTCAAGATGACTGGGTTTTTTTAACCTTTCTAACGACTTTGACCCCCTGAGTCAGGATAGACAGTAGACCACTTTTTCTCAAATCCAGAAACCACAGAATATATGCCTCTGTATTACAAAGTGGCATAATAGGAGGCAATGGGGAAACTGAAGTCTACCGAAAATTCAATGAACACGCCAATGTCTGGGCAAAGTCCTGTGTAGCAATTGTAGCAACAAGGAACTGCAGATGCTGGTTTATACAAAAGGGTAAAAAGTGCTGGAGTAACTCAGCAAGTCAGGCAGCACCTCTGACATTTTGGCTCAGGAGGAAAGGACCCGACTCAAAACATCGTCTACCCACGTTCTCCAAAGACTCTGCTTGACTTGCTAAGTTATTTCAGCATTTTGTATCATTTCAGTTTTCAATTGGTTATTCCGGGCTGAAGAACTATACTATGAGAACAATGTTGATCAAGTGAAGACACAAGGAGCTGCAGATGCTGGTATCCACCCAGCACTTGCCTGGCTTTGTCCTGCCCGCACCTCTCTGCCAGCCTTCTTCCCCACAATCCCCACCACTATCATGTGTAGGAAAGAACTGCAGATGCTGGTTTACACTAAAGATATACACTAAATGCTGGAGTAACTTAGCGAGTCTGGCAGCATCTCTGGAGAAAAGGGACAGGTGATGTTTCGGGTCAAGATCCTTCTTCAGACTGGAAGAAGCATCAAGAGAAGTACTAATACGTCTGACAAACTGAAATCAAAGCACTTACTCATGAGAAGCTGATTACTGCTTCACAGTTTTAGAAAATGAATAGACAATACAATGTAACTTGCTAAATAATGTAGTTACAGAGCTATACAGTACAGTAAAAGGCCCTTTGGCCCAACTTGTCCATGCCAAGATGCCCAATCCATTAGTCCCATTTGCCTGCCCCTGACCTATATCTCCTAGACTCTCCCACTAGTGGAAATATCCTCTCCACATCCACACTATCCAAGCACTTCACTATTTTGTATGTTTCAATGAGGTCTCCTCTTATTCTTCGAAACTTCAGCGAGTACAGGCCCAGTGCCGACAAACGTACACATGTTACCTTACTCATTCATGGTATTATTCTTGCAAACCTCCTCTTGGCCCTCTCCAGAGGCAACACATACAAGTATTGTGACAAGTATACAATATCAAAGCAATTTTTTCAGAGGGTGTATGTTTTAGAGTACTTAATAGTTTCTGTGTTACTTAGAGGATGGTTTTTAAAGTTGAGTCAACCATTTCTTATTGTATTCTCCAGGAGTATGGAACATCTGATTAAAATGGCTGACCTGACAACCACCGTGGCTAATGGGTGCTGCAAGAGGACACAGAGTGCTGGAGTAACTCAGCAGATCAGGCAGCATCTCTGGAGAACATGGATAGCTGATGATTTGGGTTGAGACCTTTCTTCAGACAAAAGGATGCTGCGTGAATATGGGCAAAGAGAGACATGACACGTCTAAAGTAGAGATGGACGTGGTTACTGATGATTGTGTTTCCCTTGATGTGGTTGCTGGCGTCATGGAGGAGAATGGAAGAAGGAGATAAGGCATCTAATGATGATTATCCAGTTGTCAGGAATGTGGTGGAAGCTTTGTATGCTCTCTGGGTTTATACATCTGGGTGAGTATTATAGAAAAATGAACAGACTTCAAGATGGGAACTAAAGTTGATGACTGGCATTAACTTGAAATATATCATCATCAAACCCAAGTAAGGAACGTGTGAATGGAACAGTGCCACTATGGTCGACTGAAGAGCAGAAACCCACCACATCTAGTTATGTTTGGTGGTGGAAAATAAAACAACTAAGCGGTGGAAGTGGTGCCAAGAAAATCACCATCCTGATTGTTGGCTGTAGCCAGCATGGGAGTGCTATATCTTGACTGATGCATTCAGAACATGTTCAACCAAAATACCACGTGAAGTATTCACTTTGGCTTCTGCTGAGAACCCACCGTGGGGAAAGTCAGCTTTCAACCAACTGATACATTCTATGTGATATCAAGATATTTCTGGAATGGCTGGATACAGCAAATGCAATGGAACTAAACAATGTTCCAGCTGTGGTACTGAAGAACCTGTGCTTTGGAACTAGCTTCACGTCTTACCATGCTGTTCCAGGGCAGTGGCAACACTGGCACCTGGCAATAGTTAAATTTATCCATGTTTATTTTTCACAAACAGAAGGTCAAATCCTATCAGATTACTGACTGTCCAATCAATCTACCTTCAGTCATCAGGCAAACGATGATGGTGTTGTCCACAGTGCTCTCATGTGGTACCTACTCTGCAATAACCCTGGTCATTGGAGTTCACAGTGACCACTTGGCTCCTGGACTCATTGCTGCCTTTGTCCAATTATGGACGAGAGATAATGAGAAGCTGACTGCCCTTGCCCATCAAAAAAAAAACATTTGACATAATGGTATCAAGGAGCTCGAGTAAAATTGAAGTAGATGGGCATCAAAGGGAATACATTGGCACTGGAGATATAAGTAAGATGGTTGGAGTTATTGGATGTTCATCATTTACATTTCAGGACTACAATGCTGGAGTTCATCTGGGCAATATCCTTGGGCAGCCCCTTTAGCTGCCTCATCAAGGACCTTCCTTCCATCATATCTGTTGACAATTGTATAATATTCAATTCCATTCTTAAAACTGCTTTGCAAATTAAGTTGTCGATCTCTTTATGCGGCAAGATCTTGTCAGCATTCGGGCATGAGCTGACAAATGGCAAGTAATAATCATGCCACAAAAGTGACAACTTCCATGAGAGAGTCCAAACACTTACTTCTGATATACTCGATGGCACCACGGTTGCTGAAACACTTGCTATCATCATCCTGAAGCTCAGCATTTTGTCGAACCTCAGCCACATGAATACCATGGGTCAAAAACCATGTCAGAGGTGAGTAAATTACTTCCTGACAGCCAAAAGTCATTCCACTACCGACAAGGATCAAACCAGCTGAGCGCAGGAACACTCCCTGCAGCAAACAGTGCAAATCCAACAACACTGAAAAAGCTCCAAATCATTCAAGCCAAAGCAGTCTGCTTGATTTGCACCCACCCCTCACCCAAACAGTCACATTGACAGACAGTGGCTTAAGTGTATGTTATCTATAAAATGCACTTTATGTCATCTCTGGTCACCTCCCAAACCCATGATAGACACAAAATGCTGAAGTAACTCGGCGGGACAGGCAGCATCTCCAGAGCGATGGAATGGGTAATGTTTAAGGACGAGACTCTTCTTCCGACTGAGAGTTAGGGGAGAGGGACATAGAGAAATACAAGGGTACGGAGTGAAAACACAGATCAAAGGGGACGATAATCTAGGAAATGTAGAATGGTGCATTGTTAGCTGAGGGAAAGGTGGCAACGTGGCACACAATCAGTAATATTTAATCAAGAGGACAGTGAAACTAAGATGGGGGAGGGACAGAGAGAGAGGGAAAGCAAAGGTTACTTGAAGTTAGAGAAATCAATATTCATACCGCTAGGTTGTAAGCTGCCCAAGCAAAATATGAGGTGTTCTTCCTCCAATTTGCGTAGGGCCTCACTCTGACAGTGGATGAGGCCCAGGACGGAGAGGTCAGTATGAGTATAGGAGGGGGAATTAAAGTGTTTAATAACCCGGAAATCATGTAGGCCTGGGCGGACTGAGCATAGGTGTTCAACCAAAGGACAGTGGGGACATGGAACCAGGGGCGGAAAACCCGGGGGGGCCAGAGGGGACATGTCCCCCCCCCCCCCATGTTTTGAGAGGTGGGGGACATCCCCCACAAGTTTTTGCGATCCGGCTTTTAAAACCCGATGAAATCTCCGCTTTCTGCGAGACAGTGGGGGGTGGGACCGATGATCGAGGGAGACATCGGTCAGCAGGCAATGGGGGCGGAACATGATGATTCAGCGCGATGATTGGAGGAGGGAGGAATGGGGAGGCGGAAGTTGGGGTGGTGGGACTGAGGATAGAGTGCGGTGATTGGAGGAGGGAGTCGTGGCACAGACCTGCACCTCATCCGCTCTGGCCGGCTCTCCGGCGCTGTCCCGAGTGCCCCCCCCCCCCACGGGTGGCCAGAGAGGTCAGGAGTCAGACGCGAGCGGTGCCCCCAGGCCCACAGCCAACGCAGAGAAGCAGCGCTAAACCCAGCTCAACTCTGCCTGTCCCGCCAGGTGAACCTACAGCCTTCCCTGGACTTGCGGGAAATTAGGCCAGCGCGGAGAAGCAGCACTGGTGTCCAGACAGGGCTGTAGCTAACCCGGTGAGACAGGCAGAGTTGAGCTGCATTTAGCGCTGGATTGAGCCTCCGAAGCCGCACGCGCGCGCGTGTGTGTGTGTGTGTGTGTGTGTGCGTGCGTGTGTGTGTGTGTGTGTGTGTGTGTGTGTGTGTGTGTGCGCGCGCATGCGCACGTGGCCGCCATACAAAATTGTGTCCCCCGGTCCCCTCCATGTTTTGATAGCGAGTTCCGCTCTTGCATGGAACGTCCGCTCCAAGATTCTTTCTATCCTGACGTAATTATTTCTGCCTTTTTCACCTTTCAGTGGACCCGAGTTTAAATCCGCAAACTCCCTATCCAACAGCTTCATGAGCGCATCTTCACCTAAAGGACAGCAGCAGGTCATGAAAATGCATCACCGTCACCTTCACTCGCAATTAGGGATGGGCAATATATCTAACCAACCAGAACCACAAACTGAAAAGAAGAATAAGTTTAAAAAAATTCAAGATCAAAAGGCAGTCCTCATTTACCCAGTAATTTTTGATTGGGAACATCCACCAACCAAAAACAACAGTTATTATCTACACAGGGATAGTACATTTACCAAAATGATGATGGAAATTGGGCGGCACAGCGGTACAGTTGCTGCTTTACAGCGCTTGCAGTGCCGGTTGCCTGGGTGCGATCCCGACCATGGGTGCTGTCTGTACGTTGTCTGTACGTTCTCCCCATGACCACGTGACTTTTCTTCGAGATCTTCGGTTTCCTCCCACACTTCAAAGATGTACAGGTTTGTAGACTAATTGGCTTGGTGTGTGTGCAAATTGTCCCTGGTGTGTGTAGGATAGTGTAAATGTGTGCAGGGATCCTTGGTCGGTGCGGACTCGGTGGGCCAAAGGGCCTGGTCCGTGCTGACGAGAGCAGGAACAGGGAGATACGGGACCTGAATGTGTGGCTGAGGAACTGGTGCATAGGGCAGGGATTTAGATTCTTAGATCACTGGGATCTGTTTTGGAGTAAGGGGGAACTCTACAAAAGGGACAGATTGCATCTTAACAGGTGGGGGACCAGCATTCTGGCAGGCAGGATTGCCACTGCTACACGGGTGGTTTTAAACTGAATAAGGGGGGTGGGGTGTCAAATGGGATAGTTGAGGATGGTGTTAAAGGGAAAGGGTTTCGTAAAGGTGTGAGCGGAGAGACAGAGGGGTGTAAAATGAGGGTAGAGCAATAGGTAGCAATGTGAAAAGTAAAAGTGGCAGGCAGACAAAACCAGGGCAAAAATCAAAAAGGGCCACTTTTCAACATAATTGTATAAGAGGTAAGAGTGTTGTAAAAACAAGCCTGAAGGCTTTGTGTCTCAATGCAAGGAGCATTCGTTATAAGGTGGATGGGTTGAATGTGCAGATAGCTATTAATGACTATGATATAGTTGGGATCACGGAGACATGGCTCCAAGGTGACCAAGGCTGGGAGCTGAACATCCAGGGATATTCAATATTCAGGAGGGATAGACAGAAAGGGAAAGGAGGTGGGGTAGCGTTGCTGGTTAGAGAGCAGATTAACGCAATAGAAAGGAAGGACATTAGCTTGGAGGCTGTGGAATCGATATGGGTAGAGCTGCAAAACACTAAGGGGCAGAAAACGTCAGTGGGAGTTGTGTACAGGCCACCTAACAGTAGCAGTGGAGTTGGGGATGGCATCAAACAGGAAATTACAAATGCGTGCAACAAAGGTAAAATAGTTATAATGGGTGACTTCAATCTACATATACATTGGGTGAATCAAATTTGCAAGGGTGCTGAGGAAGAGGATTTCTTGGAATGTATGCGGGATAGTTTTCTAAACCAACATGTAGATGAACCAACGAGAGAGCAGGCTATTCTAGATTGGGTATTGAGTAATGAGGAAGGGTTAGTTAGCAGTCTTGTTGTGCGTGGCCCCTTGGGCAAGAGTGACCATAATATGGTTGAGTTCTTCATTAGGATGGAGAGTGACATTGTTAATTCAGAAACAAGGGTCCTGAACTTAAAGAAAGGTAACTTTGAATGTATGAGACGTGAATTGGCCAAGATAGACTGGCAATTGATTCTTAATGGGTTGACGGTGGATATGCAATGGAAGACATTTAAAGACTGCATGGATGAACTACAACAATTGTTCATCCCAGTTTGGCAAAAAAATAAATCAGCGAAGGTAGTGCATCCGTGGATAACAAGGGAAATCAGGGATAGCATCAAAACAAAAGATGAAGCGTTCAAATTAGCCAGAAAAAGCAGCCTACCAGAGAACTGGGAGAAATTCAGAGTCCAGCAGAGGAGGACAAAAGGCTTAATTAGGAAAGGGAAAATAGATTATGAAAGAAAACTTGCAGGGAACATAAAAACTGACTGCAAAGATTTTATAGATATGTGAAGAGAAAAAGATTAGTTAAAACAAATGTAGTCTTGCTGTCAGGAACAGGTGAATTGATCATGGGGAACAAGGACATGGCAGACCAATTGAATAACTACTTTGGTTCTGTCCTCACTAAGGAAGACATAAATAATCTGCCGGAAATAGCAGGGGACCAGGGGTAAAATGAGATGGAGGAACTGAGTGAAATCCAGGTTAGCCGGGAAGTGGTGTTAGGTAAATTGAATGGATTAAAGGCCGATAAATCCCTAGGGCCAGATAGGCTGCATCCCAGAGTACTTAAGGAAGTAGCCCCAGAAATAGTGGATGCATTAGTGATAATTTTTCAAAACTCTTTAGATTCTGGAGTAGTTCCTGAGGATTGGAGGGTAGCTAATGTAACCCCACTTTTTAAAAAAGAGAGGGAGAGAGAAAACGGGGAATTACAGACCAGTTAGTCTAACATCGGTAGTGGGGAAACTGCTAGAATCAGTTATTAAAGATGGGATAGCAGCACATTTGGAAAGTGGTGAAATTATTGGACAAAGTCAGCATGGATTTATGAAAGGTAAATCATATCTGACGAATCTTATAGAATTCTTCGAGGATGTAACTGTGGATAAGGGAGAACCGGTGGATGTGTTATATCTGGACTTTCAAAAGGCTTTCGACAAGGTTCCACATAAGAGATTAGTATACAAACTTAAAGCACACGGTATTGGGTGTTCAGCATTGATGTGGATAGAGAATTGGCTGGCAGACAGGAAGCAAAGAGTAGGAGTAAACGGGTCCTTTTCAGAATGGCAGGCAGTGACTAGTGGGGTACCGCAAGGTTCAGTGCTGGGACACCAGCTATTTACGATATATATTAATGATTTGGACGAGGGAATTGAATGCAACATCTCCAAGTTTGCGGATGACACAAAGCTGGGGGGCAGTGTTAGCTGTGAGGAGGATGCTAGGAGGCTGCAAGGTGACTTGGATAGGCTGGGTGAGTGGGCAAATGCATGGCAGATGCAGTATAATGTGGATAAATGTGAGGTTATCCACTTTGGTGGCAAAAACAGGAAAGTAGACTATTATCTGAATGGTGGCCGATTAGGAAAGGGGGAGATGCAAAGAGATCTGGGTGTCATGGTACACCATTCATTAAAAGTAGACATGCAGGTGCGGCAGGCAGTGAAGAAGGCGAATGGTATGTTAGCATTCATAGCAAAAGGATTTGAGTATAGGAGCATGGAGGTTCTACTGCAGTTGTACAGGGTCCTGCTGAGACCACACCTGGAGTATTGCTTACAATTTTGGTCTCCTAATCTGAGGAAGGACATTCTTGCCATAGAGGGAGTACAGAGAAGGTTCACCAGACTGATTCCTGGGATGTCAGGACTTTCATATGAAGAAAGACTGGATAGACTCGGTTTATACTCGCTAGAATTTAGAAGATTGATGGGGGATCTTATAGAAACTTACAAAATTCTTAAGGGGTTGGACAGGCTAGATGCAGGAAGATTGTTCCCGATGTTGGGGAAGTCCAGAACAAGGGGTCACAGTTTAAGGATAAGGGGGAAATCCTTTAGGACCGAGATGAGGAAAATATTTTTCACACAGAGAGTGGTGAATCTCTGGAATTCTCTGCCACAGTATGTAGTTGAGGCCAGTTCATTGGCTATATTTAAGAGGGAGTTAGATGTGGCCCTTGTGGCTAAGTGGATCAGGGGGTATGGAGAGAAGGCAGGTACAGGATACTGAGTTGGATGATCAGCCATGATCATATTGAATGGCGGTGCAGGCTCGAAGGGCTGAATAGCCTACTCCTGCACCTATTTTCTATGTTTCTATACCGTGTTGTATCTTTAAACTAAACTAAGCTAAATACAGCAACTGAGTTGGATAGGCCTGTCTACTGCAGACTATTCTCTTTTCTATCATGTAGATTCAAGATTCAAGAGAGTTCATTGTCATGTGTCCCAGATAGGACAATTAAATTCTTGCTATTAAGTTTTACCCTTCATCTCCAGCTTGAAAATCATACCAAATGTGAATTAATAATGATCTCAGTACTGGGAGATAAATAGTCATAATTGGGTAGTTTAGATCAGTGGACTTCCACGAGCGATCAATTTGGGACACAGTAAACATAAGAACTAGGAGGATAAGAATATAAGAACCTGATATGAAAGGTTTAGAGGGATACGAGCCAAATGCATGCAGGTGGGACCAGTGCAGATGGGGCAAGTTGGTCGGCTTGGGCAAGTTGGGCTGAAGGGTCTGTCTCCATGCAGTATGATTCTATGAGGAGCAAGTGTGGGCCATTTGGATCATTGAATCAGCCTTACCATTCAGTAAAATCAAGGTTGACCTTTTATCTGCATACCGTGTTTTATCCACTAATCCCTTGATTTCTCTTCTATTCAGAAATCCATCAATCTCAGTTTTGAAAGAGGGTCAAGGAAAGAGCATTCACGTCGCGGCCATGTTTCCACCAATCTTTCCACCACCACGCGCAAGAAGCACAAGACATCATTGTATGCAGATGCCGAGAACTGTGTTCAACTCTGGCTGAACAATTTCCAATCTTGTGATGTGGACTCGATAAGAAGAAGAAGTGTTGAAAGCAATCAATGTCTGTGTCTCCACAGCCATTTGGCAGAGAGAGTAAAACATAATCAATGCCCTCCAAGTGAGGGAATTTCTTCTTATTTCAGTTCTAGATGCCCAATCTTTTCTTTAGACTATGATCTCCCAGTCTAGATTGTTCAGCCTGAGGGTATATCCTCTCCACATCTACCTCATGAAGTCCTCTATGACACTGCCCAGTCAATCACAAGTACTGACCTCCCTACAACCTCAAAAAGGAAGCCATTTGACTCCTACCATTGTGAAGAAAGTATAGGAGTTTTATAAACATGACCACCAGATTCAAGAATAACTTCTTCCCAACAACCATCAGGCTCTTGTTTGCTACACAATACGACCTCGACTATTAACTTCTAAGACGTGTCTTTGATTGCACTAAAAACATTGGGGGTAGACACAAAATGCTGGAGTAACGGGCGTGTCCCACTTGGAGATTTTTTTCGGTGACTGCCGATGTCATATCAGGGTTGACAAAAGATTTTGAACATTTCAAAATCCAGCGGTGACAAAAAAAGTTGTGTCACTTCATGCTGCAACTTTTTCGGTGACTTGATACATCAGTCAATGATGCCGGCAGTGGCCGAAAAAATCACCAAGTGTGACAGGCCCTTAACTCAGCGGGCGAGGCAGCAGCTCTGGAGAGAAGGAATGGGCGACGTTTCAGGTCGAGACCCTTCTTCAGACTGATGTCAGGAAAGGGGGGCGGGACAAAGATAGAATGAAAGCGGAGACAGTAAGACTAGTGGGAGAACTGGGAAGGGGATGGAGAGAGAAAGCACGAGCTATCTGAAGTTAGTATTGTGTTGATGTTCTGTTTATTTTATATATTATCTATGTGTATGGTGTATATGGTCCTGTTATCTTGCTGCATGGAAGAATTTCATTGTTCTGTTGTCGGTACATACGAACATTAAACACGTTAGAATTGTCTTGACACTTGAAGTATTTTGTGCGTGAAAGAGTTCACTTTTCATTCTTCTAAACTCCAGGTACAAATATCTATGCTGTTCATTCTCTCTTCATATACCATATACCATCATCTCTTGAACCTGTCTGGTGAATCTTCATTCCCCTGCATCTCTAACAAATATACCCTTCTGTAGGTAAGGAGATCAAAACTGTACACAATGCTCACATTGTGGTCTCATCAAGGGCTTGTCCGTATTTCGATCTTTTAAGACTAGAAACCAAGGATCCTAATGAATTTGTTGTTAGCAAGATATTCCGATTTGCAAATAATATCCTGTTTGCAGGAAAGAGATGTTTTGATAAGGATATTCAGCAAAGAGGTTTGTGGACATTAAGTAACTGACAAATGAATACCAAGTAGCATTTAATAATGAAACGAGTAATATAGGCTGTAAAGGAAACAGCAAACAACATTATGCCGTGAGGCGTCTGCTATGAAATGAAATAGACCACAGAAGGGATTATGTTTCCTTATTGAGATGACAACAATGGACAAGGCATTGGTATTTGGTATGGGTATAGATTTACTCTTGTCCCATGTACTGAGATACAGTGAACACATTTATTTTGCATGCAATAGAGGCAGATCGGGATACTGTATATACGAATACAATCATACATAGATGAGTACAACAGATTGTTTCCTTTCTCTTTTTGCACAAAGTTCAGAAAATAATATTACAGCTACAGGGAAAGTGCAGGTAAGAAAAAGTGCAAAGGTTTCAATGAGGTAGATTGGAAAATACATCTTTGGTGTACAAGAAGTATAGGACGACACGGGTGGCGCAGTGGTAGAGTTGCTGCCTTACAGCGCTTTTAGTGCCAGAGACTCGGGTTCCATCCCGAATACGGGTGCGGCCTGCATGGTGTTTGTACGTTCGCCACGTGACCGCGTGGGTTTTCTCCGGGATCTTCGGTTTCCTCCCACACTCCAAAGATGTACAGGTTTGTAGGTTGTATAAATGTAAATTGTCCATAGTGTGTGCAGGATAATGTTAATATGCGGGGAATGCTGGTCGGCGCGGCCTCGGTGGGCTGAAGTGCCTGTTTCCACGCTGTATCTCTAAAACTAAAAACCTAAAGTCCATTTAAGAGTTTGGTAACAGCAGGGGATAAGCTATTCTTGAATCTGGTGGTGCATGTTTTCAAGCATTTGTATCTTCTGCCTTAAGGGAAAGGGAAAGGGAAAGGAAAGAATGGCTGGGTACGAGTGGTCCTTGATTTTGTTGACTGCTTTCTCTAGAAAGATCACGTCAATGGTGGGTGGCTGGCTTGCTTGCTGGACTGGGCTTCATCAACAACTCTCTGCAATTTCTTGCAGCTGTGGACAGAGAAGATGCCATTCCAAGCTACAATGTATCCTGTGATAGAATGCATCTATAGAAACTGTAAGACTTGGAGAAGAGATGTCAAATGTCCTCATTCTTCTGGAGAGATTGATGTGCTTTCAAGGTCAAATCATCAATGTGGTTAGACCACGTCAAATTGTTGATATTTCTACCATGAATCTTGAAGCTCTTGACCATCTCCACTTCAGCATCATTCTTGTAGGTCGGGATGTGTACAACAATGTATAAAGTCTACAGTGATATTTTGTAAGGTTCTGGCGACATGATATTTGAAGACCAGATTTGGGAATCACATTTGCAAAGATAAAGAAGACAGGCAAGAAAGAAGGATCAAAGAGCAGCTACAAGGATGGTCTAATGTCTAGAATCGGTGAACTGTAACAAGAGGCTACGGCAGTTAACACTATTCTCAACAGAGAAGATGGAATCAGTGGGGTGGATGTGGCAATGCTTTGTATGTTTAACCAGGAAATGAGACCTAGAGGATATTATTATTAACTAAGGAAACCGCATGCTAAATGTAATTGCAACCTGGCGTGGTTAAAAATGATTCAACCAAATGTTTCAAAAGAAAATAATAACTCGTTCCATGGAGATCCAAGGGTTGAAGGCTGTTGCTGAGGAAAATTAAAATGATTGTTAGGAATGACAAAATGGAGCATTTTTGATGGGTTAAATTGCAATTTGCAACCTTCCAGTTTATATTATGTATTCTGTACGATAATCCATTTTTGGCCCAATATTGCATTTGATAACATTGTCAAGTTTTTGTTACTCCTCTTGTTTTATTTTCAATTTAATAGGAACACTGTTCACCATAAAGTCATTTTTAATTAATTCATTAAAAAGAGCTGGAAATAATATTAATAATGATGAATGAGGCAATTTAGCTACCTATAATTCTTATAACAAGAGCTATATCTTTACCAAATTAAAATGAAAAAAAAAAAAAAGCCGAAACTGAACTGGGAGTGGAGGAAACCTGATCGTTGATTTCCTCTATTTCCAGTTAAATGTGATTTTAGAATTCTCTCTGTACTTGGTATTTTAAAATGCTCAGGTTTGCTTTTCAAACTTGACTGCATTTCAAATTAGATCAGGAAGTGGGTAGGAGCTTAAATGGCTGAATCATTTTACAGTTTCTATGGGGATAATGGCAATGTGTGAAAAGAAAAGCAGAAAGGTCTTTGTCCAAACTAATTCTTTATGTAACTGCTTAAGCTTTGCGGATTTAATTTGACTATTAATACCCTGGCAGCTTCCTCCTTCATTAATAATGCTCTACAAAAGCCATTTTGTTGATCAGTATTTTTCAGTAATATTCTCTGCTGTTAAAATAGGCTGCTGTTTCCCCCATTGTTTGATTCTTTTTTTAATATTTGCGGGCGTTTATTAACGTGATATCCTTCCGTTGTGTGGATTGTTTATCAGTACAGCTAATTAGTTTTGGTACCTTAATGCAGCATTTCCATGGTTATTTAGTTCAGAGCATTAGAAGTAAAGAGGGAATCCAATTTACACCTATAAAGAGCTGGCAGCCTGAAATTACAAAGAGCTGAAGCACTAAATTGACACAAAAGCCCCATTCATGTGAAGCAAAATGGAGTCACTCCACACGCTTCAGTTTGCTTCAGTTAACATAAGGTCTACATTTTTCCACATTCGCACAGCAATAGAAAAGGATTGGCCCACACAGGTACGTTGGACAGGTGCCAGTGTGGTGACCACATCACCAAGCCAGCATTCCTCTCCTGCTTGGCTCAGCTTTACACGCAAGCAGGGACTTCAGAGAGAATCGGGGCCAATTTTATGTCTCATTTACAGTCAATTCGTCTTAGAAATCTCCATTCTGTAGTGGAAGCAAGGTTGTTTGCTTTTTTTTTTGTGCTATTTACCAGGCCTGAAATCACCCCAGGTGACTTCTTGGTGGTTTCAAAAACTGGAATGCTAAAGGAAAAGTATGTTGAGTGGAGACAAGCATGCAAATTGGGATTCCTGACGCTGAAACACTCAAAATAAATTCAGATTCAATGCCGGCACCTCAGTAAAACATTAAATTGCATTATGTAATCAGACAACTATAGTTATTCTTCTACCTTAACTTGCTGCCCAAATGCAAGTTTCGGTCGATGTATGATTTACAGTTGTCACTGCCAATACTTGCACAGAATCGCACAAGAGGATGGGCTGAATGTTCAACATCTGTAAGGCAAACATTCTCCACCAATCCAACCTGCATTGCATTCATGGGAGGAAGTCTTGGAGGGGAGGATGCTCCTCAAACTGCGGAGCATCTTGGACAATACAGCTCACCCCCTCCAAGACACACTGGTCAACCTGAGGAGCAGCTTCAGCAACAGACCGGTTCCACCAAGATGCTGTACAGAACGCCACAGGAGATCCTTTTCCCCCATGGCTATCAAACTGTACAACTACTCCCCTTTCTGTCGTGGGGTAGACTGACACCCCTCCACGCCATCCCCCCCCTCCCAAATCTTTACACATCCCCAATCCTTCCCACTCATCACTTTACTTTCATGTTTCAAGTGTCTTGTGTTTGACGATTGTTGGGAAACCAATTTCCCTCCTGGGATAAATACAATTATATTGTATCGTATCATATCGTATAGTATAACACTCCTCTGACAACAAAGGTACATGACGAAGCCCTCAAAAGCACGGATCATATTTCTCATCTCTGGTCCACCCCGCACATCTCAAAGCAGTCACCAAAGATGGAATTCTAGTCTAGATCCACCAGAAGGATACGAATCAATATCTGCATCTTCTCCAAGACCAGCATCTGCAGCACTGAAACCTCATCTAGCCAACTCCAATAGGCAGGCCAAGTCATTTCTGACACCAGTTTTCCAAGACAGCCACTCTGTAATAAGTTCCTTCATGGGAACAGATAATCATTGGAGAGAAAAATATTCATGGATGCTGTCAAAGCCTCTGTAAAAAATGTAACATTCCCACAGATTTCAGGGAATTGCTGGGTCCACGACTGCTCAAATTGAAGGAATATTTGGGATGAAATTGAGAAAACTGAGTTCAAATATAGGGAACAAACAGAAGCCCAGTATTAATGACTGAATGAGCATTCCACCTCCCGCACCACCAAATTGCTTATCCCGTCAGGAACCTTCTGTCCCATCTGTAGAGGAGTCAACCATTGTCACATCGTATTTACCGGTCATCTCAGAACACAAGGCAGCATGGTGACGCAGCGGTATAGTTTCAGCCTTACAGTGCCAGAGACCCGAGTTCGATCCCGACTATGGGTGCCGTCTGTATGGAGTTTGTACGTACTTCCTGTGACGACATGGGTTTTCTCCGGACGCTCTGGTTTCCTCCCACATTCCAAAGACGTGCAGGTTTGTAGGTTAATTGGCTTCTGTAAATTGTTTCCTAGTGTGCAGAATTGAACTAGTGTATGGGTGGTTGCTGGTCAGTGCAGACTTGGTGGGCTGAAGGGCCTGTTTCCAGGCTGCATCTCTAAACTAAATCTAAAAGCATACAGTCGAAATGGGCAGGAAGCAAAGTCATCTGTCTTCCCGAGGTACATCCTCAGAAGAAGCAAAGGGTATATAACCATGTAACTTACCGCAGGAAACACATCGGCCCACAAGTCCGTGAAACAAAAGGGTAATCCAACAGTAACCCTCCATTGCCTTCTCATCCATATGCCTATCCTTTATTCCAATGATACCATGAAACTGCCCACCACTTCCACTGGAAGTGCCACCACCATTTCTCTGCGTAAAGAAGTTCCCCCTCATATTACCCCTAAAGTTCTGTCCCTTAATTCTGAAGTCATGTCCTCTTGTTTGAATCTTCCCTATTCTCAAAGGGAAAAGCTTGTCCACATCAACTCTGTGATCCAAGTGGGTAATCCAACAGTAATGTGCCTCTCATCAATAGACTTTCTCCATCTGCATTAAACTGCCCAGTGTTGAAGTGATCGAGAGTACGGAAGTTAACACAGGATATCTGGTTATTTCCTGGGAGTTATGACAACAAAGCTAGCATCCTGCGAGCATGAATCTAGACAGCTAGAACGTGCAGAGATCACAGTCGCAAGATTAACAATTAACTCACTTCACTTTCTAAATGGGTAAAATAAATTATTTAAGACAGAAATTGAAAGCATTTACAAACAGATAGTTTAATCAAGGGCATTCTACTTGGATTTGTTAAAAATCAGTCATCTTTGACATATTTAAGGGAGCATTTTGTTTTGAAGAAATGACTGATTGAAATAATCAAGGGAATGGTGGTAGATGTAGTTTACATTTTCCGAAGGCAATCAAATTGCCTGGTGGTAGAATTCAGCTGCTTGGCATGAAAGGAAAGTTGGATTTGCAGGGCCAAATATTAGATTGACAAATGAGAAATTAAATAAGTGCTGCATGAATCTTTGTAGTTTACTTTTCTTTTCAGTATACATAAATCTTTTGGACTTGATTGAGAGATCTCGATTCCAATATATGCTGGCAACAAAAACACAGACATTTTGGAAAGGAGAAAGGGAGCTATGAAACCTTCAGGGAGATACAGATTACTGATTAGGCACAGGTTAAAAGTTAATATGGATGAGCATTAGTTAATGCACCTTTTCGGACAGAAACAAGGAAAGAGATTTTTTACCAAATTTACTAACAATAAAAAAGGCAAGGGGGGGAGTAAATAGTGCAGATGACACAAGATGTGTGGTAAGAGATATATTCAGGTTAATTTAGATGAGAAAAGAATGGCTGAAAGAATGATGTGAAATTATTAAATGTTAAAAAAAAAACTGCAAATGCTGGGTATCTGAATTTTTTTTTTAAATCAAAAAACCCTGAAAAGCCTCAGAAAGTCTGATAACATCTGTGGAAGGAGAAACAGTTAATGTTTCTGGACACATGAGGGACTGCAGGTGCTGGAATCTGAAGCAGAAACCAACGAGAATCATAGTCATAAAGTCATACTGCGTGGAAACAGGCCCTTTGGCCCAACTTGGCAACACCAGCTAACATGTCCAATCTGCACTAGTCCCACCAGCCTGAGTTTGGCCCATATCTGTAGAACGGAACTGGTTTATATCGCACATGTGCTGGTCGTGTTTGAAAGCCCACCGTAAAGTACCCGGGCTACGTTTGACTTTCCTCCAGATTATTATGTATGTTTAATTAGTCAATTGTTTTGTATTTACATTTAATTCTTTAAGAGGGAGGATGTAGATCAGTGTCACTCATGCTATGTCATACTGTGGCTCCGCCCACAGGCTTAATAGAAAGCCTTTTTCCTTTTCTCGCTCAATCTTGAGCTGCATGTTAAGATGAAGTTACCAATGCGGATTGCTAATAAAAGACTTTGGATTCGAAACACTTGTGTGAGTTATGTCAATCCAACAATATCCCTCTAAGCCTGTCCTGTCCATGTACCTGTCTAAATGTTTTTTAAACATTGCGATAGTACCCGTCTCAACTACCTCCTCCGGCAGCTCGTTCCATGCACCCACCACACTTTGTGTGAAGAAATTACTGTGTGAAATACAGTAGAACTGTGGAAGAACTCAGAGTGGAGTGGACTGGTCCTGGTGTGAAGTCGCAACCCTTGATTCCGCTAGCCCTGAGAGTGTAAATCCTGGCTAAAACAGAGCAGCCATAGCACCAAAATTTATTAAAGGACTCATGTATTGTTAGACCATTTTGGTCAAGACTGATGTGCTCTGCAGAAATAAGACAAGCTTCGGAATGGTGCCAGTAAGTCTAGGGCCAAGATCAATGTTGCAGATCAATTGACAGAATGTATGTGATTTCTGCAGAGGACCTCCAAGGAAGTGTAAAATGCATTCATCTGATTGGATGAATGCAAACCAAGTGTACATATTGTAAATAATGTTGCCAGACATTTACCCTACTGTTTGTTGATTGGTTAAAGTGTTGAGCCCCTGGCAGGTTTGTTTGGATTCCAGGGTAAATGTTGCATTATTCAAGTTAAGTTAGCTTCCTCTGGAAGCTTCTCCTGCAACAATGTAAGGGGGATTCTGTTATTGCTCTGTGTAACTGTCAATAATGTATAGTTGTAATCAATATGTTTGATTGGATTGTAAACAGACCGCCTCTCTGTAGTTCGGCCCCTCAAGGTCCGGGGACCTATAAAAGACACCCCCCACAAGGTCCTTTGTCGATTTTCTGGAATAGCGCTTTGAACTGCTTGACCTTTTGAAGTGTTTCTGCTTGCACGAGGTTGAAGGGCTTGGCCAGGCAGATACAAGGATCAAACCCGCGGTGCTTTAGATATCGTATAGGATAATTTGTTGTGCAATCCAAAAATAAAGATTAGATGTTCCAGTGCTTGAATCAGTGTTTTATTAACTGAACTAGACTGGGGGGAAGCTTAGAAGAGCTTATTTACAAGTGCTCTATCTAACTTCTTTTGAATTAGCCCCCATTCCTTCTGAGGCAGAGAATTCAACAAATTCACAATTCTGTGTCAAAAGGTTTTTCCTCACTTGTTCTAAATGGCCTACCCCCATATTCTTAAACTGTGGCCCCTGGTTCTGGATTTCCCCAACATCGGGAACATGTTACCTGCATCTAGCGTGTCCAATCCATTAATAATTTTATATGTTTCTATAAGATCCCCTCTTATCCTTCTAAATTCCCCTGAATACAAGCCCAGTCACTCCATTAATTCATCATATGACAGTCCTGCCACCCGGGGAATTAACATTGTAAAACCACGCTGCACTCCCTCAATAACAAGAATGTCCTTCCTCAAATTAGGAGACCAAAACTGCACACAATACTCCAGGTGTGGTCTCACCAGGGCCCTGTGCAACGGCATAAGAACCTCTTTGCTCCTATACTCAACTTCTCTCGTTATGATGGCCAACATGCCATTAGCTTTCTTCACTGCCTGTTGTACCTGTATGCTTACTTTCTGTTGCTGATGTACTAGGGAAGATAAATGAATGTTAGCTTTTGTTACAAGGGGAATGATACCTTGCCATAACCAAACAGGACTTTGTGATGCCATGGCCACTGTAGAAGTTACATGTATGCGAAGAAGGATAAACTTGCCTTTGAGGCAATCCCGTTGAGGGTGTAGTTTGTAGTGGGCTTTTAAATGTGTATGTCGGGTCTCCGTTGTCGTTGGGGCCTAGCACTGTGGAGCGGCCTCCAACCGGAACGACCTGGGGATTCAAGTCATGGAGCCTGCGGAGCTGCGGACCTACCATCGTGGAGCTGGCTGGCTTCGGAGCGTGGAGAGTTCGGAGCGTGGAGGGCTGCGACCCGACTCCGGTGGATGGTGACACTGGGAGCTCGCCGGTCCCCGGTGGGAGACTGCTTTGCGGGGCACCGGCAACGGTGACTTCTCCCGCCCGAATTGCGAGGTTGAAAGTGACCTGGAACATACCTAAACCATGTGCCTTTTATTTACCACTCTATCTCCTCGTGTTGCTACTTTCTGGCAGCTGTGGACTTGAACCCCAAGATCACTCTGTACATTCACGCTGGATGGCGTAATAGGAGGGAGCTGGAGGGGTCGCACGTGAGGCACATGGGCTGGTAGGAGGGTGAAACGGAGTAATGCCCCCAGTGCCATAAATGACAGCTGCAGGAGGCACCCCGGTACACAAAGGTGGCAGGACAGGTCGAGCAGACTTTGGACTTTGAATAATGGTAGCAGCGCATGTGTAATATATGCAAAAAGAAACTCACTGTGCAGCTGCATATGTGACAAATAAAACACTATTGGCTAATGACTCCTGCTATTAACTGTATACTTTCCCTTTATGCTTGACCTCCCAAAGTACAAGGCTGCACACTTGTCCAGAGTCAACTCCATCTGCCATTTCTCCACCCCTAGACCTGGAACGGATCTATATATAGTTCTATTAGGAAGAATAAAACGGACATGGTACCATTGACTATCAGAGGGGACTGTGTAGAGAGGGTGGCGGATTTCCGCTTCCTGGGAATCCATATTGAGGAAACGACGTGGAGCGTGAAACCACTACGCTGCTGAAAAAGTTTGCACTTCCTGAGGGGCTCAGGAAGAAAACATCTCTTCAGCACTGCTGCTGTCCTTTTGATTTTGCAGCATTGCAGTTCCTTACTGAACATACTGTGTTGCCTGTGGTACACTTCAGCCACAGCGGCTCGAGGAAAGCGCTCCAGAGGGCCAATGACAACGCCCAGAGGATTGTCGACTGCTCTATCCTTACCTTGGAGGACTTACACAGTTCCCGCTGCAAAAAAAACCCAGAATATCATAAAGGACATTTCCCAGATTCACTCCCTGTCACCTTAACTGTTGCCGTCAGGCAGACGGTACAGATCTACAAGGACAAGGACAAATAGACTAAAAAACCCCCACTGCTATAAAAGCTCTAAATGTAGCCGCCAAGGAACGCAGGGGCGATACAGACTAAGGGACTGTGGTAACTGTGGAATCGACAGAAGGATGGAGGGTTGGGTGTGTATGCGTGCTTTGTTCGTGATATTTATTTAGTTGTTTATCTTTATTATTTTAAATTGTATGTATCATTAGCTTTTAGAAATGTTTGAATGGTGCACTGACTGGCTGACATTTTAAATTTCGTTGTACATGGTTCATGTTACAATGACAATAAAGAAACTATTCTATTCTATTCTATTAGGTAGACAAACATGCTGGAGAAACTCAGCGGGTGCAGCAGCATCTATGGAATGAAGGAAATGGGCAACGTTTCAGGCCGAAACACTTCTTCAGCATTTTTTTCTACCTTTGATTTTCCAGCATCTGCAGTTCCTTCTTGAACATTACATCTTTCTATTACACTTCCCCAGAATGCCGAGGCTTTAATCTATGCAATGCTGAGATGGATTATTGGACTCTTATCCTCATGAAAGGAGTCTAGAGAAGATAGGAAAGTAGGGTTGATGACAAAGATTCAATCAGCTGTCACCTTATTGGGTGAAAAAGAGGGCTAGAGGAGCCATGTAGCCCACCCATCCTCCTTCATGCACGTTTGTCCTCGCCGTTTACCTCTAAATGGCAATGGTGAAAGTATCGGTGTAGCAAAATGTATTGTTCATTTGGTACGTGTGTTTGGTGAGGTCAAATGTTATAAAAGGTTAAAACTTTAACACCTTAAAATTAAGACATCAGAAATGAAGAAATGACAAGATATTGATGAAACGTACACATTGGGGTAAACCTGAGAGTTTGGTGTCTAATTCTGAACCATTTTGATTGAACAGATCTGCTACGATCATTTGCTCTCACTGGAGTCAAAGATGAATTATCATTCATTTGAAATGATCACACTGGAAGTGAGGAGAGAACGTATCTTTTAGAGGGGGGGAGAGAGGGGGGGGAGAGAGGGGGGGAGAGAAGGGGAGAGAAGGGGGGGTTGTTGCAGAAGCACTGAATGTTTTGACACAAGGAGTAGTTGAAGAGAACATTGTTATTTCATTAGGATATGAATATATCTGAAGAAATGGAGAGTGAAGGTCAATTGGTGAGAAGGGGCAATGGAATTATGCTTGGATTACTTTTGTGTAGAATGGGCATTGGCACAAAGCTCCAAGCAGCCTTTTCCAATGCTGTATACTTTGATAGGTTTTATCAGTAAAATTATAACCAAAAGCAACACTGAAGATATCTTTGCACCTTAAAATGCACTGGCACAAACCATTAAGAGAATATGACTTCCGAGCTGAAAACATTAACTGCCTCTTTAACGATAATTAAAAAAGGGATTTAAAAATTAATTTAATGAAACAGGCACATAAATAAGATTTATATGGACTGTAGTCTTGTGGATAATGCATAGTATAGAGTGGATCTTAGTTTAATAATTCTAACTCCACCTAGCAGAACAAAATGATGTCTGTGTCTCCTGGACTCACCTTTGTGATAACTTGCACCACATCACCATAACTAGTTTATAGCTAATTTACAAATCTGCCCACTCGTATTCCTGCTTAACTTGAGACGTTTTATAGATTCACAAGGGTCCTTTGGCTCATTTTACAACAACTCCAAAGACATACTTACTATGGATGAACTAATTATTACATTGGATAAGCAATAATATTATTTGTGACACCCTCGGGCAAGAACACTGTGACGTGACTGGCTACAATAACAACAGTTAAATGGCATAAAACAGCTTCACCTGCTAATTTGCTTCAAGCAAGCAGTATCTTGTGTAGCATTACACAGCAATGCAGCAGAGTGTTGGTGCTATCTGACACCACACATCTCAGGTTCAGTTAATATGGTATGTTATATTTGGAAATAAATCTGGTGCTGATTTAGCCCTGACAAAAAAAAAACTTTGTGAAAACAATACTGAAGTATAAAAGTTAACCTTGGTTAACAGTTCTTTGCAAAGACAGGCCTTCGAAAGAACGGCAACTCGTTAAAGCTCAGCATGGTTTTTGATGTTGTAAATCTATGTAACCTGGCTAAATAACAAATAAACAACGCAGATAACCATCAGCTAGACAAATCAAGAACAAAAAGCAGTCCAGGATTGAATTCAATCTCTACCTGACAAGCTATGCAAAGTAGTACTCTGAAACCGCTTATGCAGAGGCGTAAAGTCACAGGTAAGTTTTTACAATAATACAGATTCTTCACTCAAAGGGTGGCAAACATTTAGAGTCTTTAGAGTGTTTTTCATGACAGCTATGATTGCTCAGTGGTTCAGTACATTCAGTTTTTCTTTTGATGCAAAGGGAATCATGGAAGATAGCGAGAGATGGAGTTGAGGTTGAAACTCAGCCATGATCTCATTGACTCTAAGGATGGAATGGGCCACTTGTGCATCCATTTCTAATACTTAGAAGAAATACCGAGTCGTGCATGAAGTTCAGAACAATTATTAACCCTCAACTAGCAATAATATCAATGACAAAATAGGTTACCTTTGTGATTTATCTTGCTGGCTAGCGGTTTGCCGTCGGATTGTCCAGTTGGATTGCAGAAGCCTTTGCACACTTCAATATCTTTTGGTGCCAAGGGTAGTATTTATTGTCGGCCCTCGTAACTTTGTGCACAGATTTATCTCCCGCTGTCCACTCTGCCCTCAGTTTATCAGTTTTTTTCCCCCTTCGTTAGTTCAGTCCTACATTCTTTGCTGAATCACAAAAGACAAGGTTTGCAAAACAGGTCCTTTCTGACTCGGTAAACCTTGATCCACCTCATCACATGTAGATCTCTAGGGCCATTGAACTTTGATGCAAGTCCTTGGGAACTCAGAGGTTTCAGACATACGAGTCAAAGATAAAAAGTGACTGCTGCGTGATTCAATGGCTGAACCTTGGACAAAACTGTCCAAATGAAGCCAATGCCCCGATGTAAAGCCCAAATGTACTGTCCTTGATTTCTGTCAGAACTCTGCCATGATCAATTTGGGTCAATCTGACTATCAGGATAAGTCGAATATTATTCCGGCTTTAAAGAATAGAAAAACCTTTATTTTCCACATCCGTCTTTTAGTCAAGACCGATTTCAAACACATAATCATGAAATAATCGGCTCACACCAGATACCCCTGGTTTGCCAAATAAATGTTAATATAACTAAGATTTCCTGTTATAACTTGGGGACATCCGACAGCACCTGACTGTCAATGATGCAATACACAATAGACAATAGACAATTGGTGCAGGAGTAGTCCATTCGGCCCTTCCAGCCAGCACCGCCATTCAATGTGATCATGGCTGATCATCCCCAATCAGTACCCCGTTCCTGCCTTCACCCCGTATCCGCTGACTCCACTATCTTTAAGAGCCCTATCTAGCTCTCAATTGAAAGTATCCAGAGAACCGGCCTCCACCGCCCTCTGAGGCAGAGAACTGCAACGTTGAAGTGCAGATAGCAATGGAGAGAAATGCAGTGGTCTGTTTGTGCACAGCACAGAGTCCCACACAGTGCCTGTGGAAAATCACCAGAATACCGATCTTGCTTTACAAGATCCGTATTCAGCCTTGGTCACATTCGAAAGCCTGGGGCAAAAATTTCAGTCCGAGAGTGGTGGGTATGTAAAATGAGCTGCCAGAGGAGGTCATTGAAGCAGGTATTACAACAGCATTTAAAAGACATGCGGACAAGTAGACAGGCAAGAGAAATTTTGAGGGATATGGGCTAAAAGGCAAATGGGCTTATACGGAGCATTCTGTCCAGCGTGGATGAGTTGGGCCGAAGGGCCTGATTCTATGCTGAATAACTATATGTCACTTTGACTCAAATTGCATTGGTTTTCCAAAATATGCAAAGGAATTATTTTTGAATTTACTTACTCGGCACCAAATGGAAAAGAACTATCACGATTAGACACAGCTTTATGACATAATTGTGTTATTAATGTACACTACAAAATGTTATTTTACATATTTAAAATGTATTTCCTGTTGCAGTTTAGCTAATGCAGATGAAAACAGATTTTTTATGAAAAAATGTGCCCTGTAGATAGATACCGCAGGTGGATGGAATGCCTAGATTGCACTAATGAGAATTTAGCTAAGTGAGAGGTGGTATGATTGAAATCTGTAAGATCCTAAAACCCCTGTCCCACGGTACGAGTTCATTCCAAGAGCTCTCCCGAGTTTGCCCTGATTCGAACTCGGAGAATTGCGGTAATGGCCACTCGTCGGTACTCGGGGCTCTCGTGGACATTTTTCAACGTTGAAAAAACCTTCACGAGTCTTCCCGTGCTTACCTGACGTTAGCGAGTCTTCCCCGAGTACCTGTGGTTAGCGTTATGAGCCGCTAAGAGACGTCCCCGAGCTCCGACAAACCCGGTACGTTCATTCTCCGTGCTTACTACGAGTTTGATTTTTTTTTAACTCGGGAGAGCTCTTGGAATGAACTCGTACCGTGGGCCAGGGCTTTTACTTGGAGAGGATGTTTCCACATGGGACGATTTAACATGGGGACATTAAAATATAAGGGTTTGCCATTTAACAGAGAATAGACTCATTTCTTTCTCGCGAGGAATCATGTGTCTTGGGGCACTCTTCTGCTATGGTCAATGGAAGTAATGTCCTTTGAATACTTTGAACATAGCATTACTTGATTAAGGTAGGCTGGGTTTGTTTTCCCTGGAGCAATAGATGCAAAGAGGTGACCTGATAGAAGGTTTAGTTTTAGGTTTATTATTGTCACGAGTACTGAGGTGCAGTGAAAAGCTTTGTTTTCATAACATCATAACATCATAATTGATAGGAGTAGAATTAGTCCATTCGGCCCATCAAGTCTACTCTGCCATTCAATCATGGCTGATCTATCTCCTAACCCCATTCTCCTGCCTTCGCCCCATAACCTCTGACACCTTTTGCATGTTGTTCAATCAAATTGGATAATGTTGTATATAGTTACAGTCAAGTACAAACTTAAGTACAATCGGTAGAAAAAAGGGGAAGATATAAAGTGCAGAATATAGGTAAATATGTAAGATTACAAGAAACATAGACACAGTAGTTCATCAAAATATTTTACTCATGGCAGGGTTATTAAAAACAAGAGAGCAGAGGCTTAAGAAGAGAGAAGACAGTTTTAAAGGTAACCTGAAGGTTGAATATTTTACCCAGAGTGGTTACAATTTGGAACTCACTGGCAGATGAGAGTCAGATACAATCACAACATTTCAAAACCATATGGTCAAGGCATTCAGACCAAAGGGGGCAAATGGGAGCAGTGTAGTTGGTAAAAGGGTTGGCATGGAATGGAGGGGATGGGCTGAGTGACTAGTTTTCATGCTGTATTCTATGTGTCTACGGGGCACAAGGTTACAGGAATAATTGGGATTGACAACTATTATGTTACTATTAGAACAGCCTTGATCTTTTCAAATGGTGGAACAGAATTTCAGGGCTGAGTGGACAATGCTGATTTTGTTTGTATCCACAGGTCAGTATTTTAACTGATTATTTTTCCTTTAACAGTTAAAAACCTACACTTTGAGCTTCTTTGTGACCTTGCTTACATTTCAGACCCTCTCTGAAGGTCCCCAGATAGACACTATCAGTGGCAACTGGGCATGGTGATTAATTTAAGATGTGGCCAGATTGATGGGCAAGGCAATCTTCTGCCAAAATGCTTTTTGAAATCATCTCACAAGATCACTGAAATTTAATTTGGTCGAGATGAAATTTGCGCTTGAAAATCCACAATCTTTAATACAGGTACTGATACTGCGGTTTGGTGGCTAATCCGCCCAAAACAGTTAATAAGCACAACCTTATAGAAACTAAAGGCTTTAAATTGGTCTCCACACATTCTGTAGCAACTTTGAAGAATATAATTCGGCAGTTCGACTACATTTGGTGTAAAGCAGATGAATACAACTTGGATGGACAGGGGGTATTTTAATAAATGGAGTATAAAAATTTGGCATTACCATGTTTTTTTAGACATGCAAGGAAATACAGTACACTGCAATTTTCCATTCTTATGCACTCAAAACCACTTTGCATTATTGCTGAAATGACAGTATAATTGTAGCCTAAGTGATGGAAGAGAAGTGTGTGTTCTACAGATGTCATTCTAATTCAGTATTAAAAGAGTTAACTTTCACTAGCATAGACACATGTTTAGGTTTGGACAAAGTGCCTCCAGGATGGCATTAACCTCTATTTAGGTTTTGCACGGCACTATTTTCATTTTATTGCAATCAATAAAGCAATACAGCTGTGTGACATTCTCTGAGCAAAGAACACATGAAGCAAATGCTGTTCAGCGAAAGGCTTATATAGAAATATTTTTTTAAATCTTGTCAAGCAACACGTGAAAAAGCGAGCCCCTGGAATAACTTCAAGTCAGCCGGAACTCATGCCTTTGCCGAAAGATTTTCAATGGACGCAAGTCCCTGAAGAAGCAACTGTTGTTGGTTGGGGAGCTCGCAGTACTGAACCTAATAAATCAGACAGGGTTGTGGCCTCTGTAGACAACAGACTGTATCCCAGTGATACAGGCTCTCCAGAGTTAATCAAAGCATTGCAGAAATTTCTTCCCAAGTTTGTTTTAGCAAACTTGAAAAGTGGTTAGCACCTACATAGTAATTTATTAGAGTCATTCACCATGACAAAGTGTATTTTTATTATCAAGGTAAACAGACCCATACAGCAGTAAGAAAGGCTCTGGCTAATACGCGTGCAAATATATTTCATTCTTGTAAAAACATTTTTGTGTGGACTTCCTATCTCCAATGAAAAGAGTTGATTTGGTATTATTATTTAATCTGGCTTTGATCCAAGGAGGAGAGGACTGATTTAAAACTGTAGTCTCCAGAAAGCATGTAGCCAAAACTAACACAGTGTTGGTGGACTGATGACCTGGCAGGGTTGCCTGCTGTCCTATTCCTCGGAGGTGTTATGATTCAATAATTTTATCCATTTAAAGGGAGGGCCATTAAGAACAAAGGTGGAATCTCATGTAAAATGAGTGTGTGGTAGCTCAGGGGAAAGCAATCCCTCTCACCACAGGGCTGTACGCTACTGGTAGGCTCATGAACTACACTGAGACCATTATGAAGAGTGGAAAAGCAAATATTGCTCATTGTAATGGAGCTGCTTCCTTCTTAGCCCGAGAAAGTGAAAACGTGGAGGCTCAGTCGCTGTTGTCCACATTGAAATTTAAACGTTTGTTTAAAGATACTTACAAATTGTCAAGCTAAATAAAAAAACATTAGCGATCATATGTATCAACCTTTACTGACATCTAAAACATCTTCAGTAGGCGTCCAAAGGACCCGGTGGCCTGAATATTTTGCTGCATTCCATTTTAGGTAACGTTGCTGACTGCAGTCTTCCACCTTCTGTGGCGTCACGGCAGCTTTGTTGAGTCAGGCACTCCTGCAGAGGGGCTGCACAGTGGTGCAGCCAGTGGAGTCTCTGTCTCCACAGTGCCCGCGACCTGCATTCATCCGGATTTCAGCCGCTGTCTGTATGGAGTTTGTTGGTTCTCCCTGTGAAGGCACGGATTTGGTCTGGTTGCCACCGTTTACCCCACATTCCAAAGGTGGGCAGAATTATGCTAGTGGGATATTAATAATGTTAGTAGAATAATTGGCCTCTGTAAACTGTCCCTAACAGGTAGGTGAGAGGTAGAAACTGTGTGGAGGAGAATGTGGGAAGAATAAACAATGTAGGCAAAAGTGCTGGAGAAACTCAGCGGATGCAGCAGCATCTATGGAGCAAAGGAAATAGGCAATGTTTCGGGCCGAGACCCATCTTCAGACTGATGTAGGGTGGGGGGGGGGCTACCGGAAATTGGAGAGGTCAATGGCTACCAGAAATTGAAGAAGTCAATGTTTATGCCGCTAGGGTGCAGACTGCCCAAGCAGAATATGAGGTGCTGCTCCTCCAATTTCCGGTGGTGCTCACTTTGGCCATGGAGGAGGCCCAGTACAGAAAGGTCGGATTCGGAATGGGAGGGGGAGTTGAAGTACTGAGCCACAGGGAGATCAGGTTGGTTAATGCGGACCGAGCGGAGGTGTTCGGCGAAACGATCGCCAAGCCTACGCTTGGTTTAGTGTGGACAGAGAGTTGATGGTTCGCATGGTTGTGGTGGGCTGGAGGATTCAGTTCCATGCTGAATGTCCCTATGACTCCACGCGAATATTCCAGTGGGATTATTTTCTTGGTTTGTTAAGTCTATCTTTGCGGTAACCAGATAATACAAATAATTCTCCTTGATCACTATATCACTGAATCATTGTTGACTCCACAAAGTCCATCCTTCAAACTCTATAGCTAGAACTTTACAGGTTCGTACCAAGACTTTAAGACTTTAGAAATTGACTCTGAATAAAGTAATGAATAGCGTAACTTAACACATTTGCTGCTGAACAAAAAGGACCTAAAAAGTTAGCACGGAAAGTTAACAGTACAAATATTTGGATAGAAATATTGTAAAGTATATATCATATTTTAATATATTTCCATGTTTCCTGATTTCATTGAAGGAGGCCACTTCACCCCACAGAGCAACCACATTGCACCACTATGTTAACTGCAACCTATGCTCACCATTTACACATCAACTCCCCACGATGTACGTGAGCACGACTTTGTATTAAATGTTTTTCTGTTGATATTTATTCAACTTATATCATATCAATGGACATGTGATCTATGTGTTGTCCAAAAAACATTTTACTTTCATTACTCAGTTGTAGTAGTCGACGTTTACTCAAAAAAAGATCGGGTTGTTCTAAACCTGGCCGACTGCCCAGATATCCTGCTGGTCGTCACAGCCTGTTTGTGCTCATTTGTTCCACGTGCTGAGCGGTGTATGTGATGACATACTGCGCTGGACAATGACATGACATAGCTCTGAGCAGCACCACTCAGTTCCTGACCTCAGCATCTCCTGACGTGCTTTGATATCTTCACAGCTACGCCATACTTATGGACCGACTGGGCTGATATTCACTGGAATATAGAAGGATGAGAGGGAATCTTATAAAAACATATTAAATTCTTAAGGGATTGGACAGGCAAGATGCAGGAAAAATTTTTCCTGATGTTGGGGGAATAAGGAGTAGGACAAAAGGACTGAGATAAGGAAAAACGTTATCACCCAGAGAGTTGTGAATCTGTGGCATTTTCTGCCACAGAAGACAGTGGACGCCAATTCACTGGACATTTTCAAGAGATAGTTAGATATAGCTCTTCGGGCTAATGGAATCAAGTGATATGGGGAGAAAGCTGGAACGGGGTACTGGTTGTTGATGATCAGCCTTGATCATATTGAATGCCGGTGCTGGCTCAAAGGGCTGAATGGCCTACTCCTGCACCTATTTTCCATATTTCTATGTTTCTATCTGTCTTTCATATCTCTGTCTTAAAAGTCTCTGAATGTCAGAGATACTTAAAAGTTTTTTGAATAGATTTATATAATTAATGAATAAGAATGATTAAAACATTTGAAAATAAATAAATCATAAACCCACCACAACATGACAAAAGTTAAAACAAGAAAATAGGTCAACTTCCTCGCCTTTACTCATATGGAGGTCAGCATCTTTCAAATGGATGACTTTGTTGCTCACAGTCTAGCTGTCTCAGGTGACAGCCAGTTGCTCAGACCTCCACTCTGAACTCAGCCACAAGTCCTATGGCAGAGCAGACCATCGAGTGTGGTCTCATTGCTCCTTCATCTCTTGCCAAATGTCTATCTTCCAACGCACAGGATAAGAGGCAGGTCTTGCCACTCCTAGCAAAATGTAGCTAAACCTGATGTCACTGACGGCAAGGAAGACAAAAGGGCAATGAAGCACCGGACCATTGCCATGCACACTTGAGCTTCCTGCAGTTTAGTTTAGATTAGTATAGAGATACAGTGCAGAAACAGGCCCTTCGGCCCACCAAGTCCGTACCGTCCCCGTACATCAACACTATCCTACACTCGCTAGGGACAATGTACACATACACCAAGCCTGTACGTCTTTGGGGTGTGGGAGGAAACTGAAGATCTTCAGTGGAATTGGAGTTTCGGAAAGAATTAACAGAGATGTTTGACCCCACTAAAGATAGGTGTGATGGGGACCTACTTGCTCTGCCAGTGGAGTGTTTGTTGTGTCTCTCTTTCTGGGTTTATACGTGTGTCACTGGTTCAGCGTAGAATAACCCAGATCGTTGTATAGAGCCCTAGTGAGACCACATCTGGAGTATTGTGTGCAGTTTTGGTTGGCAAATTTGAGGAAGGACATTCTTGCTATTGAGGGAGTGCAGCGTAGGTTTAAAAGGTTAATTCCCGGGATGGCGGGACTGTCATATGCTGAGAGAATGGAACGGTTGGGCTTGTATACTCTGGAATTTAGGATGAGAGGGGATCTTATTAAAACAGATAAGATTATTAAGGGTTTGGACACGCTAGAGGCAGGAAATGTGACACACTTTATGTGACAAACTTTATGACACACCGTTGCCCACAAATGTGGAGCAATTGTGGATGAATCCATCTGATGTTAATATTTTTTTTTTAAATCTTGAAGACCAGATGGGTAATGCTGCTGAATAATGCAGTTCGTGTGGGTTATATTGAAATGTGTGCATTATATGCGCACAGACATATACTTCAATAGTTTCCTTAGTTTAGCTTAGAGATACAGCATGGAGACAGGCCCTTCTGCCCCCAAGTCCAAGCTGATCATTAATCACCCAGTCACACTAATTCTGTGTGATCGCACTTCCCCAGCCACTTCCTTTACAAAGACCAATTATCTTACAAACTCTCAAATCTGTGGGATGTGGGAGGAAATTGGAGCACCTGGAAGAAACCCATGCGATGACAAGGGGAATGTGCAAACTCCACACAGACAGCACCCAAGGTCTGGATCGAACCCGGGTCTCTGGCACTGTGAGGCAGCAGCTCTACCAGTTGTGCCACTGTGCCCCTCCGATTCTTGATGCAGTGATTGTTGCAGGAATGAAAAGTGAGACCCCTCCATTGTAGTTGTGGATTTTTTTTAAAAGACATGAAAATATAAATCCAATTGGCTTATTTATGTGCTTCAGAGTAAAAACCACTCATCTTCACTTGTCTGGCCCATTTGTGATTCCAGTTCCTCAACAACCTGATTGATTCTCAACCATGATAGCAATCCCTACTGAAAGTTAATACAGAAAAAGGCTCTGTTGTTTGAGGTGCAGTAGGTCAGGAATAACACCTTTTCAATTCTGGAGTTTGGATAGAGTAATGGAACTAAAATCTTTTCTGTCATGAAGTGTGATTGGCCAAACCTAAGTCAGTTGGAAATGGGTGAAAACTTTACCAGCCAAGTTCCCAGGCACTTAGAAAGGCAATAAAAACACATGGGGTAGGAGTTATAAATTTCATGGTGGGAAATGTTCCTCAAAGTCATTTTGCTTCATGTCGACAAAGTTAGAAAACATTCCAAAAGTTAACGAAGAAAAACAATGGCCTGTTTCTTTTATCATCTTTACTTTTTTGCATATCCTTCATTTATTTATTCGATATCTCTCTACTTCATTGTCTATATCTCTTCCTTCCCTTTCCCGTGACTTTCAGTCTGAAGAAGGGTCTTGGCCCGAAACATCTATACTGGATGTATTCAAGAGAGTTGGATGTGACTCTTAGGGCTAACGATATTAAGGGATATTGGGAGAAAGCAGGAACGGGGTACTGATTCTGGATGATCAGCCATGATCATATTGAATGGCGGTACTGGCTCGAAGGGCCGAATGGCCTAATCTTGCACCTGCTTTCAATGTTTCTATGTCACCCATTCCTTCTTCCCAGAAATGCCTCCTGTCCCGCTGAGTTACTCCAGCTTTCTGTGTCTATCTTCAGTTTAAACCATTTGCAGTTCCTTCCCACACATTCCAAAGGTTAGTCCGTGGCTCCTTGTAAATGATTTGCCTGCCCCGATGTCCTCAAATGATGCGAAAAAGTCTGAGGTGTCCACTTCTGCCGATATTTTGATTTTTTTTCTCTGTAGCTGATCATGTTTAACATCCTTACAAGAGTCACTGAGACTTCATCATGTGACTTATGGATACAATCTGATGGAGCACTATCCTCAGGAACACGGCATAGATTCTATCGATTCGACATAATGGATAGAGTGTCACATTCAGCAGCAGAAGCGAAAGGCAGAGAGATGTAATGAGAATGGAGCTCATCTCCAAACAATTGCCTCCCATATTCCATTCTACAAGAATGTGAATGTTTAAAGACAGGGGAACTATTGATTGAAAAGTAAATTAGAATGCAAAACCCATTAAGCTTATTTAATGGAATATTAATTTTTTTTTTACGCAAAAATTAATTTTGGTGGAAAAAGATTGGGGCAAACAAAATGGACATTTGAACATGCAAAATGCATTTGATATTATTTCTTATCTGCATTGTTGGTATATTTTCCCAAAAAAATAAAGCTTTATTTTACAAATATTTCTTTCCACAGATATCCTATATGAAGTCTGAATGGGTGGAAAGACATCCAGAGTGATCAATGAGCAGTCTCCACAAAGTTCAGTCCAACAAAGACAAGCATAACATTAGGCAGACAGTCTACAAGCAGACCTCACTGGGCCACCTCATTCCTATGCAGCACCTAGCTGCTGAGAGGAAAGGGAAAGAGGGTATAGGACCTCTCAAAAGCTTCAGAAACCAAGTTACTTGGCAAAACAATTGTGCTTGTTCTGAGGTGGCATAGCAGGGCAGCACATTGATGGAGTTGCTGCTTGGTGGAGCCAGAGACCTGGGTACGATCTTGACTATGGGTGCTGTCTGTGCAGAGCATGTACTGTATATTCCTCGTGACCTAGAAATCTGGAACTTGGGGTCCATATCCTCATTTGGGACTGAAATGAGGAAAAGGTTTCCCACTCAAAAGGTGGAAAATGAGGGAAAGGTGATGAACAACAAAGAGATTTTTGTAAGGATAGAGATACGGTCATTGCAAACCCCAACGTTCTTGACAACCACCATGTAATTTTTGAAATGCAGTCAATATGTTCACGTCAACATCCCTGCCATGGCATTTGTAACCACAGAATCTGAGTGACGATAGTTGATGGATTAATATTAACAATGAGCAATGAGACAATCCTTCCTCAGATGGCAGATTGATAAATGCTGCATTAGGTAAAGCATTAGAGTCTCTTGGTGCTGCTGCAAACAATTGCCCTGGAACATCTGCCTGGAGTGAGGCTTGACATTTTCACCTCATCAACTCCAAGGTTTATCTCGAAGATAGACACAAAATGCTGGAGTAACTAAGGCAGCATCTCTGGAGAGAAGGAATGAATGGGTGATGTTTCGGGTTGAGATCCTTTTTCCTAAGTTTATCTATTACATTGCGTCAGGGTTGACTCATTCCGGGAGGAGTGAAACTAAAAAACAGAGGTGTGTTAAATTTGTACAGAGTACACTTCTTTATATAATGGTCTTAATATAATAAAAAAAGGTTATTGAGATGGTGAGAAGTAACAAAAAAGGAAGGCAGGATGATAACGGAGCTAAATTATTATAAACACCAGGAAAGACTGATTTAGCTGGACTACTGCTCTCTGGATAAGAAGGTGAATGAATGTTAACCCAATAGAAATCCCAATAGATTACAAAAGGGTTTGATGGGGCAGACATTGGGACGGTATTTATATCATCTGGGGAAGACCAGAACTGAAGAGTATAATTATCAAACATATATTGTTAATGGCAATGTAATATTCAGAATTAAGTGCTTTATCCGGTATTCTGGATGTTTGAACATATTACTACAAGGACTACTTGAGATGAGGAGTGTCGATGCAATAAAAGAGAGGCTAGAGCAAGGAAGATGAGGACAGGGCTTTTGAAGCAGAATGGGAAGCAGCTTAATTGGAATATGGATATGGTGGACAGGGATAGTAATGGACAAAGTGAGTTAGCCACCACCCGCTAATGCTGGATGTGGATGGCTGAGGAGATGCAAGGAACTGCAGATGCTGAAATCATGAGCATAAAACGCAAAGTGCTGGAAGAACAGCGGGTCAGGCAGCATCTATGGAGGGAATGGACATGTGCATTCACACCAGGACCTTTCTTCATACTGACAGCTGAGTTGAGTATGGAGCTTTATCTTCATTCGAAGCAATGAAGCAGCTCTCAAATATTTCTCACACTCAAAGAACTTAAAAGTTGAAGCAAATTATTGCACAAAATAAAAATGACTTTCAAATGATATAATGTTAATGCTTATTGAATCACATTAAAGCACTAACCATGTAAAATATTTAAACTTATTACAATCCTACGGTGGAGTGGAAGTTGCCTTTGCGTGCGTTTTCTTTAAATGAGAGAGAGCCCCTGCACAGTGGTAGCACAGTGGTGGCACAGCAGGGATCGCAGTGGTGGCACAGCAGCATGGCACAGTGGCATCACAGTGGTGGCACAGAAGGGTGGCACCCCGGTATAGCACAGCATGTTGGCACAGGAGCGTGGCACAGTGGTGGCACAGCAGGGCAGCGCAGCGTTAGAGTTGCTGCATTACAGCGCCAGAGACCTGGGTACGATCTTGACTATGGGTGCTGTCTGTGCGGAGTATATACAGTATATTCCTCTTGTGACCTAGAAATTTAGAACTTGGGGTTCATATCCTCATTTAGGACTGAAATGAGGAAAAGGTTTCTTGCTCAGAAGGTGGTAAATCTTTGAAATTCTCTACCCCTGAGGGTTGTGAAGGCTCAACACTGATTGTATTTGGAAATTGAAATGATCTGGCAAATGGCTGGCAATTCCCAGTATGATACTAGGGACTGGCAGAAAGACCTTGGTCCTTAGCTTGGTGGGATGTCGGGTACAGTGGTGCAGTGAAAGATGTAGTTGCATCGACCACTCTAATTCATGTCATGAATGAGTTAGTGTGTTTCCGTCGATGGGGCTGAACGCTGCCAGGGCTCTTTGTAATCATTGGCCAGAACTAAGACAATTTGGCGCAATGGCTTGCTGATGTGAAAGGCACAAACAAATGGCGATGGCATGAACAGTGGCATGTCTGTGGCTGAGCACTCTCACGCTCCGAACATTGCAATGCCAGTTAGAAGCAAAATGCGCTGTTGAAATAAATAAATCAGGATTTGAAATAAGAAATGTGAGCAGCAATCTGACACACACTTCATACTTCCAGGATTAAGCATAGATATTCTTTGAATGGTTTTCCCCCAACATTGCTTTGCTTATGTTTTTCTGTACAGTACAGAGAATCAGTGTAAACCGCCTTCTATGTCTGCATGTAAGTAGTCATTCACAGGTTATATCTTCCCACTTGGCAAATACTCGGGATAAAATAAAATTGTACTCTCCACCTAAGGATTTTCCATCATTAGTGGTTGGCAAATCATGGGCTTGCAGTGTACAATTTTGTTACATGTGCTTTGATTTATATCAGCAGCAATTTCATTGCAATTTTTACCCTTTACTTGTTTTAGCCTTTTCATTTCTTTGAAACTTTCTGACTTTAAAGCAGGAAGATGTCTTCCCAGATCAAAGCAATTCACAGACAGTCCAATTAAATAGCAAGAAATTGTGTTCTTGCACAGAAGGTGCAACTTCACAACTGATGTGAACTAGTTGAAAGATTATATTTTCTAGCTGGTAGAGTTGCTGCCTCACAGTGGCAGAGACCTGGGTTTGATCTTGACCTCGGGTGCTGCCTGTGTGGAGTTTGCACGTTCTCCCTGTGACGGTGTGGGTTATTTCCCAGGTACTCTAGTTTCCTCCCACATCCCAAAGATGAGAGGGGTGGTAGGTTAATTGGCCTCTGTAAATTGCCCTGAGTGTGTTGGGAGTGGATGAAAAAGTGGGATAACGTAGCACTAATGTGAACGGGTGATCGATGGTAGGCATGGACCCAGTGGGCCGAAGGGCCTGTTTCAATGTTATATCTCCAAAACTTAAACTAAAACCAAAAGTTTGTGAAAGATCATGGCCAGATCAGCAGGAGCTGATCGAACAAAATCATTCAGAATTTCATCATAAGATCATGTGATAGTAGTAGAAATAGGCCATTCGGCCCTTCAAGACTACTCCGCCATTCAATCATAGCTGATCTATCTCTCCTAACTCGATTCTCCTGCCTTCTCCCCATAACCTCTGACACCCCGTACTAATCAAGAATATTTCTATCTCTGCTTTAAATATATCCACTGACTGTCTCCAATGCATTTCGTTGTCTCTGACTGTCTCCACAGCTGAATCTGAATCTGAATCCACAGCCTTCTGTGGCAAATAATTCCACAGATTCTCCACCCTCTGACTAAAGAAATTTGTCCTCATCTTCTCCCTAAAAGAATGCCCTTTAATTCCGAGGCTGTGACCTCTAGTCCTAGACTCTCCCACTAGTAGAAACAGCTTCTCCACATCTGCTCCATCCAAGCCGAGGTGTGGCCTAGAAGAGTGATTGGAGCTGGGGAAACGATCAGAGGTTTGAAAAGGTTCAACAACACCCACACTGCAATGGCATCAAATACATTTGAGGAGTATCAGACTCGTTAGTGTGTCTTAGGGGATAGAAACGAGTTGGCATGTTTGGAAACTGCACCATTTTATTAAAATCATGCGCGATCAGCTGCTGCTCTTGGGACTCTGTGCGAGGGAATAGTTATGTATGAAAGGCTATTCTATGAAGACGATTACAGGACAACCCTGATGTGCAGGCGAAGCAAGATACTTGAATGCTGTCAATTTAACCTCCCTCCCAACATACATCGTGAAAAGCGCCCGAGGCAAAACTGGTCACGGCCTTTCAAAGTGCAGTGAAAGACTCCTGGAAAAGCAGAACCTTTTACCTTCTCACAAAAAGCTCTGAAACAGACACATTATCCAGGTCACTTGGGCACTTGTCTGGTCCAAGCAATAAATTAGTGTACAGGGCATCACATCTTCCGGGTGTATCCACGGTGATTCCCAACGTGCATCAGGTATGTGGGGGCCATCTTGTCAAAAATGTAATCAATATAAATGTTACATGATTTTCACTGTGTTTGTTACTTATTTACAAGAGCTGTAGGCATTGTAAATCAATTTTCTGCAAGGAAAAGCAGTTAGAAAGCAGTAAAGTTCAGTGAAGGGTACATCCATAATTATTTGACAAAGAATGTCATTAAGACTGATATTTTGCACTGATTAAAATAAAACTCGTAGCCTATAAAAAATTATTGGTCAATTCTATGGGACTGTTCAAGGGAATAGTTCCCTCGCACAGAGAAATCTGGGAACTCAGTTGCAGAGCTGTTTGTTAAAATCTTTAAGAAGGAACTGCAGATGGTGGAAAATCGAAGGTAGACAAAAATGCTGGAGAAACTCAGCGGGTGAGGCAGTGAAGGAAATAGCCAACGTTTCAGGCCAAAACCCTTCTTCAGTCTCCTGTTTGTTAAAATCTATCCTTTGTAGTTTAGCAGCAGCTTTGAGAACAGTAAACTCAACGGGAGGAGAGTGAGAGAATAGAACTTGGAACATAGAACAGTACAGTACAGCACAGGAGCTACAGGCCCTTCGGCCCACAATGTTTGTGCCGAACATGATGCCTACTTAAACTCATTCCACCTGCCTGTACATGATCCAACATTTCCCTCCATGCACCAAAATCATATCTGCCTTCACCACCACCCCTGGCAATGCATACCAGGCTCCCACCATTCTTTGTGTAAAAATATCTCTATTACATTCTCCCCAAGAATATTGAATCATCGTGGGTATACAGAGGCGAGTTATCAGTGGCGGAGAACAACCTTTCAGACCAATTGACTCCGCTAATGAACCTAAAATTCCTCTCCGTCTTGGAACTCTCCCCACCATACAACGGAGATGCAACTGGAAGTGAAGAACAAGCCTAAATCTTTCAACTTTAAGTCACTTTGTGCATTTTCTATCAGCAGTCGTTGAGCAGATTGTCCAGAAAAAACATAAATGGACATTCCTGGGTCTGCTGTTTTTATTATTACAGACCCTTGTCCGAATTCACTGACTGAATGCAGTTCCACACGGTTCCATCACAATGCAGTTCCACACGTGCAGTTCCACACGGCCATCATGGGCGTGCTTGGCCACAGGTGAAAGTACGGGGTGAGATGGAGGTCGGGATGGCAACATACCGTGGTGCTAAACAGCTTTATGTGACTTTAGCTAGGCTGCGTTTGGAGCATTGTGTGCAGTTCTGGTCGTTCCATTACTAGAATGATATGCCGAGTGCAGAAGAGGTTTACCAGAATGCTGCCTGGTTGGAAGGTATTAGCTACAAGGAGACATTGGATGCACCTGGATTGTTTTCTCTTCAGTGTCGGAGGCTGAGTGGAGACCTGATAGAAGTATGTGAAACATCCACAGTATAGACAATCAGAACCTTTTATATTTGGGTAGGAATGTCAAAGACCAGAGGGCACATCTTTAAGATGAAAGGGGAAAAAATTTAAAGTAGATTTGTGGAGCAATATTTTTTACACATTTTTTTGCTGGGTGCCTGGAATGTGTTGCCAGGGGTGATGGTTGCAAAGACAATTGTGGCATTAAAGGGTTTTTTGGATAGGCATATGAATATGCAGGGAATGGAGGGAAAGGGATAACAACAGAGATTAGTTCAACTTGGCATCATGTTTGGTGCAGACATTGTGGGCTGAAGGGCTTGCTATTGTGCTGTATTGTTCCATATTCCAACACAGTCCAGTTGAAAGGAAAGGCAGGATATTCACCTCGTAACCTTTCACCATGGAGGGGCAGCAACGTGATTCAGGGGAATGAGATTGCCAGCCTCATCGTAAATGGTAACAGAAAAATAGAAAATAGGTGAAGGAGTAGGCATTCGGCCCTTCGAGCCTGCACCGCCATTCAATATGATCATGGCTGATCATCCAACTCAGTATCCCGTACCTGCCTTCTCTCCATACCCCCTGATCCCCTTAGCCACAAGGGCCACATCTAGCCAATGAACTGGCCTCAACTACCCTCTGTGCAGAGAGTTCCAGAGATTCACCACTCTCTGCGTGAAAAAAGTTCTCCTCATCTCCGTTTAAACCTCGTAAGGATTTCCCCTTTACCTTATGTGACCCCTTGTCCTGGACTTCCCCAACATCGGGAACAATCTTCCTGCATCTAGCCTGTCCAACCCCTTAAGAATTTTGTAAGTTTCTATAAGATCCCCTCTCAATCTTCTAAATTCTAGAGAGTATAAACCAAGTCTATCCAGTCTTTCTTCATAAGACAGTCCTGACATCCCAGGAATCAGTCTGGTGAACCGTCTCTGCACTCCCTCTATGGCAATAATGTCCTTCCTCAGATTTGGAGACCAAAACTGTACGCAATACTCCAGGTGTGGTCTCACCAAGACCCTGTACAACTGCAGTAGAACCTCTCTGCTCCTATACTCAAATCCTTTTGCAATGAAAGCTAACATACCATTCGCTTTCTTTACTGCCTGCTGCACCTGCATGCCTACCTTCAATGACTGGTGTACCATGACACCCAGGTCTCGCTGCATCTCCCCCTTTCCCAATCGGCCACCATTTAGATAATAGTCTGCTTTCCTGTTTTTGCCACCAAAATGGATAACCTCACATTTATCCACATTATACTGCATCTGCCAAACATTTGCCCACTCACCCAGCCTATCCAAGTCACCCTGCAGTCTCCTAGCATCCTCCTCACAGCTAACACTGCCCCCCAGCTTAGTGTCATCCGCAAACTTGGAGATATTGCCTTCAATTCCCTCATCCAGATCATTAATATATATTGTAAATAGCTGGGGTCCCAGTACTGAGCCTTGGGGTACCCCACTAGTCACTGCCTGCCATTGTGAAAAGGACACGTTTACTCCTACTCTTTGCTTCCTGTTTGCCAGCCAGTTCTCTATCCACATCAATACTGAACCCCCAATGATCATGGCTGATCTTCCAAAATCAGTATCCGGATCCTGCTTTTCCCCCCCATATCCCTTGAATATTAAAGCTAAAAGCTAAATCTAACTCTCTCTTGAAAGCATCCAGTGAATTGGCCTCCACTGCCTTCCGTGGCTGAGAATTCCACAGATTCACAACTCTCTGGGTGAAAAAAATAATTCCTGGTGGTAAAGTGTGGTGAAGTTTTTGAGTTAGTTTATTTTATTTGCTGCTTTGAAACATTCATTTATATTTTAAGGTGTGAATAAAATCTATTTTTATTTCTCTTTTAAATGTTTTTCTTAACTATTTGAATGGGCGTTAAGTGACTCTGATTATCAAACCAATACAAAATCCTACGGAGGTGATGATTTGTGAAAGACTGTTAGAAGGTTCATGGGGCAAGGCTTCAGAATATACTATCAGAGGCTTATAAACAGCTTGGAGACTGCTCCAACACTGGTGACGTCCCTCATAGGGTCAACTCATCAAGCTCTCTGCTCTAATAAAGTGTGGGCTGGTGGGCACTGTGGACTGTGAGCTAGGTCCAGCAGATTCCAGTAGACAATAGACAATAGACAATAGACAATAGACAATAGACAATAGGTGCAGGAGTAGGCCATTCGGCCCTTCGAGCTAGCACCGCCATTCAATGTGATCGTGGATGATCATCCCCAATCAGCACCCCATTCCTGCCTTCTCCCCATATCCCCTGACTCCGCTATTTTTAAGAGCCCTATCTAGCTCTCTCTTGAAAGCATCCAGAGAACCTGCCTCCTCCGCCCTCCGAGTACAGGGGGGTGAAAGTGCACCCAGCCACAGTCTATGTTTCTGAAAGAAAGAACTACATCCATAATAGAATAAAAAACAGGGGAGAGGACTTCAGTAGCCTCTCCATCCACCACCCGTGCATCATGGTTTCAGCGGCATTGACAAGGTTTTTTCCAATTGTTTGTCACAAGCGAAGGACCTTTGTCCACTAACCAAATGCAACAGGCACATCTGCTGTTAGATTAACCCCTCAATCTATGCAACAGCCTACCTTGTGTGGATATCTCCATTCTCATATTCTAGCAACACAATAAACAATAATATGGAAGGATGGGAGATCTAATCAGCCTAAACATTGGACTGCATAGTACCCGTTTTTAGGATGTCACACCATTTTCTAACGCAAATTGGAGATAATTTCCAGGTTCAAACTGACCAGGAATGTAATTAGACTGGGCATTTCCAAGTGAGTGTCTCACGGCATCAGGTACACGCACGATTGAGTAATTATTTACATGACGCGCAGTCCTGCTCTTAACAACATATAATAGAGCGACAAATTGAACAGCATATAAACACAGTGCAGCATTCTCAGTAGAACTAGAATCATATCGGGCTTGATTGTTGCCTTGCTTGCTATTTACAGAGGCACTCTGCTGACATCGGGAGACATGACTCCTTAGCACTGTATCTGTGCAAGTTTGCACGGTCTCCTTGTGCCCGCATGAGGTTCCTCTGGGTGCTCTGGCTTTCTCTTGTGTTCTAGTGATGAGCAGATTGGTAGGTTAATTGGCCAACATAAATTGGCCCCAATGTGTAGGGGTGTGGTAGAATCTGGGAGAGATGATGGCAAAGCGGGGAGAATAAAACAGAATCAATGCAGGATTAGTGTGCATGGGTATGTGATTGTTGGCACTGAAAGGTCCATAACTATGACATACAGTGCATTCAGAAACTTTTTCCACATTTTGTTACGTTACAGCCATATTCTAAAATGGTTTAAATTCTTTTTTTAAAAATCATCAATCTACACACAATACCCCATAATAAAAAAGCAAAAACAGGCGTTTAGAAATTTTTGCAAAGTAATTTAAAAGAAATAACTGAAATATCACATTTACATAAGTATTCAGACCCTTTACTCAGTACATTGTTGAGGCACCTTTGGCAGCGATTACAGCCTCAAGTCTTCTTGGGTATGATGCTACAAGCTTGGCACACCTGTATTTGGGTAATTTCTCCCATTCTTCTCTGCAGATCCTCTCAAGCTCTGTCAGATTGGATGGGGAGCGTCGATGCACAGCTATTTTCAGGTCCCTCCAGAGGTGTTCGATCGGGTTCAAATCCGGGCTGGGCCATGAAAGGACATTCACAGTCTTGTCACAAAGCCACTCCTGCGTTGTCTTGGTCTTGTCCTGTTGGAAGGTGAACCACCACCCCAGTCTGAGGTCCAGAATGCTCTGGAACTGAGGAGTGGCCTGGGGCGGAAAACCCGGGGGGGCTAGAGGGGACACGTCCCCTCCATGTTTTGAGAGGTGGGGGACATATCCCCCAAGTTTTTGTAATCCGGATTTTAAAACCCGGTGAAATCTCCACTTTCCGCGAGACAGTGGGGGTGGGATTGATGATCAAGGGTGCTGATTGGACGAGAGAGACGTCGGACAATGGGGGCGGAACATAATTCAGCGCGATGATTGGGGGAGGGAGGAGTGAGGGGGGGGGTGTGGGATTGAGGATAGAGTGCGGTTTTTGGAGGAAGGAGACGTGGCACAGACCTGTGCCTCATCCGCAGCCAGGATTGATCCTGGCCGAGTATCCGGCGCTGTCCCGTCCCCTCCTGAGTACCCGAGTACCCCCCCCCTCCCACTCCTGGCCAGAGAGGTCGGCAGCAAAGATCCTCCACTATAGGATCTTTGGTCGGGAATCAGACGGCCAGTGCAGAGAAACAGCGCTAAACCCAGCTAACTCTGCTTGTCCCGCCAGGTGAGCCTACAACCTTCCTGGACATGCGGGAAATATGGCCAGCGCGGAGAAGCAGCGCTGGTGTCCCGTCAGTCCAGGCAGGGCTGCAGTTAACCCGGCGAGACAGGCAGAGTTGAGCTGCATTTAGCGCTGGATTGAGCCTCCGAAGCCTCGCGTGTGTGTGAGTGTGCGCGCATGCGCGCGTGGCCGCCAACAAATTGTGTCCCCCGTCCCCTCCATGTGTTGATAGCGAGTTTCGCTCTTGCGTCTGGCCACTCTACCATAAAGGCCTGATTGGTGGAGTGCTGCAGATATAGTTGTTCTTCTGGAAGGTTCTCCCATCTCCACGGAGGAACTCTAGAGCTCTGTCAGAGTGACCATCGGGTTCTTGGTCACCTCCCTGACCAGTGCCCTTCTCCCCCGATTGCTCAGTTTGGCCGGGCGACCTGCTCTATGAAGAGTCCTGGTGGTTCCAAAGTTCTTCCATTTAAGAATGACGGAGGCCACTGTGCTCTTCGGGACCTGCAAATGCTGAAGAAATTGTTTTATACCCTTCCCCAGATCTGTGTCTCGACACAATCCTGTCTTGGAGGTCTACGAACAATTGCTTCGGCTTCATGGCTTGGTTTTTGCTCTGACATGCACTATCAACTGTGGGACCTTATATAGACAGGTGTGTATTTCTTTGTATACAAGGTTTCCAAATCACGTCCAATCACTTTAATTTACCACTGGTGGACTCCAATCAAGATGTAGAAACATCTCAAGGATAATCAATGGAAACAGGATGAACCCAAGCTCAATTTTGAGTGTCATAATACTTATGTAAATGTGATATTTGAGTTATTTATTTTTAATTACTTTGCAAAAATTTCGAAACACCTGTTTTCGCTTCTTTATTCTGGGGTATTGAGTGTAGATTGATGATAAAAAAAAAAGAATTGAATCCATTTTAAAATAAGGCTGTAACAAAATGTGGAAAAAGTGAAGGGTCTGAATACTTTCTGAATGCATTGCATTTATCCATGACTATGATTCTCACAAGTGGCTGCTGAACTTTCAGGCTGCTTAATATGTTCCAATATTTCATTTTGTGTCAGAAGTAACAGAATGCGAATTTCCTAGCATTCACTTACAGAGTAACTCCCTCAATGGATGTTTCAATGGTGTCACCAATGGCAGCTCTGTGGGAGGTGATATAATGGTCATGGCTGGTCACTCAGCATGGGTCTAGACCTCAAGGCAAGAGGCAGAAATCTTCTCTCAGAAGGCAATTTCTTGTCTTACTAGTTACACTGTTGTCTTGGTGAGTTTCATTGTCTGTATCACTCATTATCACCTAGCCCACAGCCAACAATGGACCGTTTCCTTGATCATTGTTCCATTTTTGCATATCTTTCACTCATTTTTGCTATACCTCTCCACATCACCATCCATACCTCTCGATTCCCTTTCCCCTGACTCTCAGTCTGAAGAAGGGTCTTGACCTGAAATGTCACCAACTCCTTTTCTCCAGAGATGTTGTTTGACCCGCTGAGTTACTCCGGCTTTTTGTCAATATCTCACAAGGCAAATCGACTCCCACAGAGTACGTGGAGACTCCGCATTTTCTGATGAACAATATACAGTATTCATGGGCTCAATTGTTCTAAGGCTATCATCGCTATGAAGTGATACACTCTGCAGAACGACGTTTGATCACACTGTCATGGATTGCTCTCCACACAAAGCTAGGCTTGCTTTCAACTTCCTCACCACAAGATCTTTCTAAGCAGCCCCAACAAAGATCTCTGCATGTCTCCCAGTCCACTGCTATATCAGAGAAATCACTGTGTGTGTAAAGCAACAATTTCATCTACTTCCAGTTCAGATGGGGGATGAGTCAGTATTGCTGGCACTCTCCAAATGCAGCGACCATTGACTGCATTTGTGTGCTAGTAAGATCCTCCCTTAAAAACGCTTAACAGGACAACTTCCCATTCCTTCGGGAACACACAATTATCTCCTGGTGAAAGCCATATTCTGGAAAGGACACAAGATTTCTTCATCCTGAGGGAGCCTATATGGCTGCACATATTAAGACATCAGCACAGGTCATAAGGAATAGGAGCAAAATTAGGCCATTTGGCCCTTCAAGTCTATTCCACCATTCAATCATGGCTGATCTATCTCCCCTTCTAACCCCATTCTCCTGCCTTCTCCCCATAACCTCCGACACCCATACTAATCAAGAATCTATCTATCTATCTATGCTTGAAAATATATACACTAACGACCTCTACAGCCTGTGGCAAAGAATTCCACAGAATCACCGCTCTCTGACTAAAGACATCCCTCCTCATCTCCTTCCTAAGAGAATGTCCTTTCATTCTGAGGCAATGACCTTTAGTTCTACACCCTCCTACTAATGGAAACATCCTCTCCACATCCACTCTATCCGAACCTTTCACTATTCTGTATGTTTCAATGAGGTCCCCCCTCGCAGCTGGAGGAATGGATGGTGGGGCCAAGGAATAAGCTTTTCTTCCCCGGCTGCGCACACCTATGTGAACTGAACAACAGCTGAACAACGGATTCACTAAGAATCAGTCAAAAAGCAGGATTGGAGCGGAAACCACCAAAGGAATCCTGAAGATGAGATATTACTGCCTGTTGCAGGCTGGCGGTGTTCTGTAGTGCATGATGAGCCAATTGTGAACAGTAAAACCTTGGCAAGTGAAGACAGCAGATGATGCTGGGGTGGGATAACAAGGGGAGATCTGGAGGCCAACTGCAATGAGGCATGAAGGTCAATGGGAACAACAGGAGCAAGAGGGTGAGGATAGCTCCACTTAATTCAAGCGTTTATAACAACATTTCTGTATTGTCTGACGAGTGGATTAAATAATTCGGATCACCACCTAGAAAATCAGTTTCTGAGAGAATTTCCATTCCTTGTTGTGACCAGAAGTTTGTTGGTCATCGTAACATTGGGAAGGTTTGGGTGGACATGAAACTTCACTGGAGATTGCTCCATCACATGGGATTTATTATTTTGCATGAGGTGACACCCGCCGTCTCTTCTTTTGGACTCCTGGTCATGGGGACTCCAACGTGCATGCTGACTAACTTGTCTTGTTTCTTGCTTTTAAATAGTTCTTGCAAGTTTCTGAACATTTAAAGGCATTTAAAATCAGCCACATTATTTAATACATTGCAATATCCCAAACCTGGGGGCATGGCTAAGATGATTGTTTATCGTTTTTAACTTGGTTGTGTCATGGGTGGGTTTTGTCAAGGGCTTCAATACAACATGCAAGGCGCTGTAAATTTGTCACTTGGGACAACGGCAAGGCATCAGTTCCTTGCCTAACAGGACACAGGCGTATCCAGAAGAAGTTATGACCATATACACCACCCGAGTCAACAGCAAGCAGTGACTGCTCAGCACTCAGCAAACTTTGGCTCAAAAATAATGATTTGTCTACATTACTAGAAATGTCTACGTTAACTAGAAATGAATAGGGACCCCAACTATTTACAATATATATTAATGATTTGGACGAGGGAATTGAATGCAACATCTCCAAGTTTGCGGATGACACGAAGCTGGGGGGCAGTGTTAGCTGTGAGGAGGATGCTAGGAGGCTGCAAGGTGACTTGGATAGGCTGGGTGAGTGGGCAAATGCATGGCAGATGCAGTATTATGTGGATAAATGTGAGGTTATCCACTTTGGTGGCAAAAACAGGAAAGTTGTTATAAACAGGAAGCCTATTATCTAAATGGTGGCCGATTAGGAAATGGGGAGATGCAACGAGACCTGGGTGTCATGGTACACCAGTCATTGAAAGTAGGCATGCAGGTGCAGCAGGCAGTGAAGAAAGCAAATGGTATGTTAGCATTCATAGCAAAAGGATTTAAGTATAGGAGCAGGGAGGTTCTACTGCAGTTGTACAGGGTATTGGTGAGACCACACCTGGAGTTTTGTGGAGTGTACAGTTTTGGACTCCTTTAGGACTTACCAAATCTAAGGGGGGGACAGGATGCAGGAAGACATTCTTGATGTAGGGGAAGTCCAGAGAAGGGTCACCAGGATAAACTGATTCCTTTGGGGGATGTCAAAACATTTTTCACACAGAGAGTGGTAAATCTCTGGAACTCTCTGCCACTCGGCTTGTACTCGCTCATTGGCTAATTTAGAGGGAGTTAGATTGCCCTTGTGGGGGACCTATAGAGAAACTTACAAAATTCTTTGGATGATCAGCCATGATCATATTGATGGCGGTGCAGCTCGAAGGGATTGTTCCTGATGTTGGGGAAGTCCAGGACAAGGGGGTCACAGTTTAAGAATAAAGGGGAAATCCTTTGGGACCGAGATGAGAAAAACATTTTTCACACAGAGAGTGGTGAATTTCTGGAACTCTCTGCCACAGAGGGTAGTTGAGGCCAGTTCATTGGGTATATTTAAGAGGGAGTTAGTTCTCCTGTGGGGTTTGTGGCTAAAGGTTTCCTCTCCCACAATCCGAAGACCTGGGGTATGGAGAGAATTGGCAGGTAAGGATACTGAGTTGGATGATCAGCCATGATCATATGAATGGCGGTGCTCGGTCTCGTAAGGACCAAATTTCACCTACTCCTGCACCTGGAAAAGTTTTTCTATGTTTCCATGAATTTAACAAAATATTTGATTCTCATGATACTTCAACTTAGTATTACAGTCTGAAGCTATTATGATACCACTGTCAATTCCCCACTCCACAGAAGAGTCGTAGAGCTGCTGGCCTCACAGCACCCGAATTGGAACCACTTCGACCTGTCCTACAAGTGTGAAGGAGAACACAATGGAAATATTAAGGTGAAAAACAGTAAACATTTCCAAGGACAATTTGAACGTTCTATTGAAGTACAAGCCACGTGGGTTTTTATTCTTTCTCAAACGGGTGCTCTGGTTTCCTCCCCACAATCAATAACAAGGTTTTGCGGGTTTGCAATTGACCAAAAACAATCCCCTAATATTGTCCGGAGACCTGCATATTTTTGTAGATTAATTGGCAATATTTTGTAAATTGCCCTGTGTGGGATAAAAACCTAACTGAATCGTGTAGATGATCAATGGTCAGTGTGCGCGATTCGGTTGGCTGTTTAGAGGGGGCGGGTATAAAACGCGATTTTTACTAGGCGCAATCGAAAATGTTCAGCCCAGTAAACATTAATGGAAAAAGCTGGAAGACCCCGTCGCAAATTTGATGATTAGTTTTTACGCCTTGTATAATTTTAACTAAAATACTCTCTCAACCTGACCTTCGCAGCCCCAATATAAAGCAACAATTAAAGGTATGTACCTTTTTGTACATTAAAAGGGGCTTCTTACAGAACCCTGTATATAAAGTTTATCTATAGCATAGACCATTTTTCTGTCATATCCCCACTCTGGGCATTTGAGGGCACAAATCCAGCGAAAAAAAATGTTCTAAACCAGCGCTTCACATGACCCACTAGAAAGCTGATTTAAATTGACTTTAATTTACCAATTGTCTAAATTTGTTGGCCTATAAATTGTGTAAATGAGATTTTAAAATAATGTTTTATTGTGAATTATATTGTGAATATTATTTGGACACAGGCTATTTAAAAATGTTAATCATTTATTAAGAAATGGATAGATGTTTAAATCTAGTAATTGAAGTTTGAAATTAGCTACAATTGGGTAACTAACTAATTATATGCTTTAATTTCAGGTCCTCCAAGTAAGATTATTTTATATTTGTTTCAGAATGGAATCTTTGTCACTCATCCCCTTAATTTTTAAGAAGGTTATGGGCTTTTGACTGTCCTCGATCACAGCTTTTTTGTTATGTCCATAGAAAATCAATAGGGAACAAGATGCTAATTTCCGAGTATGAAAATGGCCATAACTTTTTTATTACTTGAGATATGAAAGTGAATTAGGTGTCAAATTAAACTTCTTTTTATGCTTTATCTGATGGGATAAATTGCAGACTTGATTTTTTAAATCTCAAAATTTTGTAACATTGCTGCAATAAGCACTCAATACCATATTTCAGATGGTACATATACTCTCTCAATCTAACAAGTAGTCACAGAGATTATAGAGCATAGAACATGGTTCTATAGAACATATAGACCATAGAACATACTGAAGAACATAAAACATCACAGGAGCAGGCCCGTTGGCCCATGGTCTCTACCGAACATGATGCTGTGATAAACTAATCTTATCGACCTGTACATGATCCATATCCCTTCGCTCCCTGCATGTCCATGTGCCTATCTACTTTCACCACCACCAGCGGCAGCACTTTCCTGGCACCTGCCACCCTCGGTGAAAAACTTACTCCGCACAATTCCTCAAAACTTTCCTCCTCTCACCGTAAATCTAGGCAGTCTAGTATTTGATATTTCCACCCTGGGAAGCATACAGACATGATGCAGTGTTTGTGAATATTATATAACAGGATAACCTACCTTGAAGAAGTGGCACAGAAGTAGGAGGGAGAGGACCAGTGTGCAGGAGGCACCAGAATGAAGTGCAGCGACAGTTCCTTCGTTATTTTAGAATGATCTCGCACTCAATCGGACCTGTAACACAAAAGACGATTTTTTTTCTTAACAGTTGGTTTCCTCATTCTGCTTTGCATCAGCAGATCTGAACAGGACTATTTAGTTCTATATGTCGATAGTCCTGCATGTCGACGGAGGCCCTGCAGCAGGTGAGGAGGGTCATGTGTATTGGGTGCCGCATGAAGCCCCTCAGAGGCTGAATGTGTGGATCGGATGTGGCCTGCAGCGACACACAGCAGCGGTGGAGGCATTGACAGCATCATTAGGCCAGGCCAACCCCTGCAACTCTGGTCCGGTGCCTCCAACAGGACAACTGGCCTTTGAGGCATAGATAAGACTATACTTTTAAAAACCTTGAATCTTCTACGATACAAGATGGTGGCAGATGTGTAGCGATTCTATGTGTACTGCCTCAATATACTCTATTTTTACACTACATTAGTTGCAACTTGTTGTACTTGGGTATGGTAGTGCCTATAAATAATAACTTTTCTGAATTGCATACAAAAGTAGACTTGATGGGCCAATTGGCCTAATTCTGCTCCAATCACATAACCCTATGACCTTTTACAGGGCTGCCAACTCTCATTCTTTGAGTGTGAGACTCACGCCCTCAAGCAAACTCTCACGGTCTCACGCTGATCAGAAATTTCTCACGCTCAGTGGTGAGAGAGTTTGTGATCAACAACACTGTCCGCGGGTGTTAGAGAGCCGGGGCTGCGGGGGGGATGGGAGCAGAACCAGCGGTGGGAGCAGATGTGGGGAGCCGGGACTGGCGAGTGTTTGCGGTGCTAGTGAGTCGCTCGCTGCAGCTTCGACCATGGAGCACTCCGGACAGCGTGAGTGTCCCGGGCCGTCGGGGGCATTGGAGGTGCCGCTGCCGCGAGAGTCTCTGTGCCGAAGGGACAGACTCTCAAAGGGAGGTAGAGAGGGGAAGGAGACAGGGAGACTGTGGGGGGGGAGAGAGAGAGGGGGGGGGGAGAGAGAGGGGGGGAGAGGGGGAGAGGGGGGTGAGAGGAGAGGAGAGAGACAGAGGGAGAGAGCGAGGAAGGGGAGAGAGATGGGGGAGGGAGAGAGAGAGAGGGGGGGGGAGAGAGGAGGGGGGGGGAGGGGTGGGGGGAGGGGGGGGGAAAGAGAGAGAGGGGTGAGAGGGAGGGAAGAAAGAGGGAAGAGAGAGGGGGTGGAGAGGGAGGAGAGGGACAGAAGAGAGAAAAGGGGGAAGAGAGAGGGGTGTAAAAGAGAGAGGGGGAGAGGGGAAAAGAGAGAGAGAGATGGGGGGGGGGGGGGGGGGGGGCAAAGAGTAAGAGGAGATAGAGACAGAGGAGAAAGAGAGAGAGGGGAGAGAGACAGGGGGAGGAGGTGAGTGAGGTGGGAGGGAGAAATGGGGGAGAGAGAGGAGGAGAGAGATGAGAGGGAGAGTGTGTGGAGAGGGAGAGGGGAAGTTAGAGAGAGAGAGAGAGAGGGAGGGAGAGGGAGAGGGTGGGGGAGAGAGGGGGAGAGAGAGGAGGAGAGAGAGAGAGAGAGAGAGAGAGGAGGGAGAGAGGGGAGGAGGAGAGAGAGGAGAAAGAGAGGGGAGAGAGAGAAGAAAAAGGGGGAGAGAGAGGTAGGGGAAAGAGAGGGGGAGAGAGAGTTAGGGGAAAGAGAGGGGAGAGAGTGGAAAGATGGGACGAGAGAGAGAGAGAGAGAGAGAGAGAGAGAGAGGGGGGGGGGGAGAGGGAGAGGGGGATAGAGAGGCAGGGCTGCCAACTCCCATGCATTGAGCGTGAGAATCACGCATTTCACCAAATTCTCACGCTGATCACAAATTTCTCTCGCTCTGTTGTGAGAAATTCTGTGATCAACGAAAATTTCTAAACTCATATCAACTGCATGGGCCGCGGGTGTTGGAAGCAGCAGCGGGGACAGATGCGGACGGGGAGCGGGGCTGGCGAGTGTTTGCTGGGCTGGCGAGTCGCTCACTGCAGCTCCGGCCATGGAGCAGCCTCAGTGCAAGAGTCCCGGGCCATCGGAGGCATCGGTAGCGTTGTGCCGCTGCCGTGAGAATCTCTGTGACGAATTCGCCCAGGTGACCGGCATGGATCAGGCTGCGGCTCGGTGCATCCTGGAGGACAACCGGTGGCTGCTGGAAGTAAGTACCAAGCACTGGGTAGAAACGGTGGAAGATAGTGGACTTCAAATGGGGGTGGTTGGAGAAAGCATCCTGCTTGCCTGCTAGATTTTCACTTACTGTAACTGCAGGAAAAATGTTCCCGATGTTGGGGGCGTTCAGAACCAGGGGTCACAGTTTAAGAATAAAGGGGAGGCCAGTTAGGACTGAGATGAGGACAAACTTTCTTCACACAGAGAGTTGTGAGTCTGTGGAATTCTCTGCCACAGAAGGTAGTGCAGGCCAATTCACTGGATGTTTTCAAGAGAGAGTTACATTTAATTCTTGGGGCTAACGACATCAAGGGATATGGGGAAAAAACAGGAAAGAGGTACTGATTTTAGATGAATAGCCATGATCATATTGAATGGCAGTGCTGGCTCGAAGGGCCGATGGCCTATTCCTGCACCTATTTTCTATGTTTCTATGCTTGAGTATATATCAATAAAACTCGATCACTTGATTTTGAGGCATGGTGGAGGCATAATGTAGTCATAGGGTGATACAGTGTGAAAACAGGCCCTTCGGTGCAACTTGCCCACACCCGCCAACATGTCCCAGCTACGCCACCCGCTTTTGGTCCATTCCTCCAAACCTGTCCTATCCATGTATCAGTCTAACTTTTTCTTAAATGGTGGGATGGTCCCTGCCTCAACTACCTCCTCTGGCAGCTTGTTCCATCTTTGTGTGGATAAAGTTACCCCTTAAAAAGTTACCTCTTAAAAATACTTCATACAAAAAACATTGAAATCATATTTCTACAGTGCAGTACAACATGATTTTAATACATCAAATTTCAAAAGGTTCCTCCCCTGGGAGGGGGGACACCCTTCTTCCACACCCTCTCCCCACTCGGTTGCTCCACTCCCTCACCGGGTACCCCCAAGGCCAGTGATCAGTGATCGCACAGCCTCCCCCTTTCAAAAACGCTCCAATCCAATTTAAAGCATATATATTGCATTCAAGTGTAAGTTAAAAGAGTCGCTATAGTATGCACCATATTGTACAATTTCAAGCTGAAAAATGCAAATGTTCCATACCAATGGGAGGGGGACACCTTCCTCCTCTCCCCCCCCCCCCCTCCTCCTCCCCCCGAGTGCTATGCTCCCTCGGGCTTGGTCTCTCGCAATTTATCACTCCCAACTCTCACCCAATGTTGGCAGCCCTGCCTTATAAAATAAATAATTGTACTCTACTAGACTAATTGGGACCCATTGGGTACCATGTTCACACAGGAACGCTGGTCCCCCAACGCAATATTCCACCTCGCCACCAATTCCAATATTGCTTTCTGGAGCTTTAGTATGGGTGTTGTGGGCCAAAGGGACATGTTTCCAGAGAGCTAGTATGGACATTGTGGCCCGAATGGATTATTGGGCTGGCAGCTCAGTCAGTAAGGCCTGGTGGGCTGGCAGCTCAGTCACTCAGGCCTGGTGGGCTGGCCGGTCAGTCACTCAGAGCTGGTGGGCTGGTAGTTCACTCATGGTAGTTCACTTCACTTCACTCTTTTTCTTTTTTCTCTTTTTTTGTTTTTATGGATTTATTGACATTTGATCTGTTCAATTAATTTAATCAATCTCTGTAAAGCACTTTGGTTCAAATACTGGTTTTGTTGAAAAGTGCTATATAAATAAAGATTATTATTATTATTATTATTATATGGCTATTCCTTGAAATTCCATTTCAAGCAGAGTGCAGGCCACCAAATTCAATTTCATAGCATTTCAAACAGAGTGCAGACCACCAAATTGCCAATCAATTCATTACATTGTCATAAGGGCTAACAAATAATTTATTGCAAGTACATTGCTGACTCACAGTTCAGTTGATTCACAGCTTAGAATCACATTTGTGGACTCTCCCTTGCTATCTTCCAGAGTGACTGATTCACATCCAGGCACCAGGGGTTTTATAGTTCTGCCCCACTGCCCCACACCCCCAACCACCCTTCATCATGGTGATTGACAGGCGAGAGGACCAATCAGCTGATCTCAAGATTTTTTAAACACTCATAACTTATTCATTTTTCATCGATCGGAAAAATCCTTGGGGCTGCCTCAGTGGAGGAGGACTATGAGTTAGATGACCAAAATTCATAGCGATATATTCTAGCAATTTTTCAAAAATCAATATATAGCACAGACAGGAAGTGGTCAAGATGAGACATTTTTATTATATAGATGGAGGTACATGTGACAATAAAGTACTATCGAACAATTGAAACAATAATTTCAGGCTTTCTTTGAACAAAAACAACATTTATTGTTACATTTTTTGTCAGCCATTTCTTTCCCCTCCTCATGCCCTTCAGTTCCTTTGTTGTCTGCAGTTCTGGCTTCGGAGGAGCTGATTTTCAATGTTGTCTTCATGTGCCTTGTCTAAAATATTCTGCCTTTTCCCAATTATAGTTTATAGTTTAGTTTAGTTTAGTTTAGCTTAGTTTATTGTCACGTATACCGACATACAGTGAAAAGCTTTTGTTGTGTGGTAACCAGTCAGCAGAAAGGCAATACATGATTACAATCGAGCCATTTACAGTGAATGAGGGAATATTGTTTAGTGCAAGGTAAAGCCAGCGAAGTCCGATCAAGGATAATCCGAGGGTCACCAAAGAGGCAGATAGTAGTTCAGCACTGCTCTTTGGTTGTGGTAGGATGATTCAGTTGCCCTGATAACAGCTGGGAAGAAACCGTCCCTGATCTGGAGGTGTGCGTTCTCACCCTTCTATAGCTTTTGCCTGATGGGAGAGGGGAGAAGAGGGAGCGGCTGGGGTGCGATTAGTTAGATGAACAATGTGGGCACTTAGATGCCAGAACTTTCATCACATCACCTGCCATCAAGCATTTAAAATGTATGACCATTATCTGAGAGGTAATTATAAAATTTAGGAGTAAGTGTGTAGAGGCAAATATTTTATTGTCCTTCTCCCACCGTCCACGAAAAGCTGGTGATAAGTTGCCAGCTTGAACCATTTCATTCTATTTAATAAAACACTTAAGATGGTTAGGCCATTTTAAATGACAGTATAGGCCTAATCAAATGGGTAAAGGACTGGAGTCATATGTATGTCTAGGCTGGAGTTGGATGGACTGGAGATGGTCTCGGAGGGGAGGGTGCTCCTCAAACTGCGGAGTATTTTGGACATTACAGTTCTCCCCCTCCATGACACACTGGTCAACCTGAGGAGCATCGTCAGCAACAGACAAGCTTCCATTCCAGAATGCTATAAGAGGTCATTTTTCCCTGTCAAACTGTACAACTCCTCCTCCTTCTTCTGGGGTAGGGGTAGACCCCCCCCCCCCCCCCCCCCCCCCCCCCCCCCCTCCCAATCTTTGCAAATTCCCAATCCTGGACTTTCCTCTCATCTCTTCAATTTAATGTTTCATGTATCTTGTTGTGTTTCATGACTGTTGCAAACCATATTCCCAATTTCCCTCCTGGGATAAATAAAGTTCTATTGTATCGTATCGTAAGGATTCTTTATTTCTTCTAAATAATTGGGTTTAATGACAAACTGCCAACTCCATAATCACTTCTACACTTACCAACTTAATTCAACTGAATTCAAAATATCAACCTGCTTTTGTGTAATTCCAACTCAAGTTGTCATGATTGCTTACCCAGCAGCATAACTAATATACTACTGTACTCTGTACTGTGTGAAGAAGTAGGTTCATGGACCACACAAATAATAAAGTCATTTATAAATCATTAAATTACCCTCTGGCTGAGGCCCCACATATGGTTGGCACAAACCCAATAGACCTGACGCTAATCCACTATTGCACCCAGCTTTTGCTATTCAGGAAAGTAGTTAATGGAAACAGTTAATCACACAATCTTGGAATGAAACTTCACTGCAGTCTACTTTTAATGTGACCACAATAAACCAGATAATTTTTAAATAATCCGACCAAATGCATCGGAAGGAACTGCAGATGCTGATTTAAACCGAAGATAGACACAAAAAGCTGGAGTAACTCCGTGAGTCAAACAGCATCTCTGGAGAAGATGAATAGGATGAATAGGTGATGTTTCGGGTCGAGGCCGATGGGTCTCAACCCAAAACATCACCTATTCCTTTTCTCCAGAGGTGCTGTCTGACCAGCTGAGTTACTCCAGCTTTTTGGTATATCTTCAGACCAAATGCCTATTTGTGCAATGTTCACTTGATGAGAAAATAAAGTTGGAAAACAATGAATTGTGATACTGTTTGCTTCACCCATGAAAAAAAGCATTCCTGGTGATGTGTTATTCGTGAATGGCTGTCTATTTAGACCAATTTGTATTTCAAAAATACAGTAATCAATAATCCACACGAGAAAACTGTTTATATATCCAGTTGATAATTTCACATTTCTGATCATGTGTTTTGTAATTAACACAAGATAAACTTAACCTTGCAAACTTTCTGAAGGCGTATGATCATTATCTTCCTTCATCTTACATAGACTAAACTAAAAACTAAAATTGGAAATAAGCCACTTTCCATTCTGTATTATTTATTTAATTACCATTTAAGTCATGTAATGATAAAGCAGCTTGGATCAGCCAAATATAGTATTTTGATGGTGTCTTTAAAACATTTACAAGCAGACACATTTGCAAAGGCCTGCACCAGCTTTGATCTCATATGCTTAATGATGCAAAGCATTTTCATAAAAAATATATATCTAAGGGTGATCAAGAAAAATGGGATCAAGAGGGCAATGGTAGGTAGCCAAGAGTTCATGCACTCAACACATGTGTCTAGCATGAAAATAATTTAACTTCAAAGTCCGATCAATTTAAATCCATACTCCAGTGTACATAATAGTCACTGTACCAATAGTCATTGCACTAAACACAAAAAGTGCAAAGTACCCGGTGACTGGATTTTACTCTCAATAATCTGAAGCAAATCAAATACACATCCAAAAAAAAATCACAGACCTATGAGCATGGAATCCATTTCATCTATTGTAATTGGATAACTGGGTTTATGTTATAAAAACTCCATTAGTTTAACAAAAAATATATAGACTAAAATCCAAACTGTATTGATTCAGTTATTTATTACCATTTTCTTTCAGTCAGTGGTCTTTATTCAGCATAGGTCATTTCTGGTGTCCATTACAATTTTGTACAATGTATCTTGTTAATTAGTTGGATGATGCAACATGAGGTATGGGGATGGCCTTGCAAATGTTAGATAAGATATCTGACGTAATAATATTTGAGGAGCCAAATGCATTTGAAGGTGAATCTTGCAACTTGAAGGTGAGAGTTGTACATTTGGTTCAAGAGATCCCAGTTGGCCTATCTCTCTCTCAACGGCCATGAGATGATTTAAAATGAAGTAATATTGAACCAAGAGGGGGGAAAAAATTGAGACTCTTCTTAGAGATGTGCCATTTAATCCAATGACAATGAGAGAATGATAGATATATAAAACAGAATTGCAACTCAACTACTAACTTGCATCTCGGCAGGGTTCTGAATGTTTTCATTTTGCTACAATTAGTACATTGGAAAATGTATTATATTTAGTTAAGCAGAGTATAATTATACTGTCAGTGTGCAGCAGAACACCTATTTTATAAGCTGACGAAGCTCTTGTTATTCTGTCGTTCTGTTTTATTTACATACCATGTTCAGAAACACTTGAAAAAAAAGCTTTTTCCCAGCTTTCTCCTCCTGCTGCAATCAGTCTGAAGAAGGTTTCTGACCCGAAATGTCACCTATTCATAGGTCCAAGTAGTATCTGTTCCCTCAATAGATGTTGCATGACGCACAAAGTCCCTCCCGCTACCTTGTGTTTTCCTCACGAGTTCAGCATCTACAGTTCCTTCACAAATATCTTTTTTTTATTACATACTAACTTTTCTTTAACTGTCAACTGCAAACATTTCACCTTTTAACAGTTGCAATTAGAGCACAATCTAATTCTTGGAGTTTTTTTACTTTGGCCTCTTCAAGATTCAAGATTCAAGATTCAATTTAATTGAATTTGGACCTCAGAAGTAATGTGGTTATAAACCTCTAGTACAGCTGGCTTTCACTTCAATGTAGACAGACCATGAGAGTTCAAATGTTTGAAAAATGTTCCTGTCATCAGTAGGAATAAAACTCCAGATATTGGAATGTTCAGGAGAAAGAGATTTTTTTTTCATGAAGAGTAATGGTAAATAGCTGGGGATCAAGTGAGAAACAACTTGTTCAATTCTCAGAGAAGAAAGATTTGCAATTATAATGCAATAATGAAATAACTGAATTTTGCCAGAGCGACTTTTTGAACATGATTTTCTGTTACTTGGTGACAAGTAAATATTGTTTTTTTGCAAAACCTATGGTGCATTTCAACCAATGTTGCTAGTCTGATGATGGCCTTTAGAAGACAGCAATCCTAATGTTTTGGTGCAGTCATTAAAAATGTTTCCAAGTTTGAACATTTTTGCATAAACAGATCAGTATTGATTTCAAAAAATATGATGGCTGAACTAACTGACCCTACTCTTCCTGGAGTCAATTAAATGTCATTATAAGAACATATTTCTAAAATCAGCTGAAGAAAACAGATGACTTGCTGTTGGAGAGGGGCAAATTGTTTCCCATAGAGCCTGAACCAAAATCCAACCAAAATCAAGTCAAATCCAGGTCTGAGTCAGTTAAATTGTCATTCTATCCTCTAGTTCAATCTAAGTCGGAATCAGCTCAGCTTCACTTTTCCACGTCGCTGTTGAAATTATGCAGTTTAAAAAAAAATAGTGGGTCTGAAGCTTGATCTTTGCTTGGTTCTGAAAAATCTCCAAAGTTGAGCTAAATCTGGATTTTGGGCCAAGATTACTCTTATCCTCACTGGACTGATATGGACAGGTAAATTGCAAGAAAAGGGAGAAAGCACTTTCAGCTTTAAGCCTCCTTTTCAAAAGATGTTTCAGCTCACAAGTAATTCACGGAGCTCAAGCTCGGTGACACAACTAAAGGCCAAGGAAGTTCAGACCAATTGGTACTAAACACACAAAAGTCAATACTGCCTGAGATTTTGTTGCACATGACAATGAAAGCATTAATGAGGAAAACATACCACTGTTCCTTGCATTAGCCACCAATGTCTTGCTTATTGTTTCATTCTCTAGGGACTTGCTACAGAAAGAAATGCCAGCTAACTGCAATTATTCTGAAAATGTAAATATAAACATTTAAAAAATGTATGTATTACGGCCTTACCCCTGCACTAATATCTGATTTCTGCTTGTGTACCATCAAATGAGTGGCAAACATGCCTCAAAATTGAAAATACAGAAATACTACAATTTAACAATATTTTCCACACCTATGGTAGTACTTAGTGTTTTCTGGAAAACTTGAGCCAACTGTCATGTGTAGCAAAGAGTTTTTAGAATAGGGAAAACTACCTTTCTGGAAGTTCACGCTAAATTATCATTAATTAACTTTTAAAAGTGAAAAAACCAAGAACGTTGTTGGATTATTTACTTATTGCCACCTTTGCAATTTTCATCTATAGAGTGCTTTTACGGAAATAAAATGTCCCAAACTACCATGAGCAAATTAGTCAATTGATCATGTTATTATGACCAAAGTTGTATGAAAGAGAAACTATCTTATGAACGCTGGGGAAAAACGCTACAGGTGGTCAGAATCTTACGATTCAAGATTAAGATTGAATCTACAGCCACCTGAAGGGAAACATTAAAAAAAGCTGGTAAAGGACACTAATATTTAAGAAAGTTAACAATTAGATCCTAGTTTGCATTTCCCTATTTAGATTGATTAATGGTTTGCCTTACAAACATTTCCATTATAATAAATCAGCAAATGCTTAGTGGGTCAGACAGCATTTGGGGATCATAAGGTCATAAGTGATAGGAGCAGAATTAGGCCATTCGGCCCATCAAGTATACTCCGCCATTCAATCATGGCTGATCTATCTCTCCCTCCTAACCCCATTCCCCTGCCTTCTCCCCATAACCCCTGACACCTGGATATTAGAGATAAGATGAAGATAAGGTAAAGAGATAGTGAGAGGTGCAGAAAGAATAAGCTGGTAAAGCTGGTATCCTTCCTTCTGTTCTCTCGACCCTTCACACTTTGCATTATCTCTAACTTTTCCCGTTTCAGATGGACCGCCTAAAACATTGACTCCTGTGATAGAATGAAACATTATAATTGTTTTATTTATGTACATGCAGAACTTATTTTTGTTGATGATTATCTTGTTTACAGAGTACTATGGTTATATATCGATAAACAAAGAACTGCAGATGCTGGTTTACATCAAAGAGAGACACAAAGTAACTCAGTGGGTCAGGCAGCACGTCTGGAGAAAAAGGACGGGTGATGTTTCAGGTTGGGACCCTTCTACAGACAGATTTCATTGTTCCGTTTTGGGATATACGACAATAAAACACTCTTGGCTCTTGACTCTTGAAGGCAGCAGTGACTGGATGACAAAAGATGGAACTGGCTGAGGGAGAGTGATAAGGTCAAGATTGAACAACAATAGGTAGAACTAGAAGTGTTGGAACATCATTTTCTCCTACTCCACAGCTTCTCTTAACAACCACTTTGTTATTCTCACATGTCCATTCACTTGGCTCCATCACCACTTGGGCTATTCTGTCTCTCTTGTCCTTCATCCTTCCTCCTTCATCCTTCCTTCTGTTCTCTCGACCCTTCACACTTTGCATTATCTCTAACTTTTCCCGTTTCAGATGGACCGCCTAAAACATTGACTCCTCTTTCTCTCCCTACTGTTGCCATTGCCATTGTTATTTGGATTTTAAACATATGTGGGATTTTGCTTTGGAATGGTTGCCATTAACAGCACCCTGCTGCCACTCTTAAAAACACCAAGGAATATTTTTTTACACAAAGAGAAAATAAAGGAAACAATTACATTCCAAACACTGCTTGATTGCACCAGTTAAATATTTTACTTTTGTGAATATCCAATCTAATCAACTTAATGACTTGAAGATCAATCTCCAGTGTGATTTCAAGTGCATTTTTAGTGCAACTTCCCAATTGCACCCAAACTAGAAATTCTATCATAATTTTGACAAAAGATAATATGGAATACACGTTAAGGGCCAGTCCCACTTTCACGACCTAATTCACGACCTCTGCCGAGTTTGCCCTTGACTCATACGCGCAGCATGGTCGTCATGAGATAGTAGGAGGTCGTAGGTAGGTCGTGATGCTAGTCGTAGGTACTCGTGGCATCAAGTAGGTTGGGGCGTTTTTTCAACATGATGAAAAATGTCTACGAGTAAAAAAGGTCGTGAATTAGTTCGTAAAAGTTCCCAAACTACACATTTTGAGGCATTCTGAGGGGAACTGTAATCAGCAGGAGGTTTATTTTTTCATCTTGATGCAAATCTTGCAAAGTGGCAATTAGTTACAAACATGGGAACGTATCTGGCCTGTGGACTTACATCCACTGGGAACATGATGGATATTGACACAACATATCTCAAGATCTTTAACAACTCGTCAGAATGGGAAAGAATTAGAACTCAACTTCTGTGTTTGGGTTGAATTTCACATGCAGGTCCCAAATGTATACAAACAAGTTAGGAATCCGTGATATTGAGTGGGATAAGCATTATTTAGCATAGGAATTTCACCAAATATGCAAAACAATCAGCCATTTAAACTTTTACGGCAGGTTGATAAATATTATTCACTTTTAACATTTTAATAATTAGTTTTTTTTGCAATGTGTATTTATAGACAACTGATAAAATCCAACTGTGTCTCCTCAGTGGAGCTACTAAAACACGCAGATGATGGAAATCTGAAACAAAAATAGGAAAATGCTGGAAACACTTAGCAAGTCAGGCAGCATTTTATAGAAAGAGTAATAGAGTTAATGTTTAAAGTCAAAGAGTTCTGGCAAACAGTCTCTGACCTAAAATGTTAACTGTATGCCTGCTCTTAGAACTCTTCTCCATGCTTCTTCTCAAAAGATTTTGGATCTTAACAAAATATGTTTGTTAAGTATATACATTTCAAAATGGAAACAGTTGTTACTGCCAAACAACTACATTCCAAAGGATACTTCATGGCAAGCATTGATCTTAAAGATGTTTACTATTTAGTACCATTCACAAGGATCATCGCAGATACCTGAAATTTACCTGGATGGGGCAGCTATAGCAGTTTAAAGCGATGTCTTAAATGGTAGGCAAGACCATGGAATTGACTATGTTAGCTGTGTCAGCTACAAAACAGTTATTCGAAACCCTGGGATTGTCTTACATCCAGATAAATCTAAGTTTAAGCCATCCACAATCATGGACTACTTGGGCTTCACAATTAATTCAGTCTACGTGACTGTAACATTGCCAAGAGACAAAATAGTTGAATTGGCACAATCATGCAACAATTTAATGGTCAACAAACTACCAACTACTCAACAAGTAACAGAGTAATTGGAAAAATGGTAGCAGCATTTTCCGGCTACATAATTCGGACCTTTGCACCAAAAACAACATACAGGTCATTATGATTGTGTCATGAAGTTACCCACTGAAGCAATATCAGAACTACAGTGGTGGGCAAAAAACATTTGGCTTAGTTTACAGCCCTATTGTCATCACTAACCCTATGTTAGTTATCTAAACAGATGCCAGTGCTCAAGGCTGGGGAGCAACTAACTCTATATCTAGCACAGGTAATAGATGGACTAACCCAGAGTCATCATTACCACTTACACTGGGCATTAATTATCTAGAGATGGGTGACTTTAATGGTTTAAAGCATATGCACAAATATGCATCACTTGCATGTACGGTTACAAATAGATAAATACTACGATGGTGGCCTACATTAACCATATGGACGGCATAAAATCGGTATCATGCGACAAGTTGGTCAACACAATTTGGCAATGGTGTGTCGAAAGACATATTTGGCTATCAGCAACTTACCTGCCAGGTAAGCTAAATACTGTGGCAGACACCAGGCCACGTAAATTTAATGACAACATCGAATGGATGTTAAAACCCCCCCAAAAAAAAAAAAAAATTATCAAGCAATATGGCACGCCAGATATCGATTTATTTGCATCAAGGCTAAATCACCAGGTACCTATGTATGTCGCTTAGGAACCAGACCTGAGGCAGCAGCGGTAGATGCGTTCGCGCTGGATTGGGGAAATCCTTCTTCTATGCATTTCCTTCCTTCTGCCTCATCAGTCGGGGACTACGCACAATACAAATGGACTCTGCTTCAGGTATTTTGATAGTACCCGATTGGCCTACATGGTTCCCAATACTCCATGACATGTAATCCAAAATCCACCATCTTGTTTGGGTTTAGTGAATATATTGCAAGGGTTCAGGTTTTCCCATGATACCCTTTGTAATTAGTCTCACCTTGTCCCTCTCGTTTCTTTAACGGAGAGGGGAAAATACCCTCTGGGGTGAATGTTGACCTGGTGGCAATTTTTCTAGTATGAATTGTATTTGTATCCACTAATGCCATTGAGTATATACTGATCACTCGTGATAGACTCCCGTGTGTTAGTATTACACTATACGCTGGTAGGAACCAGACCCACCTACCTCCATGGTTATGGGTATTCTTGTTTCCTGCCGGTCCAACAAGTGTTGCACGTCGTCTGACGTGGCGGTGACGTTGGGGGGTGGCACATTTTCCATGTGGTCCGCTCTGGGCCCTGGTCTAAAGAAGACTTTCGGTGATAGATGCGGACCCCGAGCTTTCATCAGTCCCATATGTAGACGTCGACTGATGGACACGATGGGGTGCTGCTGCTTATTGTTTTTGGTTTTGCTCGTCCCGGGGCCTGCCCTCATGAGACCGAAAGCTTGTTAAGGCCTCTCCATATCCTTCATATGCTTTGTGAGGTTTTTGCCAGAGAGCAGTGGGTCTGGCTCAGTGGCTGGGGTTTTGCACAACCCCGCAAATTTAGGATTTTATGGCAGGTCTTATGATTTGTTTACGAAGGTTGTGGTCATCTCCATATTGGTCCACGCAACGAGCAGACGATGTGATGGCGGACGTCAGGAGCCTGAGGACCGCTGCAGTTTTAGCTCCTGGTTCCGAATGTTTGCCCCAACGTGCCCCCACTTTTGGCTGTTTACAGCCGGCACTTTAAGGGACTCACAGTTCTCTGGAGCTGTATACCTCATTGACCACCTCTCCTGTAGGGCCTTGAACGGCCTCCTGCACGTGGGGTTGCCACGTAGCGGTCCACCACACCTAGCAGCTCTTCCTGTTCCTGCACCCCTTGCATACTCCCGAGATCTTCAGCCAGCCCAGTCCTGGTCACCAAAGCCACCCTCGGGTAAGGAGGAAGCAATGGACAGTGCAGAAGGCACTGTGGAGGGAGTGCCTGAACTCCCCCCTGCGAGAGCGCCCCTCACGAAGCGCGTCTCGCTGGAGCTCCTGCTCCAGGAGCCGCTCCAGCAGCTCAGGCGGCTGTCTCTCCCCCGGGCGGGTGGAGAGACGTCCCCGTCCGACAAGTCGGAAGCCACCGGCCGGACGCCTCTTCCATGGCTTTACTTCCAGCCCGCTGCTCAGGCGCTAGCGGGCTGGGCTCGGACGCGGTGTCGGGGAATAGCGGAGGCCGGGTAAGCGGTCCTACCGCCTTGTTGCTGCCCCCCCACTCTTCCGTGGCTTGGGGAACAGGTTTGTTCTAGAGCCTTTCTTCTCTGCCTGAAAGCAGAAGGCTCCTCCTGTGAAAGAAAAACCCGACCTCAGAGCTTACCTGACGGTCCGTTTCTTTCACCCCGTAACGGGAGCGCCTGACTCCCCCGGAGTCCAAGGGGGGGCCGCTTGCGTCTGGACTGGCACCGGAGTAGCAACCTGTCTGTGGACCGCAGCGTGTGCGGTCCTGGTGGCGTCTCTCCCCCTTCCGTGAACGGAACGCTCCTTGCCCGGAGTCCAACGGGGGCCGCTTGCGTCTGCTGCTTTGCTCCACCTGGAGCAACAAACAGACGCGAGTCGCTGGTTAAACTGAAGGTAAGTACTTACCTAAAGCTTCCTCTTTCAGGCTTGTAGCGGGAGCGCCTGACTTCCGCCTGCCGCTGTTGCCTGCTGAAACGTAATGCCGCGCATGCATGCTGAGCGGGTTCTTCACGGAATCACTCACGTGACTCCGAAGTAAAATTATTGCAATTGTGCCTTAATGCCAAGAGAGTAGTGACACATGGGCATTTCTTTCCATCTCTGCTCAGAACCAGTTCCATGAGGAAACCATCTCATTTGTGCCACTTCCACAACATTGAACATGGAACATAGAAAAGTACAGCATGGGGACAGGCCCTTCTGCCGCAATGTCTGTTCCGAACATGATGCCAAGCTAAACTAATCTCTGCTAGCACATGATCCACATCCTTCCATTCCCTGTGTATCAATGTGCTTCTCTAAAAGCCTTTTAAACACCATTATCTTATCTGCCTCCACCACCCCTGGCAGCTCATTCCAGGCACCGATCCCTCGTCGGTGTAAAATAACTTGACACGCGCATCTTCTTTAAACTTTGCCCCTCTCACCTTGAGGCTATACATTCCACGTCTGACCGTTTTCTACCCTGAGAGAAAACCTTCAATCAGCTGATGTATCTTTGCCTGCAAGCAACAAGTGAGATATTAAACTTATTAAACGATGAGGGTCCTTCAAGTTATTTTCTGACCCGTTTTGACAAGCAGTATCCATGAAACCATAGAATATATCTTCAACTAATATGCCACTGGACTAAGCATCTAACTTAATAATAATAATAATAATTTTATTTATAGAGCACTTTAAAAACAAACATAGCTGCAACAAAGTGCTGTGCATCACTAATCATTGACAAAAAAGTTAATACACACCAAAAATAACAATCAAAAGAAATAGTAGGAAAAGACATGTAAAATAAAGAAACATCAAAAACACCACAAACAGAAGCAAAGCCTCAGGCATGGTCAAAACTTCTCTAACTTCAAGTAGCCCTTGCTTTCCCTCTCTCTCTATCCCTTCCCCCTTCTCCCACTAGTCTTACTGTCTGACTGCATTCTATCTCTGCCCCACCCACTCCCCTGACATCAGTCTGAAGAAGGGTCTCGACCCGAAATGCCACCTATTCCTTCTCTCCAGAGATGCTGCCTGTCCAGCTGAGTTACTCCAGAATTTTGTGCCTATCTTCCAATGTATCATTGACTTCTAGCTGTTCATTACGCAAACAATATTTTTTTTGAATTTGTGTTCTATTATATAAACTTGCCAAAATAACAACCTGACTTTTTCCATATTTTTGTTCCTTTGCCTGAGGACTAGAGTAGCAATTGTCACCAAATTCAGATATGTCTATAATTAGATTCCTGCCAGCTTTTTCTACTTTATTCATTCCAGTTCCAACCTGAATTATTTTGTTTTCCATGCAACATTCACCCAGTAAGGAATTTGTATGATAAAATTGTCAGCCTTTGGTTTATTGTGTCAATAATATACCAAACATGTTCGGCCATTAACCTTATGTACCTACTCAGTCCTACCGGTAATACTATTTATTTACTCATGGGACTATTCCATCAGTGGCAAGGCCAATATTTAATGCTGATTGTCACACTAGAAATAGATTAAACTATCTCCTTGAACCCTTGCAGTCCATGTGATGAATGCTGTTAGTTGAGTACATCGTAATTATGGCCCAACGACAATGAATGAACAATGGTGGATTTCCTTGTCAAAATGGTTCACAAAATGGAGGGAACTAAGAGGAGGTGCCGTCCCTATGTATTGACTATTATTGCTGCTCATGAATTGATAACTACTGTTAGATTGGATCGAGCAGTTTACTGCTTTGCATCTTGGAGACGGAATGACAATGCGTAACATAGCCTTGGTTAAATGGTGGCACAATGAGTGAGAGGTTTGCATTGATGGAGGGAATATCAATGGAGTGGAGTGCTTTAACCCAAATAGAAATATTTACTCTTTTAAATAATTTCAAGAACAAATAAGCCATCAGGTTAGAACTAAGACAAGCATGTGCCAACAAGCCTGCTTGTAGGTTAATTGGCCTCTGTAAATTTCCCCCAGTGTGTAGGAAGTGGATGTGAAAGTGGGATAACGTTGAACTAGTATTAACAGGTGATCAATAGTCGCTGTGGACTCAATGGGCCAAAGACCTGTTTCATTGCTGTACTTCTAAACCAAATTAAATGAAACATAGCATCATAGGGACTGACCCTTTGGACCTATCTTCCTGCACATTATCTGTATCCCTCCATACCCTGCATGTTCATGATAAAGTCTTCAACGTTACTCACGAAATGGGACAACGTTTCTGATTCAATTGCCCTTTCAGGGTTGCTTGTAAATTCCCACAATTCTATTGAGAGCCACAAATAAAGGTGATGTTATAAAGGACTGAGTCAATGAGACACGTGGCATGGAAACAAGCCCTTCAGCTAACTTGCCTTTGCTGACCAGATGAGCAGGTCCTATTTGCCTGCATTTGTCCCATATCCCTCAAAACCTTTCCTATCCATGCACCAGTCTGAATGTGTTTTAAACATTGCCTGTGCACCCACCTCTACAGCTTCCTCAAGCAGCTCATTCTATATGCACAGACCACCTTCTGTGTAAAATAAATTGCTTCTCAGGTCCCATTTAAATCTTTCCCCTCACATTAAATGTATGACCTCTCGTTCTGGATCCATCTACCCTGTGAAAAGGACGATGACCATTCATCTTATCTATGCCTCCCATGAGCTTTTATTCCTCTGTAAAGTTCCCCCTTAAACTACTATGCTCCAGTGAAGAAAAGTCCCATCCTATCCAATTTCTCCTTATAACTCAAGTGTCAAGTCCTGATAACATCCTGATGATTTTTTTCCGCACTCTTCCCAGTTTAATGATGCAATTCCTAAAGCAAAGCATCAGAATTGAACACAATAATCGTAACCTTTTGTTTTGACGTAGTATAACATCACAACATGACATGAAGCTGGGGGGCAGTGTTAGCTGTGAGGAGGATGCTAGGAGGCTGCAAGGTGACTTGGATAGGCTGGGTGAGTGGGCAAATGCATGGCAGATGCAGTATAATGTGGATAAATGTGAGGTTTATCTACTTTGGTGGCAAAAACAGGAAAGTAGACTATTATCTAAATGGTGGCCGATTAGGAAATGGGGAGATGCAACGAGACCTGGGGTCATGGTACACCAGTCATTGAAAGTAGGCATGCAGGTGCAGCAGGCAGTGAAGAAAGCAAATGGTATGTTAGCATTCATAGCAAAAGGATTTAGTATAGGAGCAGGGAGGTTCTACTGTAGTTGTACATGGTATTGGTGAGACCACACCTGGAGTATTGTGTACAGTTTTGGTCTCCAAATCTGAGGAAAGACGTTCTTGCCATAGAGGGAGTACACAGAAGGTTCACCAGACTGATTCCTGGGATGTCAGGACTTTCATATGAAGAAAGACTGGATAGACTCGGCTTGTACTCGCTAGAATTTAGAAGATTGAGGGGGGATCTTATAGAAACTTATAAAATTCTTAAGGGGTTGGACAGGCTAGATGCAAGGAGATTGTTCCCGATGTTGGGGAAGTCCAGGACAAGGGGTCACAGTTTAAGGATAGAGGGGAAATCCTTTAGAACCGAGATGAGAAAAAACATTTTTCACACAGAGAGTGGTAAATCTCTGGAACTCTCTGCCACAGAAGGTAGTTGAGGCCAGTTCATTGGCTATATTTAAGAGGGAGTTAGATGTGGCCCTTGTCCTTGTGGCTAAAGGGATCAGGGGGTATGGAGAGAAGGCAGGTACAGGATACTGAGTTGGATGATCAACCATGATCATATTGAATGGCAGTGCAGGTTCGAAGGGCCGAATGGCCTACTCCTGCACCTATTTTCTATGTTTCTATGTTTCTATGTTTCTATGTAACCTCTGTACTTAATATTCCAACCGTATTATACGCTCTCTTCCCCATCCTGACCGCCTCAGTCACCACTTTCAGGGAACTGTGTACCTGCAACCCTGGGTGTCTCTGCTCTACACATTTTCTAGAGCTCTAACATTCACTGTGCAAGTCCTGCCCTAGTTTGACTTTCCAAAATGTACCGCCACCCGCTTGTCACAATTAAACTTCATCTTCCATTGTTTGGCCCACGTCCCTAGTTGATCCAAATCATATTGTGTACTGGGATACATTGTCATTCAATTCTAATGTTAGCTGCAAGTACACCAACTACCTTAACTGCATTGTCATCCAAATTGTTATATACGGATGACAAACAACAGTGGACCCAGCATCTGCAGGAAGGTATTTTTTTGAAAACCTCTTGATTATTATTTCAAAGGGTTAGGTTAGGTAAAGGGGAGGGGCAGCGAGACCTGGGTGCCCTTCTACACCAGTCACTGAAAGTTGGCGTGCAGGTACAGCAGGAAGTGAAGAAAGCTAATGGAATGTTGGCCTTCGTAACAAGAGGATTTCAGTATAGGAGTAAAGAGATTCTTCTGCAGTTGTATAGGGCTCTGGTAAGACCACATCTGGAGTATTGTGTACAGTTTTGGTCTCCTAATTTGAGGAAGGACATCCTTGTGATTGAGGCAGTGCAGTGTAGGTTCACGGGATTGATCCCTGGGATGGCGTGACTGTCATATGAGGAAAGATTGAAAAGACTAGGCTTGTATTCACTGGAGTTTAGAAGGATGAGGGGGTATATTAGAGAAATATATAAAATTATAAAAGGACTGGACAAGCTAGATGCAGGAAACAAATTCCAATGTTGGGCGAGTCTAGAACCAGGGGCCACAGTCTTAGAATAAAGGGGAGGCCATTTAAGACTGAGGTGAGAAAAAAACTTTTTCCACCCAGAGAGTTGTGAATTTGTGGAATTCCCTGACACAGAGGGCAGTGGAGGCCAAATCACTGGATGGATTTAAGAGAGAGTTAGATAGAGCTCTAGGGGCTAGTGGAGTCAAGGGATATGGGGAGAAGGCAGGCATGGGTTATTGATTGTGGACGGTCAGCCATAATCACAATGAATGGCGGTGTTGGCTCGAAGGGCCAAATGGCCTCCTCATGCACCTATTTTCTATGTCTATGTTTCTATGTACCATGGCAGTGCCCTTGACTCCATCCCTTGGCTTTGGGGTTGATTGTAAACAAAGCCATGTTGTACCATAGAACAAGTTATCAAGTGAACAGACTCCCAACTGTGCTCGAGCATTTGATGAGAGAGCGCCTCCAGTCAATTCTCTTATGGTAGTTCAATATGGCCTCATATCTACAGTTCTTTCCGCTTAATTGAAGGGAAAACTGGTCTTCTGCTGAATGGTTTCTATTTTAACATCAAAGAATTATAATTGCAAACAATGTCTTCTGCTCAGCTTGTCAATGCCAACTAAGTTGCTTACACGAGCTAGTCCCATTTATAGGCATTTGGCCCAAATCCCTCCAAACCCTTTCTATCCATGCTCCTGCCCAAATGTCATTTAAACATTGTAATTGGACCCACTTCTACCACTTCCTCTGGCAGCTCGCTCCACGCACCCACACCTCTCAGTGAAGAACTTGCCCCTTTACATCTTCCCCCTCTCATCTTAAATCTGCACCCTCTAGTTTTAGACCCTCTTACTCTGGGATAAAGACGGTGACCAGTCTTTTTTATCTATGCCCCTCATGATTGCAAATACATATGGTGAAGGGTGGTGAAGATGGCATATTCAGCCCCTAACTTTCTAGGAAAAATAATTTCTCAACTTATCCATTCTCTCCTCATAACTCAAACACTGTTGACCCCGTAACCGCCTTATAAGTCTTGTCTGAACCCTTTCAAGCTTATTCGTTTCGCTGGCAAAGGTGACCAGAACAGTATTCCAGGTGTGGTCTCACCACTTTACAGTTGAAAAATGATGTCCAAGCTCTGGTACACATTCCCTGACTGATAAAGGTGAGCACTCCAACCATCTTCACCACCCTGTCAACCACTTTTTGTACCAAGATACTTGTACCCCTTGGTCCCCCTGTTCTCCAATATTCCTCAGGGCTCTGACGTGCACTGTGTATGTGGGATCAATACATAAGTCCACCATGATGCCCAACCGATTACCCAAACCCTTAAATCCACAAATAAATTCTGCTGAAACTGTAATATTTACGATTGGAACCACACTTTAAATCAGAAATCTGTCACCACACATGGTCTTACAGTTTCATTTGAAATAAGTGTTCAATTGCTTAATTACTGTATTTCTTCTCAATTCAGTCAGTCTAATTGAATTTATTTTTTAAATATTTTTTTAAATCTGCTCTGATTTATACTAAATGGCCATTCGGAATGCATCACAAAGGGCATTGTATACTGGCAGAACCGACAAAGGAAATTCTTTCCACTCAGGGAACAGAAAAGTGATCAGAATCCTCAGGATATAACTGCGTTAATAATCACCACTGAACGAAATGAATTCAGGCTGCTCTACAGTGCAGTAATGGGAATGTCTTTGGGGCTGACGCTATCATTTCTCACCGTAAGAGGAATGGGGAGAGAATTGCGTGCAATATGTTCACGTTAACAATGCATGCAGTGACTGCGTCGCTAGTAAATAAACCGATGGGTTACACAGACAGGATTTACAATTTTCTGATGAAACTGCAGAAATGTCGGCACAGCCAGTGGAAAGCCAATCAGCGTATTGCTGGGGTGACCTTTGCACTTTGCGACTTTACTATGACTGTTATCATCTGCCAGAAACCAGACGGTTATTTTACCAGCCATTTTTTAAATAAAATAAATGAAACATACAATAAAAGAGAGAAAATGATAAAACTCAAAATTGCAGGTGTTAGGGTCTGAGAAATCTGGATGATTAAAACATAAGATTTTTTGTGTGACATATTCATGTTCTTTCTTTAAAAAACTGTATGCTTTTATTCAAATAAATAGATTTTTAAAGGAATGGAACAATAAGTTTTCAATGTTTGGTTGACCAAATATCATTGAATTGATTTTATTGAAAACAATAATATAAAGAGGAGTGCATCACAATCACTCCAGCTCGTGGATGGGATTGCTATAGTGGGCTGAAATCACACGCTTCCTTCGAAAAAGGTAAAAATGGTAAATTAGTCATTCTTATTTTTTCCGACAGAGAACTCAATTTGGCAATGTTAAGAATCCCGTGTTCCCAATGGTCTTCTTCTCAAACGTTATTTTGTTAAGAGCTGCTGAATTACTTGAGATTTTTCATTAATTAATTCATTAATTTCCCTATATAATAGTGCACCATCTGATATTTATCGTGAAAACATTATTCAGACTCCATGTCGTACAGTAACAATAGGGAGAAGTATCCTAAAATCCTGAATAAAAATGTAATTCATTGTTAACAGATTTCTGTGCGGAAACAGTCAGCATGTTCAAAAATGACTCCTCCAAACCAATTCTTCCACTTTGTATATTGATTAGTTTTTTCTAAAGGTGGACCTAGATCAGTTAATGCTCACTTTATCTCAAGTGATTTAAGTATTTTTCTTAATCAAACCAGTTGAGTGATAAGGTTAACAGCTAAAAAGAATGACAAAAGCTATTTATGGGTTCCTGTCTGTTGTGAAAACAAGAGAGATTAAACAATGTGTAAAGAATAGTGACGTGTATTTCAAACATTACATTGATTGGTGTCTGTAGTGTGCATGTATGAAGGTTAATGTGCACATGTACATGTATAGGTGTTTGCCTACAATGGTAAAACATGTGATTGCATTATTACTAAAGGACTTACTTGACTGTATACTAAATTATTCAAAGTCTAATTGCGTTTTTTTAAATTTAATTCTCGAGTGACCTTTGGTGCTGGTAGGAGCAGGATTTTCATTTTCTTCAAATGGCTAAAAATTAAAATAAAAATTACCTGTCACAGACCATATATTTAATTACTAAATGATAGAACAGAGCAGCACTGGTAATCACTTTAAAATAAAATTTATACTAGATATGTTCGGTTCTTTCCTTTTTCTCCGCACACAATGTTATCATGCCACTTTGCCTGGGATTAACAAGGCTCGGGTAAATTGTGTGCCTTGTGTCAAAGCGGCCAATCGAGACAGCTGGACACAGGGAGCACAGCACAAATGTAATATTAATAAGGATGATACAGTGGGTCATCCCCGTCAGCCTGCAGGTTGTACGGCATTTATTTACCTAATGTGAGTGAATTCTGAAGAGCAGCAATTTTAACGATTGTCCGAACTGAAGTGCTTTGACGGTGGGATGCGGTGGGGAGGAGTGGGGAAGTGGCGATAAGGTGGGGTGGGGGAAGAACTACAGAAGGGAGCAAGGAGGCGACAAAATGAAGGATAAATAAAATGAGGACACTGGGGTCAAAGTGATTCCGAAGCTAGCAGACGGCCTCTCTCCCCTGATGCCTGTGGACAACAAAAAAAAAAGGAAATGACTTTGCAAGGGTTTTTTAATGACTTTCCTGTGCACAGAGATGACAAGGACTCTAAGGAAGGCCAGATGACAAAAGGAAAGAAATGAAGTGTGGAGTGTTGGGAGGCAAACAAGGCAAACGAGAAAAATAGAAAACCCTACTAGCTTTGCACCTCATCACTGTCTCAGCACTTGGGCGCTGGTATTGATTTTTTCCAGATCTGTAATATAGCAGTCATGTAAAACACAAATTGTAAATGTCATACTTTATTTGTTCAAAGGTTCAAAAATTGTTTTTAAAATGAATAATAATCCCAACTAATGTTAAATAAGTCAATAGATAACGACCTGATTCTGATACTACCAAGCTCGGACACCCGCTGAAGGACAAGGCTGACTGTATGAACTGGTTAACAAAAGCAAATTAAAAATTAAAACCTAAGCCTGTAAAGTGTACCTAAGAAAAATATCCATGGTTTACTGAAGTAGTTGTTTATTTTAACATATGCATAAGGAGGACATAATTCTGGAGAATGACAACTTTGCTTTTTTTTCTAGCCAAATCCATCTCATAACAATCTTGCTTTCATGCATAGATAGGTCTTATTGCAAGCTGGTTTTGACCCAAGCTGAATAAACAATAGTTTAAAGAGCAAGTTGCTCTATTGTAAGTTTCTATTTTATAAGCAGTGCGCTGCCAAAAATCACTAAGGGTTTTGAATTATCCATCAAGACTCTATTAGATCATTTGAAATAGTACAAATCCTACAGGATCCGACAGGATTATATTTTGAACTTCATAGACAAAATTCAATCCCGTAAGAGATTTATAATGGGCTGGTGTAGAAATTCTTGTAACAACCCAAACAGATGCCATGCACCATCATTTGACCTTTTTTTTTCATGCCCACCATCAGGTTATGAAGTTGCTCCAACAGTTTAGCCTAATGTTAATTTGAACAGTTCTTCGCAAGATTGGCAGAATATCTGGTGGAGGTTCTGCTTTCATTTACACTGATCTCATTTTAAGTAACTGTGTGCCTCTTAACTCCGAGGAAAACAATACAATCTATAATTCACTGCATCATGCAAACATCAAATGCAGATTGTGCAGAATGCTCAGTCATAGCTCGAAAACAAATGCCCTGCAATTTTTTTTCTCTCTGAAACAGGGAAGTGAATGCAGGCACAAACAAAGTATGCCATTTAGTCCCAATTTATACAGTTATGAACATAAATATCTCTGTTAATCTTGTAGGCCTTGGTGAAACTGTACATTTGTGGTGACGTATTGAAAAACATTGTTGATATAACTATCTGAACACAGATTACAGCCTGCGTTTTAAAGGAAACCAGCAGCGATATGTGTCCACAAGACAGCCCCTGGAAGCCTGTGCATTATCCAACTTGCAAGTCTTTCAACCATGCATTTGCAATATATATCCATGAATAATGGTCTTCGGTGGCTGGGAATCATGAGACCCATAAATCACATAGCTACACATGACTAAAAGCCCGTTATTTTTCAGTCTAAGTGGCTGCAGCAAGAAAATTAGCGCAAATCCAGAAAATGTTTTGAAAGTGGGGCAGAACAGTGATAAATAACCTCTCATGGTATTGCGAAGAGCTGAGATGGGCAAGAGTACACAGAAATTATAATGCAGCATGAATTGTAGCAAAACACTGTCCTTCCCTGGGACTTTCTGATTTCGGAAAAACAGACCAAACACCATTCTAAGGACACAAAGTTTCCAGCAGCAAGTGTTAGTCTAATATTTTAGCATAAAGCCACAACATGCTTTTTGCTCATGAACATGCACTTATTTCCTGTTTGAGTGTTAAATTGGATTGTAAATTATTTTTCCTCAGATATTGAAATTGGATGTTTTGGCAAGATTACAATTTATGGCACTGCCGTAATTATGTTGGTGAAGAAACATAGAAACATAGAAAATAGGTGCAGGAGTAGGCCATTCGGCCCTTCAAGCCAGCACCACCAATCAATATGATCATGGCTGATCATCCAAAATCACTGCCCTGTTCCTGCTTTTTCTCCATATATCTTGATTCTGTTAGCCCTGAGAGTTAAATCAAAGTCTCTCTTGAAAACATGCAGTAAATTGGCCTCAGTACTGGCTCCATTGCTGTTTGTGGTTTATATCAACGATTTGGATGGGAATGTAGAAGGTACGATTAGTAAGTTTGCAGAAGACACAAAAGTAGAAAGTGAAAGTAGACAAAAAATGCTGGAGAAACTCAGCAGGTGAGGCAAGCATCTATGGAGGAAAGGAGGCGACGTTTCGGGTCGAGACCCTTCTTCAGATAGTGAAGTTGGTTATTAGAAATTACAGCAGAATCCTGATCAGTGCGCTGAGGAATGGCTAATGGAGTTTTAATGCAGATAAGTGCGAGGTGTTGTATTTTGGGAAGTAAAACCTGGGCAGGATCTTCACAGTGAATGGCAAGGACCTGGGGAGTGTTGTGAAGCAGAGCGATCTAGAAATGCAGATACATTGTTCCATCACAGGTAGACAGGGTGGTCACAAAAGCATTCGTGATAACATTCCCAAACAGCTGCTGGCTTTGTCCTATGTTGATGGAACAACCCAGTTCTTAAATCTTAAAAACAGAAAGTTTCTGTTGCTGGAATTAGGCAAAGAGTCAGGCAGCATATGTGGAGAGAGAAACAAAGCATATGGTTTAGGTTGGTGATAGTGTGCCTGACTTACTGTACAGCCATGTTGCACAGGTGTTGGGAGCACTGAAATTTATGGTTGTGAAAAGGGTATCAAACAAATAGCCGGTTGCCTTGTAGGGTGTGGGAAGGAACTGCAGATGCTGGTTTAAACTGAAGATGTCTTGTAGGGTATTGATCTCTGTGCTTGGAGATGCACTTATGCAAGCCTTGAGGGGCAGGATTCGAAGCTATCACACATTTTTTTGTGTTTGAGTTGACTATTTATCCTTTCTATATCGGGGGCCATTTTGGCCCAATGTGCCAAAATATGGTGACTGTGCATTTGTGGGTTGTGCCAAAGAATTCCACTGTGCTGTGCATACTTGACAATAAAGAGCCATTGAACCGTTGAAGAGGAGAGTACTGCCTCACATTCCCGATCCAGGCTTTTATTAGGTGATGGGACATCTCTGGGAGGGCAGATACACTTTCTCTTGTTGGGGACAGTTATTGCCAAGCACATGTGTACTATGAATGCTACAAGGCACTTTGCAAGCTCAGCCTGAATGTTGTCAAATTGTTGTAGTAGCTGAAGACAAACTACCCATTACCATGATTGTATTCTAAGTAAATAAACGAAAACCAATGTAAAACTAAAACCAGGACCCAAATTAAATCTTAATGCTTTGTTAATTGTGAAAAAAGAGATTGTCAATTTCTCAAGGTTTAACATGACCCTAGAATATAATTACTGACTGATGAGCTTTTGTTTCCATAGATTTTTTAACGATAGGAATATTAAAAAGACTGTCAATCTTCCTGATGCCAATGGATACCTGGTAAAAGCTTTGATCACCGTTAAAAAACATAATTAGTTTTCAATCCCTTAGCAATAGTCATTTAAATCAGGGAAACAGATTAGTCATAGAGTCATAGAGTGATATAGCGTGGTAACAGGCCCTTCGGCCCAACTAGCCCTCACCGGCCAACATGTCCCAGCTACACGTCCCCCCTGCCAGTGTTTGCCCCATATCCCTCCAAACATGTCCTATCCATGTACCTGTTTAACTGTTTCTTAAACGTGTGGATAGTCCCTGCCTCAACTATCTCATCTGGTAGCTTGTTCCATACACCCACCACCGTTTGTGTGAAAAAGTGACCCCTCAGATTCCTAATAAATCTTTCTACCTTCACCTTAAACCTATGTCCTCTGGTCCTCAATTCACATACTCTGGGCAGGAGACTCTGTGCATCTACCTGATCTATTTCTCTCAATATTGTATACACCTCTATTAGATCAATCCTCATCCTCCTGCACCCCAAGGAATAAAGTCCCAGCCTACCCAACTTCTCCATATAGCTCAGACCCTCTAGTCCTGGCAACGTCCTCGTAAATCTTCTCTGTGCGCTTTCCAGCTTGACAACATCTTTCCTATAACATGGAGCCCAGAACTGGAGACAGTGAACACAATTATCTGAATCAAACCAGGCTGTAATATAATAACAATGTAATAATGGAATGCATCATTTGCCCCTGCCAACTATCGTCCCACAACCTGTTTCACCTTATGCAAGTTTGCATTCATTGCTTCCTGAACTAAACCATTGCCTATACAGGTACTTATAAACATAGGGACAGAAGCAGTCCAGTCAACATATTCTGAATTAAATCAATGCACCTCTAAACCTTTCTTATCGGTTCAAATGCCTTTTAAATGTTGTAATTGTTATTTTTAGTGCATATTGTTTTGATATCACCCCAGTTTGTCAAATGACATCTTTTCTGGATATGCCTACTCTGGAAAAGTGTTTGATTTAATCTATCCTATTAAAACCCATTATCTCTCTAAAGATTAGACACCCACCTGAGCTTCTAAATACAAGAGAATACAAATCAGATTAATGGAGTCTGTCCTCATAATGTAACACCTTACATCTTGATAGCACCCTGTCATATCACTGGATTTAAATCTGAAAGTCTCAGTACAAATGACAAACTCTCTTGACTTGACTCTTGAAAACAAGAATATGGGTCTTCTTTGTAAAAACTGCAGTAGCTAATGCGGGAAGATTGCCAACATTTTCTGCAGGCTAGTTCGGGATAGGCAATAATGTCAATGAAAAATGTATTTTTAGTTTAGTTTTCTCATTTCCCTCTTTAACTTGTTGCTCTCATCTACATGATTTAAAATCCATCCTAGACTAGTAAAATATGGAAATTAGAATTATATTTCTTTATCTGTGATATAGAAATAGACAGGGAAGAGATGGGGGCCACAATATCAACATCTAGAGACACCACCGGCCACTTTCCAATATTCGTGCATCGTTATCCTATTTGCCCAACCCTCATTCATCTGAGGGTTTAACTAAAAATGCAGTCATATCTGTTGCCTTGGCTGCCCTCCTGATCTCTAGTTTATCAGGAAGATCAAGGATATCTTGTCCACCACTGTGCCTTTTTGCCATCTTGATGTTACCACCTATTAGTTTAACCTCTTGCCACTCTTATGGTGATCATGCCTTACCATTATTCCGATAACTTGGAACTGCCTTACCTGGGCCTCCATCCTCTGTTGACCATAAATCATAAGTTCTCACACTGCTCTTTATGAGGTTTCAAATTCATATTTTTATTGTGGCAATGGTAGCAATCAACAATGGGAACAGCGATGATATTTAAAGCAGCCATGGGTTAAATTAAACTTTTTCAAAACACATCATGGTAGATTGAAAGTCTTAAGTAAAGCATGGTTGGCATTATTTACAAGTTCACAAGTTCTAGGAGTAGCATTAGGCTATTTGGCCCATCGCGTCTACTCCGCCTTAAAAATATCCACTGACTTTTTATCCGGCCTCCACAGCTCTGAGGCAGTGAGTTCCACAGATTAACTACCCTCTGACTAAAGAAGTTCTTCCTCATCTCCTTTCTAAAAGAGCGCCTTTTAATTCTGAGGCTGTGACCTCTGGTCCTAGACTCTCCCACCAGTGGAACCATCCTTTCCACATGCCACATCTATGTCTTTCATTATTCTGTGAATTTCAACCTTCTAAACTCCAGTGAGTAGAGGCCCAGTGCTGTCGAGCACTCATCATTTGCTAACCCACTCATTCCTGGAATCATTCTTGTAACCCTCCTCTGGACCCTCTCCAGTACCAGCACATCCTTCCTCAGATATGGGGCCCAAATCTGCTCACAGTACTCCAAATGCGGCCTGACCAGTGCCTTGTAGAGCCTCAGCATGACATCTCCGCCTTTGTATTCCAGTCCTCTTGATATAAATTTAGGGTTCAGTGGGTGACTTGCAGGGTGCTGGTTGCAGAACTGTATGAAACACCCTTCTAGTACATCTCGTGGTGAAGTACACATGCTCGGGAATGCCATTCACATCAACTTTGACAAACAAGAATGCATTTGTTTCAGATCACCCTGAATTTATCACATCTTATCAATGGGATTTCCCAGATTAACTGAAGCTTTGGGGTCGTGTCATTAGTGATATGGAGAAGTTAAAATTAAAGCCTTTGGTGGTGTGGGTAAGATTTCTACATGGATATCAATAACTGCCTGAGGGCTGTAGGACTTTACCAGCACAATGTGCATTTGTGTGCATACAATCTGATGCAATCACTTCTAACTGCTTTCCTGATTTATTTTGCTCATTTTAGCCTAGGTATCGTTCTGTAGTGTGACCGCTTGGCTTAGATTTCTTCATAAAAACATAAGTATGTATGTTAGCATATGAGATGTGAAGGGAACAGATTCCAAAGAGTTTTACAAGGCTCTAAAACATCAAAGCTTTCAGAAGACACTATAAACTTGTACTAACTCTTAATTTATGAACTAGGCCAAAACTTCTTGAAGCCTTAATGTCGACTGCTGTGTGCTTTATATCCACTGACAATTTCCGTGAGGCTTCAGATGAACTAAAACTTTCTTCTGCATGTTTTTGGGCTTTCTGACCCAAACTTACTCGGGATGATGGGGAAGCACATTGGGAATCTACTGTAACAATTACAGTCCAAAATGTTGTTAAAGACATGCTTAGAGAAACCATTATGAAGAATTTATTTTAAAAAAAGACACAAAGTGTTGGAGTAACTCAACAGGTCAAGCAGCATCTCTGAAAGACATGGATAGGCGATGTTTTGGGTCTTCAGTCTGATTGTAGTTGGGGTGATAATGCTTGGTCATAGACTCATAGAGTTATACAGCATGGAAGCAGGCCCTTCGGCCCAACTTGCCCACACTGACCGACATGCCCCACCTACACTAATCCTACCTATCTGCTTTTGGCCTATATCCCTCTAAACCTTTCCTATCCATGTACCTGTCTAAACATTTCTTAAATGTTGCGTTTAATAGTACCTGCTTCAACTACCTCCTCTGGCAGCTTGTTCCATACACACAGCATCCTCTGTACAAAAAAGTTACCCCTCAGATTCCCTTTAAATTTTTTCCTCCTCACCTTAATCCTGTTCTCTAGTTCTTAATTCCCTCAATGCTGGGCAAAAGATTTTGTGCGTTTACCTGATCTAAGAGATGGTGGCGTGATAAAGCCAGGTGGATACAGGTGAGGGAGGATTGATCAGCAAATGGGTGGAGAAAGGGTCAGAGATGATAAGACGAACAGCTGTGGGATGACGAGGGAAGAAATGTAAATTTGGAGCCAGAGGAATGGATATAGGTGGAAGGAAGGGAAAAAGAGACAGAATAGTGGGAGAAGTGGGGTGCACATTCAGGTTGGGCACAGGAAAGAAATGAGGGAGAAAGAGGAGCTGGAGGGTGGGGGTGAGGGTGGGTGGGGAGGCAGGTGTTGTTGGTTAATTACTGAACATTGGAGAATTCATAGTGAGTGGGAATTGACAGAACAAACTGGAGAAGATTATTACTGTGCTGTGGAATCCTCTCTGGAAAAGTGCGATGTGACTAGATTCTCACATGGTGTTGTAAGCAACTCTTTCAATATCATATGGATTTTTCATATGTTTTCCTGCAATACCACATGTTATTTCTTCAACAAGCTGGCGATAGAGATACCTGGAATATTGTTCAGTATTGCTTGGTGATAAAAAGATACAAATCTGTGTCAAACTTCCTTCGTTTAGCCTATCTATGCCCCCCCCCCACTTGATTGTGGGACTGAACAGGAGCAGACATTACTGTTACATTTCCTCTTTTAGCACAGAAACATGCTTACAGCATCGCAGCCACCCCCGTCATTGGGAAGCTGAACATAGGCCCTGTGTTTTGTATGTCACATTTACCTTCAGCAACTCGGACACTGGGGGGGTTTCTTTTCAATGTGCTCCGAATGTTAATGTTTCACGAGAAGAAGTAGCTACATCGCAATGTCAGGCAGTTCCTCTGTCAGACGCAATTAAAGGAGAAGTTGGGCTTGCATTCTGTGGGAGTGAACTCTATTCCACAGCGGTAAAACACAAAGCCCATAATCCACTTGATTAAATTAGCATTAATGATTTAAGAGTTATCTGGACTTCCTCACATGGGAAGTCGGCCCTGTGCTTCGAGTTCCCCCTTGCCATCCTTTGTGTCTCTGGAGATGCCGCATTTTAGTTACTATAATTTATCCTGCTGTACGTTTCCTAAACTAATATTTTGGATCATTCGGTCCGTCAGAATCAGATTTGTTCAACCATGAATGATTGTACGACTGTTGCAGAAAACACGTAACTAGTGCGACAGAACATTGTAAATTCGTCTGTGCTTAAACATGGAGCTCCCCAGTTTATATTTGCTGTTATATTGTTGTAGTGTTAAGCAACATTTTCTGCTCATTGACTGTGAATGGGCAGATCCGAGCACATTTCTCAGACCTTTATTATATCAGGTGCAAAAGCGTTGCAAGTTCATGGTGTAATTATCGAAGTAACTAAGCAACCAAGAAAGCCCTGTTATGAAATCAGCTCAGTAACTATGATACAGGCCTTAATTTAGAAGAGTCTGATACATTTCCGCTCTTCCACTGGCAGCCCACCTATAGATTAGCCAAAAGAATGGACAAATACCAGACATCTCCATAGCTTTCAGCAACCACACCATGTCACTCTACAGAGATAAACACAGACATTAAAATCCACGTCTACATAAAGCAGAACACTGAGGGGCTGATAACTGAGTTGAAAATAAAAATAAGGATTGTGTCATCAATATATTTCAGCAGTATTCATGAATTTTAAATAGTGATTCTTACAGAACAACAATAAGAATATCAATACTGTATCCTTAATGAGAGCCATTACTTGATCCTCCGTCTTCTCTATAAACTAGGTTTTGCAAAAAATTAATGAGGAAGTTTATTTTAACCCCGGCTATAAATACACATTTCTGCTGTTATATAACATTTTATGATTCTGCTCAAAGTACTTCTCTGACTTACACTTTTATACTTGTATTCCTTCATCATTAGGACTTGGCAAAGAGAAAACCTTAGTGGGTATTTGCCGATCCCACAAAATTAACACCAAAGAGCAACAAAGGAAGATTTTAATAAAACAAACGCTTTGTTCTGTAAGGTTTGTTCAGTAATTTGTACACCAGATTACTGACTATTCCACTCAGTCCAACAAGCAGGAGCCATTGTACAACGTAAACAATGACAATTATCACCTGTATTGAATTTAGTGTATTGTCACGTTTACCGAGGTACAGTGAAAAGTGTTTTTTGTTGCGTGCTATCCAGTCAGCAGAACATACATGATTATCATCAGTAAACATTCAAATATTGGAATTATTACAAACATTAAAACATGGAATCGATGTAGGATTGGTGTAAATTGATGCTGGCATGGGCTTGGTGGGCTGAAAGGCCTGTGTCTGTGCTGCATCTCTCTACGGCTCTATCCCTCTAATGTCCTGGGATTTACAAGATCGATCAAAACAACAACATAAACAAATTCATTTATAATACGTATGGTATTCAATTCCTATTAGTAGTGGTTTTATCAAGATCCCTTGAATTCATATAGTGTCTATATATAGAGATAGCGCTGGCACAGGGGTGCAGTGGAAGAGTTGCTGCCTTACAGCGCTTGCAGCACCAGAGACCCGTGTTCGATCGCAACTACGGGTGCTGTCTGTACGGAATTTGTACCTTCTCCCCCTGACCGCTTGGGTTTTCTCCGAAATCTTCAGTTTCCTCCCGCACTCCAAAGACGTACTGGTATGTAGGTTAATTGGCTTGGTATAAGTGTAAATTGTCCCTAGTGAGCGTAGGATAGTGTTAATGTGCGGGGATCGCTGGTCGGTGCGGACTCAGTGGGCCAAAGGGCCTGTTTCCACATCGTATCTCTAAAACTAAAAACTATAGAGTGCGCCATCTCAATTCTCCACTGGAATCCACCTCTTTTTTCTATGTTTGGACCAAGGGTGTGGTGTGTTGTGGAACTGAACTTTCCTTACAACATCTCAAGAGCTACTTGACTTCAACATTGAAAATCACCTTTCATCACTTTGCTGAAAATTGAAAGTAGACCGATGGGGCGGTGTTTGTCTGGTTTGGGTTTGTCCTGATATTTGTGGACAGGATGCACCAGGGCAATTTTCCACATTGTCAGCAGGGTAAAATGGTTCAGCTGCAATAAAATTGCCTTAAGGAGGTGGAACCATTTCTGTAGTATCTGTATGCGTTACCACAGTAAGATTTTGTTAGGATCCAGTCGTGTTTCTCAGCATCCTGTAAAGTGAATCAAATTGGTTGGTATTGGATTTCTCTAATGGTGAGGAATTAAACAATGATAGGGATGAATAATATATTTAGTACTCCTAGATGAAAGTTATTGCTAATTCTTTGGCTTTGTCTTTTGCATTGGTGATTGACTACTTCCATTGTTGAGAATTGATATGTTCATGTCATTTTTTGTAAGTTAGTTTTATGTTAATTTAGAGACACAATGTGGAAACAGGCTCTCTGGCCTACTGAGTCCTTGCCGACCGACAATCACCCGTACACTAGTGCTATCGTACACACTAGGGGCAATTTCACAAAGCCAATTAACCTACAAACCTTCACGTCTCTAGAATGTTGGAGGAAACCGGAGCACCCGGAGAAAACCTACACGGTCACTGGGAAAACCTGCAAACTGCGTACAGATAGCATCTGTAGTCGGGATCGAACCCGGATCTCTGGCACTGTAAGGCAGCAACTCTACCACTTCTAACCCTTCAGGAACTGCGCCACCGTGCTGCCCCTAATTGTCTACCTCTATATATGGCTGGTTAGGCGGAAGTACATTTCTGTGATATAATACATTGTTCCACAATTTTTTTTTCTCTTCTGCAACGTACTGCTTCTGATGTTTAGCATTCGTATCTTGTAGCTTAAGCAGGTTGCCATGTTCTAACTCTTGCTCTAGGGGTGCGCTTCAGTGAACCAGGATTTGGAAATGGAGAAAAAATGGTCACTGATTGTGGTGGAGTACAAATCAACTGCTGCTGAAGGTCCAAATCATCCCACATCCAGATGTAAGCTGTTAGAATTGTTCTGAAGCAATCTTGTGTATCATAGATGTAATGCTATACATGCTATTGAGGGTATCCTTAATCAGAAGATGTAACCTTATCCCCGCTATGATTCTGCAAGGTCACTCCTACCAACACTTCCACGCTCAGCAGCATCAGTGGCAGGTAGGTTGGAAATTGGTATAGAAGTAAACCTTTTCCATTTCGGTTGCTAAACACTTTAATTCTCCTTCCTATTCCCACACTGACCTTTCTGTCCTAGATCTCCTCCATTGTCAGAGTGAGGCTAAATGCAAATGGAGGAACAGCATCTCATATTTTGCTTGGGCAGCTGACAGCCCAATGGTATAAATATTGATTCTCTAACTTCAAGTAACCTCGGCATTCCCTCTTTCTATCCCTCTCCCAGCCAAGTTGCACCAGCTTCTCATTTTCACCCAACAAACAGCTAAGCCTGTTTCCTTTACCATTGTTGCTTTTTTGAATATCTTTCATTCATCGTTCTTTATCTCCCCTCATCATCGTCTATATCTCTCGTTTCCCATTCCCGTGAGAATGAAGAAGGGTCTTGACCCAAAACGTCACCCTTTCCTTCTCTCCAGAGAAGCTGCCTGTCCCGCAGAATTACTCCCGTTTATTGTGTCTGTCTTCGGTTTAAACCAGCATCTGCAGTTCCTTCCGAAACCTTTTCAAATCATTTACTTCTCCATCCACCTGCAGCAGATCCAATCTGAAGGTTGTATCCCTCAAGATGCAGACAGCTATGGATACAGGCGAGGGGGGGGGGGAGGAGGAGGGGGGGGGGGGGGGGGAGGGGTTAATTGGCAGATGGTAGGGACAAAGGCCAGAGAAACAGTTAACAGCAGGCTAATGACATTCTCGGCAGATTAAAATTAGGTAGCTATCTTTTTGTTACAGAGGTCTGGTACACCTGATGTTTTGCCCTGTCATTTCAATGGACGATCAGCCAGCATTGTTACCGTACACGTAAACCATACTGAGCAAAAACAACAGTTTACCCGCCTTCAAGAGATTAGTAAATTACAGCAAATGGCATGTTGGCCTTCATGGTGAGACGATTTGAGTATCGGAGCAAGGAGGTCCTACTGCATTTGTACAGGGCCCTGGTGGGACCACACCTGGAATATTGTGTGCAGTTTTGGTCTCCTAATTTGAGGAAGGACTATTGAGGGAGTGCAGCGTAGGTACACCTGGTTAATTCCCGGGATGGTGGGACTGACATATAAAGAAAGAATGGATCGACTGGGCTTCTATTCACTGGAATGTAGAAGGATGAGACGGGATCTTATAGACACATATAAAAATTTTAAGAGACTGGACAGGCTAGATGCAGGAAAAATGTTTCCGATATTGGGGGACTCCAGACCCAGGGGTCATAGTTTAAGAATAAGGGATAGGCCATTTAGGACTGAGATGAGGAAAATCTTTTTCACCCAGAGAGCTGTGAGTCTGTGGAATTCTTTGCCACAGAAGGCAGTGCAGGCCAATTTGCTGGATGATTTCAAGAGAGAGTTAGATATCGCTCTTACGGCTAACTGAATCAAGGGATATGGGGAGAAAGCAGGAACGGGGTACTGATTTTGGATGATCAGCCATGATCATATTGAATGGCGGTGCTGGCTCGATGGGCTGAATGGCCTACTCCTGCACATATTTTCGGTTTCTATGTTTCTATGACGTTGGATCTTAATGAAAACATGATTGTTTACAGGTCACCATTACTCATGATAGCACTGTTTTTCCTCCAACTGAGGCTGTGGGATTTGAACTCATGGACCATTGGCTCAGACTCCTATCTAACTAGACCATTAACGTAACCCTGTGCCACCATCACTTTATCATTTATGTAACTATTATGTCGCCTTCTTGCTCACAATTGATTAAGAAGATGGGGGCCAAATCCCGCTTCACAGATGTAAACAGACAATCTCACTGCAGTCACAGCCAAAGGTGCCGACTCGCTGAAACTTTGTTTGATTTTTCAGGTAGTTGGGTAACATTGTACAGCACTATTTTAAAGAAAGGCAGGAGAGAATTCACCCTCAGGGACTAGGCAATCAATGGTAAAGCAATCAATTGCACTAAAAACAGAATTATCTGATCATTTACACATTGCCATTTTCTGGAAGTTGGTTTATGTAAGTTAGCTGGCCTGACCCCTACATTAAACATTGAGTACTCAATTGGGCCTAAAGGGCTTGTCCCACTTGGCCGTCAATTATGCGACAGGCCGGTAGTGACTGACGCACGACGGTCGAACGCGTCATCATGCGTCCGCACAGCCGTCTGGAGCGCGTGACGTCATTTGAATACCCAGTTCATGATAGTTACCCGGTTTATGATATTTATGGTGATTTCCAAGAATGTTCCAGTTTCTTGAGTGGTGCTAGCAATTGGGATAACTGCAGATGTAATGCCCCTATTCAAAAAAAGATGTGAATGTAAAGTAGCAAGCTGCAGACCAAATTAATCTGTGGGAAGGAACTGCAGATGCTGGTGTGAAGATTTCGTGCAGCACGAAATCCTGGCGTGCTGTGTGATACCGCACGCATCGTCACACTCCTCCACGACACTCCATGTGCCCGTCCCGTGCTGCCCACACGCTACCAGGTCACGTAAATGGCGCGCAAATGACGGCCAAGTGGGACAGCCACTTAAAATGCTTTGATGCAACATGACAGGCACGAGGGGAATTCAGGTTGTCCTTTTACCATATAATCAGTTATATCACAATATTGTGTGTAGATGCTCTGTCTGAAACTGGGGGACAGGAGCTTCTTTGGCCTTGCTGGCTATCTGAAGATTAAACTCTGTAGGGTGAGTGTGCCAATTTGTTGTTTTTCCTTTATTTGTATGGATGTGTAGTGTGTATTTTAGTGGAAGAAATATTAGAAGCCAAATGGGCACTTGAGCAACATGTGTACTCAGCGACAAATCCTATGTTTTTACATTTCCATATTCTCCTTGGTTTAATACAAAGATGAATTTCTCTATGCAGATGAAATTCCAGCACACTCCCACAACTGTGAAAAGTGTAAGTAGTGCTCAGGCTGAAGGTAACCAACCACATATTGTATACATTTCAAAATGGTCAAAGGATGAGAACGTATACTAAAATTCAAAATCATTACAGATACAAGGTGGCACAGAGGTGCAGCGGTAGAGTGGCTGCCTTACAGCGCCAGAGTCCCGGGTTCGATCCTGGCTACGGGTGCTTGTTTATACGGAGTTTGTACGTTCTCCTTGTGACCTGCGTGGGTTTTCTCCGAGACCTTCAGTTTCCTCCCACACAAGAAGTACAGGTTTTTAAATATTGTTGCAATCTCAGTGGGCTGCACCTACACACAATATGGCCAACACCCAGTCTTAGTAAGATTCAAATTTAGTATTATCGCTTAAAATGTTTGCAAGATGAATAGATGTAAAGATGCTGAACACACGCTGCTGCCCATGTCCCTGTTTCTATACACTTACCTAGATTAGAAGCTGAGGACTGATTTATTGATCTTTTGGACTCAAAAGTTGGCTGTTGAGACTAAGTGAAGCTAAAGCAGTGTACTTCTGAGTCCCCCCTCCCCATCAAAAGACAAAGTTTGAGGTGGACCTTCTACTCTGGTTAAATCTAGGCTATTTTAAAATTAGCATTAACCTGTCTGATAATCAGAGAATTTCAAAATGGTCAAAAGATGTGAAAAAATATTAAAACTCAAAATAATTACAGATACATTACAGATGCAGGGCAGCACAGTGGCGCAGCAATAGAGTTACTGCCTTACAGCGCCAGAGACCCGGGTTCAATCCTAGCTAAGGGTGCTTGTCTGTATGGAGTTTGTACATTCTCCTCGTGACCTGCATGGGTTTTCTCCGAGAAATTTGGTTTCCTCCCTTACTCCAAAGATGTACAGGTTTGTAGGTTTATTGACTTGATATGAAAATGTAACAATTGTCCCTGGTGCAGGATAGTGTTAATGTGCAGGGGATGGCTGGTCTGTGTGGACTCGGTGGAACCAAGGGCATTTTTTCTGTGCTGTATCTCTAAACTAAATTAAATTAAGCTAAAGAATTTAATTAGAACACATGAAAAACACTAACCTAATGTAAAATAACTTGAATGCTGGGGGATCCCAAGAAAACTGGGCTCCCTTGATTGACTCCCTTTGGAGCCCTGCGCTGGAGTGCATTGCCAAATGCACTAGCAGCAGTCCGTCACCAAGTCCTGAACTTGCAGCAGGACTGGTATGGAAATGGCTGAACGTTGCCAATTCAGAACAAAACAACCACTCTCAAGAAGACACGGCTCTTTGAGTTATAAGGTAAAAAGTGTGAAAAATGAGATAATTCCTCAATGCTTGTGAACTGCATGCGTTAAAACATCCCACCTCCATAAATTGCTAACAAAATTCATGGATGATGGCAATATTGTATATTCATTCCACAGTTATGTTTCTCAAAGATTCTGCAGTGACAATTGTCTGACAGCATCTCCACTGGGATTTGAATAGTTTAAAGAAATTTATCATTTTTGTGGAAAGGCAGAAAAGCCTAGTTTCACATTGATTTTAAAAAAACATGCGGCGTACAGAGAACACATACTGCATTTGTACTGCAATAAACCTGACTACCATTCTGGATTCCTTCCCCATCCCAACCAACCATGTGAGCTACAGATCAGGCCACTTGTGGCATGCAGTTTGTACTGCAGGGCCCTGCATGTATCCGATTAGCGGCCTCTCATGCTTTGTATGATCCTGTCATATATTAATATATCAATCATTGTTGCTTCTGCTCTGTATTGGATACAGTGGCATAAACCTGATGTCTTCTTACACATCCATTTGTTTCCTCCAGGATTTCTAGATATAGATCTTTTGTCTAAAATTTAAGGGAAAAACCCAGATGACGCAGAGTTATGCCAAAGGGTTCACCCAAAGACCTAATTCCTTTGTCAAAATGATTTCCCCTTTGGCATAACAAAGACCACAAAATGATTTCCACTTTTCCCTCTGCCAGCATTTTTATTCCCTAATGCTTAACAGCCTGGAGGCAATTTTATTTAAAAGGAAATTAGCCTTTAATGCAAAACAATTGCCCTAGTCAAGCTGAAACACAACAGATTAAACGTAATTAGCTAAAACATGAAATCACAATATTAGCCAGAAAAATAATATGCACACGTGTGAGTGATATTTTATGAATGGCATCTGGATATAGATTTATATTTTGCCTGTGGACTAAAGTCAAAATTCACTGAGGCAAAAGGAGCCATTTTTGAAAGAGGCATATCAGTAACTTTAGTCACCCTTCAAACACCAATCAATTTCTTTATAGTCTACCTCAAAATACTAAAGTAATTTTTTAAACAGTGAGATTATTAATACACATTTAAAAAGTGTGATCAGGTATTGATACATTTGCAAAATGTATATGTAGGAAGGAACTGCAAATGCTGCTTTAAACTGAAGCTGGCATTCCTCAGCGGGACCAAGAGTCTGAAGAAGGGTCTCGACCTGAAACATCACCCACTTCTTCTTTCCAGAGATGCTGCCTGGCCCGTTGAGTTACTCCTGCTTTTTGTACCAAATTTATATAACCAAGTTTGACTGACTTATTTCAACACTTCTTTAAATTATATTTGACAACTCTCATAGTTATATAGATTGGCACTTAATGGAATTATAACCTATTTGCATCAATCATTAGTTTCACTATCATTTTTTTTTTAAATTAGTGTTTGGTAAAGTAATGAGTCTGCATTCGTTGAATATAGAATTGGATTGATATTGGTGGGGAAAGCAGTTTTGGATATCGGGACACTGTTCAGCAGGCTTTCACAGCTAAACTTGGGATTACCTTTTGAATCCTGGCAGTGTGCCCAAATTCTCACTAGAGAACATGCCATTGCAATTCCGCAGATTTGTAATCATGGTACTCCCCGCCAGATACTGCGGACTGTCGTTAATCATGAACCACACTAAGTCTGGATATCCTTAAAGCAATAATATTGATACGGAATATTGATATGGAAAAATCTTCATCTTCCCACTCCAGAAGTGGGTGACCAGTCCACAGAAGTAAATGAAGGTGCTCCATCTCAGCTGGCAAAGCCTTCTGACTCCATTCAGGCACATGTTTTGCATATCAGAGAGCAGAGTCAAATTCTGATCCTCTGTGTTTCATGTTTTATGAAGTGCAATATTTGTAACTTAGCATTTTAGAGACAATATTTTGAGCACAAATGCTAAAATAGTTACCATAAAGGTAACATCCTTATGATTAGATTTTGCGCTAACCTTTCAAAACTTTATACAAGTAGTTATCAAGCTCCTCAGTTAAATTGCCCTGGGAGCTGAGTGTATATTCCTTCAGATGTCTAACAAGCATTGAACACGACTGAGGTTTATAGAGACACAGAAATCAATAGCATGGCTTCCACGAGGCATATAGAGAGATTAGACATCCCAGGAAAGCACAGGCGGATGGATAAGAAAGCCATGACTGAGAATACCCTAACAGGTCTGTAGGTCTGGCCGTGATCCAGCCCAGATAACCTCCACTTGCCCACTGAACCAGATACTGTGGAAACATCAAATTTGTTTTTTTTATTCGTTTCTACTCAGTGGCCTAAAGGGGATCAAATTTGACTACATCTAAATCAGCTGGGACATTTTGTATTATAGCAGCCGGATGACTAGAAGTGAAAACGGCTTTTGGCAACGGTCTGACATTTTAACCTGGAGAGTATTAGATTTCTCAAGTATCCACCCTTAACCTGCTGCCGATTCTCAGACCTCCTTTGTCTGTGACACCATCTGTTCCAGGCTAGGAAATTACTCATTAAATTAATCCATGCTCTCCTCACAATGATAATTTTGTAAAATTCTGTGAAACACACTGTAACTTGTTATTCCACGTAAGTTATGCAAATATTTATCAGTCTGCTCGACAATTCTATAAACTGAGAGCAAACAGGTGATTATGAAAATGAGTGTCAAAGCTACATTCCGCTAAAGACGGGCATATTTACAAAATTACTCAATGCATGAGCTGGCTTGTTCCATCCAGTACATATGCAAACAAATATCGATGTCTAAGACAATACACAATGCATAGTTCAGAATAGACTGTGTTATTTCATACAACAAATAATGAATAAAAACAAGGTTATGGAGTTTATGGTGCATGCATGATAAATTATCTTTTTTTTAATTTAAGAAGTTTGCAAAAAAAAGCAAGAACTTCAGGCATCATTTCTTTGGCTCAGCAGACGTTACAAACACTGCTCCAAATTCATCCTAAACTTCAGATATACTTGAAAGCACAATTCCTAGATAGCTACAGGATTGTGTCTCAGTAGCAGAAGGTTTGGCAGAAGTGGAACATTGCTTGCTTCTGCCATGACAATAAGGTTCAACGGTTTGCAACTCATGTGACTGAAGACATTGCAAAAGATTAACGTTGCATTCCGGTCCATTAAACAGAATACAGCTACAGAACAAAGCGCAGATGAATGTAAAGGAAAACAAAGAAAAAAATATAAATACTAGTAACAAATTACAGATAACGCACAAAATACAGATATTTTTGTGTAGCACATCTTTCTCGAAGAAGCTACAATCCTGTCCATTACGTGAAGCCTGCAGAAAAGTAGCAGGAGCATTTAGGTGGGTTTGATCCTCAATTACCAGGTTAATGAAGAACTATTGCAAAGAAGCCTCTCTCAATCAAAGCCATCAAAAACGTAATTACTGCATCCAAACAATGTTCAATTAGATTCGCAAAGGCAAATTAAATGATTTACATGTTTATTTGGAAGAATAAAAATCTAAGCGTTCTTAAATTGGGAAATTTAGCTACAATTGAAATGTTTCTCTTGCAATTTAAAGGAGCAGTGCGTTGATGATAACACGTTCCCTGTCCGTTCACAACAACACAACCACGATGCGACTTGTGACGGCAGGTCAGTGACCAGGTGCATGACTCCACTAGCTCATCTCCAAGCTCCTTTTCACAAATGCCATTTGCAAACAGGAGAAGGATGAATTCTTGCAAATGATTCAGCGCTTTTCCAGTCCGACCCAACAGCACGCTCAGCACGAGGGCAGTGGACGTGTTTCACACAGCAAACTTTGCACAGTGTTTTGTATCAGTCTTGATAATTTGACGGCATTCACCAGTGCCAATAATTGCAGTTCGATCCCATCTTAAACCGTAAAAGTCCAAAATATATATCTTGTGTTGCTTTACAGCTTGCAGTTTAAGTCCAGAATAAAAATCTTGAAAATAGCTTATTTCTTAATTTCTCAGAGGGTGGGCTCTGAATCTCAGCTGTACTTGTAGTAGATGCTTTCTATGCATTTGGTGGGTCCCAACAAACGTGACCCCCTTCACCCCACCCCTAGTGAAATATGCAACGGAGGGCGCTTTCAGTATTGTGGTCAGAGCTGGAGGCAGGTGTGGAGCTAGAGACACTGTCGAAGGTTGCATAGCTGTTCAAAGGAGATGAATATGGCAGTTCGGTAGAGAAAGAGGTTGAATGGGAAGTTCAGAATGGGTGGTGGAGCTACAGCCGAGGAGAAGAGTGGATGGATTGGATGAAGTGGTGGTCAGGATCCAAGAAATTGAAGTGTAAGGTTGGAGCTGGTGGCCATATGGAGCCTGGAACTTGGGCAATCATGAAGTTGAACAGCCTGACTACTAGGCCTGAGTTATGGGGAGTGGCTGGGGAGGCTAGGACTCTATTCCTTACAGTGGAGGAGGCGGGGGTGTTTCCTTATGGAGACTAATAATCATCAGGAGAATTATTAGGGTAAATGCAGAGAGTCTTTTATCTCAGGGTAGGGAAATCAAGAACCAGAAGGCATAGGTTTAAGGTGAGAGGGGCAAGATTTAATAGGAGCCTGGCACAGGAGGTAGTTTATGCAGGTACTATATGTGCTGCCACAGGAGGTAGTTTATGCAGGTACTATAACAGTATTTAAAAAAAAACAGTCGAACAGGCTCATGGATAGGAAAGATTTAGAGGGATATGGGCCATGTTGGTCAATCTGGTGGATTTGGGCCGAATGGCCTGTTTCAGTGCTGTTTGACTATGACTATGAGGTTTTTTTTAACTTCTGGAGTTCACTTCTATCATTTGCCAGTAAGGTTGGGTTGATTAACCACCCATTTCAGAGGCTGTCCAGCTTCTGTCATGGCGTAAATGAAAGAGCTGCATTTATATATTACCCTTCATGAGCCTGGGATGATGCTTATAAAGTATTTTGCAGGTCTTAAAGAATCGTGCAAGCAAATACGGACACAGCACACTTAGTGTTATCGACTGAGATAAACTTGACCCACTCTTCTTTAGAATAGCGCCTTGGTATCTCTTGTGCCGACGTGAAAGAGCAGGACCTTGATTTAACATCTTATCCAGCGGTATTAGCCGAGAATTTTATACTTTGTCCCTGGAGTGACACTTTGAACCCTCAACCTCATGATTAAGAGGCGAAAGTTGTTACCAAGTGAGTTACAGCTCCATAACCTAGACAGTATATTGCAGCACAGAAAGGTAAGGGCCCACTGGCTAATCACTAAACCTATACCATGTAATACATTCAAGCAAATTAAAAGATGACCTCCAACCATAGTGTTCAGTGACATCAGCAGTGAGGTTGTTTAAGCTGCGCATTTGTAGTATATAACATCATCCAAGTCCCTTGATTGCATTACAACCTCGTAACTCCTTTTCACATATTTATTATTCTACACTTAACAAACCTTAACTAGAATCTGTATTTACAGTATACAAATATTGACTGCATTTGAGGGTTGTACCAATAAATTATTGACAGAAATGCCTGGGAGCACATTATAATGCTGAAGGCTGAGGGCATTATAGTGCACTAAACATCACTTCTGCAACCCGAGGGACAATGGTTTACTTTATAGCTTGAACACTGCAGGCAATATTTGATTTATTATACTCTTGGACTGAATTTATTTGTAAAAACAGGAAACCTTTGCACCCGCTTTGCACGGGCCTGCCCTTTGAGATGTCAGCTGGCAATAGTCTCTTTTCTATTGCATGGCAGCATCCTTCTATGAAGGCTATAGCTCGCTGACATCAATTAGCAGGAACATAGTTACCACTACTTCCATGCACATGGTGGCAGTTTAGGCACCCAGCATTCAGCTGCAGACAGAATTAAAAATAACACATTTCAACTTTTGTGCAGTGTGAGACGTTCAGGCCTAGTATCGACTGTCTGTGGTGGCTTAAAAGCTGTTTTAGCAGATGTCCTTTCTCATATGCATACTATTACAAATGCAGTACGATTTACAAGTCATTTGCCTTTTGGAGTGAATTTAAAATGAAAAGCCTGAAGTAATAATGTTTCCAAAAATGGTGACTGCTTTCCTTCAAAGGCAGCTACCACATTTTAATCTTTTGTTCATGTCCAATCAGAAATAATAGCAAAAGCATGCACTTAACCCTGTCCGCATACGCAGTTTTCAAAACATTCTTAGCTTTTGGGAATGGTTAGGGACTGATTTTCAAAGAGTAGTGCTTTGCAGCAAAAGTCTCATGTTATGCAACAGAAATATGGTTCACAATATACATCCATTATAAACTTTATTGTGACCCTGCATAACTCAGGTTATCATCAATGCTTTCTAAAGCAGCAGCTCAAAAGATACTAGATGGAGATCAATGGGTTAAACCATTATTTTCGAATGATCGCCTGCTGACCAATAATACAAATCATCCATTGGGAAATTATTTACAAGAGCATTGCTGGTTATGACTAACAAGTTGTTGATTACCTGAATATAAGGATTCATTTTGGACACTGTTTTACTCAGGACCGATACAATTATGCTTTTAAAAGAAATATCCTCTCAGCATCTGACAAGACAATATATCTCTTAACTAAATGAAATGCATGTGATATTCTGTAAACATGCCACAGTTCTGTTATTATTGACTATTATTCTACAGACATCTATTTGGCTAATTTTAAAATCAATAGGCATTAAACAATATTGACCGGAAACGCTTATTTAAAATGCAATCCCTTGTTTCAACCTCTCTATGCTGCAATATGATATTGTCACTTTTCCATTGTGATGTCAGCCCTCGCTAGTTATAAATTAATGGGAAATGATTTTCCAGAAAAACTGCAAATTAACAGCTGAATTAGAACCAACACGATACTACATTTTCAAATATACTTTGCTGCAGGTAAAGATGTTCCAGCAATTAAACCCGGCATTTTGAGATGAAAGCATCTTGAGAAAATTTCATGAAATATTATATACTTCCTTCCATAATAAGTGCTAACAAAATGGTCCCAGCAATTGGCTTTGCTGCAGATAATTCAATTCTATAGTTAAATGCAAACTTTAATTACTTGGTATCCATTCAAATTAGTCTGAAACTATTGACAGCGTGCTCGATATTGGGCATTTAAGTAATGCTGGTGGAGTGTGTCTGTTCCGAATCCAGCTAACAGGCTTCCACTTGTATCATTTCCAATAAGGATGCAGCAGTGTTTATTTCTGTGCAAATGGATGGTGGTCATAATAGACCAAACTGCAGGGGAAAAGAATGAGAATGGAGGCTTTCCTCAGAGGAACTGTCTTTCTTTGCTTCTCTGCCTGACCTCCCCTCTTCCAGCAACATAAATCTGCCCCACCTGATAGGAGATGGGCTTTTTAGAAGCTCTGACTGTTCTTTAAGGAAACACTTCTATGAACTCTGGCACAATAAATAACACCACCTGTAATATGTCTTTGGAAGAGTGTCAAGTCTCGCTCTCCTGCCATGAATTTTTATTTTATCATTGAGTAGATGAATTCCAAGCACGTTACTGTGACTGGATTTCTTTCAGATCTTGTAATATGAAAGACTGAAGGCTGAAATGTAGAAGCTGGGTCCAAATATGAATCAGATGGCTCATGAAATGCAATATATGATTGTGCCTCTAAATATAACACACACCAACATAAATGATATCCTTATTTATCCGGTAGTTTTCCACATTTTCATATTATTTATTATTATTAATATCTACAATGAATCATAAAAGACACACGTTATACCAAAGGAAAGTTTTATTTCTCATTTTCTCATTTTAGGATTTAACAAAATTATTGTTATTCTGAGTAGATTTCTGTTATAGTCTAATTATGGCATTGTCAGTTTCCATTAATTGTCTAAATAAACATAGTTTATGAAGTGTTTGGATGACAAAAGAACCCCAATATCATTGTATTGATGTGAAAATAATTTTATATTCTCAGTGCAGTAACACTGCAGTGCAAGCAGAATTCTTACAATCCAGCATCTGAATATCTGATGGACATCCAGCAGAGTGCCTGGAACCGACAGATGTGGAGTGATGACCCCCATCCTCTCCAAAGCATCTTGCTCGCCTTCCTCGGTCCTTCTAATGACCAGGCCCCATAAAATGGAGTCTACGCTGTGAAAGCAATGCACAGCTTGATGTGCTGAATGCAAGCACTCTGGTAGAAACATGTTGCCTTGTGTGCTCAACTCCAAAGAAAGAAAAATATACGGCGATCTTTATATCAGTCTTGAAAGAACGATACTTGTTAATAAAAAAAGTGATTGATGGTGTTAAATCATTACAGGTGCACAGTAGCAGAACTGCCGCCAGTTCTTGGGGCATACTGTATATGAAACATGGCTCCTGAAAGGCAGCAGCAGAAGTACGCTCTTCTTGTCTCCTGTGACTCAGTTTGCTGAACTCACACACCCTGTACTAACAAAACGCTAAAGATATTTGCACATGCACATGAAAGAGCCAGTTGCGGCCCAAGCATTCCACAGACATGGAAATATAAAGTTTATCGTAGTGGACTAAAAACTATTTAACTAAAAGTTACTATGATAAAGTTGGACACAGAAGAAAGCCTGTAGGAATGTAACAATGTGGCATCTGACCGATCAAAAAGTCAAAAAACAGTTCAAACACAATGTGTATGTCAAGCCCAAGGGTGATTAACAAACTATTACACCATGTAATCTTTTGAAATAAATCACTAGAGGGCTTAATAAAAACCGCCTTACTTTCAAAATCACATATTAAAATTCCAGGTGTTTTTTCCACTGTAATAGTTGAATAACAGTAATGTTGCATAAGGAAGGATGTAACTCTTTTTCAATTCTTGAAGTGGAAATAGAATTAAAAGTTCTTGTCCTTCTATCTTCTTCTATTTATTTATTCTCTCTCTTTCTCTTCTTTCACTATTTGTTTGGCATTCTTTCTAGAATCTTTACTCAAAACCGGTTATTTTCTTTTCTCTGAACAGGACCTCACGTGCAATTGTACCTTATTTATTTCTTACGCTTGTCTTTAATTTCTTCGCCTTATAAGGAATCGCTTTGCTCTAGTTGTTTGTCCAATTATGACCCGTTGTTGTCATAAATTTGTCCCTCCTCTTGTTCTATCTATAATGCGTGTCCAAACATTGTTAAAAGTTCCCTCTCAATGGAAACAAGTGCATTAGTTCCTTGATAGTCCTCGGTGGTGATTTGGCAAAAATATTATTCTCCTAAAACCAGATTCAATTAGGCAATAAAACTCAATTAGTGTTCCTTTATAATGCTGTTGCTGTACTTTTTAAGATAATTTACTGTTAATTAAATAAACCTGCCATAATGGACTGCAATAGATTATGGAAATAATCTGACCCTCCACTCAATATAAATTAAAATAGTTCAGGTTCCACTACAGTATTACCTGGAAGTGGCAAACCTGTCACATTGTACAAATCCACATTGAAACTGGATATTCGTGCAGTTTAATACATTTCCTTAATGGGCTTCTGGTGCTTTTGAAATATATTTGGAAAAATCTGGTTTTCTATTGAATACCATTCATTAACTGTTGTAAATGCGTAAGCGTGCCACATGGTTGTAGCCAAGATAGGATGCTCGTAACAGTTCACATTTAATACTGTCAGAACGGTGTCTTGCATCGAGATCCTCGGGGGTTCACCATTTATACACCACGGACCAGCATCAGAAGCACAAGCGCACAACTCGCGGTGAAAACGTATGAAAATAAGTTCAAGGAGCAATTTAAAACAGAGCAGGTTTTCACAGAAAATGTGACATTAATTCTGGTGACCAGGCGGAATCCACATTGACTGAGCAGAGTAAAAGGCAAGATTTTAAATTAAGGCTGTAGCCTTATTAGGCAATGGGACGAATGGCTGACAGGCGCCAATGGTTTACAATGACACAAATTGGTCATCTAAAACACAACAGAAGCTGATGGCTCACACACTGTGACTATGTGTGTGCAATCCATTGTTGAAGCAATTTTTTTTTAAAGACCATGCTGTAAATGCTGCCTACCGATGTTGTGAATCTATGGAATATGTTCATATAGTCACTGGCACAATCAGATTCCCACTGTTGTAGATCCTTTTCCAGATATCTCCCATGCGGACCAGAGCTAATATAGGATTATATTTGTTAGAAAAGTTAAGATCAAATGCTAACGTTCCCCAATGAAATAAATTTACTGCACAAACCATGCTTCCAATGGAGTAAAATAGTTTGTCATTTATTTGAACTCATCTGTTACATAATTAAAAATGATGACTGCTTGTGACAAAAATGCAATGACACCTCGTCCTCAAAGATCCTCTTTTTAAAACAAAAGCATTGCCCCCAAAGATCTGTTTGTCCATTTCATGAATTCAGAATCACCCAACCATTAATATATGCTGTGCTCATCTCCCTTCAAAGTACAATCCCCAGATAGTTTTAAAGAATATAAAGAATGGTAAGAGCAAAAAATGAGGATGAAATTACAGCAATCTCAATAACACTAGCAGAATAATATGAACTGAATTAACCACAGGCTAATATTAAGTACATTTTATTAGAAACAAAATAGTGGCAAACTGATAAGAAAAAAACGGGGGCTGGAGTGTGTATAAATTTTCAATTGGTTTAAACTGCAGCTTCTGATAGTCATCCCGATTTTGTACTGGTTGCAAAATGAAGCGCCCAATGCATTTCATTACAACTGTAGCAATTCTCTTTGGCAGCCTGCGTAGTCCAATTCTAAAAACATTAAAAAGTGTCATACAAAATCACCCATGAATAAATCACCATTTAACACTATAAGTGCCAGAGATCCTCTGTAGCAGTAGGACCATGGCAGTTTTCTGCAATCACGTTTAACTGGTGGAAAGATGAATTGTCACAAACGTCTTATGAATTAAACAGACCCATGGAACCACAGATCATGTCAGTGCTGACTGATGATAGACAATGCATCATTGTTTCATTTTTCACATTGGTGCATAGAAACTACTGCTGGCAAGGAAGGGTTAAATGAATCGAGCCATTTTGTTGACAATTTAAATTCTGCAGAGACAGCAGCATATGAAAAAGCTGCAGTGTTTACCCATTATCATCATCTTTTTTTCCCCCCCACATAAATGCTTCAATAAAGAGGCCTGTCTGGACCACAAAAGGAGTGACTCCTTTTTCTTGGATCATAACTTTAATGCGCGTATGACTTTGTCTTGCCAAGCACACCGCGAAAAAGGAAAGGGCCGTGTTTATTCTTTTTTTTCTCCACGTTTTATTTTGCATTATTAATATGAATAAATAGCGAGCCACAAAGCACCGTTTTCATAGCCATTTGTGGTGCAGGCTGGTTGTTCAGGAAGGGTGGCCACTGCGTCGTATATAAACAGGAAAGGAGCTTATAGCACACCAGCAGCATGCCAATGTCACAAAATGTGTTGTACATGTCTGGGTGGTTTATCTTAAGGCAGCTGCTGTCATCCCAACTTGTGAAAAACACGGGGGGAAAAATGAAAAAAGATTTTTCACAATTGTGTGGCAAGGCTGGAGAATAATCATGATTTTTTTTTTCTGTGGGTTGTACCACCCTTTGCTACTCTTCAGAATCCTCATTAGTATTTCCAAATTAGTGAAGCAGTCTAAAGCCTGCAGATTGGATACATTAGCACCTGGGTTTCATGTGCGAATCATGCAGAGAAGCAACTTTATCCAGGATAGCAAGTGTAAAAGTGAAATCACAACCTCCTAGAAATTCTAGAGATCACCTTAGCGTGTATCTTGCCACCACTAAATGGAGCTTTTGTTTGCAGCCTGCGACCTTTATTGAAAATGTACAGTACAGGGAGAAGCATATCGAGGTACTTTGTTGCATGTCTACCTAAAGGGAAACTCTGCAGACATTGGCAAGACCTCCGAACTCGCTACAAACTGCCTCAGTGCCTTTCATAGTCCACAGAATGTGCTTAAACTAACAGAAAATACTTCTTTCCGACACTTATACAGTGACATGCTCATTCAGTGGTTGCCTCAGTAGTCATACAACTGGCAGCTCTCCATTCTCTGGGGCATTGCCACATTTGGCAGCAGTTGCCATACTTGTGACACTAATCTCTGCATGGTTCAAGATGTCAGTTCCCCTCTCTTGGAAGACATCTGAATAGTTCAGACTCATAACAGGAACAATATAAAACAAACTTCAAAGGTCACGCCAATTTTCAGTAAGATAGCACTAAGTAATGGGTTTCCCATTCCTCGTGAAACAGTGTGATTGCAGGTTGGTTGTTGCAGGCCGGTCGCACTACCATTTGAGTCCACAGCAATACCTTTAATGACCCATGAAATGCTCTTTCCATAGATAGTTTGGCTTCAGACAACTGCCCAGAGCAAATTGAAGGAGAAGTCTGTAATGGGTGACTGTGGGGCATGGATGAGTGCACTGCCTGAGAGACCATGGTGGGAGGCGAATGAGCACCTTTGTGAGGGTGAATATCATGTCCTGACTCTCACATTCGATCTGGCCAGTGCAATGATCTGCTGGCGTACAGTCAAACATCAGTCCTGAAGCTAAGTGGTCTAAGCTGAATGATAGGCAGACTCAAGAAACTGCAGATGCTGGAATCCTGTATCGAGCACAAAATGCTGCATTAGGTCAATGGGTCAGGCAACATCTCTGGAGGACATAGATAGGTGATGTTTCGGGTCTGGACAGAAGAAGGATCCTGACACGAAACGTTGCCTATCCATCTTCTCCAGAGATGCTTCCTGACCTGTTGAGTTAATCCAGTGATTTGTGTTGCACTATATGATAGGGATCTTTTTCTGCTATCTTCTCCCTTTTCATAGCCCACAGGACTATGCTCATTGAAACAATAATTGAATGGTGGTAGAAGCAAGTCTCTGCTCCTCCACATTTCTGTATCTCATTTCTCTGTGCCTATAAAAGATGGTGAATGCAGTGTACCCACATAGAGGCGTAACTATCTATGGGGCACGGGGGATAAAATAGGAGATAGTAGTGTGGGAGAGGGGAGAGTGTGTGTGGATCGAATCGTTAAGTCAAATTTCTTGTCATAGACACAAGTACGGAGAGATACCATGGAAATCTGGCTTGCAGCAGCGTCACAGTCAGGGAGACTCAAAACAAACACACAAAAACAAATACCAGATAAATTATACATAACATTTCTAAAAGAAAAAAACGACACAAAAACAACACCTAGTGCAAAACACAATTTGAAGGAATAAAGGATAAATGGTCCCGAGTGCTCCAGTTGGTCAGAAGGTTTGTGAAGGTTTGTTGAAGAACCTTGTAGTTGTAAAAGTCACAACTGGTGTGACTAACTCCATGTACGCATGGATGTGTGGGTGCGTGTGTGTCTGTGTGTGTGTGAGAGAGCGAGAGAGAGACAGAGAGAAAAGCAAATAGATCCCTGCACATTTACACCACTCTATACACACTTTATTTTTCTTTCTACATTTACACCAAGCCAATTAACCCACAAAACTCATGAATGTGATCTCATGCGCTTCATCACATGTACAGAAGGGCAGCAGCTCTCATAGACACAATCTCCAGGACAGGTAACAGCAACGTATGTCGTTGCCTTTCACTCCAATATTCCAAGTGTGGGAGGAAACCGAAGATCTTGGAGAAAACCCACGGAGGTCACGGGGATAATGTACAAACTCCGTACAGACAAGCACCCATAGTAAGGTTCAAACCTGGGTCTCAGGTGCTATAAGGCAGTAATTCTACCGCAATGCCGACAGCGATGTACAGTTCACATTGACATTGGGTGAAATTATGAAATTTGTGTCAGGTTTACTTTGTGTTGGGTGGTTGCTCACTGATGTTGGTGACTACTGTATCCACAATGCTCTGCTCTCCAGAATGACACATCAGTGGATCCTCTCCCACCCCCCTGGCATGCAGGACCTTACTCCTGGCCTCCAGCGCAGCCCCCACTGATGTCCTTCTGTGTTAATGGAGGAGCTGCCTCTCTCTCCTTTGTAGTCTCTCTCCTCCGAGAAAGGCTATAACATACATTCCTGCTACCTGCCCTGGAGATTGTATCTATGCTATGAGAGCCGATGCCCTTCTGCACATATTGATGAAGTTCATGAGATCATTTATGGAGTTGCCCAGATCCTACTTCAGGACATGTTTTCTTTTCCAAACTTGTGTATAGGAAGGAACTGCAGATTCTAGTTTAAACTGAAGATAGACACAAAAAGCTGGAGTAACTCAGCGGGACAGGCAGCATCTCTGGAGAGAAGGAATGTGTGATGTTCCGGGTCAAGGCCGTTCTTCAGACTCCAAAGAAGGGTCTCGACCCAAATTGTCACCCATTCCTTTTCTCCAGAGATGCTGCCTGTCCCGCTGAGTTACCCCAGGTTTTTGTGTCTATCTTCAGTTCCACCTGTGTATTTTTGGCCAAATTCACAAATTCTTGCAGACATTCGATTGGGTGCTAGTGTTATGTACAACAGGTCCATCCAATGTCATGTCCAATTTGTAGGCAAATTAAATTGTCCTTTTCTTCAAACATCTCCCTTTAACCATTCAAGCATAAATGTAGCCATTTTCTTGGAATATGGACTTATTTAATGAGATTGTTTAATCTTCTCAGTGAGTTGCAGACAAATCTACTAGAAATTACAAAAAAAACTGAGCTCCAACCATTGATCAAACTGTGGAGAAATTCAACTCGGACACCAATGCAAATAATTACACATTTTGTTTTTGCATACTCAGATGGGCTAGAGACTTGACTGCACATGCCTTACCATTACCCCTTTGCACACAAAAACGTATTTAACCACCCTGTGAACTTAGTTTAATTTAGTTTAGTTTAGAGATACAGTGCGGAAACAGGCCCTTCGGCACCGACCAGCGATCCCCGCATATTAACACTATCCTACACACACTAAGGACAATTTTTTTTTACATTTACCAAACAAATTTACCTACATACCCTTAGGACTTTGGAGTGTGGGAGGAAACTGAAGATCTTGGAGAAAACCCACGCTGGTCACGGGGAGAACGTACAAAGTCCGTACAGACAGCACCCGTAGGCGGGATCGAACCCAGTGCTGCAAATGTTGTAAGGCAGCAACTCTACCGCTGCGCCACCGTGCTGCCCTTGTGGCAGAAATACATGGATTGAGGAGCAAGAGGACTGATGGTCTTATCTCACGTCCTTCACACTACCTTCCATGATCAATGGAGATGAAAAACTATTCCTTGGAATGTATCAGTCTGGCATCAAGTTACTTGGTAAATGTAATCAGGATTTCAAGTTGGTAATGTGTGCGCAAGTGGGGAGGAGGGAGACATGGAGCTTCTTTTCCAACTTAATAACATGGAAACATAGAAAATAGGTGCAGGAGTAGGCCATTCGGCCCTTCGAGCCTGCACCGTCATTCAGTACAATCATGGCTGATCATCCAACTCAGTATCCTGTACCTGCCTTCTCTCCATACCCCCGATCCCTTTTGCCACAAGGGCCACATCAAACACCCTTATAAATTTAGCCAATGAACTGGCCTCAACTTGCAGTTAAAGCTTTGAAAGGCAGTCTGCAAACACATGGGTGCTGATCAACATCTGTAGTATTAACAGAAGTTATCAAAAGGCTAATAACTGTTTGAGGTATCAACATCATTGTACTCGAGCTACACATGGATATTCAAATTTATTAAAGTTATGTATACGAGTTATTTTTCCCCCCCAAAAAACACAAGGACAAAATCTTCTCCAAACAATTGGGCAATAGTTTGAAATTAGGCCTTTCTCTCTTCCCCGACTGTTTCTATTTCCTTTCCCCATTATCAAATGCACAAAGTGCTGGAGTAGCTCACTAGGTCAGGCAGCATCCATAGAAGGAGTGGATAGGTGACCATTCGGGTCAGGACCCTACTTCAGGCTGATTGTAGAAGGTGAGCGAAAGCTGGGGAAGTGGTGGGCGATATAGGTGAAGGAGTTTGGGGAAACTCTGAATTAAAGCACAGATAATTTCAGAGAATGAGTCTAACAATAGGGCTTTTAATTGTCAGGTGGTTGGACGATGGGTTGAGATGAAAAGGAGACAAAGGGGTGTCAGATCAGGAGAAGAGAAATAAGATGTAAAACCAGAGGGCGGGATATAGGTGGATGGGGATGGAGTTACTCAAGATTCCAGCATCTGCACTTCCTTGTGTCTTCAGACTATAAACTTATTTTGATTGTTAATGAAGAAATAGGCATATCAAATGGCTTGCTTTGTAATCAAAATCAGGCTCATTTGGCACTGTTACCCAAAGATAAATTTCAACACCTATGTTGCGTTAAGAAATTACCTTTCATCAATTCTGCAAATGTCCTTCACTCCACAGCCAAGATCAGAAACTTGCTGCCTGTGCAGTACTTAGACGCTGTAACACTGCACTCCTTTAATTACCATTTAAAAAAACAATGGCCAAGCAATTGCCAAAAAAAAAAGTGAATGCATGGACATTAAGTAATGGAAAAACAGGAATATCTAACTGAGATTCAAGACAACCAGATAGCAGCTCTTCATTTCATGTACATAGGCTTTTGATCATATTTTACACTTGACTGGAAATGTAAGCAGTTGTTTAACCTCCATAGGGTTCTGCTGTAAATGAGATAACTATACCAGTACTTCCATTCCACCATTTGCAATTGTTGGTTGGTGTGCTGCAAACTGGATGACTGTGCTACTGAATTAAGTTTAATAAATAAATAAATAACATTCTAAGGTGCTTACCGTATCTGAAACATTACTGGTATAATGGATAAGGTGGTGTTGCATTTTTTTTTTTGGCGCACTAGTGATATGAAGCAAAGTTGAAGCTCTAATAGATAACAGACCCCAAAATGCCCAATCTTCTCATACATCTTTGCAAACAAAATGCATATGGAGGTTTGTTCAAAAGCACTGCCGGTTTGTAAGATAATTGTTTCCACAGTAAAAAGGTTTTCCTACAGGTGTCCACCAATGGGACCTGTCCTTTGTGAACGGCACACATTAACTCTGGCTGCAACAGTTTTTCAAATCATTGTGTCGGAAGGAACCGAAGATAAAAGCTGGAGTAACTGAGGGGGACAGGCAGCATTTCTGGAGAGAAGGAAGTGGGTGACGTTTCGGGTCGAGACCCTTTCTTCAGCCCATTGGATGGCTTCCACTTTTCTTTCCTATTGTTCGAGTAATTCTCTGAAATTAATCGGTAGACAAAAGTACTGGGGAAACTCAGCGGATGCAGCAGCATCTATGGAGCGCAACGTTTTGGGTCGAAACCCTTCTTCAGACTTTCTCCTCCTCCCTCCGATTCTTAAAAACTCTGAAATTATTTGTTTTTCCAGTGTGAAGGAAAAGCGTGTACGATGAATAAACTTAGAATGGCAAGAAGAATCATGAGATTGATGAACTTTTTTTCCTTTTTGGACAAATCAATGGTGAGTAATAAAGACACATTCCATTTCTCAGACTCAATCTCCAATGCACATGCAATGAAACAATTTATTTAACATTAATTTCCCCAAAAATAAATGAACCAATATTCTACAATAAAACTTCTTAACATCCTACTTAGTGATGACAAGCTGAAACATTATTCGGAACAAATATTTCTGGTATTAGTATTGTTAAAACATCCCATGCACAATATGTCCTCCAGTATTGGTGAATAAGCAAGGCATCGATGACAAATAGCAACAGTCAAGAGTGTTTTATTGTCATATCTCCCAGATAGAACAATGAAATTCTTACTTGCTGCAGCACAACAGAATATGTGATCACAGTACACTGTATAATAACAATATAATAAATGAGAAAAAAATAAGTTTAGTGTGGAAATATATGCACATACCCACATATACATATATAACACACACATACATATATATATACATACACACACACACACACACACCTATGCACACATAGAAAACAGACAAACGATAATAGTACAATGATAACAATAATAGTCTATAAGAACAATAAGTAGTTCAGAACTTATTTGAGGTTGTAGTGTTTAATAAGTCTGAAGAAGGGTTTCGGCCCGAAACGTTGCCTATTTCCTTCGCTCCATAGATGCTGCTGCACCCGCTGAGTTTCTCCAGCATTTTTGTCTACCTTTGTCGTGTTTAATAGCCTAATGGCTACAGGAAAGAAACAGTTCCTGAACCTGGACTTACAATTTTCAGGCTCCTGTACCTTCTTCCCGGTGGCAGGATTGAAATGAATGTGTGGCCAGGGTGGTGTGGGTCTCTGATGATGCTGGCTGCCGTTTTGAGGCAGTGACTCTGGTAAATCCCTTCGATGGTGGGGAGGTCAGAACCTGTGATGGGCTGGGCAGTGTTCACAACTGTTTGCGAACAACAATCCTGCTCTATAGTTCTCACTTTCAATGTTTTTGGCAACAAGTCTTTGACATTGTCATTTCCCAAGCTGGGTAATTTGAAACATGACGACCTTCTGCGGAATTGTTCTACCGCCGATCAATGTTACCGATGCGTGTGCTCTGCTGAATAATATCCAGCAATAGCTGGTCCGAAAATTTGATTCAGATATCTCAATATTTGCTGCTGGAAGATGTTTGAATTACAACAGGTGGAAAGCAGCACAAACACAAGCAGTGTCGTAGTGGATTGTTATATAATAATTTTCTCCATCTACACAGTGGCAGTCTGATTTGTGACAAGACAGAATCATTATTGTTGTGTAGATACTGAAGAACCAAGCCAGCTGCATAGTACAACATGCAATGCACCTTACCATGCATACCAACCCCACATCAAGCCAAACAAACCATTCTGGTCTTGCACACTATGCGATTTTGTACCAGAGGTTCAACTGAGTGGTCACTGTGCTGGTCGTTGTTGTGGGAGCCTCAGTTATAAAAGTCTTGAATTAATCAGGTGTGAAGGCAACACAGTTCAGTCCAATGTTGTAGTCATTTGACGTTATTGGACCTGGGAAGAGATCATCAGAAGACAATCAGGGGGAGTAGCACCACTTGAGTTCCCTCATGGTAAACAAATGCTTTGGACTAAGCTGCCATCCTCCTGCCAGTATGCTAACCAAGGTGACCTATCCCATCAATGAACAAGTCTCAACCTTTGAGCTTCTTAGCCTGAGCAGTTCAGACACTCACAGAGACACTCAGCAGATGCTCAAGGAAGTCAAAACCAGGTCAAAAACTTAGGGTACAAGCTCTAGAACTCTTCGGAGTTGCATGTGCTGTTGATCAAAAGCAAAGTTACAGTTTGACTTCGTAAATATCCCCCCTCCCCCCCCACCACCATCCCCACCCCTCCACTAGCACATCAGCTCATGACTTAAATGACAAGGAATGTGTAGGTAGGGCACAAACTGCCAGGGGAAATAAATTACAGGCATATAGAACATTGCCTCTCATACTGGTGCTCAAGAACCCCACATATACCTGCCTAATATATGAATTTATCGATCTTAATTTCCACTGTAGGACAGGTGTCCTTCTGCCCCTGAAAAAGAACCCAAAATAGATGTGTGTCAAGTGGGGGAGGGGGAATGACATCTCACTATTCGCTGTCATGTGAGCATTAAGGAAAGAACAGCCATGCTGTGCGAAAGGAAATCAATAGCAATGCACTGTGGTACTTATACAGTTTGTGGGTCAATAAAAGAAGGTTGAAGTTCCTTTAATTCGATTCTCAGCAAAGTGTCCCTTTGCCAATCGTTAAAGTTTAGTGAATAACACTTGCACAGCACAATCTACAGGTCCATACTGCCATCTCCGTTGCCAATATTCAGCAAAATCTTCGCAGTTAGTTGCCACTTTCACAAGAGATAGTATTTTGCAACTATCTCACCTCCCCCCCCCCCCCCCCCCCCCCCCCCACCCTCACCCTTAAAACACGCAGAACAATATTAGTAAACATCCTTTTACAAGACTGCCGAGGCTCAGAGAAGGCAGAAGCCAGCTGTGGACCTGCTGGTATCACTAGCTTTGTCAAATTTGAAGACATTGAAGCTTCTTTAATCAATCAAGCTGAAAAATTACATTGGCAGGCAAATTGGTCTCATTTCTTCACAAATTGAAAGGTACAAGTCTCAAGGTGCCGGGTCACCATCTTCAGCTGTTATTCCTTTCCAAGGTTCTCCCTGACTTTTATTCAGCAGAGGTTGTGCTGCTGATCTTCCAGTCCGTTGATGGTTAAAGTCAAGAAGTTTTTCAAGGTCAACAACAAATTAATGTATTGATTGCATATTAAAGTGTCATGTGATTAATATCCCTTTAGAAGTAATTAGTGTTACAGATCTCTGATATTGCTACACTTTAAATAATGCATCTCTGAACACAGGCACCGTGTCAATCTTATTAAGTGAGACTACATGTCATATCACATGAAAACTAATTTGGAAACTGGGCAAGCTGCCTGCTGAATTTCTAAAAAAAAATTGCATTCCAAATTAGCTATAGTGACATCTTTACTCTGTGGAGTTAAACACAGAACTTGTACAACAGACTGCAGCAAATTGTTGCCTGATCGAGAGAGATAAGTAAAAAAAAGATACACACAAAAAGCTGGAGTAACTCAGCGGGACAGGCAGCACCTCTGGAGAGAAGGAATGGGTGAGGTTTCGGGTCGAGACCCTTCTTCAGTCTGAAGACGTCACCCATTCCTTCTCTCCAGAGATGCTGCCCGTCCCGCTGAGTTACTCCAGCTTTTTGTGTCTGTCTTCGGTTTAAACCAGCATCTGCAGTTCTTTCTTACACAGATAAGTAAAAAGATTGTCTTTCTTTCTCATATTTACTTTGCTAATAATACTCTCTGCAGTGGTCTCAAAATGGGAGAAGGGGTGGTGCGATTAAAGAATTGGATAGCCCTAATAAACAGACCAATGCATCATTTCCTGCAACATCCAGCCTATGCAGTTCACTTTGACCTAGAAATTAAATTGTGACATGTTTATTATCATGCTGTGCAACCCGAAAATGTCTTTCACAGCTTTAAATATGCTTACGGCCATTTTGGGTGGTTTCAAACAAGAAATTAGACCAGGCATTTCAATATTAGATATGTATCATGTTACATCATTCCAATGTGCATCACTCAAATGGAAAATCTGATCATGTTATATTAAGAGAGACCATAGACCACATCCAAGATCACTTATCTTCCAAATGCAGCACAACGCAGTCTAAAGCTGGTCTCATTCTTAGCTATTCATCTTTGGTCTTTTTTCTGCCTCTCTCTGTCAACTGAAGCCCTCCCTGATCTCCTCATCAGTCTAAGCCACAACCATCCCAGCATTTCCCACCCTCCCTCCAGCTACCCAATTTATTTGGCCACACATCAGCCAATATCTCCATCCCTCCAACTGGCCCAGCTTCTCCATCCATCAGCCTCTTCCCCAACCCTCAAGCCTCCGCTGAAGATCTCAATCTCTACGTCACTTCCGCCTCAATGTCCCCTGTCCTAGTCACTGACATCTATTCCCCACAGGCCCCATCCCTCATCATTGATCCAGTTCTAATGATCTGAGTTCAACGATACACAACACCAACGAATGTTCCGATATCTATCAAGAACCTTGAATTTGCAGCCAGCTGTAAATCTTGCACAACAATTATGGACTCACATTTACTCTCTTCCTTTAAGTGGTGTGCAACCGGAGTGGTCAGTAACTACCAGACTGATCGGATACAGCTGGATTATTGGGATGGTCATTTTATAACAATGAATGAATGAATGAATACGTTTATTGTCATTACACAATACTGTGCAACAAAATTCCTTTGCATCTCCTCCGGTTAAAAAACTACAAACACGACACCATATGTACACTTATTAGTAAAAATAATAAATAAGTATTTAAAAAGAATTTTAGAAGAATGTTGCATTTCTTGGAATTACATTTTGCTTCCCCAGTGTTCTCTGATGGAATTAAGTTCTTTTATCGCACATGGGTAGAAACTATTTTTCAGTCTTCAGAGACCTGACTCGCCTCCCAGAGGGTAGCAGAGTGAAAAGGTGGTTGGCAGGGTGGGATGTGTCCTGCTTGATGTTTGTGGCCCAGCGCAAGCATCGGACCCTATATATATATCATCCAAGGAGGGCAGTTGAGCGTTTGTAATGCTCTGTGCAGTTTGTATAACTCTCTGCAACGCCCTCCTCTCAGCCACAGTGCAACAAGATCAGTGGTCGAGCTGAAAGTCACAGAATTAATAGTATTGCCAGACCGATTTCTTCTTTCCACAAACTACTCTCCCCTCACTCTATACTCTCTTCAGGCTTGCATCTTCAAGTAAATGGTGCGGGCATGAACCCTTACTTCCTCGCCTGGCCAAGCTACAAACCAACCCATATCCCATACTTATTTCAGATTCCCAAAAAATGTCAGACTCAGGTCTTGCCACCAGCTGTAAGATGACTTCAGCAAGATAAAGGAGATGGTGATTGACTTCAGGAAGGAAGGCGGTACACATGCCGCAGTTTGCATTGACGTGCCAAATTCGTGGCGGTAAATATGACCAACAACTTCTCCTGAACCACCATATTGAAGCAACGACCAAGAAAGCACACCAACGCCTCTACGTCCTCAGGAGGCTTTAAGGCCCTGTCCCACTTTCTCGAGTTACTCGCGAACTACTCCTGAGTTTTCCCCTTGATTCGAACACGGGGAATGTCGGGGAATGTCGGTAGCGAGTTCGTAGGAGTCCGTAGATGTTTCGTAGTGGCTCGTAATGCCAGCCATAGGAACTCAGGGCATCAGGTAAGTCGGGACGTTTTTTCAACATGTTGAAAAATGTCCATGAGTAAAAAAAATAGCCCAGAGTACTCACGAATGGCTATTACCGTAATTCTCCGAGTTTGAATCAAGGGGAAATCCCGGGAGAGTTTCGTGAGTAACTCGGGAAAGTGGGACAGGGCCTTTAGCAAGTTCGGCATGTCCCCAACAACTCTCACAAACGTCTGCAAATGTGCCATAGGAAGCATTTTATCAGGATGCATGGTGAAGGTGCCAGAATGACTAAATATCCATCTCAATGGAATTAGATGTCAGCTTTGATGGCGTATTCTATAAGAGAAAGCTAAAGATGCTACATAATGAAATAAATAGTGAGATGGGAAACCTGCCAAGTTCATTGTAAAGCGGCAAAAAACAAAATGCTGGGGGAACTCACAAAGGCCAGGCAGCACGTGAGAAGAGAAATGGGCAGGTTGTGTTTCGGATCAGGAACCTTCTTCAGACTCACTGCCGAGGAGTATGGACCAGCCGTCCTAGTCTGACTGCTCAGTTTAGTCCCAGTTTTGTTTAGTTTATTGTCACGTGTATCGAGGTACAGTGAAACGCTTTTGTTGTGTGCTAACCAGTCAGTGGTTACATGATTACATGATTACATGATTACATACATACTAAATACATGACTACAGCATGAGGTAGAAGCGGAATCATTTATTGGAAGAGAGGTTGGTTTGTGTGATGGTCTGGGCTACGTCCACAATTCGCTGCAATTTCTTGTGGTCTTGGATGGGCTGTTCGCAAACCAAGCTGTGATGCATCTTGATAAAATGCCTTCTATGGCGCATTTGCAGAGGTTGGTGAAAGTTGTTGGGGACATGCCGAACTTCCTAAGTCTTCTGAGAAAGTAGAGGCATTGGTGTGCTTTCTTGGTCGTTGCTTCAATATGGTGGCCCAGGAGAAGTTGTTGGTGATATTGACTTGGAATTTGATGTTTTCAATCGTCAATGCAAACTGGGGTATGTGTTCCTGAAGTCGATCACCATCTCCTTTGTCTTGCTGAAGTCATCTTTCAGCTGTTGGCAAGACCTGAATTCCTATGACATAAGGTTATGCAGCCGGCCATCGTGAGTCTTTCCACTTGGCAGGGCCTTCCCCTGTGTGGCCCAGCGGCAAAATCAGTATTGGAGCTCAACAATAGTTGGCTCCATCATACTTCCTAGCTGGCATTGCTGGCTGACAGCCCACATATGAGGGGGTTACCCATCAGAATCACGAGCCTTGGCATCAGTCAACAGGCTGTGTACTTGGCACAGTTGCCTGCTAGAGAATGGAGAATGACTCTGGCCTGGAATTAACCTGTAGATTTCACTGCTTTTGATTAGACGTGCACTGGACACTGTGGGCGTGGGATTCTCATCGTCCCTGTACATGTTGCACCTGCAAAACAACGTACAAGATCCGTGATATTCCAGGACATGACGCACAACCCCTGATAATAGAGCCCGAAAGGTAGTATTTCTCTGTGTGAGTAGAGAAGTGGTGTACACACAATATTGGGTGGCAAGCTGTGCGATGTTGCAGATATTTCCAGTTTAAGTCCGGAAGCTGCCAGATGCATGGAATTCCAATGCTGTGGTCTCATGACTGGCACAACAATCCTTCCCTGCATTGAGTTCGGTTGTTGTTGTGGTGGATGACAAATTTCAGAGATAACATCCTCAGTCAAGTGCATATCCTGTTATTCTCCCTTGCTGATATTTAGGTCAGAAAATTGCTCCTGGACGATTCTATAAAGTCTGGATACACAAACTGATACTTGTGTATCCATCGGCATTGGGGCGACACGGTGGTGCTGCGATAGTGTTGCTTCCTTACAGCGCCAGAGACTCGGGTTCGATCCTGACTTTGGATTGTGTATGTACTGAGTTTGTATGTTCTCCCTATGGCGGCGACTGTGGAGGCCTCAATAGGCCCGACTTTGGGTGGACAAGAGGATGGGGACTGGACTTTGTGCCTTCCCCCACAGTGGGAACCACTGTGGGGGGATGTTTTGGTGTTGAATTTCTTCTTGAATGCTATGTTGTATTTTTATTAGTGTGCTGCAAGGACATCTGAATTTCCCCTGAATAAGGGGATTAATAAAGTCTAATCTAATCTATTATTGTGTGGGTTTTCTCCAGCTGCACCGGTTTCCTCCCACAGTCCAAAGACGTACGGGTTTTTAGATTAATTGGTTTAGGAAAACATTGTAAATTGTCCCTAGTATGTAGGATAGTGACAGTGTACATGGCGATCACTGGTCAGCACGGTCTCAGTGGGCCGAAAGGCCTGTTTCCGCACTGTATCTCTAAAGCCTAAAGTCTATCCACCCTTACCTATCCACAAACACACCTGTGCATTCAATACCCTCCAACACTGAACACAACCCTATGTCACTATGTTGCCTGCAACATAATTATTCTCAGGACAGACCCAAATAAACCTAAATTAAGCTGTTTTTACTCCAAGGATCCAAAATTATAGCCATAGAGCTACACAGCTCATCGCCCCAACTTATCCATGCCAATCATAAAAATGTAAATTTATTTTTATTAACAAAACTTTCAAAACATGGCACATTTTTCCCTTCAGTTTATGCAATTGTATTCCTGATGTCACTTACAGTCACAGGAGATGTGTCCAACAGAGGACTTTTCAGATATCCAGGCTTCCTTTCCTTTAACCTGCACGCTGCTTCATAATTTGCTCAGACCAAGGATTAAGAATATATCACAAGATTTACGAACCCCTTTTTATTTTATCATGACCTCTCAATCAGCTGGCTTTGGGTTGTGGGCATCAGATTTAATCTGTGAGTGGGAAGGTTTACATAGCCAGAGGCTGAATCAAATTGCAGCAGAGCAGCTGGGAGTGTAGGTCATGCGAGGAAGGGGCTTTTCTCCTGTCAACCATCAATATTTTAGTTCTGCAGCATTTACTGGAGAATCAATCGGCAGCACATTTGATACTTGGTGGCAATTTCTGTGCCGCTGCTGTTCTGTTTGTGGTGAAAATGATGGCGGGAGCTCAGCAAATGCAAATCCTGCTTTTGAGAAAAGCCACAGCCACAGAGGCACAGCCGAGGTGAAATTTGGGACCCGTTTGACATAGGCAGCTTGCAATGTCACCATGGAGCCTCAGAGAGCTGCTACGCTAACTTGTTATTTGACTTTAGTACTATTTATTTGCAGAAGATAGGATGCAACAAAACTCCTAGTGATTTGACCAGAGACTTTTGGAGGGAGTGATAAGAATTGCTCTTAAAGCAGGTTGCCCTGTCATCATATCCATCTGCTTTGCTCCCCCTTCTAATCCTCCATCCCCCCCACTCCCCCCCCCCTCCCCTACCCCCCCCCCCCCCCCCCCCCCACCCCCCCCCCCCCAACCTCCTGCATATCTTGGACTTCTCTGTTGACCATGATCAATTTTCCTCATGAATGTTCACGTTATAGGAGTAGAATTAGGCCATTCGGCCCATCAAGTCTACTCCACCATTCAATTATGGCTGAACTATCTCTTCCTCCTAAGCCAATTCTCCTGCCTTCTCCCCATACCCTCTGACAACAGTACTAATCAAGAATCTATCTATCTCTGCCTTAAAAATATCCACTGACGTCCTCCACAGCCTTCTGTGGCAAAGCATTCTACAGATTAACTAACTTCCGACAAATGAGGTTTCTCCTCACGTCCTTTCTAAAAGAGCCCACTTTAATTCTGAGGCTATGACCTCTGGTCCTAGACTCCCCACGCCAGTGGAAACATCCTTTCTATCCATTCTATCTATGCCTTTCATTATTCCGTAAGTCTGAGAGGTTCCCCATCAACCTTCTAAACTCCAGCTAGTAGAGGCCCAGTGCTATCAAGCACTCAACACATGCTAACCCACTTATTCTTGGAATCATTCTTGTAAACCTCCTCTGGACCCTCTCCAGAGCCAACACATTCTTCCTCAGATATGGGGCCCAAAGTTGCTCAAAGTATTCCAAATGTGGCCTGACAAGCGCCTTATAGAGCCTCAGCATTACATCTCTGTTTTTGTATTCCTGTTTCCCGTTTAACTGATAGTAGCTCCTTCCTCTTAGCAGGGTCTACCCTCCGATATTGCCCTAAAACTGCTGCCATGACCCCAACAGTGTTTATTCCAAATTTACATAATGCTCTCCAAATCAGTGTGCATCCTTCCCGAATGCACATTAGAACACTGCTAATTAGATTCCATCCGAGTCACAGCCCTTTTTATAGAAATGAATGGTATCCTATATTGACCCTGACCTGGGAAAATAATTCCACCTCTTTCTTCTCAGTTCTATGTGCAATCTGTGTAACCATTGTCTTCCAGTATATCTCTCCCTTCATTCACCTGGATATCTTGTTACCTATCCGGATGCTGCACTCTGGTGAAGCCTTGAGATTTATCCATGTCCTTTTCCTGTTTCTTGTCCATATGCTGCCAGCATCATCATTATCATCATCTTTGAAAACATCAACGGGCACGGTGCCTTACAATGCCATGTACGACAGTGATCGCAACTTCTACTGAAGTGTGGATGGCTGTTGGCTCGCTAGGAGCTCATCCGCCCTTTGACAGGTCTTGTTTTTGGTCCTGCTGGGGGTCCACAGCCCCCTCCTCACCTGGGGGAGATGGTTTAGTCGCCGGCTATCCTACCATGGAGCAGGTAGCACGGGATTACATGGTATCCCTGGCGGGGGGATCTCCCCCCGACGTGTCACCAGCAACAACATCACCCTAAATCACCTAGAAAATATTAACCATGCAATGTAGCATGTTGATTTCTGTGTTGATTTCTGTGTTGATTTCTGTGTTGATTTCTGTGTTGATTTCTGCTTCTAAACTACAGCCCATTGATGTTACTTCAACCTTACAACATTCAGCCCTCCATCAAATTCTGTTCCCTCATTGTAGCCTCTGTCCCTCTCTCTAACCACAGTCAAAGGTTGGTCCAAACCATTACTGACCTCAGCGTCCTAACTGGGATGAGCTTGTGATTACCTATCACTCCCTCATTAAGATTAGATATACTTCCATTACCACAACAGGGCGGCACAGTGGCACAGCAGTAGAGTTGCTACCTTACAGCACCAGAGACTCAGATTTGATCCTGACCATGGGTGCTGTCTGTACGGAGTTTGCACAGACTAACCACACTGTCAAATAAATTAAGCCTTTTCTACGCAGCAGCTAACAGATGAGTGTTATCTTAGCATAATGGAGGGGATTGCAGAGCAAGCTGACTCAGAGAACGTTGATACTGAGGTAACAAAAGCAGTTACTGCAATAAACCCTAATGGTCCGCTAATGTCCTTTAAGAATGAGAAGCTTCCTTTCTCATTGACGATGTTGTTTAATCCGACATCGTCTGGTTGAAGTTGAATCCTATATCAGTTTGAAGAAGGGCCTCGACCCGAAACGTCGCCTATTCCTTCGCTCCATAGATGCTGCCTCACCCATTGAGTTTCTCCAGCATTTTTGTCTAACTTCCTATGGTTGATTATTAGTTGTCCATTGAAGCCAGTTTCAAATGGTTTATACTAGAATGGGTCTCTCAATTGCTCAAGAAAATAACAGATGGATATCACACATGCCTTAAGTATGAACATAACAAAACTAACACTGATGCATTCCTCTTGTAAGAGGATTTAAATTGGTTCATCAAATCGCTGACAATGCTGGAGTATTTTCCGGGATGATTAGGACAATCAGGTTCCTGATTTTCCTGGGAATAAGGCAAATCTATTAAGAAGGTTTATCCTGGTTATCCTCCAAAGGCTGCTCGCTAGCACGTGGAAAGTGCAATATGAGACAACAGCCAGCCTGAAGGTAAGTCTAGCTGGACGATGCAACACCCTACTAAATCAAGTTGGTCATACCTTCCTATTCTTGTCCTCCAAAAATTGTAACATTCAGGAGGCACATTGGCACTTTGGCAGTAGAGCTCCCATACCTCCAGTAGCCCAGATTTGATCCTGAGCTCTGGTGCTGCCTGCGGGGAATTTGAATGTACTCCGTGCGACTGTGTGAATTTCTTCCATGTGCTCCATTTTCTTCCCACATCAGACATGTGGGTTGTAGTTTGCTCAGCCACTGTAAATTACCTCTGATGTTCGGGTGAGGGGTAGAATCTGGGGAAAGTTGATGGGTGCGTGGGGAGAAGAATGATGGGGAATTAGTGTAAATGTGTGCTTCATGGTCAACATGGACTTGCTGGACCTTTGTCTCTGCCTTACGACTTGGACTTAGTTTGTGATTTAATCAGTGCTTTGTCATTTAAAACATATAGATCTGAAGGCTATTAATATCATGTTATCCCTCTGCTGATCGCTAGCTCAATTTAAAATTTGAAATCTTCCAGAGATTTTCGAACCAAAAACATTGGGGGATATGACAAAAGAGATTCGATGGGCTGAAATCCCTCCTCCATTTTCTTGGGTCATGAATTAATGAATATGGCAGGTCCCAGGCCGCCAGCAAAGGGCCTGCAATAAATACAGAGGCAGGGGTTGGGGGAAGGGTGGAAAGTTAACTACCTTCTTTGAAGGTCCACTTCTGCCCTATTTCTAATCGGCAAAGTGAATTAAAATTTCTACTTTTGTTTTTAACTGAATTTGATGAATGGTACACTCTCTTCAGCCGGTTAATGGACTTCGTGCTGACTGACAGATAAGTAAGAGCTATTTGGATTTTATTATTTGTTTTAAAAAACATGTTATTGCCTGACTGCTTGTTGGGTACAGGCTGCAGGAGTTTTATTTTAACAGTAGGGTTGTTTAGCTTGACTGACGGGAAAGCCAAAAGTAGCTTGTACTTATTTTAAATTTAGTTTGTTTTAACCTGACTGGCTATAAAATGCAAGATGCCTGGAATTTATTCAAATCATTTGGGTAGCTGGCCAAAGCTTTATGAAATGCAGACATTGCATTTTATTTAATACAAGCACCGACTAATAAGCAAGAGACATGGAACAGCAATCATCCCCACCCCCTCCGTATCCCTTCCCCCCCCAAACCCTGGCAGCAGCAGTATTGACGAGTCTCCCATCAGGAGAATAGCCAAATGACCATTGACCAGATAGGTCATGCAGTAAAAATCCTCAAGCATCACCTGGAAAGATCAGATTGTCCCAGCACCAACCTTACTCCCACCCAACCCCTCCAGCTCCATGAGGAAAAATAGTACATTTGCCAGAGCCACCTCCTCATAAATCTTTTTTCAATCAAAAATACAATTGCAAACTGACACAGCAAAAATTACTTCCACTGCTGACGATCCTCAGGCTAATGCCATCAAAGTCCTGAAGTAGTCATGCAGCCATACAGCTGTCTTTTGTTCCTATTTCTTTCATGGATACTCTGCAATATCTCTCGAACAATTCCCCGGAGTCTATTTGTATTTATACAGACGCTTGTAAGGCTGCTATTGTTCAGGATATTCTCAATCTCCTAACCTGACTAGAACATTTTCTTACCTGTTTATGCATTTACACTGTCTCCCTACTGCCACAGTCATCCGCCACTGGTTTTGGAACAAAGCCCGCGACCTAGAATGTCTTCGGTTCCTGGAAAGGTATGATAAATATGCAGTGTGCAGCAGTCCAATGAATCTTTTCTTCAAGAGTTTTCCATTACAAAATTCTATCACACATGAGATCCAAGGCATCACACGCAATGGAGCAGGCCTTGCATTCTTAACTCGATCAAAGGACTCAAAGCAAAACAGGTAGGCTGCGGATCTGTGGCACAGGTTGTCGGGGAAGCAGCTGCTCACGGGAGAGAGAAGGTCAGGGTATCCCCACAGTGAGAGATCAGGACGCTGAAGGTAGAGGCCGAAGGTGTATCTATTTAGTGCTGGGAGATTAGGGGAAAACTTGGGGAGTCCGCACTGAATCTGCTGCACGTGGAAAGTTCTGAACTTAAAGTTGAATTGTAAAAATCTGTTTGTAGTATTATCTGATCTGATTGATCTGATCTAATTTGATATCGTGCACAAAGCTTTTCACTGGAGCTCAGTAAACATGACGATAATAAACTTGAAACTCAACCTACATCAAAAATGCTGGAGAAACTCAGCGGGTGCATCTGCAGTTCCTTCTTAAACACTAAACCTACATCCTCTGGTTGTAGAAGTGTCCCCTACTAACTGAAGGCCGCGCATACGTGATGGAAATGATATAACCATTATCGAGACAAGCTTTCCACTCATATCATAGCTGACAGTCTCACTTATTCAACATGTTAAAATGGTCAGGTGCTCCACAGTTACTGGGCACAGGTGATCTGGTCTTTGTGCACCATTCATGATCTGCAGTACAACCATGCAGTGTTGCAGCCCACCGCCACAATTTGCCATATTTTAGCACCATTGTCACTGCCAGCTTTGTGACTAAAATTCAAGAATATTGTATTTGACGACAGAGCCATATGGAGAACGTAGAAGGCAGTGAGTGGGTGGAGGAGGGAGTAGTTGATGGTGGATCTCTGAAGCTTTTAAACAATCGTTACCGACATCTTTCATTGTGAGAAGCCTATACTTTATAAACGAGGGAAACATTTGTTTGTGTAGGAAGGAACTGCAGATGCTTGTTTACACCAAAGAGAGACGCAAAATGCTGGAGTAACTCAACGGGGCTGGCAGCATCTTTGGAGAGAAGGGATGGGTGATGTTTTGGGTCGAGACCCTTCTTCAGACTGAGAGTTAGGGGAGAGGTAGGCATAGATTTATGGAAGGGCAAAGTGTGAAAACGACAGATCAAAGGGGACGATGATCACGAAAAATGGTTCATTGTAAGCTGAGGGGGTGGCAAAGTGATGTTGATAGCTCGGCTTTAACATAAGATCATGTGTTTCCAGCTTAGCAGAGGATGTGAATCATGATGGTTAACTTTACTAGTAAGTTACAGAGCGCTGCTAAAGCTGCAGCATACTGATGAAATTTGAGTGTGAGAGATGTGTGTGTCTTCCAGTATACTGGCAATATCAGTACACCGTCACTGCTTTCATGTTTATCAGACTCCAATGCTTAGACTTTTCAACAGGAAACAAAGTGCTTGTGTTTTTCAGCCAGCTTGAAATGATTGTAATAGGTTATTGCTGCATAGACTTTCCAGGGACTATACATCGCAAATCAGTGGTCTCAAATGGTTGTAAATTTATGCTAGTTGAAATGTGGATTCGGTGTGCTTGTCACATCACTAAGACAATACCACTTGAAAACTGATGAGCCTCCACCATCCATTCGATTTTATGAAATGCTCAACTTATTAAACAAAAAGCAGCAATAACATAATTTAAACATCATTCAATGTTATTCCTTTCCCTATTATTCTATATTTTTTTCCTCTAATTATAAATTCAGTTGTACCTGATGAACCACTCTCTGCTAAAATGTTCACAGTTTTACGGAGGATGGTGGGTGCCTGAAACACATTGCCTGGGGTGCAGGTGGAGGCAGATACGATAGTGGCATTGAAGAGGCTTTTCAATGGGCACATGGATAGACAGGGAATGGAGAGATATGGATCATATGCAGGTAGATAAGAGTTTACCTTGGCATCATGTCCGGCATAGACATTGCGGGTCTAAGGGCCTGTTCCTGTCCTCTGCTGTACTGTTCTATCTTCTATGTTCCACGTTCTATTTCAAAACCAACTTTATTTCAGGGAGAGATTTGTGTAATTGGGTTGCACACACATTACTGTGCAGATCCTAAAGTAGGACCAGAGAATGCAAGTGAAACTGAAGGAGATTGTAAAATAACAAAAACAAAATCAGATGAATTTATTGTTGAAATATTAAATCAGTTGAGAATTTCCAGTACGCAAGCAAAAAGTTCATAGTTATGGTTAAAGAGACGGTTGGATGAAGAGGTGCCTCTCCTCCATGTCATGTATAGGGATGATAGTACAGGGAACTACAGCCCTTTCCTTCCCACTGACTTGAATGCTTGGAATATATCTGGTTAAAGTCATTGCTATCTTTTGGCCTGGTTGATTGTAAGCGTAGACAGCGTAGACATTGTGCACCAGTGAAGGAAAACTACTTTGAGCAGGTTTATGGCTTTTTACAAAAAAAAATGCCTGAGAATAAAGTTTCAATTTTTACTTGGTGACATGACGGTCCCGTTCCTTCTATCGTCAAGAGTTTGGTGGAGCAGTCGGCAAGCTGTTAAAGCTGTATTTGATTAGCACGGGAGAAAAACATAATTATGGAACCTGGATGCCATTACACTCATAAGAAATTAAAATACGTCTCAAGTGGACTTCTAGTGCATCTGATGATTGCAGGCAGATAACATTACTGGTGGGGTTATTGAAAGGTTATGCCAATGTTCGAGGTGAAATGCACCTGTTGTAATAGATTAAAATTATGGGTAAATGAAAAAAAAAGGTTGCCATATAAAAGGAGTGCTAAAATGACTATTTAGTGTAAGTGTGAGCTTAATTAGGAAAAGGTGGGTTTTGCAAGTCTCTGAAAGCTCATGCGATTCTTTTTAGGGAGTAAATAACTGTGCAACTCTTAGCATAAGGATGGCTTCTGGCAATTAACAAGCCTAAAGTAATTTTTGAAAATGTCAGGGTCTCATTTAGCAAAAGGATAAATAATATATGAGGCATAATTACTGTCCTGAGCTGCTGTATGGTTTACTAGTGTCATTAGTAAACTAACGGTATAATATCTTCATGTCACAGTTTAATTATATGTTGTAATTAGTTTCAGCAATGGATTCCAGCTAGTCAGATCCCCTGAGCTAAACAAAAGGTAATGGAACTTTCTCTAGGCTGCATTAATCAATTATGAAAGTGTCTTGGGTTATTTGATGCTTGTTTACATTCATTTTATGCAATAAAACTGCTGAATCTTATCATTAGCGCTTAGGTGCAAGGTTCTGCTGTAAAATTCATCCACGTAGTGCTACTTCTCTGTTGCTATAGAAACGTGATGTTCAGTTCACATGGAAACATATCTCAGGTCCACTATTAAAATGATGGCTGTGAACTAGGATGCTCTGTGAATGTCACATAGCAAAGCAGTGGAAGACATGGGCCTGCGCTGACATAACCTTAGGTTTTTTTTCAAGAAGGATTTAGACTACACTAATTTTGACAATTTAAGAAAACAAGCAAAAATGTTTTTAGAAGATTTCAAAATCAAATAAAACATGGATTTCAATTTGCCCGTGAAGATCAAATAGTCAATGGTTGATTCACTGTTCAAAAATGACTGTTGTGATAGATAGACACTGCACCTACTAATTTTAATGTCCTATATCGTCCTCTCTATTGTCTTCCCAGAACTAGCGCAGGGGGATTTGAGCATCCTTGCTGAATACCTATAGATATAGGAAATTGCACATTAAGTGATGAAATCTGCATTTACTTCACGAGCCAGAGAGACTATGGTCATTCATGAGTGAAATAAATTCAGGGTTCCACGGCATAACATGCAGTGTCCTATATCTTCCAGGTGTTTGAACAAAAGAACATGCATCAGCTTAATTTTAAAATAAAATGTCTATCGAAGTGACAGGAGAGGTTAAATTGTTTGAATGCACCCCGGTGAACAAATACAGCATGCAACAAAAATCTTTTGGTACAAAAACACTAGCATGTTTCACGGTCGACCTGCAACTACTCCAGCCTTCAACACTTAATCCTTCATAATGTTTGCGCAGGCCTCCTCTCTCACTGCCTACTTCTGTCAATTTTTACCATATGTCTCGCAGTCACATCAGGCTGCAAGGATCTAAATGTTAATTCTTCTGTTAGGAGCGCATCCATAAAGTCAACTTTAAATGCGGGAATAACATTTTGTTCAATGTGTTTTGCTGCTAATGGCTTGTTGCGGTCACTACAGGATGGCCGCTCCTCTCGGGAAAATGAACATATTAATAATTTTATTAATCTGAAAGGTGTTTTTCAAAAGTAAACATCAAGCGTGATTGATAGAAATGTTTAATTTCATTTTGGAGAATGGCCTTGAAAATATATATTTTTTTAAATGTCCCAAAACGTTTTGCTTGTGCAAGAGATTATTCAAGGCAGAAAGCAGAAATTGAATTTCTCAGGGCATTCTATACCTCAGTATTAGACTCTAATCTTAAACTGTGCAATGCCCGGGTTTGAACCACGTGATATCCTTGCAATTAGGATACAGCCACTATGCTGCCTCAGCGACAGCAAGGCTGCTCCCTTCAATCAATTCCTGTTTGTCGTAAGCTCCTCATGCATATTATCCTATATATACCTGTCTGCATTAGGAACGAAAGGGTTCCCAACCGGTTACCCTCCATGTTTTGCATACTAATGAGACAGCTACAAAAAGAATCCTATAATGGCCATTGTTCAGTGTATGTTTTTGGAGGAAGGGACCTATTATTAAAGAGCAGTAATAACTGATGCAGACGTAAAATAAGATTTTTTTTTAAAACCCACAATGTTACCAGTGGAAGGTTCTATTCGAACATCTCCCTGCGGTGTACGGAGATATTCTTACCACTGTAGAGAATTAGCGCATTACTCCATCATAACTAACATACCTTTTCGAAGGTGGCCAATTGAAATATAGCACGCATGGAAAATGTTATGTTAAAACATTGCTTTGTTACCCATGGCCCAGTATTTGAAAATGCGACTTCAACAAAGAAACGTAAAAACACATTATGAAATTCGATGAGATACTGTCCTCATACATAATAAACACCTTGCAAAACACTCCCCACCCCCCGTACCCCGTTCTATAAGGATTTAGGAATACTGAATCTTCACTGGTAATTGGCTGGGTATAGAAAACAAAAAATAAACACTGTATTCTTGGCATTATTAACTGCCTTTAAAAGATTTCTCTGGAATCTTTTAATGAAGGTGCACCTGAATAATTTCACAAGACCTTCACATATATATCGATCCACATCTTGTGGGGAAATGCTTAGAGCCCCATGCTGAATTGCCCGCAATTATCTCCATAATAGTCAGGTTCAGGACTCGCATAAACACAGAGCCCTGGACTTGCTGTTTGCATTTTGCTAGCCTTTTTCCAACTGGATTCCGACACCAAACTCGTTGTGGTGTTGTGTTTACGAAGAACATTTCCACTCATTGGAAACTAATGATGAGAACTGGAGAGGGTTTAGTTTAGTTTAGCTTCGAGATGCAGCGGGAAAACAGGCCCTTCGGCCCATCGAACCTGCGCCGACCAGTGATCCTTGCATATTAACACTATCTTACACACACTAGGGACAATTTTTTTATATTTACCAAGCTAATTGGCATACAAATCTGTATGTCTTTGGGATGTGGTGGGAAACCGAAGATCTCAGAGAAATCCCACGCGGGTCACGGGGAGAATGTATAAACTACGTACAGACAGCACCCGTTGTCGGGATCGAACCCGGGTTTCTTGTGCTGACAGCGTTGTAAGGTAGCAACTCTACTGCTGCGCCATCATGCTGCCCAGAGGCGGGTTGTTTTAAATTATTTCCATTTCCTGAGATAATTGAAATTATTGCTTTTAAGTGTCCCTAAGTGTATTTAATGTTTCTATTTTTAAATATTTTTAATAATTTGTAATAGGTTTTGTTTGATTGCTATGAGCAGCACAGTTGTGGTAGTGCAGCTGCCTCTATGGTCCAGTGACCCTGGTTCATGTCCGAGACCCAGCATTGTCTGTGTGGTGTTTGCATGTTCTTCCTGCGGCCACATAAGCTTCCCCAAGGTGCTCTGTTTCCTCCCTTATCCCAAAGAACTGCTGAGTAAGTGAATCACTTTGTGCGAGATACCCCTAGTGTAGGTGGGCAGTGGGAGATTTGGGGTGATGTTAATTATTATAATAGGCACTGGAAATAGGTGAAGGAAATGGAACTGGGGAGATTTGCTTGAGAGACAACAGAGGCTCTCTTAGGGCGGCATGGTGACGCAGCAGTAGAGTTGCTGCCTTACAGCGCCAGAGACCAGGGTTCGATCCTGACTACGTGTGCTGGACTGTCAGGGCCGGATTTACATATAAGCTTCACAAGCTTAAGCTTAGAGCCTCGAGATCTAGGGGGGGGGGGGGGGGGGGGGGGGGGGGGGGGGGGGGGGGGGCAGGACCGGCTATAGGCTTCATAGGCTGATTGGGATGGGGCTTACATAGGGGATTGTGAGGGGCCTCACAAGTGGAATAGCCTAGGGCCTCTCTTCATCTAAATCCGGCCCTGTGGACTGTACAGAGTTTGTACGTTCTCCCCGAGGCCCGCGCAGTTTTTTTCCGAGATCTTCGCTTTCCTGCCACATTCCGAATATGTACGGGTTTGTAGGTTAATTGGCTTGGTGTAAATGTAAATTGTCCCCAGTGTGTGTAGGATAGAGTTAATGTGCAGGGATCTCTGGTCAGTGCGGACTCGATGGGCTGAAGGGCCTGTTTCCGCGCTCTATCTCTAAACTAAACCAGACTAAATAGGCTTGATGGGAAGATTGGACTTTATTTATGTCAGAAAATATATAAAATGTTTTATTTTTAATAGATATTCAGAAACATTATTTGTTTTTGACTGGCTTGACAACCAACTAAGCTGAGGGATGTGGTTGAAGTTTATTTCATCCGTTGTTGAGCAGGGCTCGTTCGCTGTCATTCATCCCTCCCCCCTGGTTGGAATTGACATGAGCAAGACTAGCTGTTATCAGGCAACTGAATCATCCTACCACAACTTGAGAGCAGTCCTGAACTACTATCTACGTCATTGGTGACCCTCAGACTATCTTTGATCGAACTTCACTGGCTTTATCTTGCCCTAAACATTATTCCTTTATCATGTATGTATCTGTACACTGTAAATGGTTCGATTGTAATCATGTATTGTCTCTCCACTGACTGGTAAACACGCATAGAAACTTTTCAATATACCTCGGTACACGTGACAATAAACTGGACTGAACTGAACCAAACCACGCAGAATGATGCCATTGAGGGTCGGGCTGGTATTTTGTAGAAATCAGACGTGTGCAAATCAGCAAATGGTAATTTTGGACATTACTTTGACCAGCAGCGAGTGTAAGCATATTGTCACTGGCTGGAGGATCTGAGCCACTGTTCTTATTGGGAGACAATTCAGCAGATGTTTCAGGCACTGACAAATCCCTCATGGCCAATCTTAGAACATTGAACAGCATAGCCCAGGAACAGGCCCTTCGGCCCGCAATGCCTATGCCAAACATGATGCCGAGACCAACTTTTATCTGTGTACAAATGAACCAAATGTCTCCATTCCCTGCATATCCATGTGCCTATCTAAAGGTCTCTTAAATGCTGCTGTCGTATCTTACTCCAGCACCACCACCACCCCTGCCAGCATGTTCCAACCACTCACCACCCTCTGTGAAAGAAACATGCCCTGTGTATCTCCTTTAAACCTTGCTTATCCCATCTTAAAGCTATGCCCTCTAGTAGTTATTTCCACCTTGGGAATAAGGTTCTGACTGTCTACCCGATCTTCATGCAAGAGTTTACATTGCCAATTCATTCGAGCTGCTTAACTCTGAGTGATCACAGGAGAGGTAAGTCCCAGTCTCCCTCAATGTCTCACATATCTCCCTTCAAGAGGATTTAATGCATAACTATCATTTTCAAGAACCAGTTTTGATTCTTAGTTCAGTGTTTTTGAAGTTAACGTGCACACCACAATAGCTGTCTCAGATGATAAATATCGGATATCTCTGCACAAAGCAGGAGTTAAATCTGTAAACTCAAACACAAGGATGGAAGAGTCCTCCTCTGTGGAATACAACCTTCTATTGAGCGAGCTCTAAGGGGAACATTCAATGTGTGTCTTGCCTTAACCACTCCTTTTGTGAATAATCCCAGTCTCAATAGAGTATTCTTTGAAGAGTTCTCCAAAATATTTGCCTTTATGGTTTATGTTCCCTAAAACCTTCTGCCTCTCTTCCCTCCTTTGAGACATTCCATAAATCTACTTCTTAGATCAACCCAGTGAAGTCACCTGTCCCCGTATTTACTAATGTGACTTGGTTCAAATTTTGCCTGATAATGCTTGTGCAACATCCTTTAGTATGCGTTATTGCATTAATGGTGCTATATAAATGCAAATTTTGGTTGTTACTTGAATATCCTCATGGAGCCCGTGGGATCATATCTGAAGTTTAATCCCTGTTCTTATTAAATTGCATATATCTTCGATAGGCAAAGCTAACCCACCTTGGCTGTGAGATGCGAGTTTCATTTGCAGACCGAATTTTATAGTATTACAAATGATCCTTTCTAAATTTTGATGAGCAGTTAATTCAAAGCAGGACAAACTAAGAAATAACAGACATGAGCTATGTAGAGTAAGTAGAAATATGTTTATAGATCAATTAGAGGGGTTCAGAGTCTGTTCCTGACCCTAGGGCTGGAGTTAAAATGCCACTGATCTATGATGCTTCAGTATCCACCAACAAAGGCTGTTAAAAAAAAAAACCATAAAACAAGTTGTTTATGTTCAAATGTGTTTATTTTTAGACAAATTGTGTCCTACTCTGCTCTACAAACTCCAGAAATATCCAATCAATTTGCTCCATGAGTTCTACTCTGGGCCCTCTCTTTGAGCACGGGGAGTTATAAGGTTTTATTGAATTGGCCGCGTGACATGTACTGAATATTAATTTCTGGTTTAAACCCACAAGATTTGTATCATTTGTTTCCCCACTAAAATTATGCAAACGTCCTCCTTTCACAGCACCCAAACCATGTTGAGGGAGAGACGCAGAGCTCTCTGAAAAATGCCAAGAGGATCTGAAGTCCCCAGTGTTTATTTTGCTACAGTTGTTGGAACTCTGCTGGAAATTCAAAACAAATGCAAATATCGAGCACGAGTATATGCAGGGTATTAAAGAATTTAACATCGCATAGCCTCCAGGGTTAAGTGACATAAACACTGAGAAAGTGACGTATTTTGACAAACAATAAGAGGATTAGTGTTAGCAAAGGTGGGAATGTGGCCCATTAATCTGCCCCTTTAATGTGCATTGTGTGTATTTGCTGCAAAACTACACACTTAAATCAAGATGATCCTTTTGTGATGCACTTAACAGAGCCGACTTCCACAGCAATGAACAGGGGATATTTTGGCTTTTAAAAGTCGATACACTTAAATAGGCTACAGATGGAACAGGCAGACATATCGGACTACATGAAAATATGGAACTAGCAGCGTTCGGAGAAAGGCAATCGGTGCGAAGGGATAGGAGGGACAAATATTGCACATTAGCGATGAATTAATGAAGAATGGCCATTCATTGACAGGGAACCTGCAGCAGAAAATAAAGAATAGCAGGTGAAACAAGCCACCTAGCCGCGGCAGCTGTATCTGCAATATATACAGTTGTATCTTTGGTCAGACATTTAGGTCATAATGAGTATTGATCAGCCTATTATAGTGTATTACCCACTAACTGGATTCTACCCATGTTTAAAGACAAGTTCAGTGCCTTTGTAACTGACAGACGCTAAATTCAGATGTACAGGAGAAAATCGAACTCCCACACATACTGGCTGGAGCTGTCTGACTTTTGTTTCTCACCCTTAAATGTCATAATATTTCAAAGCATTTAAGGAAACAAGCCCAAATTACAGGCATGATAAATACATGCTAGGCATTACAGAAATAGTATTGTCTACTTAAATAATTTAGTTTGCTCCTAATTAAAGGGATTATGGTTGTAACCATCAAAGGAAGTCATAAGACTCATGTTAAAGTGGATTCTGAAGGTTCAAGCAGAATTGCTCATGAAATTATTTTTTTCTCTCTGCCTCTCCCTCACTCAGCTTGTATTTTTCAATGCTTCTTGCCATGCAGACTTCATTTTTTCAGAGTTTGTCTAAATGATGGAGTTGTTTCTTGGCATTTGTGTGCTTAGGCGCTTAATTAAAGCAATCCATATTGAATTCTTGTCCAGTCCTCTTGACCAGGCAGACTCAGGGTCATTGGAATGCCAGATGTTTTAGTGGTGTACAGCCTTGTGCATACTAATCGTGGGTGCAGGAGTGATTCATCAGCCCTACTGCTGTTCCAGCACATACAACCACTTATGACATGTAATTGGTAGCACCATAAGCAGTGAGGATGCATTAAAACCCACAGACAGTCACAGATAAAAATTAATGACTCTTTGGCTTCGTGTAATCCTACCAGATTGGGCTGTAAAGCCACATTAAATAGGTACAATAGGTAAAGTTGCCCTGTTTACATTTTTTTCAACAATTCGAGATTGAGAGAAATTCTCATCGGAAAATAGCGATGTGTCAAAAAGCAGGTATAAATGAAATCCCCCAGTTAAAATTGAATGAATTGAAAACCAGACATATGTCACTGATGTGTTATTCTGACTCCATGGACATTCCTTGGGTGTTAGATACTGCAAGCTTAGGGGTGTTTTTAAAATATAGAAAATACTTAATAATTCTGTGTGGACAAAAGAACTGCTGGGCCACATTTTTAAAATCAGATGTTGATTGGTTGAAGAATACTTAACATTTTGAGATAGGTAAACTTTGCACCTGCAAAGCATCATTCAAAGTGTAGCATCAACTGGTGTTGAAATTGGAATTATAATGTTGTAATTATAACAGTTAATGAGATCAATAAAAGAGAAGTTATTAAAAAAGGATGCGTGTGAGCAGAAACATACAAAAGCAAACAAACTACAAGAGGCAGCTACGCAAATAAATAGAATGAATGCCAGGCTTCCAGTATATAGAAAACATGTATATAGGAATCCGCTGGATAAACAATTAAAGCCACGGCCTTCCTTTTGTTTATGTTGCTGGGATCTACGGTATAGGTTCAGATGATCTGAAGATTCTGGGGCTCCGATGTAGATAATGGAAGAAAAAGAAAAAATAATACAGATGCTGTAGATTTGAAATCAAAACAAATGATGCTGAAAAACATATCCGTTTCCAAATAGAGCAGACATAATGTCACAAATATACATTCTGCGTTATTATATATTTTGAATTTATTCCATACAGAGCGGCAGTCAGGCGGGCCAGGATGTGGTTGGTGTGGGGCAGAGTGGTCACCAACTCCTACCCCTAGAACTATTTACGATTCTAAGGGGTGAAGTAATAGCAGGAATGGAAGCAGTGGTATCCTAATGGGCCTGTCCCATTTAGGCGACTTTTTAGGCGACCTCAGGAGACTATGTTCTCAAAACTAGTCGTGGCTTCATTCTGGTTGCCACTGATGTCCACCATTGTTGGAAAATTAGTGGCGACCAGAATGAAGCTGCCATGGAGAGTAGCGAGAATTCCTATGCCGTAGGTGCAGTGGCAGTGGGTCCGCCAGGAGGTCGTAGGTTCTCGTAGGTTGTCGCCGGTGCTGACTGGTGAATTTAATTGGCTCATTGGGAAAAAAAACGTAAACAGTAGTTTTCAGAACGAACGATAACCGACTGGTAATGTTAATGTCCGCCGAGTTTCACAGCCGTGTATCTCCGGCTTCTTAAAAGTTGTCTCCACTCCTTCTCCCCACCCCGTCTCCCCCTTCTCCCCATTTCTACCCCCCTTCTCCTCCCTCTCCCCCCCTCCCCTTCTTTTAAAGGAAGTGACCCTTCCCATACACTGTGCTTTCACCGTCTTAATTACAGCGCCGACCTTCCTGTTCATCGTGGTGTATGTCTGTATCACATTGACTTTGCACCATGTGAATTTCACACAGACAGACCTTCCCCTGCTTGCCCTGTCCCCCGCCTGCATAACTGGCTGGTGACGGAAGCAATGTGTGTGTGTGTGTGTGTGTGTGTGTGTTCCACTCTGACAATCGCCATTCCAGTCGCCGTTCCAGTCGCCGGGTTTTCAGCGACCTGCTGTGACTTGACCATCGCCAGCAGCCGCCTGAAAAATCGCCTACGTGTGACAGGCTCATAAGGGGTAGGATTTATGTGCATTTGGAAATGCAAGGGCTAATCAGAGATAGTCAGAATGGTTTTGTGTGGTGGAATACCACCTCACTAATTTGATGGCGTTTTTAGAGGGGGTACCTCATTGAAACGTACAGAATAGCGAATGGTTTGGATAGAGTGGATGTGGAGAGGACATTTCCACTTTGGGAGAGTCTAGAACTAGAGGTCAGAGCCTCAGTATTAAAGGATGTTCGTTATGGAAGATGAGGAGTAATTTCTTTAGTCAAGGGGATGAATCTGTTGAATTCTTTGCCACAGAAGGCCGTGGAGGATATTTTTAATTCAGAGATAGATAGATTCTTGATTAGTATAGGTGTCAGAGGTCCGAGGGCAGGTGAATGGGATTAGGAGGGAGAGAGAGATCAGCCATGATTTAATGGCGGAGTATACGTGATGGGCCGAATGGCATAATCCTACTATTGCAGTCTTCAGGGAGGAAGCGGCCGCTTCAGTTCAGGCCGCTGAAGAATGTTCACCCGACGCCGATGATCCAGCTTCGCGGCAGAGGGCCTGAGAACATCGAGTTGGCTGAGGAGGCCACATATAGACCCGGACCTCGGGTGGACTATGAGGGAGAGAACTGGATGTTTTTAGTGCCTTCCCTCACAGTGAATTCTGCTGTGGGGGGACGTTTCATGTTGATTTCTATAGTGTACTGTTCTGTGTCTTTTTTCTTTTTTCTCTTTTTTGTTTTGTATGGATTTATTGACATTTGATCTGTTCAATTAATTTAATCAATCTCTGTAAAGCACTTTGGTTCAAATACTGGTTTTGTTGAAAAGTGCTATATAAATAAAGATTATTATTATTATTATTATTACTATTCCTTATGACCTTACGGTACATACGCAGATCGATGAAAGCAGGATGGTGGACATCATCTGTATGGACTTGAGTAAGGAATTTGACAAAGTTCCTCATGATAGGTTAACCCAACAGGTTGAGGCAAAAGGGCAACTCAGGCGAGCTGGCTAATTGGATCCAAAATTGAGTTTGTTGATCAAAGGCAGAGCCTGGTTGTCAAAGGAAGCATTTCTGATTGAATGGTTGTGATCAGTAGCGTCTCCCTGCGATACACCACTGATCACGGGGATTGGTGTTTGAATCCTTGTTACTGGTGATGTATATATCGATGACTTGATTGCGGATACAAGAGGTAGGATTAATACATTTGAGGATTACACAAAAGTTGTAGAAATGTGGTGTTGAGAATAACAAAGGAGGTTATCCAAGGATACCAAATGGAAAGTTGGATGAAATATTGACAGGTGGAATATTATCCTGACAAATGTGTGGTGAAACTTTTGTCAGGATAATATTCTGACAAATATATCAAATAACGACAGGAGATATAGAGTAAATGGTAAGGAGCTAATGAATGTTGTTGAACGAGGGACCATGCGGTTCATGTCCATTCTTCCTGAAAGTGGCAACACAGGTAGATAGAATGGTAAAGGAAAGATGCTTGCCTTTGTAGTTTAGGGAATAGAATATCAAGGTTGGGACATTATGTTTTAACTTTATATAACACTGGTTAGATTGTACTTGGAGTATGGTGTTCAGTTCTGGTTGCGACACTATCGGATTATCCAGGAGAGAGATTCACCGGGATATTGTTTGGATCATAGGGGTTTAGTTATCGGAAGAGCTTGGATTGGCTGATTTTGTTTTCCCTGGAGTGAAAGTGACGATGGGAGGCAGATAAGATGACAGGAAGTCAGAATCTTTTCCCCATGGTAGTTGTGTAAAAAAACAAGAGGACTTAGGTTCAAGATTAGAAGTAGGAGTTTTAAAAGAAATTTGAGCAGAAATATTTTTTCACTTGGTAGTTCATAAGCTGTAGGAACAGAATTAGGCCATTTGGCCCATCAAGCCTATTCTGCCATTCAGTCATGGCTGAACTATCTTTCCCTCTCCTGGTTTCTCCCCATTACCCCTGACACTCATACTAATCACGAATCTGTCTATTTACGCATTTAAAAATCCATTGTCTTGGCCTCCGCAGCCTTCTGTGGTAATGAATAGTTATCGTGAATACCTTAAACTCACTGGCTGAGGAGATGGTGGAATCAGATACGATCATGATGTTTAAGACACATTTAGACAGGGATTTGAATAAACAAAGCACAGAACAATACTGACCTAGCGCAGGCGAAAGGGATTAGGTCTACATGGGCGTGGTGGACAGATGGACCTGCATCTGTGCAGTCTAGCTCTATGATGCTATGAAAGTTGTACAACAGTGTTGTGGAGTTGACTCTAGCGAAGATCAGCCATGATCATATTGAATGGCAGAGCAAGATTGAGGGGCCCAGTGGGATGGTCCAGTGCCGGGGGGCCATTCATAAGTGGTAAATCTTACACTTCCAATACCATCGTTGAGGTCTAGGTGCTAATTATGGTTTTACTGTGTAAATAAAAATAAATTCTTTGATATTCATAACATTATTATTGTTGATAAAAGCTTCATAGTCATCCACATTGATATTATTTTGTGTGACCTTCAGTGGCAAGCTTTTTGGTTTTAATCAAGCTTTACAAATAACGCTACACAACTCAGCTCTGAAATAAAATACAGAAGCAAGGGTGCCTATTAAAAGCAGTTGCAGCATCGTTTTAATCCATTCCTCTAGGTCAACTGGTGCAGTTGTTCCAAGTACGATAATTGCGAATGAGAGTTACCTCCAATGGAAAATAATTGGAAGTGAAGCCCAATCAGTTTGGTTCTGCTGGCCCGGTAATGATGTCACAGGCATAACAAAGACACTGTTCGCACAGATCAATTGCACCCATTCCCAGAGACAGAGCCGCATTTAATTGAGAAAAAGACACAAAGTGCTGGAGTGACTCAGCAGGCCAGGCGACATCTTGGAGAACATGGATAGATGACTTTAGACTATCTACTCCACTTTAGGCTTTAGAGATTCAGCGTGGAAACAGGCCCCACGGCCCACCGAGTCCATGCCGACCAGCGATCACCCCAGACACAAGCATCATCCAACATAATAGGGGCAATTAAAAATTTACAGAAAGCAATTAATTCAGATTCAGATTCAGATTCAGATTCAATTTTAATTGTCATTGTCAGTGTACAGTACAGAGACAACGAAATGCATTTAGCATCTCCCTGGAAGAGCGACATAGCAAACGATTTGAATAAATAATACTAAGTGTCTGGGGGGTGGGGGTGGTGATTGGCAGTCACCGAGGTACGTTGTTGAGTAGAGTGACAGCCGCCGGAATCTGAATCTGAATACTTATACATCTTTGGAGTGTGGGACGAAACCGGAACACTTGGAGAAAACACACAGGGTCACAGGGAGAACGTACAAACCATACATACAGACAGAACCCGGAGTCAGGATTGAACCTGGGTCTCTGGCACTGTAAGGTAGCAACTCTACCACTGTGCAACTGTACCACCCCCATTCTGAAATTGTTACATTAAATTCATAATGGCAGATTTTAGGGAGGGGAAGGCATAGGTTTGGTGACCAACTAAATGTCAAACTAATGTGGCACCTTTAGCCATTTGGTGCTTCAAATGGCTAAATAGCTTTAATAAATGTACTTTATCAATGTGTTTATTCATAGTACACTTTTCAGGAATCAAGTAAAACAGGTTCTTCCCACTTTATATGGGTGGCAGGACCGACAGCTGCTTAGGCCATAAACTTTGTAATCCTCTCCATAAATCTTTCCATCCTTCTATCCCTGGGCTGGATTCCCTTAAGACACACTTTAAAAATACCTATGTTTTAAAAAAACTTTCCTCAACTATCATGATATCTCTACTGAGAGCTTTGTGTTAGACTCTAGTAATGACATTATTAGGAGCTTTTAATATTTCAGCTCCCTTACAAATATGATATAGATTATTTTGTCAGTCTCCCTACCTGCTTCCACTACCTGCAACCTCCATAAACCACCTGCAACCTTCTGGAACTGCACAGAAACCTTGGGTGGGGCGCACAGTTGCCAGAGGTTTCCGTTCAGGTTTCCTAAGTGGGACAGGGGCATTAAGGATTAAAGGGACTGTCCCACTTGGCTATTTTTTCGGCAACTGGCGGTATCATTGACAGACCCATCAGGTCCTCGAAAAATTTGCGGTGTGTCGTGGCATGACGCGGCAGTGACACGGCGTGATGACATATGATGCGCGGTGTTTTTTCAAGCGTCGCAACATTTTTTTGTCGCCGCTGGATTTTGAAATGTTCAAAATCTTTTGGCGACACTGATATGATGTCGGCAGTCGCTGAAAAAATTGGCAAGTGGGACAGACCCTTGAAGAGTTGTGAATTGTGAAGCTTGAGGAAAGACTGTAGGGCGGCACGATGGTATAATGAAAGAGCTACTCCCTTACAGTGCCAAAGACCCAGGTTTGATCCTGACCATGGATGTTTGTATCTACAGAGCTTGTACGTTCTCCCTGTGACGGGTGTAGGGTTTTTCTGAGATCTTCGGTTTCCTCCCACACTCCAAAGATGTACAGATTTGTAGGTTAATTAGTTTAGCATGAATGTAAAATTCTCTCTAGTGTGTGTAGGGTAGTGTTAATGTGCTGGGATCATTAGTCATTGTGGACTCGGTGGGCTGAAGGATTTGTTTCCGTGCCGTATCTCTAAAAGTAAAATTAAAAACTAAAGTGTAGGTGGAAGGGAAGGGGAATGGGAGAAATAGGCACAATTCTAGGCAGGGCATTGGGGGGGGGGGGGGGGGGGGGGGGGGGGGGGGGGGGGGGGGGGGGGGGAGGGGGGTGAAGAAGGGGTGAGGGGGGAGGGTGAGGTGTCGGGGAAGGAGGGGGTGGTTTATTTAATTTAACGTGCAATTTTATTTGCTTATCATTATGCCAGTTTGTCACAATCCACGTATCCAAAACGCCAAACAAACTCATTTTCATTTCTATGCATTTATCCCATCTCATTGCAAGTCATTTCACAATTAAGGGCCTGACCCACTTGGGCATCATTTGCGCATCATTTACGCGACAGGCCGGCAGAAAACTGAAGTGTAAAAATCGTCTAGCAGTATGACAGCCGCGCGCTTTGATCTTGAGGACCCTGCTTCTTTTGGGAGCCATTGCGATGTTGTTCGTACTGTACTGTTATTTTAGTCCGATCTCCGTGGCAAGGATTCTCCCAGTGAAAACATTTCAAAACTCGGCCGGGCTTTATACCCGGGTGATCACGTGGTGCGGTGCTCAAATGACACGCAAATGGCGCCCCGACAGCGTACGCGGAGATGCATGGTTATGGATGTTGTTGCACGGTGACGCATAATAAATTAGCATAGGCAATGTTCGTGCGTCACCATGCGTAACCTTGCGTCACTACGCGCTACACGTACGCCGTCAGTAAGTCAGCGTACGCCATCAGTAAGTCAGCGTGCAAAAGGGATACATCACGCAGGTGGTGCGCAAAGATTTTGAACATTCCAAAATCCTGGGGCGATAGGGAAGCACCGTGTGTTACCGCGCGTCACTGCATAAGCCACCACGTGCGCGATGCGCCAAACAATTTTTAGGATGTTGCGTAAATGACGCACAAATGACGCCCAAGTGGGACAGGCCCTTTACTCAACACTCGATGAGCTGATTGACCAACAAGTGAACAACAAATCACATTGTATCCCAGGTTCTTAAAGCATAGTTTAAAAATTAAAACAATGCTTAATATTTTTTTTAAGGGACCACAGATCTCAACATTTCGAACACTCTAATGCTAAACTCCATGCAATAATTATACTAAGACTTGGGTTTGGTTTTTAGAAATTCTGGGTATAAGTTAGTGAAATTATACCAAGAAGAACCCAAGAAAAAATAAATCAGTCATGAGTGCAAGGGTCTCAACCCAAAATGTCATTCCCTCTCTCCCGAGATGCTGCCTGTCCTGCTGAGTTACTCCAGCATTTTGTGTCTATCTTTGTTTTAAACCAGCATCTGCAGTTCCTCCCACAAGAAATAAGGAGCAGCAGTGGCCCACTGGGGCCCTCAATTCTGCTCCTCCGTTCAATATGATCATGGCTGGCCTCTACTCCTCAACACTGTTGCACACTATTTATTACATGAGTAAAATCAACCCTTAATGTGTCCCACTATTCTACTATTACAACATTTGCTCTATTAATCTTCAGAAGTTCAGGAAGTTCATTTCCAGAAAGTGTACATAACAGTGAAAAATAACCTACAAAAGCAGATCAAGGACCAATTTTTGTTTCAAGTTGTGAAATCAATGTAGAGAAATATACAATTGAAAAGGCTGCTCAGGTAGCTGAATGCAAGTCTGTGTCTTCAGAGTTCTTTCTGAGCTCCAGTGCAATTCATAGCCCATAACAAAATCTGGGTGATTGCGAGGGTATTTAGCATTTGATGGTTACCATGAATGTCAAATGTAAGAACTGAAGTGTAACATGAATTACAATTTTATATTGTAACTATTGTAATGTATTTGTAAGCTGACTAATTGCGGAGTTGAATAATAACAACAACAGTAGTAGCAATGTTAAGTCAAGGGAATACATTATCTCTGATATTCAATTAATGTTTTAACTGTCGCTTAATGAGTAACTACATTTGTGGGGATTTGCACTTTCTGCATTAAAATCATTTATTCAAATGAAAGAGATTCAATTGTTAGCAAAACAATTATTTTCCAAACACAGATAAAATACCATGCAATAAATATACCTGCATTGTGGAAGGAACTGGCATTAACTGTCAAATTTCATTGGGAAATAAAGTCTAATACAAGTATTAGAAATCCAGAAGCCAACTAGTCCTTGTTACTTGATAGAAGTGTATACAATTATGAGAGACATTGAAAAGGGTAGACACAGAACCATTTTCCCAGAGTGGGAATGTCAAAGATGTGAAGGCATAGCCTTGAGGGGAGAGGGGCAATGTGTAATGGTGATATACAGGCATGTTGTTTACACACAGTGGGTGCCTGGAATGTGCTGCCATGTGTGGTGAAGAAGGCAGATACAACAGTGTCATTTAACATAGAAACATAGAAATTAGGTGCAGGAGTAGGCCATTCGGCCCTTCGAGCCTGCACCGCCATTCAATATGATCATGGCTGATCATCCAACTCAGTATCCCGTACCTGCCTCCTCTCCATACCCCCTGATCCCCTTAGCCACAAGGGCCACATCTAACTCCCTCTTAAATATAGCCAATGAACTTGCCTCAACTACCCTCTGTGGCAGAGAGTTCCAGAGATTCACCACTCTCTGTGTGAAAAAAGATCTTCTCATCTCGGTTTTAAAGGATTTCCCCCTTATCCTTAAGCTGTGACCCCTTGTCCTGGACTTCCCTAACATCGGGAACAATCTTCCTGCATCTAGCCTGTCCAACCCCTTAAGAATTTTGTAAGTTTCTATAAGATCCCCTCTCAATCTCCTAAATTCTAGCGAGTATAAACCAAGTCTATCCAGTCTTTCTTCATAAGACAGTCCTGACATCCCAGGAATCAGTCTGGTGAACAATCTCTGCACTCCCTCTATGGCAATAATGTCCTTCCTCAGATTTGGAGACCAAAAAACTGTACGCAATACTCCAGGTGTGGTCTCACCAAGACCCTGTACAACTGCAGTAGAACCTCCCTGCTCCTATACTCAAATCCTTTTGCAATGAAAGCTAACATACCATTCGCTTTCTTTACTGCCTGCTGCACCTGCATGCCTACCTTCAATGACTGGTGTACCATGACACCCAGGTCTCGCTGCATCTCCCCCTTTCCCAATCGGCCACCATTTAGATAATAAATTTAAGAGGCTTTTGAATAGGCACATGGATATGCAAGGAATGGAGAGATATGGATCACATGTAGGCAGAGAAAATTATTTTAACTTGGCACTGTTTTAGTGTAGTTTCAAGATACAGCATGGTTACAGGCCCTTTGGTCCACTGGGGCCACTTCCACCAGCTTTTCATAATCACCCGTTCATACATTCTACATTATCCCACTTTCAAAATCCACTCCTGACTAGGGCCCATGTGCAGAGGCCAATTAACCTACAGACCCACATGTCTTTGAGATGTGGAAGGACACTGGAGCACCCAGAAAATGTGCAAACTCCACACAGACAGCACCCGATGTCAGGATCGAACCTGGGTCTCCAGTGCTGTGAGGCAGCAACTGTACTAGCTGCACCACTGTGCATCCCTATGTTTTAAGTTCTATATATTCTACTGAAGTGTATTCACACTCCTGTACTGCGCCACACCAGAAATAATTTACTTGATAAAAATGAAATGCTAAAATATGGCTCCCAACCACTACTCAGCTAAATTTAAAGGTTTTTTTTAATGCTCGAGCTGGCATTAATTCCATATCCAATTCCAGCACACACATAATTGCTCTGGCCCTGTGAAGGGCTGCATGGTGGCGCAACGGTAGAGTTACAACACAAGATACCCGGGTTCGATCCTGACTACGGGTGCTGTCTGCATGGAGTTTATATGCTCTCCCCGTGACCGGCATGGGTTATCTCTGAGATCTTCGGTTTACTCCCACACTCAAAAGACGTACAGGTTTGTGGGCTAATTGGCTTAGCATAGTTTTAAATTGTCGCTATTGTGGGTAGGATAATGTTAGTGTGCGGGGATCGCAGGTCGGCGCTGACTTAGTGGGCCGAAGGACCTGTTTCTGCACTGTATCTCTAAACTAAAACTAAACTAATGCACCCTAGAATGTAACGGGGCAGATTCTTCAGCATCAGCTGCTCCTGAGTATTATAGAATCACTTGGAGTTGGGGTCAAGGAAAGAGCGTTCACGTCGCGGCCCAGTTTCCACCAATCTTTCCACCACCACAAGAAGCACAAGAAGCGCAAGAAGCGCAAGACCGATTGTATGCAGATGCCGAGAAGTTTGTTCAGCTCTGGCTGAACAATTTCTAGTCTTGATATGGGCTCGATAAGAAGAAGACTTGGAGTTGAAGTGGTTCTGTGATATAAACTCCTCGGGTACTGGATCTCACACTAAACCTCAGTATAAATAGACTTACAAAAACATTGCCAATGTGAATAGCTCTGACATACTTGATTTATAAATTCTCTCTCATCTTTATTGAAACCTTTCGACAGCAGATATTTATATTGTGTTTACTTAAGGTAATCTCATCCTAGTTATTTTGATGCCTCTGAGTTTATTTCATTTTTTGATATGTTTGCTTTGCAGGAGCACATCTTTCTGATGCGGCTGCCAGCACCACAAACATGACAGATTCAATATCTTTGCAACACACAATTGGGATAAATTGGTCAATGTGTACGTGAAAGAATTCAACATCATCCAGAAATGTGGCTTGGTAGCATGGTGGGGTGGGAACCTCGTGATTCTTGTACCTAATTGATGTGCTAACTGCAGGAAACCAAGTGCAACTGAGCCCCAAAGTCCAAGATGAACTGAAGGTCAGGTGCTGACTTCCATTGCTGTTGTTGGATTCCATTAAACAAAGACAAAGAACATTACAGCAGAGGAACAGGTCCTTTGCCCCACAAATTATTTGTCCAGCATGATGCCAAGATAAACTAATCCCACCTGCTTGCACGGCGTACATAGATGGGGTAGACAGTCAGAACCTTTCTCAGGGTGGAAATGTCAAAGATGAGAGGGCATAATCTTAAGGGAGAGGGGCAATGTTTAAAGGAGATGTACGGGGCAAGTTTTTTACAAACAGTGCTGCCATGTGTGGCGATGAAGACAGATTCAACAGTGGCATTTAAGAGGCTTTTGAATAGGCACATGGATATGCAAGGAATGGAGGATCACATGTAGGTAGATAACATTAGTTTAACTTGGCATCATGTTCAGACCATTACCTGCATATCCATGTGTTAAGTAAAATCCTCTTAATTGGCACCATCATATCTGCATCCACAACATCCCTGGCAGCATGTCCCAGGTACCCATCACCTTCTGTGTAAAAAACCTGCCCACATATCACCATTATACCTTCCCCTCTCACCTTCAATATTTCACCCTGGGGAGAAAGGTTCTGATTGTCTTGCCTATCCACGCCTCCCATCGTGTGATATATTTTTCTCTCGTCTTCCCTTAACCTCCAACATTCCAGAGAAAACAATCCAAGTCTATCCAACCTCTCCCTGTAGCTGAAAACCTCTAATCCAGGCAGCATACTCTTCTGCGCTGTTTCCAAAGCCTCCACATACCTGCAATGGGGCAACGAGAACTGTACACAATACTCCAAATGTAGCCTAACTTCTTATAATTCTTCACTTTTATATTCAATAAGGCAAGCATACCATGTGCCTGCCATATACATTCTTTACCATAACAATATACCTTCTTTACTACATTGAGTGTAAGGCTGGAACACTAATCAGTTTCAGGGGTGTGTCAGATCCATTGTGCCTTGACCTATTAACTTTATGCCAGGCTTGGCTGATGTGAAAAATGACAACCCCATTCGTTTTACTTTCATTTAAAAGAAAAAAATACATACATTTGTAACAATTTTAAGGGACTTTAGCTAAACTGATTTAAACAACCTTTTTAAATTACCTAGTTGAACACTTCAATTCAGGACAGTAATATGATGTGACAAACACCATGACATGACAAGCTTGCTTCTGCATTACCAATGCAGTTTACTGATGACATGAGTATTTAAAGGAGAGGGCAATGGATCAGGAATTAGGGCTTGAGTCATACTATTGTGAAAGCAGCCAACACCATATATGGTGGATATATCCTCTGGTGGCAGATTGAATTGAACACAGATGGTTTCAATGTGAAGCCTCCTTGGAGATCCAGCCAAAACTGATAGTCAGCAACAGAGAGATCTTCTTCCCTCAGGATTTGACAAATCTCCAAGAGGCACCTGGGAAGGGGATGGTTATGGAGTGGTAAACTTAAAAATAAATCTTGGTTCATAAGGTCATATGTCATTGTAGCAGGATTGGGCCATTCAGCCCCTTAAGTCTACTCTGCCATTCAATCTATCCTTCCCTCTTAACCCCATTCTCCTGCCTTCTCCTCACAACCTTTAACACCCTTACAAACCTGTAAATCTCCAATTTAAAAAATCTCAATGACGGCCTCCACAGCTGTCCGTCGCAATAAATTCCACAGATTTACCACCCTTTGCCTAAAGAAATGTCTCCTCATCTTTTTAAATGTACGTCCTTTTATTCTGAGATGCCCTCTAGTCCTAGACTCTCCCACCGTAGTTCCCAGGCTTTTCCTTGCAGCTTCTGTTAAACATGTACAAAACATTAGCAAACCTCCAGTCTTCCTGCACCTCACCTGTATTTATGATGATTCATTTATCTCAGCCATGGTGATTTCCTCTCTAGCTTTCCACTGTGTCCTTGAATATAGCTGATCAGGACTGGGAGATTTGTCTACCTTCAAATGCCTTGGGACGTTCAGCACCTCCTCAACCATAATGTGAACTGTCCTGTCCATATAACCATATAAAAATTCAATCTCGGCCCTACAAGTCCGTCATTTAGCTGTCCCATGTTCCCCAGTTTTCACGCCTTTCTCCACATTAAAATCAGAAGAGAAATATTCATTGGGGACCTTGCCCATCTCCCGTAGCTCCACAAAGACATGACCACTTTAGTTTCAGAGTTATGTGGAGGAGGAGAGTTATGTTGTCGTCTATTCTCACTGATTGAGGTCTGTGGGTCACAAGTTAGGAAATCCATGGCAGAGGTGGGAGAGATGATTCCTTGGTTCCAGAGATTGGAAATTCGTTTTGATGAGATTATGGTGTTGAAGGAAAAGCTATAGTCGATAAATTGGAGTCTAGCATGGGAGTCCTTGGTGCCCAGGTGTTCCGGAGATGAGTTTAGGTCCTGGGATTTGGCATTAGCTGTGAATCTGTTGCGATGGTAAGCAAGCTGCAGTTGATCAAGGCTGACTAGAAGGGTCGAGCACCATCACCGGTCTCTCAAAGCACGTCACGATGGTTAAACAATTAAATACCCAGAATTATCTATAATTGTCCAAAAATAATAAAATAAACAGCGATGGGGGGGCAAAATAGAATCTGCCCAGTTACCAGTGGGAGTGGTAACCACTTTTCTCCACCGATCACGAGGTAAAGGTAACATAGAAAGCATTTTATCGGGATGCATCACAGCTTGGTTTGGGACTAGCTCCATCTAAGATTGCAAGAAATTGCAGTGAATTATGGGTGGAGTCCAGACCATCTTAAAAACCAACATCCCTTCTATTGACTCACTTATAGCTCACTCTGCCTAGGCAAGGTCAGCAGCATAATCAAGGACGAGTCGCACCCTGGCCACTCTCTCTTCTCCCCTCTCCCGTTCAGGCATAAGGTATAGAAGTGTGAAAACGCACTATGTTGGGCACTGGGAAGAAACCAACAGTTTCGATCAGCTGTTATCAGGCAACTGAATCATCCTACCACAAACGGAGAGCAGAGCCGAACTACTATCTACCTCTTTGGTGACCCTCGGACTATCCTTGATTGGACTTCGCTGATCTTGCACTAAACAGTATTCCCTTATCATGTATCTATACATTGTAAATGGCTCGATTGTAATCAAGTGTTGTCTTTCTGCTGACTGGATAGCATGCAACAAAAGCTTTTCACGATACCTCAATACACGTGACAATAAACTAAACTAAACCAAACTAGTCACAGAACAATGACATTGTTGCCATGGAAATGATGGAAGAAGTGAGCAGGCAGGAACATGGTAATCTTCTGTGCACCTTTTTGCAATTGTGTCTTGGGTGGCAATTGTCCACACTCCTCTCTGGCGTCTGAGTTGATTAAAAAAAAGTGGAAATTGTGATCTTCATGTGGAGAGTAAATGATTGCTGTCAGTAACATAACAAACAGTGATGGATGAAGAAGGGTCTCGACCTGAAACATCACCTATTCCTTTTCTCCAGAGATGCTGCCTGAACCGTTGAGTTACTCCAGCATTTTATGTTTATCTTATGAGATTTCAGACATCAACAACACTGAAAATTGAGACGATCTGACACAAATTGCAACAGTCAATGTCAGAATGGAAACCCTTTAATTGATGGGTTGGTGAGTAAGTTTGCTGATGACACCAAAATTAGAGGAGTTGCAGACAGCAGGGAATTTTGTTAGAAGCTACAGCGGGGTATAGATCAGCTGCAGAAATGGGCGGAGAAATGGTAGACGGAGATTAACCAAGAAAGTGTGAGGTGTTGCATTTTGAGAGGTTGAATATAAGAAGAGTATATACAGTTAATTGCAAGACCATTAATACCATTGATGTGCAGAGGAATGTTGGTGTCAAAGTTCATGGATCACTAAAGGTGGCAGCACAAGTAGATGGGTTGGTAAATAAGGTGTGTGTTTGCTTGTACACTGAGAAAATTCCAAAGTCACTAAAAGACCCAAAGTGTTGGAGTGAGTCAGCAGTCCAGGCAACTACTCTTTTGAACATTTTTAAGGGCGGCACGGTGGCGCAGCGGTAGATTTGCTGCCTTACAGCGCTTGTAGCGCTGGAGACCTTGGTTCGATCCCGACTTCGGGTGCTGGCTGTACGGACTTTGTATGTTCTCCCCGTGACCCGTGTGCGTTTTCTCCGAGATCTTTGGTTTCCTCCCACACTCCAAAGACGTACAAGTATGTAGGTAAATTGGCTTGGTAAATGTTAAAAAATGTCCCTAGTGTTTGTAAGATAATTTTAATATGTAGGGATTGCTGGTCTGCGTGGTCCCGGTGGGCCAAAGGGCCTGTTTCCATGATGTATCTCTAAAAAAACATTAAAAAAGCATGGATAGGTGAGGTTTTGGGTCAAGCCCATCCTTCAAAAGTCACCTACTCATGTTCTCCAGAGATGCTGGCTGGCCTGCTTAGTTACTCCAGCACTTTTGTGTCCTTTTATATATTAACCAGCATCTGCAGTTGATTGTTTCCACAGTCAAAGTTACGTCATGTAACAGATTGTATTTGTGTAAGAGGAAACTGCACATGCTGGTTTACACCGAAGATAGACACAAAATGCTGGAGTAACTCAGTGGGACCGGCAGCATCTCTGGCTAGAAGGAATGGTTAATGTTTAGGATTGAGACCCTTATTCAGTAATTGTGTTTTATGACTAACTCCACGCAAGATATCCATCACAGAATACTTAAAAACATACAATTTCCTACATGACATCTCAGCAATTTTTTCAGCCATTATATTATCAGAATGAATTAAAAAAAGATTGAATTTTGTTTATATTTTCTGTTTTAATATTGATGTGCTGGAATAACAGGCTCAAATGCAGCTACATTAGAACAGTTAATAGAATGGTACATTGCATGGGGAATCAAATACAAAATTAGGGAAGTTATGATAAGTTGTATGAGGTATAGACGTGGACAATATCAAAAGGACAGTACAGTATTGGACTCCCAATTTAAGGGAGCATGTGGATATGTTGTATGGATTTCAGAGACTTAGAAGACTAATAACTGGAATGGGTTGGGTGTCTTTTGAGCAAAGGTTAGGCAAGGCAAGTTGGGAACCATTGAAGTTTCAAAGACTGAAACAGGACTTATCGAAACATATAAGATGCTGGGGGGGGGGGGGTGTTGACGTAGTGGATGTAGAGAGAATGCTTCCTCTTGTAAGATCTGGAACTGGGGAGAGGGAGTTGCGGGGGAGTGGTGGTGGGGGTGGGGGGGGGGGGGGGTCACTGTATAAAAATAGGAATTTCCCATTTAAGACAAAGTTGAAGTGATTTTTTTCTCTCTAAGTAAATGGAAATCTTCTCTTTAAAATGCAGGGGAGGCAGAGCCTTTAAGTATTTCCATAGTAGAGGCAGATAGATTATTGATAAGCAATTGGGTGAATTGTTCCCACAAGGAGACTGGAGTGCTGATTAAGGTACCCATAGCATTAAAGCAGTTCCCCAACCTACTTGTGCTGCCGGTTATTATGTTGCTCAGAATGAGTTAGACCCAAATCAACAATATACCATTTACACAATTCACATTTTCACTAATTTATTAATTACCCCAAATTAAATAGAACTTTTGTAGCATCTCTTTTCAATTAGTGGAAGCCTATACGTATGTTCCCCCAATATGTAACATTCTATTAACATTCTATTAACTGTCCTGATGTTTTGCTGTACCTGCATTTGAGCCTGTTATACCAGCACATCGATATTAAACCAGAAAATATCATAGCTTAATCTGCAGCAATGGGAAGAATGAGTGAAATACAAAGAGTAAGAGAGGGAGACAGGCCAAGAACTGCTTGACCACAAATATCTTCACACTGAAATTGTGGATGGTGGTAATCCAATTTAGAAGAGATAACAGTCTCCTGTTACTTCTGTCCTTTCCTGGACAAACCCTTTACTGGAGTGTCATCCCTAATCCCCCAGAGGTCAGAGAGAGACCCTCTAGATAATGTAGTACTGAATTAGCTGCATGGATTTCTACCAAATATATTGGCCTCTTAGAATTGATTTTCAACCAGCCTTATTGGTCCCTAATGTAATTACACTACCAATGAGTCACTTACTTCGACTGATACATTTACACACTGTCTTCCAAGTGAGATCAGAGTTTATGCCATTTGCTTGGCACAGTGGCTCTGACTTTTATTCAGAACGCTTTGCTAGTTGGTGGTTTTCAGTCATTGTGTCGCAGAGAATCTATTTCCCTCCAGAGAAGGCATCAATGTGCTTATATTATTTGCATTATTGCATTAGCAAGCATTCAGCTGTCAGATGTGGTAAGCAGAACCGGACTTTACATATCTCTTTCTGCTTCCATTTTTTTGCCTCCCAATTAAAAGCTCCCAATTTATCACGCAGTGTATCAACTGACTTCGACTCTGCCATCCCCCTAATAAGAACTACAAAATTGGTCTTCATTTAGAAGCACTCTCTTTACTTTAACTGGAAATCAATTCTGCAAGTTTAGCAAATGGTTAATTACTTCATGAAGCGGATTGATCCACCTTTGATCACTATAAGCCGTGTTGTATCATTAGTCTTTCTCATCTCTGATTGCTGTACCGAGAAACAAACTATAGTCAGCACTTTCTGTCTTTGCTGCAAATTTATTTGACTGATGTACTTTCCCTCACTCTTTTAGGTGCCTTTTAAACGCTGTCCAGTTAATTGTAAACATTGGGACAGGTGCCAACGTATAATATTTAGTGAAAGTAAGCAGAATATTTAAAACTAGGATATAGAAATGAACGAACGATTTTGACTATTAAGGACATAAGCTCCTTAGACTTAGGCTAATGGCTCCACAGCCCTGATAATCAACACTCATAGCGGGGTAGCTATTTTAACAGTAAAAATGAAGCAAGCATTTTAATAAACCAGATACATTACTTCTAGTAATTTGGTTAATAGTGGTTTAAGCTTCAGTTTGCACACATTTATACCATGGAGAATTTACGCCACCACTTCTTACACTATTTAATGCTTAGTTAATGGTTATTGCAGCGTTTGAGTTACGAAGTTGAAACTGAAAAGTCTACCATCAAATGGTGCACAGTTAATGAAGAAATGCAGTTGGCTTGTTTCAAGTTAAAGACAGTGAGGCAAGGAACACGGTAAACTAATAGATAAACAACACAAGCCATGCACTTAAAGTTCACAGCCAAGGAATAAACTGATCTGTCATAATATTCATGAGTGCACTCCTGCTGATGGGTGTGAGTCTTGCTTTGCAGAATATTTTTCACAACTAAAGTCAAAGGGATTATGTCTATAAAAGACTAGGATTTATTCAGAACAGCCCACAAGTAGGATTGCATTGCCAGAAAGACTGCTCAAATAAAGTATTTAATGGATTTAAAGGCATGATTTTTACAAAGGACAGTGGACAAATTTCCCAGGGAAAAGTAATGCAGAGCTTGGAGGTAAATCAGTGTCCTCACTCACTTGCAGAAAGATAGACTGTTGAATTTGCAACATGGAAATTCAGCTTTAGATGTAATAGTCAGCATCTGCAGTTCCTTCTTGAACATATTCTCAGCAGTCTGGCAGTTCTAGCCATTACGTTTTTACATGATTTAAGGGTTTGCACATTCTCCCTGTGATCACGTGGGTTTATTCCGGGTACTCAGTTTCCTCCAACATCCCACAAGCATTTGGGTTTGTAGGTTAATTGGCCTCTGCAAATGCCCCTAGTGTGTAGGGAATGAATGTGAAAGTGGGATAACATAGAATTAGTGATCAATTGTCAGCATGTACACGACGGGCCAAAGGGCCTGTTTTGATGCTGTATTGTTCAATTCAATTCCATTCAATTCAAGACAATATCAACATGCTCAATAGTCTAAATAGAAGTTAATAGAAACAACAAAGCAGCTATAGAAATACGAAATAGAAGGGTGAGGCCAGATAAGCTTATGAGCTTGCTCCATTATGTAAGATTGTGGCTGATCTTAGACCTGTATGCCATCCTATCAATATATAAAAACCTAAGAAGTAGGAGCAGGGAGTCGGCCAATGGCTCATAAACCCTGCACTGCCATTCAACAAGATCATGAATGGACTACTAGTTCACACCATTTCCCTGTCCTATCCCCATGTCCCTTAATTCTTTGATTTAGTTGTGATCCAGAAATCTATTGATCTCAGATTAAACATAAACTATGACTAAATCTCCATAGATTAGAGAAATCAATCAATTTATCTTGATCTTTATTTTCACTCCCAAATAGCCTATCCCTTTTATCATTCCTCTCTTTCTCTCCCTGTCAGTCTCTTGTTCTACACCCCTTAGTCTCAGGGGTAACATCTTCCTTGCATTTACCCTGTTGAGCACCCTAACAATTTTGTGTTGGAATGCACTGCAGATGCTGGTTTACACCGAAGATAGACACAAAATGCTGGAGGAACACAGCAGGACAGGCAGCATCTCTGGAGAGAAGGAATGGGTGACGTTTCTGGTCGAGACCCTTCTTCAGATTTCTGCAGACCCTGACAATTTTGTTCATTTTATTGAAGTTATCTCTCATTCTTCTGAAATCTATACTGTCAATGTCTAGTCATTCAATCTCTCCTCATATGACATCCCAGGAATAATGGAAGCCATATCCTTTTAAAAGAAAGGAAACCAAAGTGGGCCCAATACTCCCGGAGTGGTTTCACAAGGGCCCTGTGCAATTGTAGCAACACTGATTTACACTTGGAGCCAAATCCTCTTTCAATAGAGGTCAACATACCATTGGGTTTCCTAGTTGCCTTATGTACCTACACATTAGATTTTAGTGACATGTACAAAAGTACTCAGGTCATTTTAAACAATATGACCTGTAGCATAAATAGACAAGCGTGAAGTCTGATGTAGTCTGAAGAAGGGTCTCAACCCGACTGGTCACCCATTCCTTCTATTCAGACTTGTTGCCTGTCCCGCTGAGTTACTCCACAATTTTGTGTCTATCTTTGGCATAAACCAGCATCTGCAGTTTCCTCCAACACATCTAAAATATACTTTGTTTTTCTGTTTTTCTTTCTGCTGTAATGTGGAACCTCACATGTTTCTACATTGTGTTCCATTTGCCATTTGTCGTCTACATCCCTTAAAAGCCTCTTCTCATCAAGTTCAAGTTCACAGCTCATGTTGCTGCTTAGTTTTGGGTTGCCCGCAAACTTGGAAATGTTACATTTGATCCTCTCAATCAAAGCATTGATACATGTTGTGAATAGTTGGGGCTCAAGCTCCAATTCCTTCAGCACCTCATGAATTGCAACCAGCCAACTATGACCTGTCCGTTGCTCATTCAATCTGCACACTGGATTTATATGATCTATGTACAAGGACACACAAATCTCTCCGAGCACCAACATTTAATAATTGCTCTCCAGTTTTTTAAAAGGTCTGTTTTACTATTCTTTCCGTCAAAGTAATTCTCTTCCTCCTAACTTGATCCTTTTACAACTATGTCTCTGTAATGACTATCAATTCAAACTCATTTATCTCTATTTGTGCCACTAATTCATCTATCTAGTTACAAATGCGTCTTGCATTGAGATAAAGTGCCTTTAATTTTGACCTTTTACCATTTACTCATGCTTGAGCGCTTTTGCTGATAGAATCCTATCACCAAACTCACTTTCCTTCCCTGACAGTCTCTATCTACAATGTTCTTCTGTTCTTCTGCTTTCGAAGTATCTTTTAGATAAGATTCCCCATACTTGTATATTCCCCACATGTGTCTGAAGCATCCTGACCCAAAACATCATCCATCCATGTTCTCCAGGGATGCTGCCTGTCCCGCTCAGTTACCCGTGTACTTTTGTTTGTAAACCAGCATCTGCTATTCCTTGTTTCCACTACTGTGTGGCATTGTAGGGAATGGCACATAAATATACTCAATGACAAAGGAAACCAACATATTCATCGTTACATTTTCAAATGTTTGAGTAATTTTCTGGGAAGGATTTAGAGAACAAATTACTTCCTAATCTTAACTCAAGACATCCTCTTTACCTTCGTTCTAACTCCTGTTCAAATGTTGTACATTTCAATGAAATCCTCTCTCACTTTTCTAAACTCTAGACAATCTAAGGTATGGTATAACCCTGTCAGTCCAGGAATCAGACTGGTGAACATTTCCTATTGCCTTCACAGCAAGAACATCCCTCTTCTGCTAACGAGACAATACTCATTGTGCAGTTTCACTGAAGCCCTGCACATATGCAGCAAGTCACCTCCGCTCCTGCACTCAAATCATCTCACTTGGAAGGATAGCTACAGATTGTCTTCTTGTTTGCATGCTGCACCTTCAGCAACTAACACACAAGGTCGCCCAGGTCTAATTGCACCAAACTCCATTTACCGATCAATCACTATTCAGATAATAATAATTTACCTTCCTGTTATTGTCACCAAAGTGAATAGTGTCACATTTGTAGTCATTACACTACATCTCCCCATGTATCCATTCACTCCCTCAATTCTTGCCATGGCTCACCCTCTAAGCTTTATATTATCTACACTCAGAGATATTTCATCTAACTCCCACATTCAAAGCAGTAATATATATCATGAAAGCTGGGGTTCCAGCACTAATCGCTGTAGTACCCTACACATTGTTGCCTGAAGAAGTCCCATTTACTCTGTTCCTGTTGTTTCCTGTCATTTTGCTGTTGCATCTTTCTCAACAATCCTTTGTCCTTTAATGCTAAACATTCGTGTTTTGAATAACATCTGCTTTGTCCACTCTCTTTCTCCAAATCACAGTGCTTGCACAGGGCTCGGACCTGCTTGCTTCTCCTGTCCTACCTGCTCCTTCTCACCACCCAGAACATCATGAACAAACAAATTAAAGGCAGGATCTCCCAACATGGTCTCCTCCATTATAGAGAACCCATTCGCGACTGGCTGACTGTATTGAAAAATTACTGGTCAATCTACACCCTGAGCTTGCAGTTTTGTCTCCGTCTTTAGCATCCCATTCCTGGTCTTGTTTCTCCTCTTTATTGCCTCCTACACCATTCCACAAATAAGCTCAAACAACAGCACCTCTCTTCATCTCACCACAATGAATGTTGCAGCTCCTGGGATCTAATTTAACAGTTTCAGAAATCCAGCCTTGCCTATCTGTATCAGAACACACACACACACATACATTTTACAGTAGAACTGGTCCACATGTCCCTTCAAACCCTTTCATTTAATAAGATCACAGCTGATTTGACTGTAACTTCATCTCCACGTTCCTGTCTATCCTTGTCATTCTTTGAGCCTCTTGCTGACCAAGATTCTATCTATCTCTGCCTTATGGAAGTACAGAGTCTGCTTTTACCACCCTATGAGAGAGAGCATTCCAAAAACTGGTCAGTTCTGACGTAAGGAATTCCATGTGTAACATTATCCACAGAGATTGCCTGTTCTGCTGAGTACTTTAAGTATTCACACTGATTTTAAGTTTCCATCAACAGCTGTGCTTTGTATCTTACAATCATGGAATTGGCACCATTCATCTTCTATTTCATTTACAACTCTCCAGACAGATCAGCTGTGAATAACTTGTATTCATTTCCCATTCATAGATGGTACTGGAAACAATTTTTATAACCTTGTTCTCTGCCCTACCACAGACATTTCCATAGTTCGTTACATCCTCCGCCTCCCTGAAACTTTAAAACAACTTGATTTCTCACTTCTCCAGTTCTGATTGAGGGTCATTGACCAGAAAAGTTAACGTTGCTCTGCTCTCCACAAGTGCTGATTGACTTGTTGAGTATCCTGAGCATTTTCTGTTTCATTAGTATGTTTAAATAGTAAGATTAAATGAGAACTTACCAGTTTGAAGTTTGATCTGTATTTTATGAGGAGTTACGATGAGGGATTACGTGAAGAAGCCCGCTAGGACGCATGCGTGTCATTCTTCAAAGCAGCGGTGTGAATTCACAGATAACTGTAGTGACTAAACATAGTAAGATTAGAGAAGAGGTACCAGTTAAGTATATGACCAGGGTGGGAGCGGAGGGCACGTAATCCCTCATCGTAACTCCTCATAAAACTTCAAACTGGTAATTTCTCGTTTAATCTTACTATTTTACTTCGGAGTCACGTGAGTGACTACGTGAAGATTTCAAAGCTCTGTGATTTCATGCCATGGAAACGAGTCCATGCACACGTCTGCCTTGACTGTGGGAGGAATAGTGTTAACATAATTGCACATGATTCGTTATTGAAATCATAAAATCTATTAACACAAATTATAACCACATTTATGGGTTTTTAAGTTAATTTACAGAATTTAAAAAAATTTCTGCAAATGTTCCAGTTTTCCTCACTGGCTTGTTATAAAAATAACTGGAAAGTTCTTTCCCCTGACCATCCTGCTGCTTCGAGGACTTGGTCCATGGGCACATCCAGTTGTACTGCTGCCGATGTAGCTGCAGCCCTGGTGGAATGAGATCTGAACACGTTAGTATCCACCCCAGCCTGCATCAGTACCTGTTTCAGCCATCTCGAGATCGTCTGGACCATCACTTTTTTGTGAGGTTTCTTATGGCTGATCAGCAGTCACTTCTCATTGCCTCTTAGGATTTTTGTTTTCTCCATGTATAGTGATAGATGTTTAACTATACAGAGGCGGCCATCTGAGGGGTATGACCTAAATTGGATATTGAAGCCTGCTGATCCCTGTCTGTTCTGTTTTACTAGTTGGTAAATATGGAACGTAATATCGTCAGGTGAGGTCATGTTGTCCAGTCTGAGTTTGTGCAGTGACTGAACCCTCTGTGCCATGACCAGTGCCATTAACATGACTGTTTTTAACGTTAGTCTGTATAGGGACAGGGTAGATGCTGGTGACCAGTTCCTGAGTGCTTTCAGGACAATGCTTACACCCCATATATGGGAGTACCTGGTTTTTGGGGGGTTTGTGTTAAATATTCCCCTCATGAGCTTGGTTACCAGAGGGTGAGTCCCTACCGTGTAACGCTCTGTCCCTTGCCATAGGTATGTCGACAGGGCACTTCTGGCGCTGTTGATGGCACTGTAGCTGAGCCCCTCATCATAGTGGAGGCCTGCCAGATATTCCAGAACAGATGGGATGTTGATATTTCTGTTGGTGATTTTGTTCTTATGGTAGTACGTTTCCCACTTTCTGATGTAGACCAGATATTGTTTCTTGGTTGATTCTCTTTGGGCTGCTGAGATGATGTTTGCTGTTCGGTCCGTGAGTCCCAGTTGTAGAAGCGGTGTCTTTAAACTCTACAAATTAACAGGTTCAAGCTTTTTTGGCTTGGATGGCTATCCCCTGGGATGTAGTAGAGGATCTGGTCTGTGTGGGATTGTAATACATGGTTCTAATACCATGTTTTGCACCACTGGGAACCATGGTTGAGTAGGCCAATCGGGTACTACCAAAATACCAGACGCAGAGTCTTGTTGTATTTTCCTTAATACCCGACTGATGAGGCAGAAGGGAGGGAATGCGTAAATAAACCATTTCCCCCAATGCAACAAAATGCATCTGTGGCCGCTGCCCCAGGGTCTGGTTCCCATGAAACATAGTTAGATATCTGGTTGTTTAGTCCGGTGTACCATATTTTGCTGTAATATCAGAAAACACCGTTTTGTTTTACATCCATTCGGTGTTTTCATTAAATTTGCGTGACCTGGTGCCTGCCACTAAATTTAGTCTCCCTGGTAGGTAAGTGGCTGATATCCAAATATTTCTCTGGATGCACCATTGGCAAATTGAATTAGCGAGATTGTCACATGATATCGATTTGTTGCCGCCCATGTGGTTGATGTATGCTACCACAGTGGTATTGTCTATTTGTAATCTAACATGCTGGTGGTGTGATCCAGTACAATATGACTTAAGGCCATGAAATGCACCCAACATTTCCAAGTAGTTTATGCCCAGTGTGAGTAAGAAGGATGCCTCCTGCGCTGTCCATCTACCTCCACAGCTGGTGATGGTATTGGTGGCTCCCCACCCTAGTGCACTGGCATCAGTTTGTAGTACCATCGAAGGGTTACTGACAATGATTGGGTTGGAACAAAGCCAGATGTTATCTATCCACCATTTTAATTCCGTTTTGGCTTGGATTGGTAGTCTCATAGGTCTGTCAAAGTGACCTGTATTAATTTTTAGAGCTTGAATTTTGGCTCTCTGTAAGTTTTGGTAATGTAGGGGTCCAAATTGTATGGCTTGGAAAGCAGCCACCATTTTACCAATTACTTTAGCTACCAACCTGATGGATGGGTTTCTGATGTCAATGAGGTTGCTGCATACCTCCATTATTTCTCTGGCCTTTTCCTTAGGTAGTGTCACTGTCATGTGAACTGAATCAATGATAAATCCCAGGCAGTCCATAGTAGTGGACGGTGTTAGTTTAGATTTAACTGGATGGATGATAAATCCCAGTTGTTCAAACAACTGTTTTGTGGCTGTTACCGTTAATATGGCCAATTCCAACGTTATGCCTACAATGAGTATGTCATCTAAATATGCCATAATCATGTGTTTGCGTTTCCGTAGAAACGTTAGGGCTGGTTTCAAGATTTTTGTGAACAGCCTGGGGGCTGATGTTAGCCCATTTGGCAGTGCTTTATATTGTCAGAGTTGTCCCATCCAGTTGAATTTTAAGTAACATCTGTGGTCACCTCGTATGGGTACTGCGTTTCCAGATGCAGCTGTTAATAATTGGGACGTTTAGGGAAATGCAGTTGCCTGGTGCCATATGTCTTCCTGTCGTATCCACTACAGCCTGTTCTTGTAGCTGGTGCAGTGACATATAGTCAATGCTGGCAGCAAGCTTTGGCTCCAGGTTTGCCCCAGTTTGTTCTGGCTGTATGAAGTTTGCCACCATATCCAGCAATTTTTCTTTGTCCTGCACCCCATGCACACTTGTTTCTTCCGCGGACCCCTCTTCCAAGTCAGCCCAGAACTGACTTGAGGTGCTCCCCTCTGATAAGGTGGAGACATCATGCAGCCCTTGGAAAGGTGCTGCTTTGGGTTTGATATAGGGCCCACAGTGGCCTGACTCCAAATCGCGGAGCCGGTCACGCTGGAGCAGATGCTCCAAACACCGTTCCATACGGGTCCAACACTCTCGGTCGCTGGCCTCCCGTGGTGTATCAGAGTCGGACTCCTCCGAGTCCACGACTCTGTTTGTTTTGTGTTTTGCCTTGCCGCTCGGCCACGTTGATTTGGCCGGTGCGGCGGCTACACAGGGCACAGCTGATCCCACTACGGGTGATCTTAGTGCCGACGGCTGCTTTTGCTGGCTGTCCGCTCCTTCGCGGTCCTCCCTGACCAGCTTCGTCGCAGCCCTCGTTGTCTTTTTGCCTTTCTCCATTCTCTCTGTAGTGGGCAAAAAGACCGCAGAGTAAGAACCTTACCTGCAATAGCGGCTTTTTAAATTGCCGACGCGGGGCAACCGCGTCTGACGTTTCGCAATGCGTGTAGCGCAATGACACGGATGCATCCTAGCGGGCTTCTTCACGTAGTCACTCACGTGACTCCGAAGTAAAATTGTAAATTGAAACACAATAAAGGAAATCACATTCTCAAAGATTAAAAAGAAATGTACCGAGATAAAAGATTACTCAAATGCTTATGGTTAAGAATTGTTTTTCCAAAGTCCTCAGGCACTAACCAATTTGTTAACTTGGTTCTGTAATTCATGTCTAGCTACGATTGCAATGCGAAGCTTTTAATCCTGACTGTTCTGTGAGGTGGTGTGTACCATGGCTTCCTTTCTCAAACATAAAACTAGAGGCATTCAACACATGTCAGTTTTTTTTTAAACAGCACACTTCAAGGACAAGTTTTGGCAGAGTTTGGAAGGAGAATGAAGGAGGATATTCATTTTGTTTAAGTCAGATGAGTCATTATAGTGGGGATTAACTGTTCATTATTTCCAATTGAAGCATCATGTGAGTTGAATAAAATCTGTTCATTCTTAACTTTTGCTTGCATGTCATTACTTTAACAGACAAATTAATGGTCTGGATTTTCCTTGTAGATCTCTATCCTCACCTGACTATTGAAACTGGAGTTAACGTTGAGTACACTGCAAGAACTCTTTTTTTTTCTCTCTCTTTTTGTTCCTTTGTCATGTTTTAGTTAATTTTGTTTTATTAAGTTGTGTATGTGTGTGGGTGGGGTGGGAGAAACATGTTTTGGTCTCTTCCTTCGGGGGATGCAACTTTTTTTCTGTCGTATTCCCCGTCCCCGTCTCCGTCTGCGCCGAGGCCTAATGGCGGAGGTGGCGGCCTTGGAGCTGTGGCGGCGGCAGCAGCAGTGGCAGGGGAGACCCGACTTGGCCCCGGAATGGTGGTAGCGGCAGCAGCAGCGGCAGGGGAGACCCGACTTGGCCTCGGAGCTGTGGCGGCGCAGCAGCAGCAGCGGCAGCGGCAACGGAGACCCGACTCGGCCCCGGAATGGTGGTAGCGGCAGCGGAGACCCGACTCGGCCCTGGAGCTGTGGCGGGGGTAGCGGCAGCGGTAGCGGCAGCGGAGACCCGACTCGGCTCCGGAGCTGTGGCAGGGGTAGCGGCAGCGGAGACCCGACTCGGCCTCGGAGCTGTGGCGGCGGCAGCGACCACCCGCAGAGTTTGAACCGGCCCGTTCGCGGAGCACGGTTGAGCCGCGGGATTTACCATCACCCGGTGGGGTCACAACATCTGGATCCGCCTCGGCGCAGAGGGAGAACAAAGAGGGAAGAGACAGAGACTTTAAGATTTTGCCTTCCACCACAGTGAGGAGGTGTTTGGTGAACTCACTATGGTGGATATTAAATTTGTGTTGATTGTGTGTTTTTGCCATTTTTTTATTATATGTAAGACTGCAGGGAAACAAAATTCCGTTCAGACCAAAAGGTCTGAATGACAATAAATAAATCTAATCTAATCTAATCTAATCTAATCTAAGAACGTTCACAAGAAAGCCACGGCTGCTGGACAGTGAGACCTCCCACTGTGCATTCAAAAACATTCAGACGCTGTTCAAAATTCAACTTACTACAATTTCTAAAATTATTAAAATGTTTAATCTTTAAACTATTAAAAAAAAATGTTTAATATATGTAATTAAACAAATATGAAACATATAATCAATTTAACAGGATGTAAAGTTTTCAAAACATGCCTCTCTTCTTCAGACCATTGACTGGCCTGGTCTCACCTTCTCAACAAGGTTACAGAGGCAGAAACTAGGCTATTGAAAAAGGCTTTGATATTCACTTCTGGTCATGAGGGGATACATTTGTTGTGGAGTGGGGAGTTAATAGTCAAATCCCAACAATAACTGGAGAGCAGTCTGTTATGTGGTTAGAGAAAAACAAAGAAATGTCCCATGCAAGGTGAATTAAACGGTTCCACTCCAGGTTAATATTATAGTTATTGGGTATTTTTAAAGCGGAGATTGATAGGTTCTTGGTTAGTCAGGGCGTCAAAGGTTATGGGGAGAAGGCAGAAGAATGGGGCTGAGTGGGAAAAAATAGATCAGCCGTGATCGAATGGAGGAACAGGCTTGAGGGGCCAAACGGACTAATTTTCTTCCAATGCCTTATGAATCGTACGAATCTTATGAATGGTGTGCCAACTGAAACAAACTTTGATGATGAGAAATTCAAGTTGCACTTTAGTCATTACATAGGAGCTTTTACTTGAACAAGCAAAGCATTATTACATAAAGAAATTAATACCTGACTATACAGGTAACGCCATTACTTTAGTAAACAACAAATGTACGTGAAGTTGCAAGGCTATCGGGTACCAGGAGAAGGATGACTTCAAACTTCTATCCTCTCTATTACCTGAATAGTCATGGCCTATCCCATTTAGGCGATTTTTCAGGCGACTGTCAATGGCGACTGTCAATGGCGACTGTCAGAGTGGAACACACAGACACACACATCTCTTCCTTCACCAGCCCATTATGCAGGTGGGGGACAGGACAAGTGGGGGGAACGCTGTCAGAGTGAAGTTCACACGGTGCAAGGCCAATGTGATACAGACACACACCGCGATGACCAGGAAGGTTGGCGCTGTAATTAAGGCGGTGAAAGCACAGTGTACGGGAAGGGTCACGTAAGTCCTTTAAAAGAGGGGGGGAGAGGGGGGGGAGAGGGGGGAAGAAGGGGGAGAAGGGGGGAGAAGGAGTGAAGACAACTTTTAAGAAGTCAGAGATACACGGCTGTGAAGCTTGGCGGCCATTACATTACTGGTCGGTTATCCTTGGTTCTGAAAACTACTCTTGGGTTTTTTTTTCCCCAATGAGCCAATGAAACTCACCGGTCAGCACCGGCTACAACCAAAGTGAGGGCGAGGGATAGAACGATAGGTATCCTTGATGGTCGTGTAGCAGTGGTTGAGGGTGTTTGGTCCTCTGGTGCTGCAGGAGACGTGTTGGTGGAGTTAGGGAGCGATTTATTAAGGTTGACTTTGTTGCCAGTTGCAAATCTCCCGGCTATGGTGGTAAATGCCTCGGGGTAAGCCGTCTGGTGCTTGTTGACCTACGACCTCCTGGCGACCCAGCTACGACACGGGAATTTCGCTACTCTCCATGGCGGCTTCGTTCTGGTCGCTGCAAATTTTTCAACATGTTGAAAAATTTGAGGATACCATCTTGGGGCCGCGACTAGTTCCCAGAATGAGGGAACTCCTCATGACCATGAAGGCGACAACCACCCACGAACATGTAGCAACCATGTGGCGACCGCATAGTCTCCTGCAGTCGCCTAAAAAGTCGCCTAAGTGGGACGGGCCCATCACTGCACTGCATGGTCACACCCTACAGTCTTGTGCTTACTCCTGGAGGGAAACACAAAGGGAGGGTGATTGAACCAACACATCTTCTAATGCAATGATCTAGTTGTAATAACTAGATATATGTCAATGTACTTCCTGAGAAGACTACGGAGAGTCGGTATGTCAAGGAGGACTCTCTAAGGTCTACAGGTGCACAGTAGAGAGCATGCTGACCGGTTGCATCGTGGCTTGGTTCAGCAACCTGAGCGCCCTGGAACACTGCCCAGTCCATCATCGGCTCTGACCTTCCTTTCATCGAGGGGATTTATCGCAGTCGCTGCCTCAAAAAGGCTGGCAGTATCATCAAAGACCCACAACATCCTGGCCACACACTCATCTCCCTGCTACCTTCAGGTAGAAGGTACAGGAGCCTAAAGACTGCAACAACCAGGTTTAGGAATAGCTACTTCCCCACAGCCATCAGGTTATTAAACCTGGCTCGAACAAAACTTTGATTATTAATAACCAATTATCTGTTATTTGCACTTTATCATTTTATTTATTCATGTGTGTATGTATTTCTATTATGGTAAATGGACACATTGGTCTGTTTTGTAGTAAATGCCTACTATGTTCTATGTGCTGAAGCAAAGCAAGAATTTCATTAACCTTTCAGGGACACATGACAATAAACTCACTTGAACTTGAACTTGAACTTGAACAGTTTGCTATGAATAAGATGGTCCACTTATGGGACCAGCCCTGGTAAACTGAGATTACTAAACTAAGTCTTTTGAAACAGGGATGGTGCAGAGGTAGAGTTACTTTCCCTACAGCATCAGAGGCCCGGGTTCAATCCTGACCACGAGTGCTGTCGATATGGAGTTTGTATATTCTCCCCATGACCTGTGTGGTTTTTCTCTGGGTGCTCCGATTTCCTCCCATAATCCAAAGACATACAGGTTTGTAGGTTAATTGTCTACACACTGATCTGTTTTGTAGTCAATGCCTACTATGTTCTGTTGTGCTGAAGCAAAGCAAGAATTTCATTGTCCTATCAGGGATGCATGACAATAAACTCACTTGAACTTGAACTTGAACAAAATTATAAATTGTCCCTAGTATGCGTAGGATAGTGTTAGTGTGCAGGGATCGTTGTCGGCACAGAGTTGGTGGGCCAAAGGGCCTGTTTCCATGCTGTACTGCTAAACTAAACTAAACTAAACTAAACTTGATACAAAGGATGTTTCATTTGTCTTGAGGAAAAATGTTGAACATTTCATCCATATATTGATTTCACATCAGAGCAGCACTGCCTCAGGAATGTTTATGGTTTGCAGCATCACTCAACATCGTTGGTTATGGATGGAATTTGTTACAATATATTCACAACTTCATTACATAACAGTTACTACTCATTGGAACAACATTTACCTTCACATACACAGCTCTCTATACCAGCTGATAGTCTTCTTGCTAATCAAATATCTATTGCTTGGTAATAGAAATAGGCACAAACTAACAAGATTTGGTTTTTTTTTAAATCTCCAAACAAGGGGATATCCTTATACTGATATGGTGGAAACCAAAACTAAAAAGGCAAATATGATTAACTTTGTTTTCTGATATAATAATGGCTCATTTTTAGATGTGTATTTCTGATATGAAATATATCATTGTTGTGTCATTTATGCTGGAGATGATCCAAATGTAGCATCATTGAAAGGGACCTTTCAACACGTTATTTCTGTCTGATCTGTAATGAGGACATAGTGGTCAATCATACAACCACCTACCTGAGAGGTAACATCAGTTTTATGCAATTACTAAAGATCTCATGGCACATCAAGCAGCTCAAAGAAAATGGTGCACGTATTCCATGTGACTTGTCTTGGAAGGATTACCTCCATGTCGAGAGAGGGAGTGGTTGAGAAATATGCCTCTGGGGAGAAATAATTAGGGGCCATTCTAATATAAATATATCCAATGGGGAGCAAGAAATGGTGATTTTGCAGCTTTAAAAAATAAATGTTTTGTCTATTTTTGCATGAAAACAATGGTAAAGCCATGAGCCAACTTCATGGAGTCGTACAGTACAGAGACAGGCCTTTTGGTCCACCTATTTCTTGTAATGAACCTATTTGTCACTTTAGGTCCATAACCTCTTGTAACGTCTTGTTCTTTCCAAGAGTGACAGTGTCTTAGGCAAATGAATCAGACCCTCAAATTGGTGAAAGGTTTTCTTTTACTTCCAACTGAATTTCTGCAGCTTCAAGTAATCTTCTGACAGAAGTTGCCATATGCCACAAACATGACCATGTGTTAAAGGAGAATATTTCCTGAGGCGCTCACCAATATTGAAATAATAAATGCTTATATTTTGATTAAAAACATTGAAGCAAACAGCACTCCATCAAAAAACACTTCTGTGAACCAACCAAAACCGAAAACTGGATTCTGTACTACATCTGAGGGAATATTCGTTCTCAGTCAGAGAAGAAGCACAGATGTAACTGATGGTCACCACGGGAGAAGCAGAAAGGAAGTTGCCCACTTGGTATTGATTACAAAGGTTTATTTTTTAAAGTGAGAAAAGCCATCTCTCAGCTCATTAATCCAATTTATCCACGACATACAGAAAATTAATTTCATGGAACCTCAGAAAAACTCTCCAAGCAGTCTGTATCGCTATTTGTTTTGCAAACTGATGTGCCTGGACTGCATGGGTTATGCATAATGGAATATGCCAGCTCTCTCTGCACAGATATATTGGAGAGATTGAGAAACATGAGAGGTTGGAGCCTTTTGTTGTGGATGTGGAACAGGTGGAATGAAAAATACTGTAATCCCAGGAGAGGACATAGTACAGAGAAATGGAAACGTATGCAAAAGCGAAAGGAGATACTGCAGTCAATAATAGAGCCCAAGATATATAAAACTGTGAATCTTTAGGTCCTGTGAACCATGTCTTGAAAGTTGACATTTTAAAAGTGTCTAGAGGTTTTAAAAACTTACATATTTGTCACATCCAACCAAGGACCACCAAAAGAATAGCGGGCAGGCTATAAACAGCAGCTAAAATATATGATTTTCAGATACTTTTTATTTCAGATTTTGCTCTCTGGATTAGACATCACTGTGGTGCTGATACCAGTGTACGTTTAATGTTACAGCGAGTAATTATTTTATAAAATGTAATTATGATCATGCATATTTAAAGTGTAGTTCCATCATCCAGAGCTATATGTAGAACTTAAAACATGGAACAGTGCAGCACAGGAGCAGGCCTTTGGGCCACAATATCTGAGCTAAACAATATGCCAAGTTAAACTATTCTCTGCCTACACGTGATCCACACCTTGTGTAGGACGGAACTACAGTTGCTGGTTTAAAGCGAAGATAGACACAAAGTGCTGGAGTAACTCAGCGGAACAGGCAGCAACTTTGGAGAGAGAGAATGGGTGACATTTCGGGTCAAAATAAGGGTCTCGACCCAAAACTCCACCCATTCCTTCTCTCCAGAGATGCTACCTGGCCCGTTGAGTTACTACGGAACTTTGTATCTATCCCCACTCTATTCCTTGCATGTCCACCTGCATATCTACCAGCCTCTGAAATGCCACTATAATTTCTGCCTCCACCACCAACCCTGGCAGCGTGTTCCACCCACTTGCCACCCTCTGTGCAAAAAATATGCCACACAACTCCTCTGGGTAACTCCAGCAAGGGGAAACTCTAGTGCTTGACTTCATGGATAGTCCAATGGGAGAGTACACTGGCATATGTAGAACTCCATATCAATGAACTTCCAATTTTGACAGGCTCCACATATGAATGATCATGACTTAATGTAGTTCCAATAGTTGGTATCTTATTCAAAACCATTAGGAATAGTTAGGGGGATCGTACATTTTTTGAAGCACAGTAAGATGCGGATGTCTGGGTCAATGGTAGGACTTCTGGATTAATTCGCCAGCACAGAGCCAGAGAGACAATTCACCATGAATGTCCTCCTTTTACAAACTAGTTTGAGTGGAGGAAACACTTATTAGACTAAATTAGGCCGACCAAAATAATACTCCTCGGAAATAAAAAGCAGTCTGAAGGAGGGTCTCGACCCGAGACGTCACCCATTCCTTCTCTCCAGAGATGCTGCCTGTCCCGCTGAGTTACTCCAGCATTCTGTGTCTATCTTCGATTTAAACCAGCATCTACAGTTCTTTCCTACACATAAGATGTACAGTTTACTGATACAGTATCGTTAACTCCAAAGTCCAAGTCGTTCCACCAAACAGGAAAAATATATAAAAGGGAAAATAATATTGCTAAAACTTATGCTGTATCATAATTCTCACCAAATAACATTACTTGTGGGATAATAGATAGCTTGCAGTGAGTTACAAGGGTGTAATTCAATCTAGGAGTTGAGAGATGTTATAAATGACAAGCAAAGCTTGAACAGTTTATGAACATCAGCAGAACCCCGATATTGAATTACAGCCTGGAATTCACAGACATTTATTTATGTTGTATGTAATATATACTGAATTGTCATAAAAAATGTAAGTTTGTTTTCTGAAATCTTTTCCCCATTATACGATTGGTTCTATTTCCATGGAGAGATGGTGTAATAAAGGGAAAAAACTGTGAATGGATCAAAAGCTTTGGCATCACAATGAGTGTAATTACCCTGGCCACACTCGTCTGGCAACAAAATGCAGAGTGTGTTCATTTAACTTTCTCCATATAGAAGTACATTAAGACAATTATATCTGCACAGACTTCCTGTCATCCGCTCCCATGAGGAAAGCCAAATTTCATCTACGAAGAAAGCTGTCTTCTCCATGTGAAATCCAACTGAAAATGTGGGAATGCAAATATAAACGTAACAACATAGCAATTATTTTCGAAGTTGAGTCTAAACTACAACTACCTGAAAAGCAAAATTGTACAAATGCTAAGGAATCTGTAATAAGGTCATAAGGTCACAAGTGATAGGAGCCGAATTAGGAGCCGTTTGTCTTTTCTGTTTTTTGTTTTCTCTTGTCCCGTTTTTACAGTTTATTTCGGTTTATTTAGTTGTGTATGTATGTGCGGGGGGGTGAGTGTAACATGTTTTTTGACTCTTCCCTCGGGGGGGGATGCGACCTTTCCTGCCGTATCCCCCGTCTCCGTGTCCGTCTGCGCTGAGGCCTATCGCGGAGCTGGCGGCCTCCAACTGTGACCGACCTCGAGGCTGCGGAGGCAGAGCCAGGACTTACCAACGCGGGGCTGGCTGACCGGGGCTCTGGTTGCGGTGCGACACAACTTCCGACCCGACTTTGGAGCCTCGGAGGCTCGGCCGCGGGCCAGTGGATGACATCATCGGGAGCTCGAGTTCTGTTTCCGGAGCTCCCGCAACTACAGCTGCGACCGCTGGATTGGAGAGCGGCAGCTTCGGCAGCTTCGACCGCCCCGGGCCGCGGAGTTTGAACCGGCCCGTTTGCGGAGCACGGATTCAGCCGCCGGACTTACCTACCATCACACGGCGGGATCACAACATCGGAGGCTTGGATTGCCTCAGCACAGAGGGAGAGCAAGGAAGGAAGAGACAATGACTTTGGGACTTTAAACTGTGTTGAGTGTTTGTTATTTATTCTATGTTATGACTGCAGGCTAAACCATTTTGTTGCACTGAAAAGTGCAATGACAATAAATTGAATCAAATCAAATCAAATCAAATTAGTCCATTTGGACCATCAAGTCTACTTCATCATTCAATCATGGCTGATCTATCTTTCCCCTTTCTCCTGCCTTCTCCCCATAACCCCTGACACTTGTATCAATCAAGAATATATCTATTTCTGCCTTACAAATACCCATTGACTTGGCCTCCACAGTCTTTTGTGGCAAATAATTCCACAGATTCACCACCCTCTGACTAAAGAAATTAGTCATAATAAGAACAGGCAACCTTGGGAACACCAAGCAATGAGTTTCCTCCCTGCTTTACCTGAAAGTGACATTTGGTGAAAACCCATGAGTACATGCCGCATGAGAGTGACTGTTATATTACATGTACATATGTTTCAAACACTTAGCTTGTTGTTCTGAGTAGCACACTTCAACATAACGCAGAGGGAATTGATCATTAACAGCAATATTAAATATCCAAAGGGAACATTGGAAAATGTACAATGCAACCAATTTTATTTTCTATTGACTTCAATGTTGTAATGTAAAATGGACAGTTGATTCACCAATAACTCAGATACATCGTTGCATGTTACTGAATAAGTCAGTTGATATAAGGAATTGCTTCCTTGAAACAAACAATTTTTTTTTCACTTTTGTAATTAATATGCATTTTTTTGAGTGTTTGAAGAGACCAATATCTTTTTGTTTCTTTGATTCCTTCTTACGTTTTCACCTTCTTACGTTTAATTCTTGACCAAGCTCGATTTTATTCTCTGCTCAAATTTCTATTGCATTATCTCCTTTCATTTTCTCAGAAGAATCATAATGATCTATTTCTTTGACCATGTTCTCCCAATATTCTAATTCATCTTTTACCTTTCCATCTGAGCTTTGGTAGAGCCAACAGTGTCTACTTACTTCGAAGCATTGGTTGAATTTTATATATCCACCAAAAGCGTTTGGTAAGATCTTTAATAAAATATTTCATCTCCTAACCATACAATACTTACCTAGTAACAAACTGTTCTGTCTATATAATCTCCTGACTCAGAAATTACAGTACCAACTGGGCCACATTACCATTTAAATAATTAAGTAACAAATAATCAATGTATAGAATAAAGAACAATAAAACATTGGTTCACAATGCTTCTGCCAAATATGAAACCAATTTAAACTAAGATCCTCTGCCTGCACATGATCCACATCCCAACAGACCATTGCTCTATCATCACCATGTTCCAGACACCTAGCATAAAAAAAACCTCCCTCACACATCTCCTTTAAACATTTTTCCTCTCACCTTAAAGCCACATGAAGAATCCAATCACTCCTTATAATTTACCTCATCTAATTCAGGCCGTATCCAGTAAAAACTTTTCAGCACCCTCTCTAATGCCTCCGCATCTTTCCCATGATAAGATCACCAAAATTACAACAAATACACTCTAACCAAATTTATATAAAGCAGCACCAATACTCCGGTTGTGGTTTCAACCATACCCTTCCTTATTTTGTCTTTATATATATTATAACTTTTCTAACTTCCCTATTTCTCTTGCAATAAAGACCAATTTGCCCTTTATATTCTAGGCTACTTGTGGTCCTGAAACGCCAGTGTTTTGAAATCTGTGCATGAGAACACTGAAGTCCCTCTGAATCTCACTCAGTGGCATATACTTTCTTAAGGTCACAAAGTCATAAGTGATAGGAGTAAAATTAGGCCTTTCGGCCCATCAAGTCTACACCATTCAATCATGGCTGATCCATCTCTCCCTCCCAACCCCATTCTCCAGCCTTCTCCCCATAACCACTGACACCTGTACGGATCAAAAATCTATTTATCTCTCCCTTAATAATATCCTCCGACTTGGTCTCTGACAGCCTTCTGTGGCAAAGAATTCCACAGATTCACCACCCTCTGGCTGAAGACCAAAAAAATGTCTCCTCGTCTCCTTCCTAAAAGAACGTCCTTTAATTCTGAGCTATGACCTCTAGTCCTAGACTCTCCCACTAGTAGAAACGCGCTCATTGAGTTGGCCCTCCATATTGGGCAAGAGTCCTGCAGGCCAAAGAGGTCTTCAAGGAGAGAGTAAGTCTCAAGTGTCATGGATTGAGGTACTGCCCGCAGATCATTGTGACAGCCTTTGACAGCACAATAATTGCTTGAAAATCCGAGAGACAATCAAAAAAATCTTCATGTAGATTTAAATAATTAAACAAAAATAAAGACATTTGAAAAATTAAAAAGTTAATGGAAGAACTTTAAAATTCTAAAATAATTAAAAACTATAAAAGTAAAATAAAATAAAAATCATTCCCGTACTTTTAGTTTTGTTTAGTTTCGAGATACAGCACAGAAACAGGCCCTTTGCTCCACTGAGTCTATGCCGACCAGCATTCCCTGCACATTAACACTATCCTAGGGTCAATTTTACAAATAGACCAAGCCAATTAACGTACAAATCTGTACATCTTTGGAGTGCGGGAGGAAACCGCAGATCTTGGAGTAAACTCACTGGGCGAACGTACAAACTCCGTAAAGGCAGCACCCGTAGTCGGGATCAAACCCGGATCTTCAGCGCTACAAGTGCTGGATGGCAGCAAATCTACCGCTGCGCAACTGTGGCCACTCACTTAGCCACACTAACTTTCCCACAGTGTTAGTGACGACATTTAATAAAAGGCAGCACAATCATGCACTACTTAGTGCTGCTGTTGCTCAGCCGTCGTGACTTTGTTTCGATATTGACCACTGGGGCTACTTGTTTTGGAATTTGTACCTTCTCACTGCAACAATATGTGTTTTCATCGGGTATTCTAGTTTCATCCCACATCATAAAGATGTGCACATTGGTAGCAAATTGGTTACTGTAAATTACCCTTAATATAAGGGAATGGCTAGAAGATGTGTAGGAAGGAACTGCAGATGCTGGTTTACACCGAAGATAGACACAAAATGCTGGAGTAACTCAGCATGACAGGCAACATCTCTGGAGAGAAGGAATGGTTGACGTTTTTGGGTTGAGACTCCAGTATTTTGTGTCTATCTTCTCTATAAGGGAATGGCAGCAGAATTGTCTGGAGTTGATAAGCATGTGAGAGAGAATCGGATACCCTAAGTGGGGGAACGGAGCTGATAGGAAAGCTCCGAGGATTGACATGGGCCTTTTATGTCAAATAAAACATGAGAAGAAACTTGAATGACTAAATGAAACTTATGCAAATGGTGCTAAAATATGTGTTGCACACCACTGGACAAGAGAAAGCAATGTTAGACAATCGCATGTCTTGCATGCAGAAAATTGGGAGCAAAATTTAGACCCTTCTTCAAACTCGTTCATTTTTATTAGAATTCATTTCAATTTATTTTCTTTTATTCATGTCTTTTACTAGAATTTCTAGTCTATTGCAAAGATGTTTAATGTTGGCATGCATTTTTTCTTATGTTTATGAAGTAGTTATTCATATCGTTCTGCCTCAAATATGATATTTTATCTTCACTCTTTGTAATTTGCAATGTTACTCAATGTACTCCAATATATGTGACTGGTTTATTTGCTCCAGTAAGCTCAACAGACCAGTGCCTTTTTAATGCACTGTCCAAAGTCTGCACCAGGGGAACTTCCAGTGGTTAGGAAATTTCATTTGATCAAGCCCTAGACTTAACCTTGACTGAATGCATTTTAAATTGAATAAAAAGCTTTCTGCAGAATAAGCAAAAATAAGTGGATAGAATGTTGAAAATATTTGTATCATTTCATACTTGATTTGTTCAAAACCATTTTCGCAAAACAAAAACAAACGTACACAACATGCACACAATCTATTCTAAAAATAAATGTGTATAAATGTAGGAATAAGCAAAGATCCCTGGCCAGACTCGGTACCTGATATTACCTGATGTTGTTATACCCTCACTATGCAATTTTTCTGAAGAAGGGTCTCGACCCAAAATGCCGCCTATTACTTCTCTCCATCAATGCTGCCTCACCCACTGAGTTTCTCCAGCTTTTTGTATCTATGCAATTTTTATGCTGGTTTGCATTGAAAACAATTGCACACTTATATAAGCATCTGTCCCTTGACTTTTCTAATAAGAACATTCTCTGGAACACTTGCTACCTTGGAGCAAAATCATTAAATTTTAACAGAGATGGAGAATGTGCCTGCTTGTTCTACTTTCGTAATACCTGTCCATTTAAAGTGTCCATTTGGCTTGACAAGAGGAACACAGCAAATGAAACACTTCTGGCTGTTTCGTTGATGAACATTATAATTCCTGTACGGGGTAAAGTAGAACAATTTGTCTTTTGTTAAATCAAAAATTTCCAATAACAGCATATCTTCCTCACAGCGTTGATCTTTTTGATGGCGAGACAAAGCAAGCTGAGGACTGAGGGAAAAGGCTGTTAATGACTTTCCATAATTGTTGACTATTACTTGAATGCTCGTCAGGGCTGTGCAGTAATTTGACGTGTTCTTAGTGCCGGAGAAGAGATACTGGTAAATAGATATGCTTTATCAAATCATGAAAGTGCCATTATTGTTTAAGGAACCTTAATGCCACTTATAGAATGGTCAGTATGTGTGGCAATTGTGATGTTAATAGAAAGGGTATGTAAAAATCCTCAAAAATCCATTGCAAGTACTGCAAAACCATAAATGACTTGTAATATTGCTGTAAAAGCAATTGAATTATATTTGATTTTCCGAATTAAGTCGAATCTTAGTATGAGTAAATGTATCAAACTGTAAAGTTTGTGTTTCTTGCTCATACTTTTGTTATGGTGAAGAGGAGACTTTACCTTATCAAAATGGCAAAGGCAGGAAGAGGAGACCTTGGCATATGGAAAGAGTAGGGATAGGACACGTCTTCCAACATCAGTATGGTGCTATTTACAATGACGTCAATTAGCTATCTATATTGACCACATAGGCAGAAGCAAGGAACGTGTATCACTCTCGAGGCAATTTTGTGTTTTCTACTCGGAACTGACATACCAAGCAAAGTACCCAGGAGGAATAGTATGCCATCTGCATAATGACCAGGGGCTCAAACATTTGTTTAAACTTCCAAAGACCACATATACCCCTTCTAAATAGGCAATTACTTTGCATTGCTGTATTTACAATCAGCAGGAGCCTGCTGGCATTTCCAGTTAAGGTAATGAATGTTTGAAATGGACAGAGATACATAAGTCTACAATGGTTGGAATGAAGCCAGCACTAGGCATTTGCAAAACCCAAATTGGTCATCCTGGCTTTCAGCGTGACTTGATGCCCCTCCCTAGTATAAAAACATATGAAAGTATTCAATGTTCCTTTTAAGTCCCTGTTCAGCATGTGAATTAGTATGGCAGACATCTTAAGGAATGAATCCCCGGGCAGTTCACGATCTTGGCCAAATTAACCCAAACATCAATCTAGAACACGAATAGTTCTACAAATATTGGGCAACTAAATAAAGTTACTGAATTACGTTTGATTTTTATAGTGGCTTATTTTAAAATAAATGTCAATTCCTGGTGGGTAATTGAATAAAATGTATGTTTGATTTTACACTATTGACCTACTTAATGAGAAGCAGATTTTTCTAATTGCATTTGTATATTCATAACATATGACTGGTTTACTTAAGAAAGTTATTTTTGCATGGAATATCTTGTATTCCATTATGTCACATATGCTTTTTCTTTGTGAATATGATGCCGATAAAGAGCGACAGCAATTTTGCTGAATAGAAACCATGTGAATGTTGGCATCCAGAATCAACATCAATTTTCTCTCGGCTGGTTGTTGGCTCAGCGCTGCCCAAATACCTGTTATTGCATCAGAGTAACTTTTTTTTGTGTTTCCTGTTAGTGGATCTCTGAATTAAATTCCCACTTTAATGCAAAATTAGGGGCACTTTAGAGGAAATGAGTTGAAGAATTGTTGAACCTCATTTTACATGAGACCCTATGGCTGGAATCAGAACAGACATTAATTGCAACAGCCCAGATATGACTTTCAACCAGTCATTGAGCCCAGAAGCTAATTCACTCTTGTTTCCCCTACAATTTCAATGGGATACCAACCTTTCAAGCCAACCTGATCTACTTATTAGAACGAGAAACTTAACCACAACATCATTTTATTGACTTAAAAGGTGGTTACTCTATTGGATCGAGTCCAAAATATAGGAATGTACCGTGAATTTTAGAGGAATCATGAGGTTTAGTTACCGCTGAATTGTTTTCAGATTACAAAAATAAGCAATTCTCTCCTCTTAAAGGACACAAACAATAATGTATTCATTCTGTGAATAAAGTTTTAACAGGGAGTCTCTTTCACTTAATCTGAAGAAGGTTCTGTGTTCTTTACCAGCTGATAATTACATCCTTGCCAAAATCAATGTTTATATGCTTTTTTGGTTGTTGACGTTAACAAGACCAGCATTAAACTCTTCCAAATGTTAATGTGATTAGCAGTGGTCTTGGAATGCCATTTTTCTGCTTATAAATGTTTTTTTATTCTTTTCATTTATAAAGCTTCAGTAATTAACTCCTACATGTCAACATCTTGCAGATTACAGATCAAGTTTCAGGCTGTTGTTCAGAGCCTTAAGCACACATTTATTAAAGAAAGATATATCCCTATTTCATGCAAGACAAGTCAATCATGAAATGATGGAGACACATTTTACCATTTGTTCCAGTCCTAATGCTAAAAATATCTTTCATGTTAAACAATGGGAATAACAAGCTGGAATCAACTAGTTCACCATGAGGTTCTCATGCCAATGCAGTACTTGGTTGAAATCATTGACAAAAGAAGAGCTGAATCACCTCCCCGATAGTTTTATTGTAAAAGTTAATATGAACTCAAAAGAAAATAAATATATTATCATCCAGCCTCCACCCGGCCACATCCCTTGTGTCATTATCGTAAAGTAGAGCACAGATTGCGAAAAGGAATGTACGTGAGTTGAGAGAATTATGTCCCAACAGTTCGCTGAAACATTCCATAGTGTTGAATAAAAGCAACTGAAACTGCTGTCAACGTTATTAACAAAAATAACTCATTTTTATGCAGAAAATGTTCCAAAGTGCTTTCCAGAGATTTTGTGAAAATATCACAGTTCAAGCCAGTGACATAGGTGTTATGAATGGAGGGCTCTCATCTTGATGACAGTGCAACGAGGAGTAGCGCAACGGTGGTGAGTCAGTCGAGTTTACAATCTATGGATAATGCAAGTGGCTCTGGGCATCTGAGAAAGAGGACGATATAGGTGGGTTCCTGGTGCATCTCAGGTGAGGTAGAGGGGAGAGGGAGGTGGCGGGAGAGAAGATGAGGTTAATAGTGCTCTCATTACAACAGAGACCTGCAAATTAGGACAGCCCAACGGGAGAGGGGTAGCAGAATGGGGAATGGTTTAGTGCACCACTGAGTCAATGTTTGCAGAGAGGTTGAGAAAGATGGAAAGGATGATAGGCAATGGTTACAGTCAACCTAGAAGGGCTCCCATTAATGGCCCAGTCCTTTTCATCAAGTGCAAATGGTTTCCAAAGCCTCAACCTTCAAGTGGTTGTGGATCATTAGTAAAAAAAGGTGCAATGGTTACAGCCTTAGGTTCCATAAGCTGGAGGAAGTTTAAGCAAGCAATGGCAAGGATATGAAAAATGAAGTTGATATCCTACCTTCAGTCCCTCAGCAGAGGGGGTCGTGGAGAGAGATTGTTCTTAACAAGAGAAAAAACAGGCCATTTGGCTTTTTGAGTTTGCTTCCCCATTCAACAAGATGGCTGATCTTTTATCTCAAGTATCATTTTCCAACCCAATGCTTATATCCTATCATTCCTTTAAACATCCACAAATCTGTTGTCCAATTAATGACTACACCTCCACAACCCTTCAGAACGAACAATTACAAAGATTCTCTATCCTCTGAGTGATGATATGTCTCCACATTTCAGTCTGAAATGACCCACACCTTATTTTGAGACAGTGACTGTTAGACGTAGACAATGATGAGAATGCTCAGCAGTGCGGATTCCTTGATGAAACTTTTTTTACTAATGATCCACAACCACTTGAAGGTTGAGGCTTTGGAAACCATTTGCACTTGATGAAAAGGACTGGGCCATTAATGGGAACCCTTCTAGGTGGATGAGTGCAGTCTGTTGCTGCTTGGAGTTGTGGGCATTCAGTAATACTGACAAATCCCAATGCTGGAAATATAAACAATTTATATTTTAAAAGGATGAAATTATTTATCTATTAATACAACGTCTTAATAAACATCTTAACAGCAAAGAGGTCCTTCTGCTGTTGTATAGGGCCCTAGTGAGACCACACCTGGAGTATCGTGTGTAGTTTTGGTCCACTAATTTGAGGAAGGACATTCTTGCTATTGAGGGAGTGCAGCGTAGGTTTACAAGGTTAATTCCCGGGATGGCGGGACTGTCATATGCTGAGAGAATGGAGCGGCTTGGCTTGTATACTCTGGAGTTTAGAAGGATGAGAGGGAATCTTATTGAAACATATAAGATTATTAAGGGTTTGGAAACGCTAGAGGCAGGAAACAAGTTCCCGATGTTGACGGAGTCCAGAACAAGGGGCCACTGTTTGTGAATAAGGAGTAAGCCATTTAGAACGGAGATTCTCTGCCTCAGAGGGCAGTGGAGACAGGTTTTCTGGATACTTTCAAGAGAAAGCTAGATAGAGTTCTTAAAGATAGCGGAATCAGGGGATATGGGGAGAAGGCAGGAATGGGGTACTGATTGGGGATGATCAGCCATGATCACATTGAATGACGTTGCTGGCTCGAAGGGCTAATTTGCCTACTCCTGCGCCTATTGTCTATTAATCATCATCCCAACATTACGATGAGCAGATAATTGGGAGCTGTGCCACGGAGTTACCGAGCACGCTTGGAAAATTCCTGTGTTGAAAATGTTTGGATCAAGGTGACCTTGAGATCCATTGAAATACAGTTTCAACACAAGAGTAAGGCTAAAGATTTTCACATGCCATTTCACATATCTCTGCAATTACCTCCTTGTACAGCTGAGCCTGTGAATTCATTCGTCTTCAAGGAGGATCAGGTAAGATCTGGTGTCCATGAAGACAGATAAAGTAGACATTTGCTGATGGGCATGACTTTGCCAGAAGATTCTTATGTAAAATGAGTTGAACAATTCTTCAACTAATTTCCTCTAATTTTGCATTAAAGTGGGAATTTGCCCCATAGTCCCTGACCCACCATTAAAAGTTAGTCATTGCTTCATTGATGCCTCCAGTCGCAATATACATTGAATAAGCATTGAATGGTAGTATATTGAACGGTAATATACATTGTTCTTCACAGGTGCTGACCTCCTAATCATCAAAAGCGATGTACAGGAGGCCCGCCTCACAATGGCAGCCAGTATCATCAAAGCCACACATCACCCCGGCCACACTCTCATTTTGCTCCTTCCATTAGGAAGAAGGTACAGGAACATGAAAACCATGACTTATAAGGTTTAAGGATAGTTTCATTCCAGGAACCATCAGACCCCTGAATGCACAACACCAACCCTCAGCAACTATGATCTTCCATGGCCTGTGTCTCAAGTTGCATCTTGGACATTGGTTTTTGCATTATTCCATTACGGTATGCAATTTATAAAACCTTTTTTTAATATCATTTTTTTATCTGTGAGTATGTGTTTACAGACCTGTTCAGCCCCTGTCCCACTTAGGCAATTTTTTGGTGACTATAGGTGACTAGGCTGTTGCCACATGGTCGCGGGGTGATGCCTGTATGGTCGTGAGTTGTCTCCTCAAGTCGTCTAAAGAGTTGTAAAGGGCCTATCCCACTTGGGCGACCTAATTGGCGAGTTTTGAAGAGTTTGAAAAAATGACATGTTGAAGACCTCCGACTATGTAGAAGACCTCCTTCAACCTCGTTCGACTATGTTGAAGACCAGCTTCAATTAGCTATGACTAGCTTCGTGAAAATTGGACACCGAATAGTGGAGAGTGAAGAAGACCTCCTTCGACCTCCCTTCGACTATGATGAAGACTATCTACGACATGGCGACCTTTGACTACCTTCGACTACCCTCAATTAACTATGACTAACATGCCAACCTACTACAACCTACTATGACTAAACCTACGAGTAAAAAAAGTATCGATCTTTTCCATGGCGACCTTTTTTTATTCGCAGGCAATTTTTAACATATTGAAAAATGCCGAGACCTACATGAGTCCTCGAGTACGCGGAGACCACTCTCGAGCATGAAGGAGAGTTACAAAGACTTCCTACGACCTCGTGGCAACCATGCTGCGAGTATGAGTCAAGGGCAAACTCGCTAGAACTCGCAGATTAGGTCGTCCAAGTGGGACAGGCTCTTAACATTTTTCTGGTCTCCACTGGATTTCGAAATGTTCAAAACCTTTCGACGACTGTGGGCTTGACGGGGCTTGTCTTCTTCTGTCGTAGGTGCTGTCGTAGGTTGTCGCAAGGATGACGCAGGTTGTCGCCAGGTGACGTTGGTTGTTGCCGGGTGCTGACTTCGGTGAATTCCATTGCCGACTACCTACGTCAACCGGCGACAGGTACTGGTGACTGAATTGTCTTCACTTGTCTTCAGTTGTCGCCGACAGGGTAGTTGCTTGTCGTAGCTTGTCGCGGGTGGACGTAGGTTGACTTTGGCTGTCGTAGGTTGTCGCCCCCTGTGTGGTCGTAGGTTGTCGTTAGTGTGGTTGTAGGTGGACGTCCTAATGGGTCACCGGTTGTTAGTAGCTTTACGTAGCTTGACGTCGACTAGCTGGTAGATTGTCGTAACTTGTCGTAGACATTGTCGTAGGGGGGATCCAGTCTCCACTTGTTCGGCGACCTGCTACAACTGTAACAGTCACCGACAGTCGCCAAAAAAATCACCTAAATGGGACAGGCCCTTTAAGCTCCTCAACTAAGAATTTCATTGTTTAGTTGCTGGTACGTACAGCAATTAAACAATTTGGCTCTTGACATGAGTCTTGCCAGGCAACTATTTGCTGAAGAAAATACTGCTGGTTGGCATAAACACACTCTCTGGACTTTGGAGGTGTTTGAACAACCAGCAGTTAGTTCTGATAGTCTTGAGATATCTGCAGGGTGGTCTTTTAAACTGAGATGATCACAATTAATTATTATGATGTACTCCCAGTTAGACTCCCACTGCAGTCGTAGGCTACCCCTTGAGCTCCAGTTTTTGGTGGTAAGGGCAGGAAAGGTCATTATATGAATAATGATGATTTAAGGGGTGCATCAGACCCATTGAAATGAGCAGCACACGGAATTGTCAGGTGTAATTTTGCGATCAGCGTGATTTCACCAAAAGGTTAATGCTATTGTGACTGTGCTATTGCGCTATTGTTCCACATTTACATCAATTGGAGCGTGACATACACGCAGAAATGGACTTTATCTCTATCCCGTTTCTAGGCTGCCAATTCCCAACACATGCTGGATGTGCCAATGAGAATTGCCATCTTTTCAACTTCTATTTCGGATTTTCAGCAGGAAAGCTATATTTTTCTTTTGGAGTTCTACTTGCTCGTGTACAATTGCCTTCCTATTGCATTGACGGGTCAACATAAAACCTGGGACTTTCCAAATGAGAGAGCTCGATTCCCCAATAAGGGATCTCGAAACATAACACCATAATGCTGCAGGCTCCCATTCATTAAAGCTTGCGCTGAATTGCGGAAAACTGTGTCATCTCAGGTAGGTCCTGTAAGGGATTGAAGAGGAATATAGAGAGGATGAGATTGATCAAGATGAAGGGTTGATCAGGGGAAGTGGGAGGGATGTGAACAGTGGGGAGGGCAACTATGACCTCCATAGTTGACAAGGAAAAGGATTAGGAGATTGAACGGTGTGCCATGTGGTGGAATGAAAGATGAAGAAGATGTAAGACTTCAATCTACGTCAGCAAATCCTCGCCATGAACTTCTGCAATGTGATGATAATGAAAAGATGAATCCTCCCGTTCCCCTATCAGCAAAGCATCCTTTTGTAACCAGCATTTGGTGATGGGCAATAAGCAATGCTAGTTAGGCCTCAAACATGTCACAATGCATTAAACTCTTTTGCCAACCCAGCATCCAACTTTCAAAGATGAGTTAAGCAGCATATTCAGACAGGCAAAGAATCAGGGAGAATGTATGTATAGAAACAGAAACATAGAAAATAGATGTAGAAGTAGGCCATTCGGCCCTTCGACCCAGCTCTACCATTCAATATGATCATGGCTGATCGTCCAAAATCAGTACCCTGTTCCTGCTTTCTCCCCATATCACTTGATTCCGTTAGTCCTAAGAGCTATATCTAAAGGGCCTGTCCCACTTAGGCGACTTTTCAGAGGATTGCCTGCGACCTTCAAGCTCGAGGCATTCGCCTGAAAAACCGCGAACTGGAACAGCGACCGTCAGAGTGGAACACACACACACACACATCGCAAAGGCGGGGGTCAGGGAAAGCTGGGGAGCGCTGTCTGAAATTTACATGGTGCAAAGCCAAGGTGATACAGACCCACACCGCGATGAACAGGAAGGTTAAAGACGGCTAGCACAGTGTACGGTAAGTCCTTTAAAAGAGCGTGGAGGAGGGGAGGGGAACAGGGGGGAGAAAGGGGAAGAGGGGGGAGAGGGGGGGGGGCAGAAGGAGTGGACACACTTTTAAGAAGCCAGACAACTTTTTAATAAGCCAGCGATACACAGCTGTGAAGTTTGGCGAGCATTTACATTACCGGTCGGTTTTCCTTGGTTCTGAAAACTCGTGCTTACGTTTTTTTCCCCCCAATGAGCCAATGAAAATGACCGGTCAGCAAAGGAGATTGACTAAAACTACCTACGGCAACCTCGACTAACTACAACACCATGGCGACCCCACTACCACTGCATCTACGACTACAAAATGTTTCTCCATGGCGACCAATTTTTGGTTGCCATGTTGAAAAATGTGCTGGGACCATACTGAGCCAGCGACTAGTTCCCAGAATGCTGGAACTCCTCTCAACCATGAAGGAGACTCACCAGAGACCACCAGCGAACATGTGGCGGCAATATGGCGCAGAGTCTCCTGCTCTCGCCTAAAAAGTTGCCTAAGTGGAACAGGCCCTTAACTCGCTCTTGAATGAATTGTCCTCCACTGCCTTCTGTGACAAAGAATTCCACGGATTCACAACTCTCTGGGTAAAAATGTTTTTTCTCATTTCAGTCCTAAATGGCCTGCCACTTAATTCTTAAACTGTGACCCTGGTTCTGGACTCCCCAACAACGGGAAAAAAATTCCTGCATCTAGCCTGTCCAATCCATTAAGAATTTAATATGTTTCTATAAGATCCCCTCTCATTCCTCTAAATTCTAGTGAATATAAGCCCAGTCAATCCATTATGTACCAAGTTGTACATACTGTACATTGCATGCTTTGTTGCTCTTTATACACTGTAATGCAATCTCATACAGAGACAATAAAGTGGGCTTTAAAACTTGGACTGTGGTTTTGTATGTGGCCCCCTCCTATAGGTGATACATCATTACCTTCCACTTACATATATTAATTAGGACAAATCATGTGTTCACATTATTAATAATTTATTAACCTGTCAACTTCGTCAATGAGTAGATTTAGATACAACTAAAATTAAACAACAATTTGCCACCATAAACCCAAGAAATAAAAGGAATGAAATAAGACCACTTGGTAATGTAGGCACACCATGGAACATCATGCACATTTTTGTTTTCTTAACAAAACACCAATTCCAAATGATCCTTCAATGCAAGTTAGTGAAAACTGGGGCAATCCTCAAAGAAAACATTATTTCCTAGAAACTGGAATTACAAGATACAAATGCTACTTTTCTACTTGCAAAGTTTTCAAAAATTCCCTTCGACGCTACTAACTTCCTGTACGCTGTGCATCATTAGATGGCTTAATTTAAAGGCAAAGACTCATAATTAAAATCAGCTCCTGAGATATTAAGATTTTAAGTGTAAAATCAGGAACATTTTTTAACAACCCTGAAGGACCTACAATTGTTTTCAGTAGATTCCCTGGATTGTGTGATTATTTCAATTCTTTAAAAAAATTCTTACTTCGACCTCAATGTCTTAAGAAGGGTCTCGACCCAAAATGTCACCTATTCCTTTTCTCCATAGATGCTGCCTGTCCTGCTGAGTTACTCCAGCATTTTGTATCTGTCTTCCTTTTCTCCAGGGATGCTGTCTGACCCGCTGAGTTACTCCAGCAATTTTTGTCTGACTCAATATAGGGCCTGTCCCACTATACGAGGTAATTCAAGAGTTCTCCCGAGTTTTCCCTGATTCGGACTCGGAGAATGTCCGTAGTGGGTCCATAGGAGTTTGTGGATGTCTCGTAGGGGCTCGTACGAGTAAAAAGTAACAATTATTTTCATCACGAGTATTTTTTTACTCGTGGACATTTTTCAAAGTGTTGAAAAAACGTCACGAGTTTACCGGATTTCCCGAGTACCTCCCGTTACTCGTACGAGCCGCTATGAGACTTCCACAAACTCCTACGGACCCGCTACGGACATTCTCTGAGTTCGAATCAGGGGAAAAATCGGGAGAACTCTTGAACTCTCGTACAATGGGACAGGCCCTTCACTGGAATCAGCATCCGGCGGAAATATGCAGAACGTTATTCGCAGAGATCATTGGTAGATTGAGGGATTGGGCAGTAGTGAAATAAGCAGCATCGGAGGCTGGTAGTGCAGACTATAGGATTAGGTACTTGAAAATACATTTGCTGATTTTTAACACTCGGGCAAGGTCATTGACCTTCTTGCTGTATAGTATTCAGCTCTTTGAGACAAGATCTGTCACATTGATTTGTACAAATATCTGCCCACATTGCCTTCTATGCATGCATCCAGAGAGTATTCTGATGCCCAACAAAAATAGAACATATTTACTGCTTTCTATCACCAATGTCTCCATAAAAACCTGGGAGCTCACCCTCTCCTACAATTAGCCAAACCTCAGTGGGTCTCATGCCAAATTCACATCCTACTTGACTTCAAGAACCTGCTCCCATTATAATGCATGTTCTCTTGAAGATAGTCAGTCCGAGCTCCTACAATACTTCCTCCCTCCCATCCGCTGATAATGTCTGCATCCAATGACAGCCCTCCTACCTATAATTAATAGTTCTGATGAAGGATCTTCAACCTTAAGCATCAATTCATTTTTCATTTTTCACATATGCTGCCTGACCTGCGAATTATTCCCAGCATTTCTTGGTTTCATTCCAGGTTTCCAGCATCTGTGGTTATGTTTTAATGATTTTTCAGCCCAATTGCTGCTGGCTGCTTGCATTATAAAGAATAGGCAGGATGAGATTTGTTTGCTTCCAGCATTGCAATCTGCAGGTATGGCTTAATTGCACACTCAGATCCCCAGTTCAAGTGGGCCGTGAGGGAAAATGATTCTAGCCTCCAGTTTATCTAGTTACAGTTTTGTGGATAATATATTTTTTATTGCACACTGTCTGCTCGCCTCAGTTTATTTTTCATCTACCTTTTGGAGAACTATTTTGATTCACTTGGAAATTCTCACTGAGGCACCCTAGGCTGAAGCAATTGATCAATCGAGGAAAGATTTCAGGAGAGAGATTTAATTTTCTGAATATATGAAATATTTTGTTTATATGCTACAGCAAGCTTGGAGGAGCTTCTTTCTTCCCTTTGCAAGTAAGAATTTCATTGTTCTGTTTCGTACATTTGACAATGAAACAGCCTTGACCCATGAAAAGAACATGCATATGACCTTCAGAACTCAGCAGCTCTTCCTGTGGGTGCATAACAATAGTCACTGCTGCTAAAATGAGGGACACATAACAGGTTGCGGAATGATGATTTTTGGCTATGTTACCATGTAGACCTTGGAGGCTGGGTTTTAATAGTTCTGGAATAATGCATTACCTCATGTGTGGCTAGGGTATCTAATTGGCAGAGTCTTCCATTTATTTTGTAAATGTTGAGATCTGACAACTGTCAAACCACACAGCAGTAAATCAGACGTGTCAGTTCCATTGTGCTTGTGTTGAGGTGTGAATTAGATAGTCTCTCGATGCTATTTCCGGAACTTTCTCGATTCATTATCACAACATCTCACAGTATCACCGAGGTCCAAAATAATGCCCATGCAAAAGATTATTGGAAATTATAGGTATTAGACAAGGTGGGGAGGGTTAGAACTAAAAAAACAAACCATATAACCATATAACCATATAACAATTACAGCATGGAAACAGGCCATCTCGGCCCTACAAGTCCATGCCGAACAAATTTTTTTCCCCTTAGTCCCACCTGCCTGCACTCGTACCATAACCCTCCATTCCCTTCTCATCCATATGCCTATCCAATTTATTTTTAAATGATACCAATGAACCTGCCTCCACCACTTCCACTGGGAGCTCATTCCACACCGCCACCACTCTCTGCGTAAAGAAGTTTCCCCCTCATATTACCCCTAAACTTCTGTCCCTTAATTCTGAAGTCATGTCCTCTTGTTTGAATCTTCCCTATTCTCAAAGGGAAAAGCTTGTCCACATCAACTCTGTCTATCCCTCTCATCATTTTAAAGACCTCTATCAGGTCCCCCCTTAACCTTCTGCGCTCCAGAGAATAAAGACCTAACTTATTCAACCTATCTCTGTAACTTAGTTGTTGAAACCCAGGCAACATTCTAGTAAATCTCCTCTGTACTCTCTCTATTTTGTTGACATCCTTCCTATAATTTGGCGACCAAAATTGTACCCCATACTCCAGATTTGGTCTCACCAATGCCTTGTACAATTTTAACATTACATCCCAGCTTCTATACTAACCAGCTTTGTGTTTCAAAAAGTACGTGGAATGAAAGGATCCAGACACATACCAACTGACCCTGGGCTACAATTGCCTCGCAGACGGATGAGTAAAACATGGACATTTGGTGTGGTCCTCAAGGAACTAACATTGCTTAATTTTATTTAGTGCGCATGTACTGTATGTACAGTATGATTGATTTTTCTCCTCATCACATAGCAAGAAAGTTGTAAGTATAACATTCATAGAACTATTTTCAATGAAATAATTAAAACATTTTGGAAAACATGTGAACAAGAAATTAAAAAAAAACAATTTTGTGGGTCGAATAGGCCAAATATTTCCTACAACATGATCTGATGTAACATTTGATATTCTTCCATAATTACGATGCCTTTTAACTTTACTGTAAATAAATTTAGTTTCTTATTATCTTCCCTCTTCCATCGGCTTCCATCAAAGTGTCCGTTTCCCTTCACCATAGAGGAAGCCAGAGTGATAATTCACAAGAAAATCAACACTGCGAACACACAGTTTGGTGTAAAGCTCAACTGAGTCATGCAAGAGGAATGAACTATTGAGCCGTGATCACCTGTATGTTTCTGATGGCATGCATGGTATCAAATGGATGATCATCGATCGAAATCAAGGTCTCTGAGCACTACTCCAATAACTTGACTATAGTGCTGTTCCATCCATACATTCAGGCATCTGTTAAAATTTACAATAGATGATATGTAAAAATAAGGTAGAATGTATCTATTTCATCAGTCATGAACTTTGGTTCTAGTGAGGTGCGGCCAATCAAGGACATTGAAAGACTGCATGGAATCATGGCTTGGCCCTTGTGGTCTTTTAACAACAATACACGGGGCCCTAATTTTTTAATTGACCATTAATACACCTGGATTCCAAAGAGAACAACTGCATTTCAAAGCTGAGGAAGTAGCTTACATTCATATCATATGAACTCTAATCCTAAAGATAGAAAGAAGCATTAATATTATTTGCATGTGGAATCACAGATAGACACAGTTATTGAAATAAACATAGTAAAGAAAAGGAGACCTTAGTTATCAGTTTGACCCATATTATTGAGGGTGGGAGTGGAGGGCACGTAATCCCTCATCGTAACTCCTCATAAAATACAGATCAAACTTCAAACTGGTAAGTTCTCGTTTAATCTTACTATTTTACTTCGGAGTCACGTGAGTGACTACGTGAAGATTTTAAAGCTCTGTGATTTCAAACCGTGTAACAGTTCATACTTCACTCGCTGCCGAAGTATTTCGAGGGAGGAAGTATGTTATCGTAATCAACCATGAATCTGTTTGTAAAAACAATAATGGTGTTATTAACAACAACAAGACCAAATGCTCCCCCAGACTTAAATTATATATTTTTTGCAGATTATTTTTCTGCAAACGATACAGGTTCTGTCAGTGGTTTGTTATAAAAGTTTGGAACGTATACTCCCTAGACCACCCTACTGTAGCCAGGATGTGGTCCATTGGCACGTCCATCCTCTTAGTCACTGATGTGGATGCTGTCCTGGTGGAGTAAGATTTATACACGTTAATATGTACTCCAGCAACTCCCAGTACCTGCTTGAGCCACTTGAGATAGTTTGGCTCGTCACCCGACCATAAAGTTTCTTGTGGCTGACCCATAAGGCTTTTTCTCACCCTTGAGGATTACTTATTATGTCGATGTAGTTCAATAAGTGGGTCATGACACATAACCATGGTTCAGGTGGGTATGCCCGGAATTCCATAACTAGGCCTGATGTTCCTGGTCTGCTCTGTTTGCCCAGTCCCTAATGGTAATGTAACGTGGTGTAGTGGACCATATTGTCCAATCGTAGTGGATGGAGGAAACTGGACTCTTTGTGTAGGTATGTTACAAAACCTACCTGAATCGTGGCTGAGCATCTGCCCCACCCCTTGTGCGCGATTTTGGCGCTGTTTAGAGGGGGCGGGTTTAAAACGCGATTTTTACTAGGCTGTTCCAATCGAAAATGTTCAGCCTAGTAAATCATTAACGGAAAATCGCTGAAAGACCCCGTCGCAAAAGGTATTATTAGTTTTTATGGCCTGGTATAATATTTATAGTAGTTTAAAAATCACTCTCTCACTCCGCAACCTCTCGCAGCCCCAGGGTTTTATAAAGCAAACAATTAAAGGTATGTACCTTATTTTTACATTAAATGGGGCTTGTATATAACCCTGTGTATAAAGTTTTCTATAGCGAGTAGTTCATTTTGGGCTCTTTATATCCCGCAGTATTTTTCTGGGCACTTGAGGGCACAAATCCAGCGCAATGTGAACGTTCTAAACCAGCGCGTTCACAGGAACCCACTAGAAAGCCTATTTAAATTGACTTTAATTTACAGCAAATGAACACTAAATTCCTTCCATTTGGCCTATAAATTGATGTAAATGAGATTTAAAAATCATGTTTTATTGTGAATTATTTGTGAATATTATTTGGACACTTGGGCTATTTAAAAATGTTAATCATTTATTAAGAAATGGATAGATGTTTAGATCTAGTAATTGAAGTTTGAAATTAGCTACAATTGGGTAACTAACTAATTATATGCTTTAATTTCAGGTCATCCAAGTAAGATTATTTTATGTTACACAAAAAAGCTGGAGAAACTCAGCGGGTGCAGCAGCATCTATGGAGCGAAGGAAATAGGCAACGTTTCGGGCCGAAACCCTTCTCTCCAGCATCTGCAGTTCCCTCTTAAACACTAAGATTATTTTATATTTGTTTCAGAATGCTTCAATCTATGATAACTGAAAATTTCATTCAGTTCTCTTAATTTTTAAGAAGGTTATGGGCTTTTGACTGTCCACGATCACAGCTTTTTTGTTATGTCCATAGAAAATCAATAGGGAACAAGATGCTAATTTCCGAGTATGAAAATGGCCATAACTTTTTTATTACTTGAGATATGAAAGTGAATTAGGTGTCAAATTAAACTTATTGTTATGCTTTATCTGATGGGATAAATTGCAGACTTGATTTTTTAAATCTCAAAATTTTGTAACATTGCTACTTTGTGCTGAGACAAGGCCATCAGCATGTCCCTTCAGGGTGGGGTGTTCCAGGGTTAGGGACCTGGCTGGTGACCATCCCCTAAGGTACGTCAGGTCCATACTGACATCCCAGATTTGGGTGTACCTGGGTCTGGGGAATTAACTTCTCCTAAATGTGATCACCAGCGAGAGGTACCCTATGGCCTGTGGTCCTGGTGCCCGAGTTAAGTAGGCTGGCAGAGTACTTCTGGCTGAATCCTTCATTGTGGTGAAGACCTGCTAGAACTCCAGTACAGGTTTGTTGTAGTTGAATATGTAGTTCCTGTATTTGAATGGTATCTTCCCACTTCTTGATGTTCGCCAAGTATGTTCCCTAGTGGACATGTGATGGGATGCTATCCTTGTGTTGATAGCGCTATTGACAATCCAGGCCCAGCAGAGGTCTTCCCAATTCTGCAATCCAGGCCCAGTGATGGTCTTTTCAAATCTGCAATCCAGTAGTTTAATTTATCGTGGCTTGTGCGTAGTACCCGACTGATGAGGCCGTAGTACCTGATGAGGTAGGAAAAAAGGGGAAAAACATAGACTAGATTCCCCCCTCACACTTCCTAATTCAGTGGGAATGAATTCATTTCCCCTGCCTCAAATTTGGTTTCATGCGACATACATCGGTACGTGGAGAATTCAATTGAATACAGTGAAATTGATATCGGGTGTTCCATATTGCTTTGTAATTCCAGCAATACTTGGGTTTAATATGTCTGTTTACAGTATTTAGCTCACCTAGTAGGTATTTGCTGATGGTCGCATATTTTTGACGACCTGTAGTTTCCAATTGTTAAATAAATGTCACATGATATCGATTTATTCTGCCCAAGTGGTTTGTGTATGTCACTACTGTGATGTTGTTAATTATAAACAAACATGCAAAAATGGTGCACTGCAGGATAATATGCTTTGCCAATAGAGCGTACTCAAAATTTCCAAACTAGGTTTACGCCTAGTGTCTATAGTGATGACGACTCCAGATTAGTCCTTATGCCACCATGTTTTGGGTGAGGGTAGTTTAAACATTAGCACCTAGCCTTAATGGAAGGTTCAAGTTAAGTAGCTGGAACAGCTGCTACTAACTCCCAATACTCTTGCCACTGTTGAATGGTAGGTAGATACCATTAATTGTTACAGGTTGTGTCATACTGACTCTCCTATGCCAAGTTAAAGATAAGTGGGTAGAGTGTTGAATACCAAATAGTCAACAGAGGATTTATATTTCAAGGTACTGCAATACTGGTTGATGCGTGGAGTGGACAGAGCAAGCCCCTCCCCATCTCCCTGTTCCAAATCAATTGATATATGGTCCCTTGATAAGGGACGAGTCAAAATAGAACTAACAACAACAGATACTCCGCTTGATCTTAGTCAAGGCTGAGAGCGATGGTTTCAATCGTAGATCTATCTGGATTGCATGACAAGCTCGGCTAAAAGAATAATAGCTAAAGCTGTGATAGCTATACCCATGGATTAATCGTCGTTAATATCATTGGAACATGCCATGACGATAGTTCCTTAATATAGCCAGGGCTGGTTAGAATATCTGGAACCAGTTTGGCTGTAATAGCCATAGTCGATAATTAATACTGCCAAGTTATCTCCAAGTTTTTTGAATGGGTACTGAATAGTATGCATCTTTTAAGTTGATGTCTACCATTAAGTATGCTTGGAATGAAAGGTTGGCAGTTTCAATATTCCAAGCGTGGCCTGGCGAGATACTCAAGTGGCAAGTCAATGACGGTGCGACATATACCATGTTGGGATTTTTAGAGCCAAAGGTTCATACTGGGTTTATTATGGCCCGTTGATATCAATGATGGTGACATTACCATCTTGGTTAGTTGGTACCAAAGGTTCATATAGGCTTCTATATGACCCCTGTATAATTATTACCCCCAGTTGCTAGTCCCTCATGTTCTTATTAGTGGGAGGGTAGACCCCTAGGGTGCATGCTGTACTGGTATTGTATGGTCCCTGGGAAGGGACATATCAGATATAAACTGATAAGGCAGTTACTACTAATCTTAGCCAAAACGCCGAGCAGGATGGGATCTAATTTAATTTTTTCCTTGAATGCTTTGTTAGTACAAACCCTTCATCTTTTATGTGATGGCAGGAACCATACTTATCTTATTTCACTGTTGTTCCGTGGTGTGTTCATCTCTTCGGTTTCCGGTTCCTTGTCTGTAGGGATGGTGTTGTTGGGGGTGGGACATTTTTCCAGGGGGCCCGCTCTGGACCCTGGCCTGAAAAAACAGGGCTTACTGGGGGTTGGCATGCGGGCCCCGAACTTACACCAGTACTATTAGGTGGACGCCTACTGGTGGACGCGTAGAGGCGCTGCTGCTGGTTTTGTGTGGTGCTCATTCCAGACCCTGCCCTCTAGATGCCGAATTTTGGATACTTCTCCAGTTTTTTAGGCTTGATTTGATAACTTAGCCAGCTAGCAAGATCTGTGGTTGAGAGGTCGGCATTCTCACAGTCCTGTAATTTTTTAAGTTGAGGGCAGGTTTTATAACTTCCTAAAAAGTTGCGGAGAACTGCAAGCAGTAGGGTCAGGTGTTTTGCCATACTACCCTGTCCCTCTGAAATGAGCATGCAAAATGATAACCGACGTCAGGGATATCAAACGCATTTTAAGATATTTGGGTTTTAAAGCTATGCTCAATGTACCCCCCAATAACGGTGGGCACTTTGAGTAAATGCAACTCAGGGGAGGCGTGATGAATCCAACACCTCATGACTACCTGTCTTGGAGAGGTTATTTGAAAAGAACAGGTAGTAAGCTAGCCATCAGTTCAGACTGAAAAGCCATCTCGCTAGTGGTGGAGCCACATAGCGGCCACACCCAGCAGCTCTTCCTGATCCTGTACCTCAAGCATACTCCCGATAAACATCAGCCAGTGACCCCTCTTCTTGACCAGTCCAGTCTGGTCCCCATCAATCCCTCGACAAGGGTGATGGCCAATGCTGTTAGGCACTGGAGTGGGAGTGTTAGCTCCCTTGGCGGACTTGCCCATGCTCCTGAGGCAAGTCTCGCTGGAGTTTTTAGCTCCATGACCTTCCTCTGGCTTGGAGAAACAGAGACTCTTGTTTCTTGTTTGAAGTGCTGATTCCATCTTCCGTGTCTGTCTCCAGCCTGAGGTTGGTCCTGACCTTGCTGTTAGAGGCTGTCTGCCGTTTTCGGGTGGCATTTCAGCAGTTCTCGGGCGGCGAGTCTCCTTGTCGGGAGTCTGCAGGGGTGCCGGCCGGTTTTTGAATTTCCCTCCAGTCCGCTGCTGTTAGTCAGACAGCTGTTTAACGGACTGGGCATCAGCGTAGCACCCGTGTCTGTGGACCGCAGCGTGTGCGGTCCCGTTGTCGCCTCTCCCCCCTCCACTGTCGGCTCCTTCCCTGGAGTCGAACGGGGGCCGCTTCCCCCCCCCCTGGAGCAAAAACAAATGCAAAGTCGCTAGTTTAAACTGAAGGTAAGTACTTACCTAACGGTCCTTTCCTTCAGGCTTGTAGCGGGAGCGCCTGACTCCCGCTGCGTCGCTGTTGCCTGCGTGAACGCAATGTCGCGCATGCGTGCTGAGCGGGCTCTTCACATAGTCACTCACGTGACTCCGAAGTAAAATCACAATTTACTTTGCCCTTTCTGAATACCAAAGAACTAAAGCATTGACACATTGCCAAATGTAATTAGTTACCTTGCATTGTGCTTATTCAGATCTCCTTTTCAGAGCAGCAGGTACATTCTACCATAGCTTTCTTCTACCATTGAGAGGATTGTTGAGAAAGGTTTCTTGAGGAAGCTATTGAACAGACGTTACATCCTACTGTGGCTTCTCACACCAATGCTCAACACACCGTAAGACCTCTGAGCAGGGTTTGGATTTCCCACCTTGTGATGGGCAGTCAAAGTATGATACATACATTTGCTGGGACAAAAATTTACTCTCATTTATACGAGGACTCTAAATGTTGGTGAGCACAAGATTAAAAATACATGAAAAACACAAGACTAAAAATACATGAAAAACACAAGACTAAAAATGCATTTGAAAGGCTTGCAATCTGCCCCTGGAAGGAATTTCTGCAAGAGTTAAGGACATTTCCAAGTAGTCGATAATTTTAAACAAGTACACTATTTCTAATCATTAAGTTGCCAGTTACTGTGATAGAATCTTGTTGTCCAGTGATAACCGTTTACAAAATAACCTAAAAAATTAATATATATTTTATCATTAAAACAATAACATTCTACAAGCAAATGTTTGAGCAGCAGAAAACAAGTTATTGATATTTTCGAGTTGTTCTTAAAAATAAAATAAGCTCATTATTATCAATATTGATTAATGCTAAACTGACATTGATTTCTGCTTTACTGATCAATCTTAGTTGTGTCTTTTTTCTAATATTTAGAAATCATCATTACGTTTGTAATGCAAGTTTATTAGTGGACTCATCCGATGAGCCTTTGCCTAACATTCTTTCTCTTTTGTGCCATTAACAGATGTCCCAACTGTGCCGTATGAAGGAAATTGGCTTCATGACAGACTACGAGGGTAATTGTAGTTGGAAATGCATTACAGTTGAATAGACGTGCCTGCCCTCCAGCATTTGTTTCACCCTGAAAATTGTTTCGGGAGAGAGATGTGAAACACTGCTTTGCTCAGCATGGCTGCCATAGTCCTCTGACAGCTGAGATACAGATAATTGTTGCATGATACATGAGAGTGGGGATGATGTTTTTGTGATTCAACCGACAGATTAATGAAAGAAATATGCACGGATCTGCTCTGTGACAAGTGGCGGCTAATAAAAACTCACCTTAATGAGAATATAAAAGAAAACAACTCGCAAAGAAAATGAATTCTAGATTACTGGTGCAGTCAACATTTCATAACTCCCAAGATGAGGTTTCAAAAATAGGACATAAGTGTTTAATAAATCAGCTAACACTTTATTAACATCTTAATCTTACCATAGGTTCCGACATGATGCCAATAAAATATTTAAAAAAAGATGTAGGGAATGGAATTTCATTTTGAAAAAAAGTTTCGCAAATTAAAATATTTCCAGAATCACCAATGATCAAAGTTATGCACTGAATTATAAAATTTAAAACAGGCAGATTCGGTTTTGTGCATCAGTGTATTTTTCCTGATAAACTGCTGGAACTCGAATGAAGTGACAATGAAAGACAAACTGCAATATTACCACAGAAGAATGCAAGGAGGGATTTTCAATGGATGTGGACTGTTTAGTTAATAGCATAACCTGACTTTTACTACAGGGGGCAATTGCCAAAGTTGCTCTCCCAAATGAACTGGAAAGCAGAATCCAATGGCAACACTACATTGTTATTTGTCTGTGCACCTGGAAGAAAATTGAAAACAAATCATCTTTTGTGTAAAGAAAAACAAGAACTCTCCAGCATCACGAAGAGACAGTTGACACTGTTGAGACCACCATCCTATTTGTCTGGTATTTCCACTCTGCTGTGGGACTACTGTGACATTAAACTGCAGTAGATGGAAAGTACAAATTGAACAGTTATTTGTTTTCGTGCTCCATATCACGGGCTGCATCGCTTATTTTTTAAGATATCTATCAGCATTGAAGCTTGTAACCGAAACTCAAAATAATTTTGTGCGTCTCACAAAGCATGTGACAACGTGGCCCAAAGGCTGAAGATAAACGTCAAGGACAAAGGAACGTTAGTAATGCACAGTGGCTTTCTGAACTAAAATAACTTGTTTACATTTTTAGGTGAATTGTTCATTGATAATGATATATCCACGTCCATCAGTAGGCTTACACGAGGTAACTTCAAATCCCAATGCAGTAAGTGGAAAATACTTGTTTTTAACAAATATCTCAGCGTCTTTTGGTGACCAAAAGAATGTATACAGTATCTCACATCAACATGAGAGTGCACGTCGTACTGAGGATGGACAGGCCCATGTGGGTGCTGGACACGCAGCCGAGAACAACGAGGGACTTGGCATGGGGGGGGGGGGGGGGCTGCCGAAGAAGACAGGGGGACCTGGTGTGGGGGGGGGGGGGGGAATCCGCCGAGAACAAAGGGGAGCCATTGGGGACTAAATTGAATACTTTGTAACTATATGTGGCGACTCTTACACCTTGTGTATGCAAAACAAAGAATCTCCCTGTGGCATGTCACATGTGATAATAAAGTACCCAAAACATCACCCATTCCTTCTCTCCATAGATACTGCCTCACCCACTGAGTTACTACATACAATGTTCTATTTCCCAAAGAGACTGAATAGGATATCCTGGATAGACACAAAATGCTGATGCAACTCAGCACGACAGGCAGCATCTCTGGAGTGACGTTTCTGGTTGAGACCCTTCTCTAACAATCAACCCCGATATGATTCTAGTTCTACTGAGAATACTGCACTATATTTATATGCTGTTCAGTTTGTTGCTCTATTATATGTTGGTAAGAGCAGAACTGCGGGTTATGTAAATAAATACACAATTGTGCGTGTACCTGTGTGTACCTGATGCCATGAGAAAGTCAGTGGGGTTATAGTGGATGTCGGTCAGTAGTCTATCACCTGCGATGGAGATAGTGAGGTCTAGAAATGGTAGGGAAATGTCAAAAATGGTCCAGGTGTATTTGAGTGCCGGATGGAAGTTAGTGGTGAAATGGATGAAGTCAGTGAGTTGTGTGCGGGTGCAGGAGGTGGCACCAATGTAGTCGTCGATGTAGCGGAGGTAGAGTTCGGGGATAGGGCCCTGGTACGCCTCGAACAAACGTTGTTCGACGTACCCTACAAAGAGGCAGGCGTAGCTAGGGCCCATGCACGTGCCCATAGGTACACCTTGTATTTGGAGGAAATGGGAGGAGGCAAACCAAAAGTTGTTAATGGTAAGGACCAGCTCTGCAAGGCGGAGAAGAGTATCACTAGACGGGGATTGGTTGGTTCTGCGGTCTGCACCACATCATATTTCGCTTGGGCAGTTTACACCACAGCGGTATGAACATTGACTTCTCTAATTTCAGGTAGTCCCTGCTTTCTCTTCCCCTCCTCAGCTCACCCTCAGCCCAGTGTCTCCGCCTCTTCTTTTCTTCAAACCGCCCCCCAACCCTCAAATCAGTCTGAAGGGTCATGACCCAAAACGTTGCCAAATTTCCTTCGCTCCATAGATGCCGCCTCAAGCCCTCACGCGCTGAGTTTCTTCAGCATTTTTGTCTACCATCGATTTTCCAGCATCTGCAGTTTCTTCTTAAACATAGCAAAACCAAGAATTGTTTTAAACTCCAAAAGACTTAGCTTGTGATTTACATTTAGTCCTTAGGGATTTTGTATGTGCTGTTTCCTCATGGGACCATTGACAGCACAACAGTTAATAGACAAAGTGGAGAGAGAGGCTTTATGTTTTGTGCTGACAGAACCCCAGCTTATTCATGTGCTGTGTCATTATACTTGTGGTACTCTTGGAATATTGGCATTTCAGTCAGATCAGACTGACATTGCTAATGTGAGCCGATATCTAGGTTAATACGACTATATTTTATCATTGCACCCAGAGCAGAGAAAATGATCAACATTAGCAAGCCTGTTATTCTTTATGTATAGATCTTTCCAAGAAGATTTGTCCTTAGCCTAGTTTATCTGGAGTGTAAAGAGCAGTGTAAAGAGTCTAGGTTTTAGAAGGAACTGCATATGCTGGAAAATCGAAGGTAGACAAAAATGCTGGAGAAACCCAGCGGGTGAGGCAGCATCTATGGAGCGAAGGAAATAGGCAACGTTTTGGGTCGAGACCCTTCTTCAGACTGATGTGAGGGTGCAAGGGGGGAGGGGGGCGGGAAGAAGAAAGGAAGAGGTGGAGACAGTGGGCTGAGGGGGAGCTGAGAAGGGGAGGAGAAAGTATGGACTACCTGAAATTAGAGAAGTCAATGTTCATACCGCTGGGGTGCAAACTGCCCAAGCAGAATATGAGGTGCTGCTCCTCCAATTTGTGGTGGAACTCACTCTGGCCATGGAGGAGGCCCAAGACAGAAAGGTTGTATTCTGAATGGGAGGGGGAGTTGAAGTGCTGAGCCACTGGGAGATCAGGTTGGTTATGGTGAACCGAGCGGAGGTGTTCTGCGAAATGATCGCCAAGCCTACGCTTGGTCTCGTCGATGTAGAGCAGCTGACATCTAGAGCAGCGGATGCAATAGATGAGGTTGGAGGAGGAGCAGGTGAACCTCTGCCGCACCTGGAACGACTGCTTGGGTCCTTGAATGGAGTCAAGGGGGGAGGTCAGGGACCTCCCCCTCGACCTTACCAGCATAGCTCCAGACGGCATCGCTCTCAGGATCTCAGGACCACACAAGCTTCTCCACCACGACAAGGTGACAATCCACGGAGAAGTATGTGATGGTATTACAAACTGATTATTCACCAAGTGCCCAACAATAGACTGGACTCAGAATGGTGTGGTCAAATGTTCCTGCCATCTGGACAATGATATAACTCGAGGAACGTGGACAAGTCAAACCCATTATTAATGCCATTCACAAAAGGAAATGCTGGTCTGGTTTCCAGAATGGTGAGTTGTAATCTGGAAATAATAGAGATTAAATAAACTAGTGTGTGTAGGATAGTGTTAATGTGTGGGGATCACTGATCGGTACGGACTCGGTGGGCTGAAGGGCCTGTTTCCACGCAGTATCTCTAAACTAAACTAAACTAAACTGCATTTTGTATTCAAACTTCCAGGGCAGAGACGTCCAGATCGATTTTCCAAACGCATAATCTTTCCATCAAACTCAGTAACAATTATTCCAATGGTATTCCATCTTCCACAAACCCCACGTCAAACAAACGCCACCCTGTCATAAAACAGGCTCTGCTCACCCAGCACTGGTCTATCTTGGCCCCAGATTCTCTGGCATTTCATGTTTAAAATATTCATTATCGTGTGTACATCCTTACATGAATAGTTCCCCTTCCATCGTTGTAATCATCATTCCTCCTACTCTGACCAGCTCACCCTTGATAATGGTGCCTTCAGCATCTGAGTGACGAAATCTGGGATCTCCACCATAAGTGTTCTCTCTTCATTTAATATAATGTCGAAAACTCTTTTGATCAAGCGTTTATTGAGTCTGCCTCAATTGCCTGTTCTTTTCCATAAGAAGATTCTTGTCTGCCACTGGGGAAACACTTTAAAACAGACTCTACATTAAAAAGACCACATTGGTTCTATTAATTATGGCATTAGACTCAACATTTCAATCCTGAGTAATGAGATGTTGAAAGCTAATTTACTACTTAGAACGGGATGTATTCATATGCAACATTTATCAGTTCTCAAGCAATGTATTGGATTGAAAAAAATGTTTTTCATTTAGGTAGAAGAATGACAGATTACTTAAATAAATCTGGAATTGATGTGGTGGTAATGGAAGTCCCATGTGAAAGTACAAGGCAAATGGATGCAAAAACTGGAACTCCTCCATCCCCCCTTCACACCAATCCTCACCCCCTCCCATCTTCCAACTTCTCTCCCCCCCCCCTCCCCCCACCCTCCGCTCTCGCCCACAAACCTTCCCATCACCAACTCCACAAAACACGATTAACATTGGATCAAAACACAAAATGTTGGAAGAACTCTAAAGGTCAGGTGGCCTCTGCGGAGGGAATGGACAGGCAGCATCTCAGGTTGGGACCTTTCTTCAGGCCCTTCCATAACCATTTGGACTTTGTTTGGGTTTGTAGTCAAGTCCAATAGTTATAAACCATTAGAGCACTTTACTGTTCTCTGAATGATGTAACAATATTAATGTTACCTAAGGAATAAGGCTGAATGACAAAACTGAGAAAAAGCGAATGATATAGGGTTAGGTGCAACTTCAGCTACAACCCCCCGAGTGTTGAACATTGTTTAGTTTAGTTTAGTTTAGAGATACAGCACAGAAACAGGCCCTTCGGCCCAACTCGCCGACCAGAAATCCCCGCACGCTAACACTATCCTATGCCCGCTCAGGACAATTTACACGTACACCAAGCCAATTAACCTTCAAACCTGTATGTCTTTGGAGTGTGGGAGGAAACCGGAGATCTCAGAGAAAACCCACGTGGTCACAGGGAGAACGTACAAACTCTGTACAGACAGCACCCGTACATGGGATCAAACCTGGGTCTCCAGCGCTGCAGGAGCTGTAAGGCAGCAACTCTACCGCTGCGCCACCGTGCCACCCATATATTTTTATACCTCGGAATTTTACACTATTCACATTTAATTTGACCCATTGGGGTTTTCACACTTAGCTTGCTCTCTACAATAACTGGATTACCTCATGACCTCATTCAGAAACCTGGCGAAGCAATATCATGCAGAATTGAGTTTAATTTGAGTTAAAAGCAGCCCTTTGATTTAAAGGAAGCATGTTGATCTATGTTCAGAGTTTTGGAGATTATTAAACTGTACGATTGAGCTACTTCTGCTTTATCTTTTCATTTTAATAGAAGCAATTGAGACATTAAATACCATTGAAATAGGAAAAGGCACATTAATATCTCCCAAATTGGGTTGAGGCTGCCTCAGTAGTTTTGTGTAATTGTCTACCACTTTATTACATTGCGCAAGGGCAGAATGTCAAAAGGAGCACTGAGAGAGGGAAACAGAGGGAGGTAATGAATGAAACCATGTCTTTTCAGGGAAGAGAAATAATAGGCAAATCAACCAAGGTTACTCCTGTAAACTGGTTGTAAAGAGGTTACATGTCAGAGGCTTTGTACATGGTGTTTCACCTGCATTCTTATTCAGGAAACAGAAGACCAAATAACAGACAGAGAAACAACTCCAAATATTAAATAGTCTGTGTAGCCTGGCGTGAGGAAGGGCGGGGGGCTGTTTAGTTTAGAGATACAGTGCAGAAAATGGTCCTTCGGCCCACCGTGTCCGCACCGGCCAGTGATCCCCGCACATTAACACTATCCGACCCGCACTAGGGACAATTTTACATTGATACCGAGTCAATTAAACCTACTCTTGGTATGTCTTGGGAGCGTGGGAGGAAACCGAAGATCTCGGAGAAAACCCACGCGGTCATGGGGAGATCAAACAAACTTCGTACAGACAGCACCCGTAGCCAGGATCAAACCCGGGTCTCTGGCGCTATAAGCGCTGTAAGGCAGCAACGCTGCCGCTGCACCATCGTGCCGCCCTGTGATAAGAGAGTTGTTGATCGCAAAATGTAACATTTCAGTGCAAAAGGGAAAATCAATGCACCAATGACAAGCAACAGAGACTTGGCAAACTCCTTTGGAGGTTGATGATGTCCCTCAAAGGGAATCCATCTAAATAAACGAGTGCACGATGAACACAGAGCTACACACAGAATATGTTTCAGGAGCCTCCGAAGTGCATTACCATGTGGCTTTCAATTAAGTAATGACTCTACGTGGAGTGGTTTGTGGGAATATGCAATAGTTGCAGATCATTTGTTTTCTCAGTATAATAACGTGAGAAACTTTGCTAATTTTTTTGGAGGCTGCTGACTCAATAAAAAGGTAAAACTGTGGTTTTAACATCTTACAGCAGAGTTGTTCAATCCATTCTTTACCTGCCACCACAGGTTTTCATAAGGGACCAATTAGTTGCCATAATATAAAAAATGTACTGTTAATCACTTAGCTTGGGGATTCGCTTTGAAAGATTGTCGTATTAAAAGAATGAAATTTCTACAAATTCAGCAGCAAAGTGATTAAACAATATACACAAGTGGTATCACCCCTTACTATCCTGCCTTGAGAAATAAGTGCTGTTTTAATTATCACAATCTGTAACTGGCTGCCTTGGCATAACAAAAGAAAAATGAACACTGTGGCTTTGTTTCTAAATCCAGTTTGTTATTGCTCCCTGGTTAAGAGTTGTACTGTCCACCAGTCTGCAAACGTGTAATGTATCTGTATCTTTGCTTTGTTCATTAACAGCCCAGGTGCATGTCCTTCATAAGAGCATAAGATGTAGAGGCAGTATAGTCCCGCCTCTCCGCCCTGCACCACCATTCAACAAGACTATTTCTGTCTCGCTCTCTCTCATTCTCCATATCCTCCAATTCTGATAATGTCCAAAATGTTGGGGCATCACGGTGGTGCCGAGGTGGAGTTTCGATCCTGACTTTGGATGCTGTCTGAACGGAGTTTGTACGTTCTCCCCATGACCGGCATGGGTTTTCTCCGGGCGTTGCGGTTTCTTCGCACACTGCAAAGACGTACAGCTTTGTAGGTTAACTGGCATCAGTAAAACAAAAGTTGTAAATTGACCCTAGTGTATGTAGGATAATGTAAGTGGGCGGAGATCACTGGTCAGCGTTGACTTGGTGCTTGTTTTCACGTAGTATCTCTAAAAGTAAAGCTAACACTAAAAATTGACCAGCCTCAAGCTTTCCCTTCCATTCTGTGGCCATCTTAATCCTACGCCCTAGCTTGGTTTACAAGGACAACTCGCTGGTCAGGTTCAATTTCATTAGGAGTTATGTCTTCAGCTTCTTTTGGTCCTTTCTTTCCTTGGCACACCTATCGGTGAGATTTGATGAACAATGGCATGTGATATCTACTGGAAGTAACAGAAACTTTGAATGCTGGCAATAGCAACCACATGGCATGCAGGCAGTAACAGGGAATGATTGGAGGGCAACAGAATCTCTCATTCCCCTTGGCTCTTAATCCTCTTCATTCTGAGCAAGAACAGACTGGGTAATGAATGAGATGTGTCGGGAATAAGAAGACTTAGATGGCACACTATTACCAGCCAATTATTGTCCTGAGTCTGTTGTGGAAAATACCAGAGGCTCTCAACCTCAGCACATAGAGAGTAAAGCTACGGATATTTGTCCTTCCTTCAAAGTTAAACACTCTGGGTGAATGATAAAATCTGCGTTGCTGCTAATATTGTGGTGCCTTCAACCTAATATAAAAGAGCATCACATTTGGATTGATAAATTATGTAAAGAAAATGCAAGCTAAGTACAACGTGTTAAGGTTAATATAGTGCCATGCTACAGTAATCTCATGGTGACCATCACTTATCTCGTATACAATGCCCTGAGGAAGATCATTATACAAAGTAGTCCTGATAAATTTATCTACAAAGGCTATAATTGATGTTTTCAATATACAAGATTCATTGCACATCCAAATTGAAAAATATATACATCGCTGCCAAATATATATTGCAATAGTCCAATTGGCCAAAGAGTGCTGGTAAAATTTGGAAATAACTGGTTCACGATAAATAACCCTGGAAATCCTGGAAACCCTGGAATATAAATAGCCCAGGAAAATATAGAGAAATATAAATAAATACCAGCTCTATTCATTTGACAGACAGTGGGGGCATTGACCTTCAAAATGGCATCTTCACTCATCTTGAAAAGTATCAAGCACCATCTATATCTAAGATTTCCTACTTTTCTGCTACAGCTTGGATGTCCCTGACCATTTCTTTAAACAGGGCTTGATTTTTCATTATTTTTAATCAGGCTTCAAACTAAAACAAATGCTTCCATATTGAACTCAATTTATACCCCATGCTGCCTCAGCAAGGCCTGCAGCATAATCAAGGATGAGTGGCCACTCCCTCTTCCCCTCTCCCCCATCAGGCAAACGATATAGAAGTGTAAAAACGCACACCTCCAGATTCAGGGACTGGTTCTTCCCAGTTGTTATCAGGCAACTAAATTGTCCTGCCACAACCAGAGAGCAGTGCTGAAGTACTATCTAGCTCTTTGGTGACCCTCGGACTATCCTTGATCGGACTTTGCTGGCTTTACCTTGCACTAAACGCTATTCCATTATCATGTATCTATTTAAATGACTCGATTGTAATCATGTATTGTCTTTCTGCCGACTGGTTAGCACACAACTAAAGGTTTTCACTGTACCTGTGACATGTGACAATAAACTCAACTGAACAACTCAATATGTGTAATGCAAATTCATACTTTGTTTCTTACTTTGGTGATAATGAAAATCACCGAGCAAAGAGAATCCAGGACAGATATTTAATTTCTATTCATTTTTTGTAAGCAAACTGTTGATCCAAAAATTAAAATGCTTCTAAAGTGCATCTAGTGCAAATCTGAAAGGGCAAAATATATATTAGTTTATCAATCCATGTAACATGGGTCTGAGAGACTGACCAAGTTTGAATATGGAGTCCTGAGCCTCAAACCCGAACATCAACTTATTTACTAAACATCCACAGTGACTCCATTTGTGTCAGATAGGAGTATAATTTTAGAAAATTTTAAACTTGATGTACATTGTTGCATTGCAGTACTTGTTTATCTCATAATGGTTCTCTGTGTCATATAGAAAACTGACATGAGCTTTTATGGAATTAAATGTAAATTTCTTTATGACACAAATGGTCTGAATGCTCCATAGAACTGTCACAATGGGAGCTGTCATTAAAAAAGCATCCCCACCTGGATCTACAAAATAATTCTCTAAAAATCAAATAAATGCCATTCCTTAATTACCGGGCTTTTAGAACTCCCTAAATGAAATAGCACTTACTTATTCCTGGATTTTTCTCAGGAAGGGAGGGTGAAGAGAAGGGAATGATATTGGATTACTGCTGGACCATATGTTTTTCTTAAGACTCGACACTTTTGATCAAGAAGGGATTTCATTAACAGCCATAATGGAGAGTCACTGCATGAACGAGGTTTGATCTCTGCCACTGCCTGGACATTTACCACATTTATAGTTGAATTGCTTCAATTTGAAAGACTGCTCTGCAATAGTTTTCACCATCTTGTGCTTTGCCCATTTTCCTCATCATTTCATAGAGTCATGGAGCCATAGAGTGATACAGTATGGTAACAGGCCCTTTTGCCCAACTTGTCCACACCGGCCAACATGTCCCAGCTATACCAGTCCCAGCTGCCTGCGCTTGGTCCATATCCCCCCAAACCTGTCATATTCATGTACCTGTCTAACAGTTTCCTAAACCTTGGGATAGTCCCAGCCTCACCTACCTCCTCTGACAGCTTGTTCAGTACACCCGCCACCCTTTGTGTGAAGAGGTTTCCCCTCAGAATCCTATGAAAATGTTTCCTCTTCACCTTAAACCTATGTCCTCTGGTCATCGATTTACCTACTCTGGGCAAGAGACTCTAATGATTTTAGATAGTAGACAATAGACAATAGACAATAGGAGTAGGCCATTCGGCCCTTTGAGCCCGCAATGCCATTCAATGTGATCATGGCTGATCATCCACAATCAGTACCCCGTTCCTGCCTTCTCCCCATATCCCCTGACTCCGCTATCTTTAAGAGCCCCATCAAGCTCTCTCTTGAAAGTATCCAGAGAACCGGCCTCCACTGCCCTGGCAGAGAATTCCACACTCACAGCTCTGTGTGTGAAAAAGGTGTTTCCTCATCTCCGTTCTAAATGCCTTATCCCTTATTCTTAAACTGTGGCCTCTGGTTCTGGACTCCCCCAACATCAGTAACATGTTTCCTGCCTCTAGCATGTTCAAATCCTTAATAATCTTATATATTTCAATAAGATCCTCTCTCATCCTTCTAAATTCCAGAGTATACAAGCCCAGACGCTCCATTCTCTCAGCATATGACAGTCCCGCCATCCCAGGAAATAACGTTGCGCTGCACTCACTCAATGGCAAGAATGTCCTTCCTCAAATTTGAAGACCAAAACTGCACACAATACTCCAGGTGTGATCTCACTAGGGCCCTGTACAAATGCAGAAGGACCTCTTTGCTCCTATACTCCTCTTGTTATGAAGGCCAACATGCCACTCACTTTCTTTAGATGTTGACACTATTATTGGATACATTTTCTACATTGTAATACTACCTACTGTTAAAAATTAACTGTAAATTACTTTGAGATGTCCTAAGATGTGAAAAGTTTAAAATAAGAAAAAATATTTCTTCTTTCCCCATAAACTATTTAAAGGGTACATGTCTGGGAGAAACAGGTACCTTGAGAAACACTGAAACGTTGCACTGGACAGTGGTCTGTTAGATATTAGTTGACAGAAAATGATTGTTCTGATTGTTTTGTTGAATAATTATCAAGATAATATTCAGCAAACCTTGTGTATTTGATTTGTTTTCTTCTCGCTGTTCATGTTTAGATCAAAGAGATCATGTTCATAAGTGAAAAGAGCATAATTAGGCCATTCGGCCCATCAAGTTTACTCCACCATTTAATCATGGCTGATTTATCTCTCCCTCCTTACTCCATTCTCCTGCCTTCTCCTCATAACCCCTGACACTCGTACTAATGAAAAATATATCTATCGCTGCCTTAAAAATATCCATTGATGGCCTCCACAGCCTTCTCGGCGGCAATGAATTCCACAAATTCACCACCTTCTGACTAAGCAAATTGCTCCGCACCTCCTTATATTGAATAATACAAACACAATCCAAACTATCAATTGCAAACTGTCTTGGTAGCACTAAGGACTTTGGCCTTTTTTGCAATAATATTGTATTTTTTTTAATTTACTGAACATTTATAGTATTATCTATGTGTACCGTGTTTAGAGGCCCATTAGAGGCAAGTAAGAATCTCATTGTTCCGTTTTCAGCCTAATTGACAATTAAACACTGGACTCATGTGTCTCTTAGTACAGAAACTCGGTACACATGACCAACCAGAGCACAATAGGATTTGGAACGTCAGTCACATGTTTTATTTCAAAAGCTTTGCCTTTGCTTCCTTTTGTACTTTGGCTTAATTTCCAGTTCTAGTTCCCCTCTTCTCTCAACCATGCCATTGATCTCACTTGGTTCTACAGGCTGGTCAATTTTCGGGCCTGTCGTGATTGCTATTAATGTGATTTATTGGTTGAGTCATTAGGCTGAAGGAACTAATTCTGGCAGCTTACCTGCCCTCATGCAGATGAGATGCCTAAGGAACTCATATTTCCTTTTCAAAGATGTCTCTATGGAAATATTAGCCAAGGGTGAACTTAAGAACATGGGCCAAGAAATTGTATTTGCAGTTATTGATGCGCTTTGGGAGCATGGAGTGGAATGTGCAATCCACAGCTAAGTTCAATATTGTTACTGATCCACTGTTTTACCGCACACAATCAAAATGGTACATCAGGTAGCTGGAGGATGGTCCAGAGTGTCAGGGGTGGTGGCGGAGAGGTGGCAGAAATCCCGGGGGTGGGGGGGGGTCTATTTTTAATGGACTCACAGGCAGAAATCAGAAATTGCTTGAGAGAGTGGGTCAAGATTGTGGTAATTACAGAGTCAAGTGACTTGGACCAGAGGGTTGAGTCAAGAAGGCACGATAGAGGATGTACATCCTGCAGCAGCTGAGGAAACACAATCTGCCACAGGCAATGATGGTTCAATTCTATATTGACATCATAGAGTCTGTTCTCCTTCATGGTCTGGTTTGGCTCAGCCGCCAAGCACGACATCCGGAGGTTACAGCGAATCGTCCGATCAGCAGAGAAGGTTATTGGCTGCAACCTTCCCTCCATCGATGAACTGTACACACTGCAAGGGCCAGGAAGCGAGCGGGGTGACTCCTCTCACCCTGGCCACAAACTCTTTGAATCACTCCCCTCTGGAAGGCGACTCCGGGCTGTCAAAGCTGCCATAGCCAGACATAAAAACAGCTTTTTTTCCACGAGTAGTTGCTTTACGCAATAACCAAAAAACTGTAGCCTCCTTTTGCTCTGGTATTTTATTTTATTCACATGTTTAATCAATAATGTTTCATGTGTGATTCCTAACTATCACTATATCATTTTGTCACTTGCGGGCAGAGCACCAAGGCAAATTCCTAGTATGTGAATATACTTGGCCAATAAACTAATTCAATCATTCATTCATGCATTTATTCATTCATTCAGAGATTATGTATGTTGTATGTTGATTATGTATGATGTATGTTGTGGAGGGATTCTTCAGGATTCAAGGTAAGCATTCTGTTTACAGTAGCCTCAGTCCATCATTAAATGACGCTAATGGCAGTCACTCCCAGAGCTAACTGCAGGGATACATTTCCTTAGTGAAGGGCAATGATGTCACACAATTGGAGGCATTAATGATATAAATACTTGAATGTTGCAAAGGCAATTTGCGAGAGGGGTCCAAAAAAAGTTGATCATGCTGAGTGGGTACAAAAAAATGAAGCATTGATTCAGTTCTGGTCACCTTACCATAGAAAGGACGTGAATATCCTGGAGAGGCTGCAGAAAGTAAACCAGGGTGAGTGGTTTCATCTAGAAAATGAGACCTGCAGAAGTTCTCCTTGCAGCAGAGAAGGGTGATGGAGGTTCAAAGATGAGGAATGGCTAAAGAGGACCTGGCACGGAAATCACTATCAAAACATGGGGGGGGGGGGACACTCACACACACACGCGAGGTTTCGGAAGCTTCAGCCGTGGGACCTGTGGATGGTAATTTCAGCGCAATCCAGCACTACATCCAGCTCAACTCTGCCTGTCTCACCGGCTTAACCTACAGCCCTGCCTGGACTGACGGGATACCAGTCCGGAGGCATGGAGCTAGCGCTGCTTCTCCACGCTGGCCGTAAGCCTGGACCGTCGTACCCTTAAGTCTAGGCAGGGCTGTAGGTTAACCTGGCGGGACAGGCAGAGTTGAGCTAGATTTAGAACTGCTTCTCTGCGCTGGCTGTGGGCCTGGGGGCAATGCTCCCGTCTGACTCCCGACGTCTCTGGCCACCCCCAGGCATGGGAGGGGGGGGGGCAACTTGGGAGGGGACGGGGACGGGGATGGTCCAGTGGTGGTTCGGCAGCGATTGCAGCGCCGGAGATCCGGGATCGATCCTGGCTGCGGATGAGGCACAGGTTTGTGTTCCGGGCTACCGAGAGTGTTTCTTGCTTGTGACCAAAGATCCTATAGCTAGCGCTCTGCTATAGGATCTTTGCTTGTGACCCTATGACCTGGGCATGCAGTTCAAGCTCCACTCTATGATCTTTGCTCCACGGACTTCTCCCTCCTCCAATCACCGCGCTCTATCCTCAGTCCCACCACCCTACTTCCGCCTCTGACCGACACCTCCCTCCTCCAATCATCGTGCTGAATCATCATATCCCGCCCCCATCGCCTGCTGACCGACGTCTCTCTCGTCCAATCGGCGCCCTCCCTCGATCACCGGTCCCACCCCCACTGTCTCGCGGAAAGCGGAGATTTCACCGGGTTACAAAATATGGGGGGGATCGTCCCCCACCTCTCCAAACGGGGGGGGGGGGGGGGAGCAGAAGGCAAATGGAGCAAAGAAGTTGTCATTAACAGATGGTTCAAGGTCAATGGGAAGAGGATTCAACATAGTAGGGCAAAGGTTAAAGTGAGGATATCATTTTACTGAGAGAGCAGTTACGATGTGGAATTCTGAGCCTAAAACATGGTGGAAACAACATAAATGTGTCATCAAAATGGAATGCCATAAGCACTCAGAACGCAACAGGTCAACGGGGAAAGTGGAAGGGAATGGGACTGATATGATTATGCTACTGGGAGTTGGAATGGAGTGGATGGGCATATCGTGGGAATTCTATGATTCTGTGGTCAAATTTCTAAGGAGAGTCAAGATCTCTTGGAAACCATACTCATTACATTCCACAGTCCAGAATGCGTTTTTTGTTTAGAGACGCAGTGCGGAAACAGCCCCTATGTCCCACCGAGTCTATGGTGACCAGCGGGCCCCGTACATTAGCACTATCCAACACACCAGGGACAATTTACAATTTTTACAAAAGCCAAGTAACTATACGTCTTCCGAGTGTGGGAGTCACCTGGAGCTGCAGGAAAAAACCCACGCAATCACGGAAAGAACATACAAACTTTGTACAGACAGTTCTCATAGTCAGGACCGAACCTGGGCCTCTGTGCCGCCACTTTTTCATCACGTATCGATAAAAAAAAATTCACTACATTGGTTTATTTCGATGGCACGATCTGTGACTGAATGTCACGAATAAGCACATTAAATTTGTTTTCTGCTTAAAATGTATACTGTGACAACATTTGCCAAGTAGATGCATTGTATCAGCCTCGCATTTGTAGTAGTTAGGAGAGAAGAGCTCTTCAGCGCGTCGTCCACAGAGCGCAGAGGATTATTGGGACACAGCTACCAGCCTTGGAGGGCATCTACCACACACGGTGCCTCAGGAAGGCCGTCAGCATCCATAAAGACTCCTCACACCCTTGTAACGGACTGTTCGAACTACTTCCCTCCGGCAGACGTTACAAGGCCTTCTACGCCCAAACCTCCAGACTCAGAAACAGCTTTATTCCCAGAGCTATAGCGGCTCTGAACCAGCCCTGCTGAGTGCCCCCATGCCCCCTGGACTGTCTCCCTCAGATGGTCACGTCACACAGTTTATTTATTTATTTTACTTTTCTTTACATCGGTTAGAAGCTACATACTAAATCTCGTTGCACTGATGTGCAATGACAATAAAATATATTATTATTATTATGTTAGATGGAGTAAAAACAAAACAGTCACCACATCGTACCTACAGAAATAACCTTTAACATATTTGACATTTCCCACACACTTGACCTCTACCTCAAGGAGGTACAAGGCCAATAGGCTCACATGAACACCATCATCTACACCTTATATCATCGCTGATGTTGCCCACAACCAACAACTGGTTAAAATGCCTCTCTGCAAAATAGTAAATAAGAATTATGACGTAAGCCGCAACTAACGCAACACAAAACAATATTCTTCCATTTTCATTCAATTGTAGTTCCTGTAATTTGGGAAACATCACAAGGGACCAGAAATCAGCTTACTAGCCCTGTCCCACGGTACGAGGAGTTAATTCCAAGAGCTCTCCCGAGTTTAAAAAAAATCAAACTCGGGGTAAGCACGGAGAATGAACGTAGCGGGTACGTTGGAGCTCGGGGTCATCACTTAGCGGCTCATAACACTAACGGCAGGTATTCGGAAAGACTCGCTAACGGCAGGTAAGCACGGGAAGACTCGTGAAGATTTGTCAACATGTTGAAAAATGTCCACGAGAGCCCCGAGTGGCCATTACCATAAATCTCCCAGTTCGAATCAGGGCAAACTCGGGAGAGCTCTTGGAATGAACTCGTACCGTGGGTGAGGGCTTTAAGATGTTTAGGCCGAACAATATATGAACGTTTAGAGGGAAATGGGTCAAATGTGGACTAATGAGACTAACTTAGATGCATTAGACATAACTTAGATGGTCTGAAGAAGGGTCTCGACCGGAAATGTCACCTATTCCTTCTCTCCAGAGATGTTGCCTGTCCTGCTGAATTAAGCCATCTCGGTCAGCAACAACGAATTGGGCCAAAGGACTTGTTTCCATGCTGTGTGGTTCTATGTATCAATGACTCTAATATAAACCTTGCCCATGTTTCATTGTCTCCAAGTGTGTTGGCCTACCTAAAATATTCAATGCAATGGTCATGTACATAATTCTTAACTCTATTTGAATTAGCCTGACAATTATCTAATCCATAAACCAATGGTAACTATTTTTGTATCATTGAATCATTGACATCTAATGAAAGGCATTCAGTTCATTATTGGGGTTACGGTTTTGAACCTTCTCTGAATAGCAGAGTAAGTTGTGGACAACGTTGAGGCAGTAGGGAACTGCTGCACTTCTGTGATTAGTTTAAAGTACACAGGCTGAATATTTTTAACACACAGAATATTTGTGCCAATGAAGGAACGACTGTCTCGCTAAAGGCCAAGACGGAAATCTGTTACTGATGTTGATGATCATCACGAGCCCCACTATGCTGATCGTTGAAGGCAGGGCAACCACTATATGCAGGCAGGCAGCCTTGGACAGACGATCAGAGAGGAGGAAATTAGAGACCAGCCGATATTATGGGGAGAAGACAGGAGAATGGGGTTAGGAGGGAGAGTTAGATCAGCCATCATTGAATGGCTGAGTAGACTTGATGGGCCATATAGGCCTAATTCCACACTATCCCTTATTATCTTATGACCTTATGAGATTTGCACGACTTCCTCCACGTTCAATTGTCAACGATGGAACATATAGTCTCACACGTTGCACACATAAATCCACTACACCTTATAAAACCCGATTTCGAAAATATCCATTCCCAATGGAAAAGGAATGAAGAATGAAATAAATAAGTAGGTAGACACAAAATGCTGGAGTAACTCAGCGGGAGAGGCAACATCTATGGAGAGAAAGAATGGGCGACGTTTTGGGTTGAAACACTTCTTCTGACTGATATCAGGGTGGGACAGAGATAGAATGTAGTCGGAGACAGTAAGACTGGTGGGAGAACTGGGAAGGGGCGGGGGGGGATGGAGAGAGAGGAAAAGCAAGGGCTACCTGAAGTTAGAGAAGTCAATGTTCATACCGCTGGCATGTAACCTACCCGTGAGATATGAGGCGCTGTTCCGCCAATATGCGCAGGGTAATGCAGGAGGCCCAGGGCAGAAAGGTCAGGTTGGCAATGGCCTCCTCCATTGTCAAGAGTGAGGCCCAATGCAAATTGGAGGAACAGCACCTCATATTTCGCTTGGGTAGCATACACTGGACCTCCTCCATTGTCTGAGTGCTATCTCTCTCCCGCCCACTCCCATGGCATCAGTCTGAAGAAGGGTCTCAACCCGAAATGTCACCCATTCCTTCTCTCCAGAGATGCTGCATGTCCTCTGTTACTGCAGCATTTTGTATCTACCTTCGATTTAAACCAGCATCTGCGATCCTTTCCTACACAGAAATAAATAAGTATATGTTGCAATTAAAAAAAAACAGCTCTCAAGAAAAGTTGATAAATGTCATTGTCAGCAAGAAGTGTAAACCTCTAGGCAAATGTTCTATTTCCACATTGTGGAATAGTTTCTTGCAATTCCATGCTGACACTACTATCTGTTGTGCGCAAAGATCAGCAGCTCTTCAATTGTGTCGCGAGCTGCCATTTTTTTGTAAGTCATTCTGCAGAGCTGCCTCGAAGACCACCAACACTTAGAATGCAGGGCATGCTTGTCATTTGCTCAGTTTCTGCGACCGCAATTCTCTTTAGCAATGATTGGTAAAATCAGAGCATGACTGCTCTGCGGATGTTACCCTGGCAATCTCGCTGTATGAAGCAAGATGGTCGGCATTACAGGCAGACAGCAGTTAATAAAGAAAATGGCGAGAGAGAGAGAGAGAGGGAGGGAGAGCGAGAGAGAGAGAGAGAGAGAGAGAGAGAGAGAGAGAGATTGAGAGAGAGAGAGCGTGAGCGTGAAAGAGAGAGGGAGGGAGAGTGAAGTGCTTACTTTTATTCATGGGTGTAATAACAGTGCAGAATATGCTTACATTTTCTTTGAGGTAATACATCATCAAAATGATGGCCTAGTTGGAGAAAGCCCATATTATGAGGCAGTTGAGAAATAGCTATGTTGTGAGCCTGCAGCAATATATTTCTAAACTGGCGAAATATTTGCAATAGCAAAATGAAATTACCTTGCTTTAATTTAAAAATAAATTACAAAAAAATTCTAAAGCTGTATCCCTAGCCAGGTTTTTGCATCGAGCATTTTTGTGATTTTACTAAAATCCGACTGCGTACATTTATCCATTAAAATAAGGTGTCAGAGCTGCTTGAAACAAACAGAGCACCAACACACACATTGTGCTGCTAAGTGTTGTAAAAATGTACATAATTTGATAACACTGTCTCAAACTCAGAATTCAACCATCACATGAGTATATATTATGAACACAGTGACATAATTCCCTCTTCTAATATTGCCATGTCTGCCTTCTAAAACCAATAATGTGCAAAACACATTTTAACACAATCATAGCTATGAATTAAATCTTTCATTGAAATATTTTTATATTTAAGTTGGAGCACCTCACTTCCTGAATAGTGTAAACTGGCATCTTATATTATGAGATTATTTTGCAATTATACTGGGATATATTCCATTTTGCATTTTTACCATGCATAGTCACTAAAAGCTATATAAAAGAATTGCTATTTGGATGAAAAATTAGCCGAATCTCAGTTTTGTTTTTATAAGCCAGGCGTGTGGAAATTTAACCTGATTCCTTTGAAATGACAATAACGTGGAGACCGTATAAACAGTTAATTATTAGGAGAACTTTCCATCAAGGTTGTGAATTTTATCAACCAGTTTAAATTTGAGATTGCTTTCAGTGGAAATTTACAGAAGGGGCATTAAAATGTTTAAAGATATGTTCTTGATTATCTCCTTGCTAATCTTATAATTTGACAGCATGAATTGACAGTATAATATGACCAGCATTGCTGGTACCTTTTAAAAAAAAAGTTCAACAGCAATACAAACATCAAAGTAGAATATAACATAAATTAATTGACTTAGTGATGAAGTATGTGAATGTCTTCCTGCCTTCCAAGCAAGTGATATCTGGTTAGAATCCTCGAATTACCTGTTACAAGCTACTCATTCAGGTACAAATGAGTCTTGCCAATATTCTTATAGATTGCTAGACAGAATGTTAGCAGTAGGCCAGGCTGGGAGGGGGGGACTGCAACACTCACTAAGCCAGTTTGCCGGCTATAAGCATGTATCCCATTGAGTAATTGTAGGCCATTTTTGATGGATGTCAAGGAGATGCTTGTGGCTCTGCCTGATAAGTAAATTGGAGGACAGGGAGCAATAAACCAGCTGTGCAAGGGAGTAAAGTAAAGAGTCTAAAATACACGTTCACTCAAAGAAAATGGTCTAGCTTGTTTTGATTCACATGGGCCCCAAGTAGATATTAAATATCCAAGACAGGTATCAAAGAAAGGCCAGTCTCTTCCACTTTCGTACAAGCATCCTGTGAATATTTATCTGAAACTGTATGCGGCTGGCAGCGCTCTTTGCGTTCAGGAGACTTATAATTACATTTCTTTCTTTTGTAAATGTATTCATTTAAAATAAAAATTTGAAATCATAATTGTTGCAAAACTACCAGGGCGGGTTATATTAACAGTTTCAGGACTAGTTGGCTTCCTAAGGACACAGGCACGCGGTCAAGATCACAATTTTGTTAAATCAGTCCTGATATCTTCATCCAAATGAATAGCCAAAGTAGGCCGACTAGTTAGCACGGCTGAGCTGCCACGAGCCACCATGTAAAGTCAATATTTAAGGACCCTTTTCCAGAATCAGTTCACATTGAGCATTACCACAGGAGATACCACTGCTATTTAGTATCTTTCAAGAAAGGAATCATTGAGTTTGTAACCACGTTAAATCTCTGGTATGGCCTTCCTTCTGTTTACTTACTGTATCTATCCAATGTTCAATAAATCTGCTTGGCAGCTTGTAGCTGAATCTATGGTGTAATGGAGAGCTCATTTCACCAACTTCCATTTATGAAGAGGATCATTTGAGAACACATAATAAAGCCAAAATAGAACGGTGATACTTTTCTCTCACCGAATGCGTTTGCGACAAATTATTGACCAATTCAGCTGGTAAAAGCACACTTAGGTACCTGCAGCAAATGTGCCTATCTATGGGGGCAATCTGAACCAGCGTAAAATAACAATCACTTGGAAGTAGATCGCTCCTTTAATGTGGAGAGATAAAAATGACATAATATTTCACAGAGATGCAATTAAAAATGGATTGGAAATGGAGTTTCATTCCAAGCTGAGTTATGCCAGAAACATTGAATGTAGAATCACAGGGTCAAAGCCAATGGACTTCATAAGAAGTTACAAAAATAATGCTGGAGGAACTCAGCGGGTCAGGCAGCATCTGTGGAGGGACCCCAACTTGAAACGTCATCTGTCCATTCTCTTCACAGATGCTGCCTGAGCTGCTGATTTCCGCTAGCAGTTTGTTTTAAATTGAAGATTCCCGCATCTACAGTAACTTGGAACTAAACTTCAAAATAATTAAAGGGGCTGTCCCACTTAGGCGATCTAATTGGCGAGTTTAGAAGAGTTTGAAAAAATGACATGTTGAAGACCTCCTTTGTCTATATAGAAGACCTCCTTTGACCTCCTTTAACTATGTTGAAGACCAGCTACGACTAACTTTGGGAAAATTGGACGCTGAATAGTGGAGAATGAAGACGCCTTCCTTTGATCTCCTTCGACCTCCCTTCGACTATGATGAAGACTATCTATGACTACCTTCGACTACCCTCGATTACCTACGACTAATATGACTTACTATGACCTACTATGACTAAACCTACGAGTAAAAAAAGTATTGATTTTTTCCATGGCGACCTATTTTTACTCTCGGGCATTTTTTAACATACTGAAAAAAACGCCGTGACCTAGCTGGGGCCTCGAGTACGTGGAGACCACTCTCGAGTATGAAGGAGAGTTACGAAGACCTCCTACGACCTTGTGCCGACCTTGCTGCGAGAATGAGTCGAGGACAAACTCGACAGAACTCGCGGATTAGGTCGCCCAAGTGGGACAGGCCCTTAACTATTATTCCTTAACAGGAATGAAATGAAAAGCAAAGGGATTGTCCAAATAGATATTTTTCAAAGGATTTTGGTTTTTAAATAGAAAATCTGAATCAAGGAATATATTTTCAAGATCCTGTTGAAATGCAGCAGAATGTCAGCATGGCATGGATTTAGAAACAAGGAACTGCAGATGCTGGTTTACATAAAAGGACACAAAGTGCTGGAGTAACCTAGTGGGTCAGACAGCATCTCTGGCGAACATGGCTAAGTGTCGTTTCAGACCTGGATCTGTCCTATTTCCCAAAGTCCCTCCAGTTCTTAGGATTAATAACGACCCAGTTCATCGTCAGGTCCTATGAATTTTTTATAGTCTTTGGCTGAAATATGTGGCCCAGTTACTATGGCACATCTCCTTCAAGGCACACTGATTGTAAGAGATCATAAGGTCATTTCATCTAGTTGAATAGAATATTCAATTTGCATGCTGGGCCGGTGCAGTGATTGAACACTGATGGAGGCAATGAGACATCTGGCATGAGGACAAATGAGAAAATTCAAAATGGTTTTCCCACATAAAGACTGCTCAGGAGACTCTTCCACACTTTAGAAAGGAAGAAATGACTGAAACTATCTTGGCAGGGAATTCTCTGCTACCTTACACTTTGGTTTTCAAAGGCTGCCTGGCTGGAATAAGATCAGATGCCAAAAAACAATGGTCAGCAAACCAAAAGCTGTGGGTGTTTAGGATATTACATTAATAAACATAAGCCTTGAGTTCAAAAAGACTTAAAATACTGACAAACAAAATTATATATACTTTGTAGAAATGAAGCAAAAATATTTGATAGCACTCTACAGTGTTAACACAGGTCAGAAAACAGAACAGAAAACATTTTTCCTCATATATGACCAAACAAAACTTTGATTTTCGGAAATTAGACAGTTAAATGCAAAAGTTCTGGTTGATCTGAATACTCAACCTAAGACTTCAGACAAATTATAATAATACTCTGAAGGAAATCAGTGTCCAGTATTACCAGAAAATCCTCTTGGGGCAGAGAGGGGAACTGTGTTCAGGTAGATCAGTAATAGTTTCCATTTCAAAAGCACTCACAGCTTACAAAAGACGTCTCACCCCTTAGAGGGCCGTGTACACTGAGGGAACAATAAGCTCTGGTTTAAGAATAATCTTTACATATTTCTGTTAAAAAATAATAAAGGCACATAGTTGAAATCAATTTTATTACCAAAGCGTTTTGAAAGAGTGTTACCTTTGTTGTATGCTTGTTGGTAATGTACAACATCCGATGTGGGGTTGCACTTACTGATGTGACAATCATGAAAACATTATAATCTTGCCTCTGATTTTTAATGGATGAATAGCTAACCAATCTTGCCCCTTAATTTTTATGGGAGTTGAAAACCTGTGATAATCAAACTGAAGGGTGACGTGTAACCCTCGATTATCTTAATTTGTGATTTTTTTAGGAAAAAACAGCCGTGTAGATTGTCTGTATTTAACTGGGGATGCTGCAGTGGAAACGGAAATTAGTTTGAGTGGCTTCCATCCATCGAGTGGACTAGACACAGTCTACAACATGAAACAGTCATCATTTGTTTGTAAGTGGAACCTTCCAGCAAACAGACACAAAAAAAGGTTTGGAAAGAAAATGGAATATCACATGAGTGCATTTTTTCTGTCGAGCATTATGCACCCACACACTGTTACATTGTATGTACTTTCCACTTTGGTTTATAGCTGGGTAAACATATTCAGTATTTTTTTCCCTCTCTTCTTATTAAACTCATCTACGTCATAAAAATATGGTGAGTATATGATCCTTGAGCAATCATATATGAAATATAGGTGATAACAATAGACAATAGACAATAGGTGCAGGAGTAGGCCATTCGGCTCTTCGAGCCAGCACCGCCATTCAATGTGATCATGGTTGATCATCCCCAATCAGTACCCGGTTCCTGCCTTCTCCCCATATCCCCTGGCTCCGCTATCTTTAAGAGCCCTAACTAGCTCTCTCTTGAAAGTATCCAGAGAACCAGCCTCCACTGCCCTCTGAGGCAGAGAATCCCACATACTCACAAATTTCTGTGTGAAAAAGTTTTTCCTCATCTTCGTTCTAAATGGCTTACCCCTTATTCTTAAACTGTGGCCCCTGGTTCTGGACACTCCCAACATCGGGAACAGGTTTCCTGCCTCTAGCGTGTCCAAACGCTTTATAATCTTATATGTTTCAATAAAATCCCTCTCATCCTTCTAAATTCCGGAGTATACAAGCCCAGCCGCTCCATTCTCCCAGCATATGACAGTCCTGCCATCCCGGGAATAAACCTTGTAAACCTACGCTGCACTCCTTCGATAGGAAAAAAGTCCTTCGTCAAATTAGGAGACTACATTTGCACACAATACTCCAGGAGTGTCTCACTAGGGCCCTGTACAACTGCAGAAGCACCTAAATGTTCCTATACTCAACTCCTCTTGTTATGAAGGCCAATATGCCATTCACTTTCTTCATTTCCTGCTGTGCCTGCATGCTTACTTTCATTGACTGATGAACATGGACCCGCCAGATCCCATTGTACTTCCCCTTTTCCCAACTTGACACAATTTAGATAATAATCTGCCTTGCTGTTTTTTTACTACATTTATCCACATTAAACTGCATCTGCCATGCATCAATCTGCCCACTCACCCAATCTGTCCAAGTCACCCTGCATTCTCATAGCATCCTCCTCACAGTTCACACTGCCACCCAACTTTGTGTCATCTGCAAATTTGCTAATGTTACTTTGAATCCCTTCATCTAAATCATTAATGTATATTGTAGATAATTGTGCTCCCAGCACCGAGCCTTGCGGTACCCCACTGCCATTCTGAAAGGGATCCATTAATCCCTACTCTTTGTTTCCTGTCTGCCAACCAATTGTCTATCCATGTCAGCACTCTACCCCCAATACCTTGTGCCCTAATTCTGCCCACTAGTCTCATATGTGGGACCTTATCAAATGTTTTCTGAAAGTCCAGGTACACTACATCCACTGGCTCTCGCTTGTCCATTTTCCTAGTTACATCCTCAAAAATTTCCTGAAGATTAGTCAAGCATGATTTCCCCTTCGTAAATCCATGCTGACTCAGACCGATCCAGTTACTGTTATCCAAATGTGCGGCTATTTCATCTTTTATAATTAACTCCAGCATCTTCCCCACCACCGATGTCAGGCGGACTGGTCTATAATTCCCTGTTTACTCTCTCCCTCCTTTCTTAAAAAGTGGAATAACATTAGCTACCCTCCAATCCACAGGAACTGATCCTGTATCTATAGAACATTGGAAAATGATCACCAATGCATCCATGATTTCTAGAGCCACTTCCTTAAGTACCCTGGGATGCAGACCATCAGGCCCTGGGGATTTATCATCCTTCAGTCTCATCAGTCTACCCAACACCATTTCCTGCCTAATGTGGATTTCCTTCAGTTCCTCCGTCACCCCAGATCCTCTGACCACTACTATATCAGGAAGATTGTTTGTGTCCTCCTTAGTGAAGACGGATCCAAAGTACCTGTTCAACTCATCTGCCATTTCCTTGTTCCCGATAATAAATTCACCCTCTTCAGTCTTCAAGGGTCCAACTTTGGTCTAAACTATTTTTTTCCCCTTCACATACCCAAAGAAGCTTTTACTATCCTCCTTTATATTCTTGGCTGGCTTACCTTCGTACCTCATCTTTTCTCCCCATCTTTTCTATTGCCTTTTTAGTTATCTTCTGTTGCTCTTTAAACATTACCCAATTCTCTTGCTTCCCACTCATCTTTGCTATGTTGTACTTCTTCTCTTTTATTTTTATACTGTCCCTGACGCCTCTTGTCAGCCACGGTTGCCCCTTACTCCCCTTGGAATCTTCCTTTCTCTTTGGAATGAACTGATCCTGCACCTTCTGTATTATTCCCAGAAATACCTGCCATTGTTGTTCCACTGTCATCCCTGCTAGGGTATCTTTCCAATCAACTTTGGCCAGCTCCTCCCTCATGGCTCTATAGTCCCATTAGTTCAATTGTAACACCGACACCTCCGATCTACCCTTCTCCCTCTCAAATTATACATTAAAACTTATCATATTATGGTCACTACCTCTTAAATGGTTCCTCAACCTAAAGTTCCCTTATCAAATCTGGTTCATTACACAACCCCAAATCTAGAATTGCCTTCTCCCTGGTAGGCTCCAATATAAGCTGCTCTAAGAATCCATCACAGAGGCACTCCACAAACTCCCTTTCTTGGGATCCAGTACCAACCTGATTTTTCTTGTCTACCTGCATGTTGAAATCTCCCATAACAACTGTAGCATTAACTTTACGACATGCCAATTTTAACTCCTGATTCAACTTGCACCCTATATCCAGGCTACTGTTTTGGGGGCCTGTAGATAAGTCCCATCAGGGTTTTTTAACCTTACAATTCCTTAGTTCTATCCATACTGACACCACGTCTCCTGTTTCAATGTCACCCCTTGCAAGGGACTGAATTTCATCCCCTGCCCTGACCCTTTTGCAGCCATGTCTCTGTAATTCCCACAACATCATACTTGCCAATTTCTAACTGAGCCTCAAGCTCGTCCACTTTATTTCTTATACTTCGCGCATTCATATACAACACTTTGACCGGTATTCACCTCCCCTCCCACACCGCTCGCAATTGGCCCTGATCTTACTCTCTTATCCCTTCTCGAGCTTTTCTTCACATTAATTCGGGAGCATTTTGTAACTTTTCCTGTACTCACATCCCCTTTATCTCCATCTTTATACTCCCAATTTGTCCCCCCCCAATCCCCCCCCCCCCCCCCCCCCCCCCCCCACCACAAAATTGATTTATTGGAAAAATGCTCAGCTGAGCACGATACTATGACATGAATAAACATATTTTCTGCCATTATAATATGTAATAACTCATTAGTTTAGAGATACAATGCAGAAACTGGCCCTTCGGCCCACTGAGTCCGCCCCGACCAGTGATCCCCGCACATTAACATCATCCCCCCCCACTTGGGCCAATTTTACACGTAAACCAAGCCAATTAACCTACAAACCTCTACGTCTTTGGATTGTGGGAGGAAACCGAAGGTCTTGGAGAAAACCAACATAGTCACGGGGAGAACGTACAAACTCCGTACAGACAGCACCCTTAGTTGTGATCGAACCCGGATCTCTGGCGCTGTTAGTGCTGTAAGGGCAGCAATTCTACCGCTGTGCTACCATGCCGTCCTCAACTTTGATGTATCTGAAAGTTCATCAAATAATAAATGAAGGGATTTTGGAACACAGAATCGGACCAGTTAGCAAATCAATTTAATGGGCATCGTACTGTGAATGCCTTAGGTTCCAGAATGTTTCAAGCTTTCCCATTGTCTGTGCAGTACAGATCAGGAGAATGATGGAATCATGTCCATTTACCTGGAACTCTGCAGCTACAACAACACTCAATTAGCGCAACACCTTCCAGTTCAGAGTGAAGCAATTAAATGATTGTATTTTCATATGACAATTTTTTTTCACTAAGGGGTTCTATGTACAAAACGTAGTGACACAAACTGTGGCGATTGCCCCCATGTAATTTGTTCTGTGGTGGAACTGATTTCCCATCAATGGTTGTGTTTGATTGGTACTCGGGTGAGCAAACCTTCAAGAAATGAGACAGAAACCCAAGTGTTAAGCTCTGGTTTTCCTGTTCATCTGCCTTTCTTTCATTCTGCAAGAGTCAGGTTACAGTAGAAAGAAGAAAGAGGTCTTCTTCTTGCGTATGGCGTGCACAGCCTAAGGTTGTAGGACAACTTGTCCTATTTGGTCTTATTTGAATGTGTACGGCAGGTTGATTGCATTCGTCGAAACAGGGCGGACCATGTGAAGGTTGCAATCCCCCACCCCAAGAAAGCGGTGTGGCACAAGGAAGGTTCACTTGCTCACCTTTTGCTGGTGAGTTAGATATAGTTATCATTTTATGGATTACTGAAGACCTCACTTGGCTGGTGGTGAGAAAGTACCCTCCCAGTCAGATCCTTCCTACAACGCCAAAATCTTGTTACCAATGTACGCTGCCATTGGAGTGGAGATGATTGTCTGCCTCATTGTAGAGTGCAGATTTGTGGAAAGGGGCTGGAAAATGAGGCAAGGGTTCTTGTCTTGGTTCATCCTGAACAGCTTCATAACAGAGGGCTCTCATTTCGGTCTGTTCCCAGGGACAGACTGCAGGAGTAGGTGTTGAGGGACTTGCTGAAGCCTGGTGCAGCTAATGGCAAGGCTCTACGGGAGAGGACCACAGTCAATGTTGCACATTGAGAGGCAGTCTCCGGAGGGTGGGACACTCCTCAAACAAGAGAAGGGATACCACTACAAAGGGGGGGGGCACGAGATTGGCAAGGGAGCTTGGTTTAAAGATAGTTACAAACACTGTTGAATATGATACTAATGAATGTATAGACACTGAGAATGTCGCAAGATCTTTTTTAACACTGCTGTTATTTTGCATGTAGTTTTTCATTTAGAATAAAGTTTACTTTTGAAAAAAAAGTAAGGTGCATCTACCAGAGTGATTAACAATGGTGAATTGGCAGAAAATCTGAAAATCTGATGAACACTTGGTGTTTAACCAAAGCAGATCACTTAGATGAATTGATCTTTTCTGCATTAGTAGCTTATCCAGTGGGCTCCTAGAGGGCCCGTCCCTCTTGGCCGTCATTTGCCCGTAATTTACACAAAATCTATTACGCATCACGCCGCACGCGTCGCGACAAGCACCTGATGCGCGCATGGTGCACATTACGTGCGCATGGTGCATGGTGACATAGGCAGTGACACGCAGTCGCGCGCGCTCCCCAGGATTTTGGGTTGTACAAAATCTTTGCTCGCCATCTGCGTGACGAACAAATGACGGCCAAGTGTGAAAAATATTGGAAAAGAGGAAAATCAAAACTAAACTACTGTTTTGAAAAAAAATGAAATAAAAACAAAAAACGTTGGAAAAAGTCAGCAGGTAAAGCAGCATCTGGAGAAAGAGAAACAGTTAATGTTTCAGGTCAAAATCAAGTCTTTGGAACCAAAAAAGGAAAAAAAACAAGTTGGCCTCCTCGTTTGGAGTAGAGTGCATCATCTGGTGGTCAGAGAAATGACCAGGTGACCAGGGGTCTTGTAGGTGGTAAGATTGCAATTAGCAATGTGGAGGTAGGATTGGAGTCTAGGACTGGTTTGAAGGTGGCTTGATATTGCAAATATGGAGAGATCAAGGCTACATAGCTGCTAGGATATTTGTTGGGGCGGAGGGAATGTTTTTGTGAATGGGAGGTATTTGTTGAAACTGGGGCTTTCCTGAATCCGGTAATCCACAGATCACACAGTTCTTACAAAGTCTTGTTTTTGCATGAGTTGACTGTGCTGCCCATGGACCATGCCTGCTCTCATACAACATTGTGGAAGTACCATGCCAATGTGCAGTGATAACCCATTGAATGACAGCACACATGCCCAGGTGCCTCCATGCATTACTGCCTAGTCACATGGAGTGTCGCATGTGACAATAATTATTCATGTTTCACGTGCAGTGGTTGCAAGTACTGCAGCGATCTGTATCACCGGGACAGTAAAAGGGAAGTAAAGTTAGTCATGGGAACCTTTTAAAAAATAACAGATTAGAAAGCAAAGTTTATATACAAACACTTAATGAACTTCCACCACATTTCCCTTTGGGCTACTTGGACTCACATATCAGTAGTGTGGTGGGAATGGTAATGCCGACACACAAATAGAGCAGGCGGTAACGGAGTGAGAGTGAACTAAGCGTTCAGGTCGAGCTTTACTGAGTGGAATTTCTACCTGAATGATTCACCTATCAGTCAAGTCAAGTCAAGTTTATTTGTCACATACACATACGAGATGTGCAGTGAAATGAAAGTGGCAATGCTCACGGAACTTTGTGCAAAAGACAAACAACCAAACAACCAAACAAACTATAAACACAATCATAACACACAAATTCTTTTACATAATAAATAATGGAAGGAAAAACGTTCAGTAGAGTTAGTCCCTGGTGAGATAGGCATTTACAGTCTGAATGGCCTCTGGGAAGAAACTCCTTCTCAACCTCTCCATTCTCACCGTATGGCAACGGAGGCGTTTGCCTGACCGTAGCAGCTGGAACAGTCCGTTGCAGGGGTGGAAGGGGTTTCTCATGATATTGTTGGCTCTGGAGTTGCACCTCCTGATGTATAGTTCCTGCAGGGGGGCAAGTGAAGTTCCCTTAGTACGTTTGGCTGAACGCACTACTCTCTGCAGAGCCTTCTTGTCCTTGGCAGAGCAATTCCCAAACCAGATGGTAATGTTCCCAGACAAGATGCTTTCCACCGCCGCTGCGTAGAAGCACTGGAGGATCCTCGGAGACACTCTGAATTCCCTCAATTGCCTGAGGTGGTAAAGGCGCTGCCTTGCCTTACTCACGAGTGCTGAGGCGTGTGATGCCCATGTCATATCCTCAGAGATGTGGACTCCCAGATATTTAAAACAGTTCACCCTATCCACAGGATCCCCATTTATCCTCAATGGAGTGTACGTCCTCGGATGATGTGCCCTCCTAAAGTCCATGATCAGCTCCTTCGTTTTTTTGATGTTCAAGAGGAGGCTGTTATCCTGGCACCAGAGTGCTAGATCAGCCACCTCCTCCCAATAGGCCTTCTCGTCGTTGTCTGAGATCAGGCCCACCACCACAGTGTCATCAGCAAACTTAATTATTGAGTTGGAGCTGAACCTAGCCACACAGTCATGTGTGTACAGGGAGTACAATAGGGGGCTGAGGACGCAACCCTGGGGCGATCCTGTACTCAGGGTGAGGGACTTCGATGTATTCCCTCCCATCTTGACTACCTGGGGCCTGGTGGTGAGAAAGTCCAGGACCCAGGCACACAGTGGAACTTATACAATAACTTCCCTAATAGTGGTTAGATTAGGCATACTACTTATCATTACAATGTCAGCAAAGCTGTCGGAAGAGTTGGGGGAGGTGGCAAATGATGTGATTCAAAGCAGAATAAACGAAGAGTTTCTTGTGAAGAAAAATCACAGAATGCAATTACATTCCATCAAAGATGTATAGATGTTCAAAATTATCTTTAATATTTGAACTTTCTCTGAAAATCTATGTAAGTACAAAGTTTAAACCCATAGGCACAGGTTAAGAATTAGGATGAAAAAACCGTAAACTCCACATTAACATACTCACAGCATCTTGATCTTTTATCTTTAGCAGAATGTTAATCTCCAACATGTTTTGCTCTGCATGTCGATCTCACTTCAGCAGGTCAGATTCAGATTCAGATTATTTTTTGTTATATACACCAGGTGGAATGAAATTCCTTTGTTTAAGAAGGAACTGCAGGTGATGGAAAATCGAAGGTACACAAGAAGCTGGAGAAACCCAGCGGGTGCAGCAGCATCTATGGAGCAAAGGATCCTTCACTCCATAGATGCTGCTGCACCCGCTGAGTTTCTCCAGCTTTTTGGTGTACCTCGAATGAAATTCCTTGTTCGCATGAAGCTCTTGGGTAAACAATATATATGATGAATACAACAGTAAACACAGTTTTAAATGCAACGCAGAGTGACGCAAATATTGCAATCTGAAGTAGTGCAAAACACAATGGTGCAATAATGGGTTAACTGATGAGGTACAGTTGAGTAAGAGCAGTGGCTACAGCTCTGGGAAGGGGGCGTGAAAGAGGTGATAGGTTCAGGAGTCTGATAGCCATGTGGAAGAAGCTCTTCTTAAACCTGCACATGTGGGCTTTCAAACTTCCGAATCTTCTCCCAGAATGTAGAAGAAGGAAGAGGGAACAGGAAGGGTGGCAGGAATCCTTGATGATACTTCCAGCCTTCCTGATGGAAAGTAGACTGGATGGAAGGAAGTGGTGACCTTGCAGTGGGCTGAGCTGTGTTCACTACTCTATCTGTAGGTTCAGTGGTCGGGAGTGGAGCAGTTGCCTTACCAAGCTGAGATGCACCTGTCAGAATATTTCCTACAGCACATTTGAGGGAATCCCTGGGAACATGAAAAGCCAAATCTTTTCAGATGCTTAAGAAAGAAAATACGCTGATTTGCTTTCTTGAATACCGCATTAGTGTGAGGGGAACAGGTTAGGTTGCTGGTGATAAGACTGCCAATGAAACTGAAGCTGTCTTTACAACAACTCAGTTGATAAAGGATAGTGCTGTGTTTATCACCCAATAGCTCCATCTTAGGCCAACAACCAACTATTTCATCTTGCTGATGTTAAGAACTAGGTTGTTGTTCTAACACCATGACACAAATAACAAATTTAATAGCACAAGCTTGGTTTGATAGAGTGATTTATAAAGTTAACATACATGGAATTTTAGAAAAGTGAATTTACTGAAAACTTCAAATAAGTTCACTGTAGAATAATCAAGCAACTGGATAATCATATTAATAGATATATATTTGTACCAATTGACAGATGAGACTAAATGTATCCATTATAATTCAATGAAAATAAACTTTTTAATGTGAATCTTTTTTTAGTGGTAAGTTGTTTGCTTTCTCAGTACTGTTACAAGATTTTAGTAACAAGACCGTTACGTAACATCAGCTCATTGCAACCTTTTAGTTAACTCATCTTCAGAATAAAAGCTTGACATGGATACTAGCAAGTAAACACAGGGAGCTTGTAGACAAGGTAAGAATTATTAAAGGGCCTGGTCCAATTACGCTTTTTTTTTGGCAACTGCCGGCAACCGTTATAGTCGCAGCAAGTTGCCGAAAATTTTCAACATGTTGAAAATCCAGCGGCGACCAGAAAAAGGCACAACTCTTTGGGCGGCTACTCACGACCATACAGGCGTCACCCCGCGACATGTCCAAAGAGTCGTACCTTTTTCTGGTCACCGCTGGATTTTCAACGCTTTGAAAATTTTCGGCAACCTGCTGCGACTATGACAGGTGCCGGCAAGTAGCCGAAAAAAAATTGCGTAAATTTATAGGCCCTTAATGCTACCTAAAGCTGACTGTATGGTAGGGGAGCTGGACACAAAAAAAATCAATATTAGGTGAATGCACTGCAATGATAAATCAGGCAGATAAGAGGCAAATTAAATTAATTAGAGAGGTGTGATGTAACATAGTTAATGAGGTGGAGTAAGGAAAGGGAAAATACCATAAATGCGAAGATTATCGGAGGTGTAAAAGGACAGAGAGATTTTAGAATTTGCGTCCACAAAACTTTAAAGGTAGCAGGACAGGTGGACACAATAGTTAAAAAGACAGAAGGGATGCTTTCCGTTATTAACTTAGTATCGAGTATACAAACAGGGATATTATGCTAGGATTGGATACAATCAATCATGGGCGGAAATCCTGGGAAGGTGCGGGGGGGCGTATCCCTCTCATGTTTTGAGAGGTGGAGGACAATCCCCCCCCATGTTTTGTAATCTGGATTTTGAAATTTGGTGAATTCTTTTTTTAAATCTCCACTTTCCGCGAGACAGTGGGGGTGTCACTGTTAAGCGCTTGTTAAATGTCTCTATTAACACAGTATTAACACGATGTGTCACCAATTGTGTTTTGACCTTCCAAAGCTGTCTGATGTGGGTACAATTACCATTTGAACTAATTGGATGAATTGGTGGATGGGAAAGATTTAAACGGGTATCGGTTTTAATGGGTCAGGTCATTAAGGAATCCGGTCGAACGGTTTTCCTAGCTGGCTTGCAGGTAAGTCCCTCACTCACATTATTTAGTACGTTTTTTCCATCTTTCTCTCCCCCCTTCCAAGGTTGGTTCTTCTGTTTGCCTTTATTTGCTTCAGTTTTATTTGTTTGTGTTATTTATCACACTGTAGTTTTTGAAAGATTCAAGCGGGTATCAGATGCTTTCTAAGGGCTGAATTGACCCATTTGCGGGGCCTTTCATCAGCTGGCGTGGCTTAAAATCAAACTGCTGCATCGAGGCCATTGAGACTTCTGATGTTAAGGCCTCCGCCGGATGATTTTAAGCCGCACTGGGCGATGAAAGACCCCACAAACAGGCCGGTTCAAGCCCCACGATTCGGGGCGGATGAAGCTGCTGTTGCTGGAGTTCAGAGTCGGTCATCAACCAGGTCAGCTCCCAATGTTACCATCCACAGGGCCCACGGCCAAAGCATCCAAAGCCTCGTGTGTGTGTGTGTGTGTGTGTGCGTGCGCACGTGTGTGCGTGCGCACGTGTGTGTGTGTGTGTGTGTGTGCGTGTGTGTGTGTGCACGTGTGTGTGTGTGTGTGTGTGCGTGTGCACGTGTGTGAGTGTGCATGTGTGTGTGTGTGTGTGCGCACAAGCGCGTGCACGCAACCGGCAAAAAATTGTGTTCCCCCCATGTTTTTATAGCGATTTCCACCCCTGATTATCAATCTTGATTAGGCCCCACCCTCCCCCCAAAAACCCCACCTTATATCTATGCCTTCTGATATTGGACATTTCCACTCTTGGGAAAAAAGACTATCTACCATATATATCTATGCCTTTAATTTTACATACTTCTATCGGGTCACCCACAGCCACCAATACTCCAGGGAAAAGAGTCCCAGTTTGTCTAACCTCTCCTTACGCTTCTTATAGATAACACACTTCAATCCAAGCACCATATTGGTGAACCTCTTCTGCACCCTCTCCAAATCTTTCACACTCTTCCCACAGTGCGGTAACCACAAATGCAATTCATTTTTACTCGCCTTTGATGACGTTATTTATATATATGTTCAAATTTTAAGTTGTACTAGACTAAGTGGGACCCGTTCTGGAGCGCTGGTATGGGTGTTGTGGGCTGAAGGGACTAGTCTCCAGAGGGCTAGTATGGACATTGTGAGCCAAATGAATTCTTGGGGTGACAGCTCCAGGGCTGCCAACTCTCACGCTTTGAGCATGAGAATCACGCCCTCAGGCAAACATCACGCCCTCACGCTGATCAGAAATTTCTCACGCTCTGTGTTGAGAAATTCTGTGATCAACGAAATTTTCAAAACTCGGATAAACTGCATGGTCCGCGGGTGTTCGAGAGCCGGGGCTGAGGGAGGGATGGAAGCAGCGGGCGGATACAGATGCAGGGAGACGGGGCTGGCGAGTGTTTGCGGGGCTGACGAGTCGCTCGCTGCAGCTCTGGCCATATAGCACTCCGGACAGTGCGAGAGTCCCCGGGCTGTCGGAGGCGTCGGAAGCGTTGCGCCGCTGCCGCTGCAGCGAGAGTCTCTGTGCCGAAGGGACAGACTCTCAAAGGGAGGTGGGAGAGAGAGAGAGGGGAAGGAGACAGGGAGACAGTGGGGAGGGAGAGAGAGGGGTGAGAGGAGAGATAGGGGAGAGACAGAGGGGGCGTGAATGGAGTGAGAGAAGAGGAGGGGAGAGAGAGAGAGGGTGAGAGGGAAGAAAGAGGGAAGAGAGAGAGGGGGTGGAGAGGGAGGAAAGGGTAGGAGAGAATGGGGAGAGAGAGGGGGAAGAGAGAGGGTGGTAAAAGAGAGAGGGGGAGAGGCAGAAGGGGAAAAGAGAGAAACGGGAAAGAGAGAGAGAGATGGGGGGCAAAGAGAAAGAGGAGATAGAGAGAGCAAGGGGGAGTGTGAGGTGGGAGGGAGAAAGAGAGAGCAAGGGGAGAAAGGGCGGAGAGAGAGGGAGGTGGAGAGTGGGAGAGAGAGGGGGTGAGGAGGGGAGAGAGAGGGGAGAGAGGAGAGAGGGAGGGAGAGAGAGAGGGGAGGGGAGAGAGGGGGAGAGAGGGGGGAGAGAGAGGGGGAGAGGGAGAGAGAGAGAGGGAGAGAGAGAGAGAGAGAGAGAGGGAGAGAGAGAGAGAGAGAGAGAGAGAGAGAGAGGGAGAGAGAGGGGGAGAGAGAGAGAGAGAGAGGGGGAGAGAGAGAGGGGGGAGAGAGGGGGATAGAGAGGCAGGGCTGCCAACTCCCATGCATTGAGCGTGAGAATCACGCATTTCACCAAATTCTCACGCTGATCACAAATTTCTCTCGCTCTGTTGTGAGAAATTCTGTGATCAACGAAAATGTCAAAACTCACATCAACTGCATGGGCCGCGGGTGTTGGAAGCAGAAGCAGCGGCAGGGACAGGTGCGGACGGGGAGCGGGGCTGGCGAGTGTTTGCTGGGCTGGCGAGTCGCTCACTGCAGCTCCGGCCATGGAGCAGCCTCAGTGCAAGGCGTCGGAAGCGTTGCGCCGCTGCCCTGAGAGTCTCTGTGCCAAATTCGCCCAGGTGACCGGCATGGATCAGGCTGCGGCTTGGTGCATCCTGGAGGACAACCAGTGGCTGCTGGAAGTAAGTACCAAGCACAGAGTAGAAACGGTGGAAGATAGTGGACTTCAAATGGGGGTGGTTGGTGAAAGCATCCTGCTTGCCTGCTAGATTTTCACTTGCTGTAACTGCAGGAAAAATGTTCCCGATGTTGGGGGCGTTCAGAACCATGGGGTCACAGTTTAAGAATAAAGGGGGGGGGGCAGTTTGGACTGAGATGAGGACAAACTTTCTTCACACAGAGAGTTGTGAATCTGTGGAATTCTCTGCCACTGAAGGCAGTGCAGACTAATTCACTGGATGTTTTCAAGAGAGAGTTACATTTAGTTCTTGGGGTTAACAAAATCAAGGGATATGGGGAAAAAACAGGAAAGAGGCACAGATTTTAGATGAATAGCCATGATCATATTGAATGGCAGTGCTGGCTCGAAGGGCCGATGGCCTATTCCTGCACCTATTTTCTATGTTTCTATGCTTGAGTATATGGTAATAAAACTCGATCACTTGATTTTGAATCATTCATGCATGGTGGAGGTATAATGTAGTCATAGAGTGATACAGTGTGAAAACAGGCCGTTCGGCGCAACTTGCCCACACCTGCCAACATGTCCCAGCTACGCTACCTGCTTTTGGTTCATACCTCCAAACCTGTCCTATCCATGTATCAGTCTAAGTTTTTCTTAAATGTCGGGATACCTTGCCTCAACTATCTCCTCTAGCAGCTTGTTCCATACACCCACCACCCTTTGTGAGGATAAAGTTACCCCTTAAAAAGTTACCTCTTAAAAATACATCATACAAAAAACATTGAAATCATACTTCTACAATGCACTAAAACGTGATTTTAATGCATTAAATTTCAAAAAGTTCATATCCTGGGTGGGGGGACACCCTTCTTCCACACCCTCTCCCCACTCGGTTGCTCCACTCTCTCACCGGGTACCCCCAAGGCCAGTGATCAGTGATTGCTCAGCCTCCCCCCTTTCAAAAACGCTCCATGGAGAACACTGCCAGATGTGAGCGGGAAATTGAGGCCATTGATGGGAAGAATCCTCTGCACCTGATGAGTGGAGGAGGACTAAGATGGCCAAAATTCACAGCCATAAGTGGCAGCGTTTTATCTAAAATCAATATATAGTGCAAACAGGAAGTTGTCAAGTTTAGACCACCAACCATTTGCAGTGCTTTTACTTCAACCTCAACCCCCACCAAACATTTGTGGTGCTTTTACTTCAACCCCAACCACCACCAACCATTCAAACCAATAACATTTTCAATTTCAAACCACATTAAGGGCACTCAAGGTCAGTAAAACCACACTGTCAGTTTAGTAGACATGTGTTCAGTGTTATTCACTGCTCAGACTGAGAGACATCACCCTCTCACTTCCCCCATTTTGCAGAGACTGGCTGAGGCACAACATGTCCGGATTTTATAGTCCCTCCCCCCTCCCACCAGCAGGGGCAGAAGAGAGAATATCAACATTTTTTAAACATTAATAACTCTTTTATTTTTCATTGATAGGAAAAATCCTCTTGTCCTGCGCAGCGGAGGGGGACTCTGAGTAAGATGGCCAAAAATCACAGCCGTAAGTGGCAGCGTTTTTTCTAAAATCATGAAACAGAAACACAGGAAGTGGTCAAGATCAGACTTTTAGTAATATAGATAGATATTGTGGATACCATGCTTCTGTGTGTTTGTTATCATAACAATCTTGAGAAATTCCAACTAACATGGTTCAATTGGAAGTAGAAGTTGAATATCCACACACAATACTTTTGTGTAAATCAGGAAGCAGTATTTTTGGATAAGTTATGATAATATTCTACATACGGATCAAAATTGTTATTCCACTGCTGCAAAAGAAAGAAAGGAGGAGACTTAATTAGGTCAATATGTTTAAGAAAGCTGCAACTTTATGGCAGTGCTTTTGTTGAATTATATCATTCCGAATCCTGGCGTATTGTATTGGTGGAAATCAAGTAGACTACATTCCCAACAATGGGAATGATTCCAGTTTATTTTTTAACACAACCCTAACCATGAAACTTAACATTTCCTTCATCTACAGTGTATGATACTGCGAGGAGATTACAGTGGATCTGGAAAACTGAACCATTGCCAGGAAGTATTGGCTTCAAACGAACAAAAGTGATTGTGAGTGTTTAAGAAGGAACTGCAGATTGTGGAAAATCGAAGGTAGACAAAAATGCTGTGGAAACTCGGCGGGTGAGGCAGCATCTGTGGAGCGAAGGAAATAGGCAATCGTTTCGGGTCGAGACCATTCTTCAGACTGATGTGACGGTGGGTGGGTCAGGAAGGAGAAAGGAAGAGGTGGAGACAGTGGGCTGAGGGGGAGCTGAGAAGGGGAGGAGACAGTAAGGACAACCTGAAATTAGAGAAGTCAATGTTCATACCGCCTGGGGTGCAAACTGCCCAAGCAAAATATGAAGTGCTGCTCCTCCAATTTACGATGGTCCTCACTCTGGCCATGGAGGAGGCCCAGGACAGAAAGGTCAGATTCGGAATGGGAGGGGGAGGGAAGTGCTGAACCACCAGGAGATCAGGTTGGTTAATGCAAACCGAGCGGAGACGTTGCGCAAAGTGATCGCCAAGCCTATGCTTGGTCTCACCGATGTAGAGCAGGTGCAGGTGAACCTCTGCCGCACCTGGAAAAGTGGTTGTGAGACTCACGGACTGTCAACAAGTTATGTTCCTGGTTCCCTTGATGGCATTTTATTAAGGTTTTTTTTTACATTCTGAAGCTGATGTGATTGCTATCTTTAGCATATCAGCACTTCACGTCTGCAAATTCATTCAGGACCGAGTTTGCATTTCCTTTTATATGTTAAACTTCCAGTGCTTGTACTGAGCGTATTTCTTGTAATTTCACTGACAATGGCTTGAATTCAGCAAGTAACATTGTATTTTGAAACATCATGAATTGAGTTTTGCAATAAATTTGTGCGGGGAAGTTCTTTTGGCTGCGCTGGACTCTCAGCGATTGAGAGGTATGTTTGCTGCTACTACGCTGGCACGTTTCCTTCTTCAAGGTTCAACTGAGCTCTTTAACTCTTTCTGCCCTGCTGCACAATAATAATCTGTAAATCAGTATGTTTTTCTGTTCCTAATAGGCTAACGATTCTGCGTGGTCACATATGCATTGTAGACCTTTCTGTTTTTAAGACAAGCTTGTGCTTTAAACCGGGTTTCGTGACAGTTGTTCATAGTCGAACTCTTCCAAGGCTGGGAAGTCGCGATGCTTGTTTTCGCAAAGGCTGTGACATCTTTTTGTTTCAAAAGTTATTAATTTCTTTTGCAGCAGAGGTTAATATTGGTAACATATTGTTTATACAACTCATGCTTTTGACCTCTGCTCTTTGTCTATGGTTCCTGTCAGTCACAGATCCTGGATTCAGCTGAAGAACATCGATCAGTGGCCAATGCTTGTTGCTTTCATAGCGCCAGTGAAAATGTAACATTAAAAAAAAAAGAAATGGCTTGGAAATGGCTTATTTTCTCCTTTTCCCTGAGGAAGGGATCTTTGGCTCCCATCTAATTGTGGACAATATTTAATTGTCCAGTGTCTCCCGAGAGTGGAATATTGTGGGAAGATGGTTTGGGGAGGTCATGTTCACAAAGATTAACACCAATATGATTTGGTTTTTGTCTCGACCAAGTGACGCACATATTGAATGCTGGCTTTCCAATTATTTCAAATGGAAAAGTGAAAGAATAACATTTTATCACTTTTTACACCATTAGTGCTTTATTAAAATATATAAAACATTTGTTGAACTGCTGAGTTTTAGCAATTGAACCATTGGTTAGATTAACATCCAATAGATGTTACACATGGATGGAAAGAATCAATAATAATTTCAGATTTCAGCCTAGTAAAATCCAATTACAATTCAGCAAATACCCTGCAAGATAAACAGTAACCAACCAACGAGTAACATTTAGCAACCACGGCAAACTTCACTCATTTGAAAGAGTTTGGGTTCGACATGTTAATAACAGGGACAATCATCAGTTCAAGAAGAACAGGTATAAACTATTAAATGACAGCCTTTTTGTTCTTTAATAAATGGTATGTTATGTTGAAGCACATTTTCATGAACTTGCAGAATTCCAAGAGAAAATGGAATTCTTCAAGTGCACAAGACACGAGAAAAGGTTTGTATACTCAGCTTCATCCAACAGCAGCACAGATCTTTGATAGAATGGTGGAATTGTTGGAAGAAGGTTGCTTGGCCCATTGAATCCCTGTGGTGCAATCAATTCATTCCCATTCCCTTGCTTTTTACCTATAGTCCTGGAAGTTACTTTTACTTCTGCAGTTAATCTGAAGAAGGGTCTTGACCCGAAACGTTGCCTATCTGTGTCTTCAAGAGATGCTGCTCGATGGAGAGAAGGCAGATACAGGATACTGAGAGATGGATGATCAGCCATGTGATGGAGAGAAGGCAGGAACAGGATACTGAGATGGATGATCAGCCATGATCATATTGAATTGCGGTGCAGGCTCGAAGGGCCGAATGGCCTACTCCTGCACCTATTTTCTCTGTTTCTATGTTTCTATTTGGCATTCTTTTTTTGTAAACCAGCAACTGCTGTTCCTTATGCCCACATTTTACTATCCAGTTCCCCTTAGAAAGCTCCAATTGTCTCTGTATCCAGAACACTTACTGTTAGGGAGTTTCACTCAATACAAAACCAAAACCTAACAGTCCTCCTATATCTTTAGCTCTTCACTTTAAATCTGTGCACATTAGCCATAAGATCATAAGGTTATACGTGATAGGAGCAAAATTAGGCTATTCGGCCTATCAAGTCTACTCCGCCATTCAATCATGGCTGATCTATCTCTCCCTCCTAACCGTATTCTCCCCACAAACCCTGGCATCTGTATCCATTGTCTGCCAAATAGAACACCTTCTATCCATCCAACTAAATACTGCCATGATTTTATACCCTTCTGAAGAAAGGTCTCGGTATGTCACCTATCCATGTTCTCCAGAGATAGAGAACCCCGTTACTCCAGCACATTGTGTTCTTTTATGTAAAGCAGGACCTGCAGTTCCTTGTTTCGACATGATTTTATATACCTTTATCTATTCTCCATTCAACACTCTTTACTTGAATGAATACATGAATGAATGAATGATACTTTATTGTGATATGTACCTAGGTACAGTGAATGGCTTTGTTTTGCATACAACCTAGGCAGTACACAAATGTTGCCACGTGTTGGCACTGACAAAGTTACAAAAGTGCCGAAGAGTCTTATCTACTACCTGCTGCTGCAAGTAGCCATTGCTTATGGACATCCTTCCATCCCACCAGTTCCCCCTTTGTTCTTGGCAGCCCGCCCACACCGGGTCACTCTTTGTTCTCAGTGCCCCCCCCCCCCCCCAACTCCGGATCCCCACCGGTCCACCTCGCTCGCCTCTTCAAGGCGAACAACCTCCGCTTCTCCAGTTCACTCTCATGCTCAAAATCTTCCATCCTTGAAACCTGTAGATTTTTCCACCTCCTCTCCAGGATCTTCACATTCTTCTTCAAGAGTGAAGACAGGAATTGAATGCAATGTTCCCGTTGTGGCTTAACTAAAGATCTAATATTACCACCCTGCTTCTATAATTTGTGCTTCCATTTATGATATCCAGGATTCCATCGCGCCTCCAATCCATGCTCAAAGTGTTCTGAAAACATTTGCCGCAAAGATATACACTCTGTCCTAATAACATAACAAATCACTGGGTTACACAAGTCCATCTTGTTTATGAAAGATATAAACTTTATTCTGAGGACAAGCCACCTTTCAAATAAATTGTAATAAACTGTTGTCTGTGTGCAGTTAAAGGTCTGCATTATATATCAAAACTAACTTGGCAGCAGAAACATGTTCTATAGAGGTATGAGGCGACAGATTTTCTGAATTGTAAAATGTCTATAAATTGCGCGCTTAAAATTGTTCCAAATCATTTCACAAACTGTTGTGTTCATTATCAAAAGGATCGTGGCATCAAGCTGGATATCTATCATTTGTCTTTGAAGAATTTGTCCATAGAGGTAGATGTTATCAGGTGAAACCTCTCGTGATATTTTACAAAAGATAATGTGGAAATGGTGAAATTCTTCCTGGTCCGGCAGTGAAGTAGTTAAAAGCTACAGCACAGAAGGAATGTATTCCAGACCGGATACTTGAAGCAGGCCAACAGAAACAGATACTACAGGGAAAAACCTACACTTTTTGAACTGAAGCCATTTACCATAGAATGGGGAATTTCATATAATTATGAAACTGCACACATCTCACATGGACTTACACATGCAATTGAAATTACTAAACATCCCCAGAAACATACAGAATTTCACTTGGAGGTTGACTGATTAAATACAAATTCACATTTATGTGCTGCAGATACAAGAAAAAAAAATGCATGTGTTACATAGAGCTGGGCATCAAATCCCAATTTGGCTCATTATGGAGATTAATTCCTCCACTGTCCTTTTTAATAACTGGTTCACCATTTTGTTTGGAACTCATTAAATCCTATAAATGCAAAGGAATACTATACTTCCAAAAGCTGCAATGAATAAAATAAGAGTTTACATTTATATTTATGCTCTTTCTGAACCTATTTTTAAAACTGCCTATCAGGAACTGATTTAATAAAGAAAAAAAAAAATGATTGCCATAAAGGTTAGAAGACGTGTCTTGGAACATCTGGTTTTTCAAAGCTAGTTTGAACTGGAAACCCTGCAATCGATGGTAAAATGGATGACATTGTGAATGACACTAATAAGCCTTAAATGTTCACAAAGCATGCTAGAACCAAAAACTTTTTTTTTTGTGCACATCAAGAGGTTAGGCATCGCCATGCACTAAATTACAGAACTGCCTCGTGACACAAGCAAGGAGTGTGACTCCTTTATATGGACCGCCCAGCAATTAGGCTACACAAGAAAACAGCCTCGGCTAGAAGGTCATCATTTTAAAGCATTATTTTTTTATTTGAAAATTCTTCATTCAGGTGTTTTAGGTAGGAAACGAACAATTCCAGAAAGGTATGCAATTTATATCTTTCACCATAATTGGTTGTTTATGCAGCATAGAGTAGTTGCAGCCTTCCAGAAGAGGCCATATTAGAAGTAATGGAGTCAACTGTAGAGGCTGCAGCCTGACTGATGAGTTAGATATGAATTGTTAGTAACCAATGCCTATCCCAAGGGGATTCATTAAGTGACTGGTACTTTACACCATCCTGTCATTTCTAACCTGGATGCATCCTCAACATTATGGAAGCTTTGTAGTATTTTTTGCAATAGGCAGTTCCTAGGCTTTGCCAAACATGACTGGCTAATAGAATGAAAATTGAATGCCTCCTTGAAATTTGAACTTCTCTTTAACTTATTTAGTGATTCATAAATACGGACAATTGAAATCTCCCTGAAAGCATTAAGGAAAGAATTAGGGCTGGAAATGGAGGACGCACAGAGAGCTGATGTAAAGCACTGTTAACAGAAAGTCCGAAATTTACTGTAGCATTTCATATTGCAGCCATTGGTACATTTTGCAGCGTGGTCCTGATTACAATTAATTTTGACCGCTAGCCCATGGGTTGACTACAAAAATAATAAATGAGCAGTCTTACGCGCAGCAACGCAATGTTAAAAATAATTTAACCTGTATTAATGTGGAAAACTAAAGAACAAGAAAATTCAGCCTTTGATTTGCGCACTTGTTTCACAGCATTTTGTTTTAAATGTCACGACTATCATGAAGGGGCTTGAAGAACTGATTACGAAGCACATCTGTACAATTTAGACTGTCAATCTATGCATTGCGTTGCCATTTTGTCTCGTGTAGGTTCTATTAAATCAGACTTCTGTTTGTTAAGACGAGGATTATTGAAAACTAAGTAACACCCGGTCTACGAAACCTCCGAGCCAATCGCTGCACAACATCTCAAATATCTTAATAAAATTAGCAATTCACACAATCAAAATTCAGCCTTTAGGGAAGGTTGTTAGATCTCAGGAATATTAATATCAATGATGGACATCATGCTGTTAAACAAAAAAAGAATAACCCTCACATGCAATGTTACAATGATAATGCCATTGTCATCATCCGTATCACAACAAAAAAAAACTAATGCTGATAACTGTGAAATTAAATAGAAAATACAGGAAATGGATAGTTTACTCCTTGGTTGCAAGAGAAAGACAAATTATCATTTCAGGTGGAAATGCATTCGGCAAAGGATCCAGATTCAATCAGGCTTTGTCCTTTGGGTGCTTTCGTTTAGTCTGTTTTATTTCATGTTTTTAAATGTTGTTTTGAGGAAATATTTCACTGAATCTAAAACTTAGTCATTCGATGGGACCTTAAAGTTTCTGTGGTATGACTGATAATTCCCCTCCAAAATAACACCAAAGAAAATGTGGACTGACTGGCCTGTGCTGCACTGTTTGTGGGATTGGACTCTGTTGAACCTGCCTGCACATATCATAAATGCAGCCGCATTTCAAAATATCTCATCGTGAGCTGACCTTTGAGATGCATCCAAAAGCCACGACAAGACGTTTTGTACACGCAGGACTTTCACACATTCTGAGATTAAAATATTGGATTTACACTCATTTTAATTTTCATTAAAACAAAGTCGTAATATGAATAAGAAGAGGTGCATATATTAAGGGTTTACCTGCTGTTGCAGAAGCAATGCTTGATAAACCATATTTTTTTATTTGCTCATCCTTACACCCAAGGACATGTCCATCCACACTCAAATAGAGTGAATGCTAGCCTAAACAATTAAAACCACTGCTCCAGATAATTTCTAATTTGTTACATATTGTATTGTCCTGCAAGCATCTAAACTCCCACTTCTGAACAGGAAGACATTGTTAGGATGTGCACTTTAGCCTCCATTTATTTCCCAGTGTCACATATAATATGTCAAGTGTTGTCAAGTGTCATATGTGGTATTGCAAAAACATTGTACGCCTGCAGGAGTTGCCGCTGGTACTGCTTCTTATATCCTCAGGAAATAACGTCTTGCCATTTTCCAGATGATGTTCTGCAATAATACTGATAGGAAAATGTATTTCAATTTTAAACATAATCAATTCCACAGTTACAACTGTTAATTGATGCTCGTGCATTATCTTTTCATGTATTACACATGCATCAAGTCAATGTACTACATTTACATCTTATAGGAAAGAACAGGCATTAGCCAGAGATAGGACAAAGCATTTGAGAATTAATCTACTGGCTTAACGATTTGACAAAAATCTATTTTCCTGAGGAATAAACAAATTTGCTCTTCGATTGCTCTGAAGTTTAGGCTGTCTTTCACGCACTGAGACGGAGGTAGTGGAAACATGGATTATCCCAACATTTAAGAAACAGTTAGACAGGTACATGGATTGGACAGGTCTGGAGGGATATGGACCAAACGCAGGCAGGTGGGACCACTGTTGCAGGGACATGTTGGCCTGTGTGGGCATGTTGAGCTGAAGGGCCTGATTCCACACTGTATCATTCTGCGACTCTATGATAAATGCTACAACTTGTCATATATTTAATTTCACTCACTGTTTTCATTTCACTTGTATGTTATCCTTCTATTGCCATGCTTTCATTCATGCCATGCAGCACAATCCTCTCTAACCCAGACACAGAGCAGATAATTGTCTTCTGAGTCCAGTGGCTCAGAAAAGAAGACAGATAGCTGAGGAGTTTGGTGGATTGGAAAGTCCTGGAGCATCAATCACAATGTTCTTCTTATAACAGATGGAAGGATGGAAATGATTAAAAAAATCCACTGAGGAAGGCCAATAGTTGAGTCTTTTGCTCCCATTTCCTATCCCTCTATAGCCACTCATCTTAGTATCATCTTCCCACACATATAAGTTCATGTGAGAGGAGCAGAATTACACCATTCGGCCCATCAAGTCTGCTCCGCCATTCAATCATGGCTGATCTATCTTTCCCTCTTAACCCCATTCTCCTGCCTTCTCCCCATAATCCCTGACACCCATACTAATCAAGAACCTATTTATCTCTGCCTTAAAAATATACATTGACTTGGTCTCCACAGCCTTCTGTGGCAATGAATTCCACAGATTCACCACCCACTGACTAAAAACATTCCTCCTCATATCCTTCCTAAAGGAAAATGCTTCCATTCTGAGCCTCTGACCTCTGGTCCTAGACTAGAGGAACCATTCTCTCCACATCCACTCTTTCCAGGCCTTTCACTATTCTGTAAGTTTCAAAAGATCCCCCTCATCCTTCTAAACTCCAGCGAGTAGAGGCGCAGTGTTGTCAAACGCTCGTCATATGTCAACCCACTCATTCCTGGGACCATTCTTGTAAACCTCCTCTGGATCTTCTCGAGCACCAGCACATCCTTTATGCTCAGACAACCCTCTGTTCTCTTTTCTTTGCAAGATAACGATTGATCCAGCGATAGGTTCTAGTATCATGTTGCTATCTGTATGTTGTTGGATATGTCCCACTCTGCACACCACTTGCCTATATAACTGAAAATCATGCAACTACTTGGACCTGTGCATCTATTGGTCAGGTTAATGGGCGATTTCAAACTATCCACAGATGCTGATGCAGATGCTGGAAGTCTGAAATCAAAACAGAGATTGCAGGAAACACTCAGCAGGTCAGGCAGCACTCATGGAATGAGAAAAAGAAAGACAGCTGTGTTTTAAGTCTAAGATGGAAAAAGGAAAGCTGTAATGGTTACCTTGATAGTTCATCAACTAATGTTGAATTTTCTGTACTGCGGTTAGGTAGCTTTTACTATACGACTGAGCATAGACCCGCGATCATACCTAGGGCACACAGAAAAGTACCACACATCTTTCGCTCTGGCTTTTTTGCTTTCCTCAGTGAAAAGGTTTCCCAGTCAGCTTCTTGATCAAAAGTATGTCTGAGATCAGGTTTAGTGCAGATGTTTAAGCAGGTTGGTCCATGAGGGAAGTCAAGTCAAAATTCAAGAGAGTTTATTGTCATGTGTCCCAGATAGGACAATGAAATTCTTGCTTGCTGCAGCACACCAGGGTATTGTAAGCATAAATACAGAACAGTTCAGTGTGTCTATATAGCATAGAGCATATATACACACACATAAATAAACAGATACAGTGCAATAGGCTGTTATAGTTCAGAGTTTGTTTGATGGTGAGTTTAATAGCCTGATGACTGTGGGGAAGTAGCTTTTCCTGAACCTTGATGTACCAGATTTCAGGCTCCTGTACCTTCTATCTGATGGCAGCGGAGAGGTGAGTGTGTGGCCAGGATGGTTTGGGTCCTTGATGATGTTGGCAGCCTTTTTAAGGCAGCGACTGCGATAGATCCCTTCGATGGTGGGGAGGTCAGAGCTGATGATGGACTGGGCAGTGGTCACAACTTTCTGCATTCTTTTCCGCTCCTGGGCGCTCAAGTTGTCAAACCAAGCCACGATGCAACCGGTCAGCATGCTCTCTACTGTGCACCTGTAGAAGTTCGAGAGAGTCCTCTTTGCCATACCGACTCTCCGTAATCTTCTCAGGAAGTAGAGGCGCTGATGTGCTTTCTTTATAATTGCATCAGTGTGGTGGGACCAGAAAAGATCTTTGGAAATATGCACGCCCAGGAATTTGAAGTACTTGATCCGTTCCACCATGATATAAACGAGATTGTGGGTCCCTATCCTACCCCTTCCAAAGTCCACAATCAGTTCCTTGATTTTGCTGGTGTTGAGAGCCAGGTTATTGTGCTGGCACCATTTGGTCAATCGGTCGATCTCACTTCTATACCCTGACTCTGCCCCATCAGTTATACGTCCCACAACAGTGGTGATGGAACAGTGATGATGGAATTCACACTATGTCCGGCTACACAGTCATGAGTATAGAGTGAGTACAGCAAGGGGCTGAGCACGCAGCCTTGAGGTGCTCCCGTGCTGATTGTTATCGAGGATGACACATTTCCACCAATACGGACAGGTGTGGTTTGTGGATGAGGAAGTCGAGGATCCAATTGCAGAGGGATGCGCAGAAACCCAGATCTGAGAGCTTTGTAACCAGCTTGGAGGGGATGATGGTGTTAAAGGCCGAGCTGTAGTCAATGAATAATAGCCTGACATATGAAATTTAGTTGTCCAAGTGGTCCAGAGAGCCAGTGGGATCACATCCACCGATGATCTGTTGTGGCGGTAAGCGAACTGCAGTGGGTCGAGGTTCTTGTCGAGGTAGGAGTTGATATGCGCCATAATCAACCTCTCAAAACACTTAATTACCATAGACGTTTGTGCCACTGGTCGTTGAGGCACGTCACCTTGCTCTTCTTGGGCACCGGTATTATTGATGCCCTTTTAAAGCAAGTGGAAACCTCAGACCTCAGAAGTGAGAGGTTGAAAATGTCCATAAAATCACCAGCCAGTTGGTCCGCACAGGTTTTTAGAACACTGTCGGGTATACCATCAGGTCCAGGCGCTTTCCGATGGTTCACCCCCCTGAAGGATCTTCTGACATCAGCCTCTGTGACTCTGAATGAAATACCATCACAGCGAATGGGGGCTTGGGAAAGCACATCAGTGTTCTCCCTATCAAACCGTGCGTAAAACGCATTGAGCTCGTCAGGGAGTGATGCTTCGCTGACAATTGAGCTGCCTCCTGATTTCGCCTTGTAGGAGGTGATGGCATGGAGGTGAACAGGGAATAGGAAATCCAACCACTTATATTATCAATAGTAATACTTCATAATAAATTAAACAAACTGTTCACCATTTTGGCTCAGCTTTTAAATTGAAATTTTAAGTAAAAATGTAAAAACAACACTATAGTGTCCTGAATTTACAACTGCATTCAATTGCATCGAAACAGCACAAACTGTATTTGATTAACATGTTCTCTGTTCATCAATTTAGTTTTACATTCTTGTTAACGTTTGTCTGAAATGAAACACAGAAAAACGTATGACAGCCAGCTTAGCTTTATTACCTGTGACATTTTGACACTAAAAGGGACATTTTGACACTACTTTGAAAGGGAATGCAGAAATAATTTGGAACATGCTGTTGTAGTTTGATGAATATTTTATGATTGTTTTTTCAGCTGTTTAATTTTCTTTTTTGAATCCATCTCAGGACATCCAGTATGCTTCACAGTGCCTATAATGCATTAATCCCCAGCAACATCTATCTGAAAGATAGATTTCATTGGACCCTTTGGTCGAGGGTTTTGGTTTCTAGGCCATGTTGCTGCCACCAAGCATTAAGTCTACATGGATTCAGGAGAGCAGCCTTCTCAGTGCAAGAGCAACCCTCATACAATGTTTAGAAGCTTCTCGTTTTTCACTCGAAGCACAAACTTATCGAATAGGGATGACTCAGGTGGACCTAACTGCAACAGATTAGTCTCTTAACCCAAATTACAACTGCAGCAGGCTCATTTTGTACTTCTGAGGCTGCTTATTTCAGTTTAGTGTATTGTCTTGTGTACCGAGGTACACTGAAAAGCTTTTGTTGCATGCTAACAAATCAGCAGAAAGACAAGACACAAAAAGCTGGAGTAACTCAACGGGACAGGCAGCAGGAATGGGTGACATCTCGACCCGAAACGTCACCCATTCCTTCTCTCCAGGAATGCTGCCTGTCCCGCTGACTTACACCAGCTTTTTGTGTCTATCGTCGGTTTAAACCAGAATCTGTAGTTCCTTCCTTTACAGCAGAATGACAATACATGATTCCATTCGGTCCATTTACAGTGTCTAGATGCATGATAAAGGAATAATGTTTAGTGCAAGGTAAAACCAGCAAAGTCCAATCAAGGATAGTCCGAGGGTCACCAAAAAGGTAGATCGTAGTTCAGCATTGCTTGCTAGTTGTGGTAAGAAGATTCAGTTGGCTGAAAACAAGTGGGAAGAAACTATCCCTGAATCTGGTGGTGTGCGTTTTCGCACTTCTATTTACAAGTCTATTAATTCACCTCCTTGTGGATACACTCATGGAGATTAATCCTTCACAACAGATTAAACCCTCGGCAAATGACACCTCTGTTTTGCCTGCATCATGGATTGAGATAAGAATGCTTTTAAGAGTACCACTTGACTACATTTTAGTTACAATTCCACATAGAACTTAAAGTTTCAAACATTGAGTTTAATCATAACATTTAAGAAGCATTCTTTAAATCCATAAGAAGGGTCAGAAGAATGGTCTCGACCCAAAATGTTGCCTATTTCCTTCACTCCATAGATGCTGCCTCACCCGCTGAGTTTCTCGAGCATTTTTGTCTACCTTCTTTAAATCCATTCAATTTTCAGTCCATTCAACTTTTGTTTTTGTTTATGAATGATTGAGAAAAACATGTTTGAATGATTGAGAAAAACAGTGCAAGCAAGTAGATTCACAGCATGGTAGCTCACAGTTTTAATGCTGTAATGACCATGTTACATTGTTTTTTTTTAGAGATGCAGCGTGGAAACAGGCCCTTCTGCCCACCGAGTCTGCACCAACAAGCGATCCTCGCTCATTAACACTATCCTACACACACTAGGGACAATTTACATTTATACCAAGCCAATTAACCTACAAACATGTATGTCTTTGGAGTGTGGGAGGAAACCAAAGTTCTCTGAGAAAACCCACACGTTCACGGGAAAACCGTACAAACTCCATAGAGACAGCACCCATGGTTGGGATCGAACCCGGGTCTCTGGTGCTGTAAGCGCTGTGAGGCAGCAACTCTAACACTGTGCAGTTGAGGGAGCTGTCTGATGGAAGTGAAGTCCCTTTTGATCAAGACCAGGAAAAGCTACAATGCCATTTTCCTCGGACGCCCACTTGTCGTGATGTTGCCAGTGTGTGGAGAGACTGTTGGTGAAACAGGGTGAGGATAGAGATTGATGAAAGTGGCACAACTTTTCATTCATTATGTCAATGCGAGTCAGAGAGGTTAAGACAAAGGGAGTGGAAGAAAAAGGAGTTGCCAATGTATCGAGAGGCTAAGGTGCGGCATTCAGAGAATCGGACACCTGGTCTGCTTATAATTAAAATAGAAAATATTGCCAGCATTTGCTGAGAGAAAATCATGGTGAATGTTTTAGGTTAAATTCTTATTATTGGAAGCAGAAAAGTAAAAGCAAACACATTCTAAGTTGAAGAAAGCGAAGGGGTGAATAGAACAAGGCAGTGATGGGGGTGCACAGTGGCTGTCTTTGATCCTGATTACGGGTGCTGTCTGTACGGAGTTTGTACGTTCTCCTAGTGACCCATGTAGGCTTTCTCCGTGTGCTACGTTATCTCCAACACTCCAAGCTTTGTAGGTTAATTGGTTTCTGTAAGTTCTGTAAATTGACCATGGTGTGTAAGGTAGTGCTAGTGTACGAGTTGATCGCTGGTCAACATTGACTTGGTGGGCTGAAGGGCCTGCTTCCATGCTGTATCACTAAAGTCTGAAGTCTAAAGTCTAACAAAGAGAATGTCTGGAATAGGATAGGTACATGTAAGAGAGGGAAATGAGAACTTTCTCATCACACTTGGACTGGGGAAGGAGTGTGAATAGACCGGAATAAATGAAATGAACATAGAAACAAAATTACAGGAAGTGGGAGACGCAGAAGACAGTAATGGCTGGAAACCTGAAAATGAAGAAAATGTTGAGAAACTCAGCAGATCAGGTGGCATTTGCAGTGAGAGTAAAATATAATTAATGTTACAGGGGGATGATCCGATTTTTCTACTTTTTGTTCATATCTCACTACTACCTAGTGACGTTAAAATGCAGCAATGTCGCAAACCGAATTAGTCATGATGATAAGGAAAAATTGTATTCACTTGTTTGCAGAAGTATATTGTAAAGTGGGCTTTTCTTCATCTATATTACTAAAAGTAAGATCTTGACCGCATTTGACTTACTGCGATGTGATTTCCGACAGAACGCCGCCACTTACAGCCGTCATTTTTAGCCATCTCACTCAGAGCCCCCCTCCACCAGACTGGACTGGAGGATTTTCCCCATTGATGATAAATCAGAGAGATATGAATGTTTTTTTTTTTAATTGCCATTCTCTCTGCTGCCCCCGCTGGCGGCAGGGGGGAGGGACTATAAATCCCGGAAGTGTCGTGGCTCACTCAGTCTCTGCCAGAAGGAGGAAGCGAGAGGGTCACGGCTCTGTGAGCTGCGAATAACACTGAACGCAGTCTACTCCACGGTGAGTCCCCGGGATGTGGTTTTCAGCAAATGTGTTTGTTGTTTGTAACTGTTTGTCCAATTGGGCTGGCGTTTTGAAGGGCTTTCAGCAAATGTGTTTTGTTGGCTTGCAAAGTGTTTTATCCAATTGGCTTGGCTTTTAAAGGGCTTGCTTGCAACAGTTTTCGGATGGATAAAGTGAATAAACATTTTACTAGATCTCAGGACTGTGTTAATTTCAAAATTGGCGCTCATTCTGTGATTTTCGCTTAGTTACAAGACGGCGCAAATTACATAATTTCCGGTTAGCGGCATGCTGGCGCTGAGTGCGTCATTTCCGGTTCGTGGCAAGCAGTGAGAGGGTGACGTCAAGATGGCGCCGAATGCAGGCGCCATTGAATAATTCAAGAGAGCTGGCTGCTCTGTCTCTGGTGAGTGTGTTTGTTGGATGTTATTTAAAGCACGTTTTTGCTTCAGCACCAGCAGCGTCTACAGGAGGCTTTAAACATTTGTTTTACACACTGTACGTTCAACACATTCTGAAGTTGAATGCATTTTAGTATTGGGTGTGTGTGTGTGTTTGTGTGTGAATGTGTGTGTGTGAATGTGTGTGTGTGTGTGTGTGAGTGTGTGTGTGTGTGTGTGTGTGTGTGTGTGTGTGTGTGAGTGTGTGTGTGTGTGTGAGTGTGTGTGTGTGTGTGTGTGTGTGTGTGAGAGAACGGGTCCCACTTAGTCTAGTTTTATACTACATTCTGTAGATGCTGTTGGGTTACATCCCAGCTTGGTATTTGGAACAGCTTTACCCAAGTCGACAAGAAAATGCAGAGAGTTTACATGCATTCCAGTTCATCACATGGACCAGACTTTCCACCATTGACTCCATCTACACTTCCTGCCTCCTCAGAATGGCACAAAGACTTGTGCCACCCCAGTCATTCCTTCTTTTCCTTGCTCCTGTACAGCAGGAGGTACAGAAGCTTGAGAGCGCGCACACCGCTTCTGAATAGTCTGTCCATAAGCTGGAGCAATGTCCAACTCATCTCTACCCCATTGTGGACATTGGACATTGACTATGGAATTGATGCGTTAGAATGCGCTACAAGGTTAAGGACAGTATTCTGCCCTCTGTATCTTCCTGTTTGCTCTATGCTCTGTGTGATCCCGATTTAAAAATCTCCGCTTTCCGCGAGGCAGTGGGGGTGGGGCTGATGATCGAGGGCGCGATGATTGGAGGAGGGAGGAGTTGGGGGGGGTTGGTGGGACTGAGGATAGAGCATGGCGATTGGACGAGGGAGACGTGTCACAGCCCTGCGCCTCATTCGCAGGCAGGATCGATCTTGGCCGGGTCTCCGGTGCTATCCCGAGTGCCCCACCCCCCCACGGGTGGCCAGAGAGGTCGGCAGTCAGATGCAAGCTGTACCCCCAGGCCCACAGCCAGCGCAGAGAAACAGCGCTAAACACAGCTCAACTCTGCCTGTCCCGCCAGGTGAACCTGCCTGGACTTGAGGGAAATATGGCCAGCGTGGAGAAGCAGCACTGGTATCCAGACAGGGCTGAAGTTAACCCGGTGAGACAGGCAGAGTTGAGCTGCATTTAGTGCTGGATTGAGCCTCCGAAGCTGTGTGTGTGTGTGTGTGTGTGCGTGTGCGTGTGCGTGTGTGTGTGTGTGCGTGTGCGTGTGTGTGTGTGTACATGCGCAGGCGGCCACCAAAAATATTGTGTCCCCCGTCCCCTCCATGTTTTGATAGCGAGTTCCGCTCTTGATTCTAGACACTGCTTTTGCACAGTACTGAATAACTCCACATCATTCCTGCACTAATTTAATACTCAGCGCAAACCTAATGCAAAACCACAATCACCATGTCCTGGAAGTCTTGGCAACTCTAGGGCCCATCCCCCCTTGTGTTTTATTTTTGAAATCTCCAGTGATAATCAGTGCTGATGGTAAATACTTTATTTCAACTGTCTTATTTCATCTAAGTGCAAATTGCCTAACTCAGTAAGACGATTAATTTTGTCATAAAATTTACATACTGTAAAATCCATCAAGCAACAACAGATGTCACGATCGCTTAAACTTCTGCCATGCAAAGCCAGACTCATATTCCAAAGAGACAGCTTTGCAAATTTCAAAGCAAAGATTGTAATAACTGCTCCTCGCGCAGTGCTTTGCTACGAATGCTCCCTTCCCCATTTCCAAGTCCCATATGCACACATAGATGCAGCAAAACATGACCTTTCTAACTGACTTGCAAATTCAACTTACTCCTATGGACAGTGAGCCAGACTAGACACTAATAAAAGCAAATAAATGTGGCTTATTCTACATGGGTTGAAGGATTCAACCTAGTAAAGGCCAGGGTTTTTGTTTTTTTTTTGCGCCTGTTGGCAGTGTGTATTGTTACTTTGTCTGAATTGTTCAGAGATATAAAATGCATGATTCTTTGTACTGAACATCAAAAATAAATGTGAGAAAGTAAGTGATCTTACAGCACTATTCCACCAGGGAGAGAATGAGCTTATACAAACTAAATCCACTTTGTATCGTACATGAGGAAGCAATTAAATAAAAAAAGTTTTCCAGTTTATTTATGATCCTGCGAGACCTCCAATGGAATTTTTGAAGTATGTTGTTCAAAAGACAAGACTGGATTTTTTTTAGCTCATTGGAAAAATACCATTAATGAATAAATTACTTAACCTGCAGCTCATTACTATACCTTTTGAAGTACCTGTGAGCATGAGTGATTATTTGTGTAGCTATTTAACAACCAAGCTGCTGGGTTTGGTAGCATAGAGGTTAACATACTGGACTGGTATCCAGATCCTTAAGTTATTGATCTGGAGACACGAGTTTGAATCCCATCAGCACAGCTGGGGAATTTATATTCAAGTAATTAAATAAATCTGGAATTATTTGAAAATAAAGACTGTGAATCAGAAATGGTGACCATGAAATTGCCTGATTGTTTAAAATCCCACTTGCTACAGGGAAGGAAATCTGCTACCTTACCAAACTCACTTATATGTATCTCCAAGTTCACTGGTGTAATTGATTTGAAAATGAAAACCACACCCGCCAACTGAAACAAGTGAGAAGCAATAAGTAAATGTAAGTGTATTAATGACACATTCGAGAAGGGCACGCTCAGCGTTAAAAAGTGGTATAAAAGCCAATTAGTTTATTCCATGACAGAACTCTGTGATGACAAGAGTCAGTACTCCATTTACTTCATATATAAAGGACTGTGCCGTGGAACGTAGAACTTCATACATGTTTCTTTTAAGTGGCCTTTTCATCCCAAAGATTTGACAACAGTTGCCCAAAGAAGTGGAATCAGAAATGTGATCATGTTATCTAAATGTAATCGGCCTCATATAGAAACATAGAAAACAGGTGCAGGAATAGGCCATTCGGCCCTTCGAGCCAGCACCGCCATTCAATATGATCATGGCTGATCATCCAAAATCAATGCCCCGTTCCTGCTTTTTCCCCATATCCCTTGATTCCCTTGCATCTTGCATTGCACAAATCACAATCAATGGGTTAGACCAGGGGTGGGGAACTTGCGGCCTTCTAGGCCATTAAGTGCGGCCTTTTGAATTAATCCAAATTTTGTAGAACAAATCCTTTTATTTTTATTAGTATGTTTTGGTTTGTCTTTTGTTATTTTTTATTTTAATCTTAAAATGAACGTATTTAAAATACTAAAGAGTAAAAGAAGATTCAACTAAACAATTCTCCCCGACTGACAGCCACAATTAAAACATTAGTAAGTCATGTGGGCTATTTTTTACAAAATAATGTATTTTGAAGTACATCTAATTGAAGTTTCTGGGATGCGGCCTTATTAGATTACAGCTATGTGGCATTCCAACATGAAAAGGTTCCCCACCCCTGGGTTAGACGAAGGGTCCCTGAAACATTAACTGTTTCTCTTTACACAGATGCTGCCTGACCTGCTGGTGGTTTCCAGCATTTTTTGCTCTTATCAGATTTCCAGCATCTGTAGTTTTTCTTTTATTTTTATAGTCTGTGTGAATTCAGTAAATACTCTAGGTTGCTGGATAACTATTGTGGATAACAATTTGTTGCTCCAGAAAAAAAAACTCAAGGGTTAATAATGCAACTAAAATATCACCTGTTCATTTTCTCCAGAGATACTGCCTGATCCATTGGGTTACTCCAGCTATTTTGCCCTTTTTGTCAGATCTTGTTTCCAACTAAAAATGTTCATAGATATCTTTGTTTTCAATATATTTGACTTCTAAAATGCATCAACTCGCTCTTGTCAGCATTAAATTCCATCTGCCAATGTTCTGCCCAACTTTCCATCTGTTCCTAACTTTCCTGCTCTAGCCTCAAGTAAGCTTCTTGATTATCCAATACACTACCATCGGCAAACCTACTAATCCAACCTCCTACATTCACATTCAAGACATTGATTAATATGTCATGGTTCCCAGCATCAATCCCTGTGGTATACTGCTGGATGCAGACTTCTAATCATAAAAACCTTCTTTCACCACCACCTCCTGCTTCTATCACTACGCTAATTATGGATCGAATTAGCCGCCTTGTATTGGACCCCATGTTCGTTCACCTCCTTTACCAATCTACAATGTGGAGCCTTGTTAAATGCCTTGTAGATATAGTCTATATGACCATGTAGATATTGTCTACCATCCTGCCTTCGTCAATCTTCTCAGTTTCCCCTCAATAAAATTAGTGAGACAAGATCTCCCCCACAGAAAGTCACACTGACCATCCTTGTACAGTCCCTGCCTCGCCAAATCAACATAAATCCTAACCCTTAGGATCTTCTCCAATGGCTCTGCTACCATTGAAGTCGGGCTCACTACCTAGAGTTAGCTGGATGATCCCTGCTTCTCTTCTTAAATAATGGAACAATGTTAGGTCTTCTCCAATCTTCCGGCACCTTACCTATTGGCAATGAAGATATAACAATCTCTGTAAGGAACCCATCCATATGCTCCCTTGTTGAGCCACACTTGCATTGAATCATTTAGGGTAAAATTTGTACCTCGTGTCAGGTTTTGTAATTGTTGACTTGTGGCCAAGCAATGACATATTGACTTGTGGCCAAGCAATCTCAGACTGCTGTCATGGTGGCTCTGGAAACCATGTTCCAAAAGGCCAAAAGGTTTTGCAGTAAACTGGCTTCTATCTGATGACTAGGATTGCCGGCTCCAGCCCGGGAAAGAGGCAATCAATCCATGTCCCATAAATGCAGTTGTCACTTCAAATGAAGGTAAGCATGGATTCCCTCCCACTCCTCCTGTCCCCTTTCAGCATTAGTGCCCTGTTGTCTCGTGTGCCAGAGAGCCAGCCCAAACAATCATTAGGCATGCAGATGGATTGGCAGTAGACCACATCTGCATGGACTTTAGTAAAGTATTTGACATATGACAATGCCCCTCATGGTAGGTTGGTCCAAACATGCAGTGATGGTGCCGTCCAAAGCCAGGTAATCCAAACTCTAAACAGCTGAAGTTTTCTATTGTACCCATTGCCATGCGTTCCATTCTAACAAAGCAGCACTCCACAGGCTGTAGGCTCTTGCAGTGCATTGCACAACAGAATTAAGACAGGGACAAGCATGCAGGAGAAGGAATACCCCAAGATCATCGCTGGTGTTTGTCTGGACCAAAGAATTGATGTTAATCCCTGCATGTGTTTGCTCTTTTGATCTGTCGTGCCTTACATAAGATCTGAACGTAAGGTCAAATAAACACTGACAGGATCAGCAGCAGGATGAAGGCAAGATGGAAAATAGGATGCAGTGGGCATTTTGCTTTGTTATTATTCACTCTGGTACGTGGCATCACTGGGAGGTCAATGTTCAATGCTCATTCCTAATTGCCCCAGATAACATGGTGAGGAACTGGAACTGTTAAGTTTGTGGTAAAGGTAGTCTCACAGCATAGTGAAGGAGAGAGCCCTAGGATTTTGGAGCCTACAACAATTGACCGATCACATATTTATCTTCAGGTCAGGTTACCGTGTGAATTAGAAGCAGAGTTACATATGGTGGAATACCCAGGTGGCTGTTGCCTTGCAGTGAAGATCGTGAGTTAACAGGAATGTTGGAGGAGCCCAGGGAGGTTGCTGAAGTGTGTTTAGTAAATAGTACACATGGGATCCAGTGTGAGTCGGTGGTGGAGAGCAGGGATCGTTTTGTCATGGATGGTCAACTTTCTTTAGGGGAGCTGCAGAAGCGTAACGGTAAGATCCATCAGCTCATTATCCTGTAATCAATAGCCATATTACCATATAACCATATAACATTACAGCACGGAAACAGGCCATCTCGGCCCTACAAGTCCGTGCGGAACAATCCCCTTAGTCCCACCTGCCTGCACTCATACCATAACCCTCCATTCCCTTCTCATCCATATGCCTATGGATTTATTTTTAAATGATACCAATGAACCTGCCTCCACCACTTCCACTGGAAGCTCATTCCACACCGCTACCACTCTCTGAGTAAAGAAGTTCCCCCTCATGTTACCCCTAAACTTCTGTCCCTTAATTCTCAAGTCATGTCCTCTTGTTGGAACCTTCCCTATTCTCAAAGGGAAAAGCTTATCCACATCAACTCTGTCTATCCCTCTCATCATTTTAAAGACCTCTATCAAGTCCCCCCTTAACCTTCTGCACTCCAGAGAATAAAGACCTAACTTATTCAACCTTTCTCTGTAACTTAGTTGCTGAAACCCAGGCAACATTCTAGTAAATCTCCTCTGTACTCTCTCTATTTTGTTGACATCCTTCCTATAATTGGGCGACCAAAATTGTACACCAAAGTGGATGAGTTTACAACACTGACTTGCTCCTTGTCTGAAAAGTATTTTCAAAGTCAGGATTTGAATCGCTTAAGGGCCTGCCCCACTTACGTGTCCTTGGCAACCTCGTGGTCGCGTTGAGCGTGGACGGTCCCACGAATTTCATGCGTACGCATAGCCGTCTGGAGCGCGTGACATCATTTGAAGATGGACACAAAGCTGGAGTAACTCAGCAGGACCGGCAGCATCTCTGTTGAGAAGCAATGGGTGATGTTTCGTGTCGAGACTCTTCTTCAGTCTGAAAAGAAGGGCCTTGACCCGAAACATCACCCATTGCTTCTCTCCAGAGATGCCGCCGGTCCCGCTGAGTTATTCCAGCATTTTGTGTCTATCTTCAATTTTCTTGGCCCCTCTCTGGGCGTCGAAGTGGGGGCGGATTCAGACCGCAACGGCCGTGAGCCCCAGGCCGAGTTCGGCGATCGTTTGCCTGCTTCTGCTGCAGTTGGAGGTGAGACGTTGCGTCACGCCAGGGTCTTGGGCCTGTCCCACTTTGGCCGTCAGTTATGCGACAGGCCGTTGGCATGCGAAGATTCCGTTCGCCACAAAAATTTCGGAGCCCTGCGTGATGTCGCGCACAACTACATACCCCTCCGCACTTCTCAGTGGGACCGGCCCCGCGCGGCCATACAATGCCCATGCGCCTCCACACGACCACGAGGTTGCGTAATTTGCGTGCCAAGGACACGTAAGTGGGACAGGCCCTTAACTGCAAATATCAAGCTCATTATGTTTTTGTGGCAACAAAAATATGGTTTTGTTCAGTTTCTGGTCAATGAAGGTATCAGGGCATTAAAGCGGAGTCAAAATACCGCTGAGTTCTAATGGAAATTTTCTTCATCCTATTGGGGATTGTCCTTGCCTTGCACATGCCAGGTGAAATGGCAATTCAGTGCTTATCAGGTGAACTCCAAGTGTTGTCTATCTCAAGATGTTTGTCTACCACATTCATTGACTCATGATTTATGTGGAGTTGGTCTTCGAATGAATCAGCAGGTAATCAACCATGCTCCAACACCAATTACAGCATCTCATTACCTATCTTGATCTATATTTCTTTCTCTCCCTTTTGTGCAATGCTATAGATGAGTGAATGGCCAAATTATCAAGAGGGAATGTCGGGCAGCCCTCATTGGCCAGTGTCCCAGTGTCCCTATGTGTCCCAGCATCAGTGCAGGGCTCTGGTCTCTTTCTTGAAGACTCCATGTTGTTTTGTGGTACTCTACGCATATTGTCATATTAGTGCTGTAGACCTGACGAGTGTATAGAGACAGATGTTCAAGGAACATACTGGTTATGGGTTCATAAGGAATAGGAGTAGAATTAGGCCATTTAGCCCATTAAGTCTACTCTGCCATTCAATCGTGGTTGATCTATCTCTCCCTCCTAACCACATTCTCCTGCCTTCTCCCCATAACCTCTGACACTCGTACTAATCAAGAAAAATGTTGGGCAAAGTGAGGATTACGGATAAATAAGTTCACAAGTTCTTGACATTTACCATCAAGAACGTCTTTTGAAGGCTGTGGACAATTCGTATGTTCAGTAAATGAAAGCCAATTCCATTCCAATTCTGACCAAGTACATGTGCAGAGTTTGTGCGAAATCAAGTGAATTTATCTGTTCTGGAAACAAGGGGATGATTGCTCTCTCAGTTCATCTACCTGCTCCTAATGCAGGAAGAAGAAAACAAATCTCCATCTCCCTACATGGGAAGCCTCGGTTAACTTTCTTATATTATAATACTGCAATATGGAGAAAATAACAGATCTCAATACAGCTGTCTAAATTAATGCTGATATCAAAAAGTTTGAGTCCACTACAACATTCATCGCCCTTTACAGTAAATGGCCTAAGAATAGCTCTGTATTTGGGAAGAGCAGGTAGGTGCCAGTGGCTGCCTATTTGGAGAAAGTTGACATTCTGAAACATTGTTCTGCTGAAGGCTCTTTGCATTATTGCCAACTCAAGAACCATAGAAGATAGGGTCTCCTGCCTGTAGCTTGTATTCCTCCCTCCCTTCCTCTGGAAGAAAAGCCTTGCTTTAACTATCTCCTCTGCTTTAGTCAAACTGGAGGTCCGTAACTGACCAACTGCACACTTGGCATACTTTCAGAAACATATGTGAGTCATACAGAACTGTGCTGTTCAATTTTACAAGAGTCTGAGGTCACTGCAATATTGTAACTGTGATTTACAATTAAAGTTCTGACCATGGGACACCGAAACAATGGCACCATTTATCCATTTACCTTTCGGGTAATACAATTGGGCATACAATAGTTTTTATTTTAAATTACTGGGTTTTCCTTATGCCAGAAGAAAGGGCACAGAGCAGCAGCTTCTAAATCTGAATGCAAGCTAATAGTTGTGTGGTTTTTAATGTAACTTCATTACATTAGGTGAGGCCGCACTTGGAGTGCGGCATTAAGTTTTAGTTATCCTGCAGTAGTAAGAATGCTCAAAACAGGATTCCCAGAAGGTTAATTTGCAAGTCGAGTCAAAGGCAAATGCAATGTTAACATTTAATTTGAGAGAACTAGAATACAAAAAATAGCAATATAATGCTGAGGCTTTATAATGCATTTGTAATATTGTGAGCAGCTTTGGGCCCTCTATTTGAGGTAAGATGTGAATCTAGGAATGTGAAGGAAAGAACTGCAGATGCTGGTTTAAATCCAAGATAGGCACAACATGCTGGAGTAACTCAGCGGGACAGGCAGCATCTCTGGAGAGAAGGAATGGGTGACGTTTCGGGTCGAGACCCTTCTTCAGACTCAGGAATTATAGGGTTAATATATGATGAGTGTTTGACGGCACTGGGGCTGAATTTGAAAGGATGAGGGGAAATCTCATTGAAACTTACTGAATAGTGAAAGATCTGGATGAAGTGGATGTGGAGAGGATGTTTCCACCAGTGGGAGAGTCTAGGACCAGTGGCCATAGCCTCAGAATAAAATGACGCACCTTTAGAAAGAAAATAAGGAGGAATTTCTGTAGTCAGAGGGTGGTGAATCTGTGGAATTCATTGGCACAGAAGATTGTGGAGGCCGTCAATGGATATTTTTAAGGCGGAGAGTGACAGATTCTAGGTATGTTACAATACTTACCTTCAGCGGCGCTGCAATTCTGCCACTGGCCGTGTGTGTGATTTTGGCGCGTTTGAGGGGGGGGGGGCGGAGTTAAAACGCGTTTTTTTCCGACCTTGTCCTGGATTATATTTGTTGGAGTGCAAGGTGTTGCTAAAGAATTGTTCCTACGGCCATTCTGTGTTTTTTTTTTTTAATTTGCCCAACAAGTTAATCGCTGGAGTCATTTTAAAATCAGCTTCTGAAGCCGTCAATGCCGACTACGGGGTCAGATTTTATGTAGGGGACAGGTAAAAGAAAGAAGCTCATTTTTATGTATAAAAGTGTTTCTTAAGATGCATTTAATTCACATTTTGTTGCGAAACGGTGATTTTTTCCCCCGAAGAACCGGCAGTGTATTTGCTGCCGATATGGGGACTAAAATCACCACAATCTCAGCGTTCCAAATGGTCCCGTTCCAGAAAAACCCACAGGCAAGTTGATTTAAATGGCCATTAATTTACAGGTATTAAACATTAAATTCCTTCCATTTGGCCTACAAACCCATGACAATGAGATTTAAAAATTATGTTATATTCTGAATTCTTGTGTGAGTGTTATTTGGACACTTAGGCTATTTAAAAATGTTAATCTATTCTTAAGAAATGGATAGATGTTTAGATCTAGTAATTGAATTTTGTAATTAGCTACAATTAGGTAACTAACTAATTGTATGCTTTAATTTCAAGTCATCTAAGTAAGATTGTTTCATATTTGTTTCAGAATGCTTCAATCTATAATAACTGAAAATTTCTTTCAGTTCTCTTAAATTTTAAGAAAGTTATGGGCTTTTAAATGTCCTCGATCACAGCTTTTGTGTTAAGTCAATGAAAAAGCAATAGGGAACAAGATGCCAATTTCCTAGTATGAAAATGGCCATAACTTTTTTAATACTGAAGATATGAAAGTGAATTAGGTGTCAAATTAAACTTATTTTTATGCTTTATCTGATGAGATAATTAAAGACTTGATTTTTTTAATCTCAAAATTTTGTAACATTGCTACAGATTCTTTATTAGTACAGGTTTCAGGGGTTACGGGGAGAAGGCAAGAGAATGAGGTTTAGGGGAAAGATAGATCAGCCATGATTGAATGTCGTAGACTTGATGGGCTGAATAGCCTAATAGGCCTGTACCATTTAGGCCATTTCTCAGGTGACTGCCGGCGACTGTCAAATCGTGGCAGGTCGCTGAAAACCCGGCGACTGGAACGGCAACTGTCAGAGTGGAATACACGCACACATACGTACATCGCTTCCTTCGCCAGTCGGTTATGCAGGCAGGGACAGGGCAAGCGGAGGGAGGACTGAGTGAAATTCACACGGTGCAAAGCCAATGTGATACAGACACACACTGCGATGAACAGGAAGGTTGGCGCTGTATTTAAGATGGTGAAAGCACAGTGTACAGGAAGGGTCACTTCCTTTAAAGGGGGGAAGAGGGGGGAGAAGGGGGAGACGGGTTGGGGAGAAGGAGTGGAGCCACCTTTTAAGAAGCCAGAGATACACGGTTGTGAAGCTCGGCGGACATTAACATTACCGGTCGGTTATCCTAGGTTCTGAAAACTACTGTTTATGTTTTTTTTCCTCACTGAGCCAATGAAATTCACTGGTCAGCACCGGCGACAACCTACAAGAACCTACAACTTCCTGGTGACCCACTACCACTGCACCTACGGCACGAAAATTCCCGCTACTCCCAATGGCGACTTCATTCTGGTCGCCATGTTGAAAAATTAGCAGCGACCAGAATGATGTCGCGACTAGTTCCGAGAATGCGGGAACTACTCACGACCATGAAGGCGACTCCCCGGCAACCACCCGCGAATCTGTGGCAACCGCATAATCTCCTGTAGTCGCCTAAAAAGTCGCCTAAGTGGGACAGGCCCATAATTCTGCTCCTATACACCAACCTATGAACTTTGAACTGATAGGAAGAATGTCATTAAGCTGGAAAGAGTGAAGAGAAGATTGATGAGGAGTTTGCCAGGACGCAAGGGCCTAAGCTATAGGATGCTATTGGGCAGCTAGGACTTTATTCATTGGGCCAGGAAGCTGAGAGGTGATTGTTTGGAGGTGAAAAAACAATGATGAGGAGAATTGATAGAGCGAAGACACTGAGTATTTTACTCAGGGTAGGGGAGTTAAGAACCAGAGGGCATAGGTTTAAGGAGAGAGTGGGAAGATTTAATAGGACCCCAAGGAACAACTTTTTCACTCAGAAGGGGTTAGGTATATGGAACAAGCTAACAGAGGAGGTAGTTGAGGTAGGTGTTATAACAGCATTAAAACAACACTTGGAAAGGTATATGGGCAGGGAAGTTTCAGGCAGATATGGAGCAAATGCAAGCAAATGGGACTGGCTTAGATGGAGCATCTTGATCATTGTGGAATTAGGCGGCAGGGTCAGTTTCCATGTATGTATGGTTGTATGGATCTGTATGTATGGCTCTGAAAGAATGGCTTTCTCATAAGAACTCACAAATAGGGACGTATTCCAGCCCCTTGAGAAGACACAGCGCTTACCTTGCATAGCATCTATGAGCAACTGTAGAGTGAGACAACTGGCCACAGCAGTGATCAACAGCAAGTTATCAGCAACATAGCTGCAGATTATTCCATTGTGGTTAAGAATGTCCACGACAAACAGTTCAGGCATCTGCATGTAGCTACATCTCACTAAAGATAAAGTTTTGGGAAATGCAATATATGATAATCTTCAAAGATCAAAAGCTTGAGTTATCAACAACTGTGGATTCCTTTCTGTCAGGAAAAGATAGATTATAAATTTCTTAGTAGGATGTGCACACCAAAGGTGGGCACACTAAAGTTACATTTTGAGATACTGTTATCTCAGTACAAAGACATTTACAAAGCTACCTGCATAAGTATCTGGATGCAAGATATAGATATGGATGTGATGTCAGAGCATAGTCTTGGTTTGAACCACACATATGCTTATTCCTTTGAAGAGCTAAATGGAAGAACACACCAAAATTGGAAATAAATGACATTTTAGGTGTAGTGATTGGGCAGCTCTGATAGCAATCATTCCGTGTGTGGATTTGACGGTGCTATTGTCTAGTGACCACAAGGTAACTTGAAATCATAGAGCCATGGAGTAATACAGCATGGAAACTGGCCCTTCCACCCTGCTTATCCATGCAGGCCATGATGCCCCATCTAAACTAATCTGCTTTTGGCCCATTTCCCTTTAAACCTTTTCTATCCATGCACCTACTCAAATGTCGTTTAAATGTTGTTAGTGCCTCAACAACTTCCTGTGGTAGCTCATTCCATGTACCCACCTTTGAGTGAAAAAAGTTGCCTCAGGTTCCTATTAAATCTTTCCCCTCAAACCTTAAATCTATATCCTCTAATTGTTGATTTGTTTACCCTGAGTAAAAATGCTATGTGCTGTCACCATATCAATTCTCCTTACAAATTATACACCTCTGTAAGATCGCCCCTCGTCTTCCTGTGCATCAAGGAATAAGATCCTAGTCTGCTCAATCCCTCCCTATAGCTCAGGCCCTCATGTCCTGGCAACGCCTCCTAAATCTTCTCTGCACTCTTTCCAGCTTAATGTCATCTTTCCTCTAGCAGGTTGAACAAAACTGAACACAATACTTTGAGTGTGATCTCACCTATGTCTTGTACAACTATAACATAACATCCCAACTTCTGTACTATATTCGTTGACTGTTAAAGGCTGGCATGCCAAAAGTCTTCTTCACCACCCTATCAACCTGCGATACCATTTTTGGGGAACTATATACTTATGGGCCTGTCCCACTTACGCGACGTTTTCGGCGACTGCCAGCACCCGTCATGGGTTGTTGCAGGTCGCCGAATTCTAGATAATGATTGTTACTGTCTACGACACCTATTTTTATGTAATCTGAACATTTATTTAACATGCCTTGTACATTCTCATCGAAATTAGTCTGAAATACACCTCCCACCACCATCCTCTGCTTCCTACCATGAAATGAACGTATCCAGTGGGCCTGCACTCACCGGATTCTAATATTCCAGAGCAGCCTACCATGCAAAACCTTGCCAAAGGCTTAAATGAAGTCCATGAAGTCCGAAGCACTTCATGCCTACTCAGCCGACTGTGCCTGATGTTGCCAGTGCAGCTACAAGACAAATGAGGAAATGAGGCCCAGCTTCCGCAAATCGCACGTCATCCTGAATTAGAAATGTATTGCTGGCCCTTCATTGTCATCAGTCAGAATTCCACAACTGCCTTCCTCAGTATCATTACCAGAAGGACTGCAGATGTTTAAGAAGGGGACTCATTAACTTTACCCAAATTGTATTAATGTTTTTTTTTCATGGCTATTTTTAGAATTCTCACTCCACAAATACTGCCGAAACTTCAGAGTACTTACAGCATTTTATTTTGGATTTCCAGTGTGTGCATTAGTTTATTTTAGCTTGTGCCTGGATATGGTACTTGAAATCTACTGCATCGTCAGTGTGCCGTCTCAAAAGCAATTCTGCTGGGAATACAAAGATGGTGCCATTTCCATTTAAGAGAAGAACAGTCCCATGGGACAAAGCCGAGAATTGATTTCCTTCTCTTTGCTTGGTGAGTGTGCCCTGTTTCCAATAGTCGATAGCTTTTTGCTACCAAGTAACAATTCAGTCAATTTGGTCTGTAATAACATAAACACCCTTTGCATTTTATTGGCCTGTTTAACCATAGAGTCAGTCTGATGGTAACTTCTGCAAACTCAATGCTAGCATTTATCTCAAGTGGGCTTGTATACAAAAACAGGGATGTAATGCTGAGGCTCTATAAGGCGCTGGTAAGGCTGCATTTGGAATATTGTGAGCAATTTTGGGCACCATAACTGAGGAAGGATGTGCTGGCTCTGGAGAGGGTCGAGGGGAGGTTTACATGAATGATCCCAGGAATGAGTAGGTTAACCTATGGTGAGCATTTGTCTGCACTGGGCCTGTACTCGCTGGAGTTTAGAAGAATGAGTGGGGACCCTCATCAGATAGATCACCCATGATTGAATGGCGGCGTAGACTTGATGGGCCGAATAGCCTAATTCTACTCCTATCACTTATGACGTTATGACCTTAAATTCTGGAGTACCTAAAATCATTTTGCGTGCCATCTTCAAAAGACAAGTGGCATACATAGCAAATACAGTCCAAACATAACAAACTGATAAACTGCTTTTACACATCCTTGACATGAAGTACCTTACAATTGTTATTCATATAGGTACATTCTAAATGATTTTCCCCAGGTTTACTTTGTACAACATTTAAATATCAAATTTAACGATATCAATGTGGAAGTAAAATGCATGTGTCATTTTTGATAGACGCTAAAAAAAATAGCTGGACGTGAAAGAGTGCGGAGAATACACTGAGAATCGAGCATGTTAGCTGGGCTGAGGGAAAGAGTTACAAGGAGAGGATAGGAAGACCAAGGGGTGATCTATAAGAGGTTTACAAAATCATGAGCAACGTAGATAAGGTAAAAGCCCACACTCTTTTCACCAGAGTAGCGAGTCTAAACAACGATATGATATGATACGATAGAACTTTATTTACTGTATCCCAGGAGGGATCAAGTCCCTCGATGGTACCTACACCCGAATGTTCAGAAAAGTTCAGAATGTCAGTTGGAGGGACCACATCACCAACGCCCTGCTCTATGGGGAGAATCCACCTCTGACCGAGAAGATCAGGTGAAGAAGGATGAGGTTCGCTGGTCACTGCCACCGCCACCCAGAAATGTCAGCAAACAAGGCCGTGCTGTGGGAACCCACCCATGGAAGACGTGACCCGGGGCGGGCAAACAAGACGACGCTGAAGACGTTGATGGAAGACACATGTGTAGAGACAAAAGAGCAGCTTGCCAGCTGCATGGACAGAGATGTGTGGGGCGTCCGTCACCGTGCCCGTCGGAAACAAGCACCACTGCATCGCTAATGTTTTCAACGATGATGATGATGAGGAGGGAAATTGATCTGCCAACAGTCATAAAGCACAAGTTGAACATGAAATTAAAGTGATGAGTGGAAAGGATTTGGGATGTGCAAATAATTGCTGGGGAGAGGGGGGAAGAGAGGAGTCAGTCTACCTCACGACTGAAGGGGGGGGGGGGGAGAAAGAGTTGTACAGTTTGATAGCCACAGGGAAAAATAATCTCCCGTGATGTTCTTTACTGGATCTTGGTGGAACCAGTCTGTTGCTGAAGGTACTCCTCAGGTTGACCAGTGTGTCATGGAGGGGGTGAGCTGTATTGTCCGCAGTTTGAGGAGCATCCACCCTTCCAAGACCACCACCCTTGAATCCAACTCCGCACCTGATGAGCTTGTTAATCCTGTTGAGTCCTGCTGCCCCCAGCTCATGACAGCGAAGAAGATGCACTAGCAACTACCGATTGTTAGAACATCTGCAGCATCGCACTGCAGATGCTGATGGAGGGGAGCCTTCATAAAAAGTACAGCCAGCTCATTCCCTTCTTGTACAGAGCCTCAGCATTCCTGGACCAGAAGAGTTTACTGTTCAGGTACACTCCAAGGTATTTGTACTCCTTGGTAAACTGCACATCCACAACATTGATGAAGACAGGGGTGTTCCTCTCCTCCTAAAGTCCACCACTAACTCTTTAGTAGGGGACATATGTTTAAGGTGAGAGGGGAAAGATTTAAATGGAACCTGAGGGATAACATTTTCACGCCAAGGGTGATGCATGTGTGGAATGAGATACCAGAGAAAGTGGGAGAGGCAGCTGCAATTGCAACATTTAAAAGCCACTCAGTCAGGCACATGAATAAAAAAGGTGTGGAGGGTTATGGTCCAGGTGCAGGCATGTCGGTCTTGCTCATTCAGGCAACTTGATCAGCATGGACAAATTGTGCCAAGGGGCCTGTTTCCGTGCTAAGTATCTCTATGAATCTATGACTCTACAGAGAGGAAACGTGAGAGATACAAATAGAAGGTTTATTAAATATTAATAATTATATTAATTTCAAATGCAATTAAATTCCAGAGTAACAATCTCACCTGATGGGATATTGAAGATCGAGTTACAGTCATAAAGTGTGTACAGTATGGAAACTTGCCCACACCGACCAACATTTCCCATCTACCCTAGTCCCTCCTGCCTGCGTTTGAACCATATCCCTCTAAACGCCCTATCCATGTACCTTTCTTAAACATTCCAATAGTACCTGCCTCAACTACCTCCTCTGCCATCTCGTTCCATGCATCCACCATCCTTTGTGTGAAAAAGTCACCCCTCAGGTTCCGATTAAATCTTTCCTTAAATCTTTCCCCCTCTCCTGGTTCTTGATTCCCCTACTCTAGGCAAGAGACTCTGTGTGTGTTCTCCCAATTTATTCCTCATGATTTTGTACACCTCAATAAGATCACCCTCATCCACCTGCACTCCAAGGAATAAAGTCCCAGCCTACTCCACCTCTCCCTGGAGCTCAGGCCCTTGAGTCCTGGCAACATCCTCGTAAATCTTCTCTGCACCCTTTCCAGCTTAACAACATCTTATCTATAAACATGATGCCCAGAACTGCACACAATACTCTAAATACGGCCTCACCAACATCTTGTATAACTGCAACATGACCTCCCAATTTATATACTCAATACTCTGACTGATAAAGGGCAGTGTGCCAAATGCCTTTTTGACCACCTTTGTTGCCACTTTCAACAAGCTATATACCTGCACTCCTAGATCTCTCTGCTCCACAACATTCCCCAGTGCTCCACCATTCACTGTGCAGGCCCTGCCATGTTACTCTTCCCAAAATGCAACACCTCACATTTTTCTGTGTTAAATTCCATCAGCCATTCTTCAGCCCAACTGATGAAGATCCTACTGCGATTTCTGATAACCAAGATAAAAATACAAAATAACTCGACTGCCATATCTACTCAATTGACTTGACACACAGTACTCCCTGACCATGGCCTCAACTCACAGCCAATGGCCAGCGTGGAAGGGCAAGCTTGGTGAATGTGAATGTGAATGTGAATTCCTTCTCGAGCCTAAGCTGAATGGAGTGCCAGCAGATGGGAGAGGTGGGTGGGAGATGTGAAAGTTGGGTGGGAGATCAGTGGACCAAGAATATCAGATGGTAGATATGGGCGTCGGAGTTGAAATAGGAGGGTCTGATTACACGTTCAGAAAGGAGTCATGGTTCAGGGTGAAGTTTGGGAGGCAGATCATTGTGTCAATAAAGAAAGGGTAGCATTATGGGGGAGGTTGCAGAGATGACCGAGCGAGTGCATGAAAACAAATCAAAGTTTATCAAAGGTTACAACAGAATCTTGACCAATTGGGAAAGCGGGCAGAGAAAAGGTTAATGAAGTTTAATGCATATAAATGTGAGATGTTGCATTTTGGGGTGTCTAACATGGGCAGGGCATTCACAGTAGCTGGCAGGGCTCTGGGGGAGTATTGTGGAGCAGAAAGATTTAGAAATGCAGGTACATAGTTCCTTGAATGCGGTGTCACAGGTAGATAAGGTGGACAAGAAGGCTTTCAGCACATCAGCCTTTATTAGTCAGGGTATTGAGTGTAGAAGTTGGGATATTATCTTAGATCTCTACAAGGTGCTGGTGAAGCCCCAATTGGAGTATTGTGTTCTGTTTTGGTCACCCAGTTATAGGAAAGATGGTGTTAAGCTGGAAAGCGTTCGGAGAAAAAAATTACAAGAATGTTGCTAGAACTCGAGGGCCTGAGCGACAGGGAGAGGTTGGGCAGGCTAGGACTGTCTCCCTTGCAGCATAATAGGATGAGAGGTGATCTTATAGGGATGTATAACATCATGAGTGGAATAGATATGGTAGAGGCACAGAGTCTTTTACCCAGAGTAGGGATGTCAAGAACCAGAAGACATAGGTTTAAGTTGAGAGAGGAAAGATTTAATGGGAATTAGAGGGGCAACATTTTCACACAGAGGGTAGTAGGTTTATGAAATGAGCTGCCAGAGGAGGCAGTTGAGACAGCAACTATAACAACTTTAAAACAAATGTTTGGACAGTTACATGTTTTACAGGGATATGGGCTAAATGTGGGCAGTTGGGGCAAGGGTAGATGTGGCACTATGATCGGCAAGGGCAAGCTGGGCCGAAGGTCCTGTTTCTGTTCTATATGACTTTATGACTATGACAAGAGACTGCAGATGCTGGAATCTGGAGCAACAAACAATATGTAATTATTTAAGTTTTGCTTAAATATGGTTTAGCGTTAACTAGTTTAGTTTAAGTTATATATTTGATTGTTTTGAATTTCATTTTATTTACTTTATGAGTTTCTGAGCTTCAGAGACATCTAGAAAATTTGGAAGGTCCTTAATAGTTCTGACAGCTAGCATAGCATATGCTCAGAACCAGCATAGCTGTCATAGATTAAGGATTTAGGAAAAGCATCTTCTCCACTGTTATCGGACAAATGAATGGTCCTCTCATAAGCTGAATGTGTAGCTCTGATCTCCAAACCTACCTCATTGTGGCCCTTGCACCTGTTAGTTATCTACACTTTCCCTGTAACACCACAATGCTGTAACACTATGTTCTGCATTCTAGTGGGTTTTTTTCTCTTTGCACAACCTGTTGTACTTGTGTATGGCTTCATTAACACATGTGCGATATAATTTGTCTGGCAAGCACACGAACAAAGCTTTTCATTGTATCTTGGTACACGTGACTCTAATAAACCAAAATCAATACCAAAGGCTTCCAGATGATTTTCATGAGTATGGTTTGTTCTGGTTCACTCACATAGAGTTATGTGAGTGAACCCGAACTTGTGCAGGAAGATCAATCTGATGGACTTAGCCAAGTTAGGTTCAGGGGAGTGGAGAATGCACGGAACAATTATTGGCTTTTAGTTTGTGCCAGTAAAACCTGAAGCATTAGTATAGATTAGAGATAGTTGAACTGTTATCAGACTGCCAAGGTGAACATTTTCATTTATTCTACTTTATTTTCCGGTCAGTAAATAATCTTAAATCACACTACAATACCTTGTTCAACCTCTTGAGCTTTTTGTGTGGCATCTAATCTTATATTTTTTTAATGAATGTTATATTTTCCCACGAAGAGAGACTGCCATTCTTTTAAAGTAAGTCAGTTGATAAGATGGGAGAAGCTGAATATTATTCAAGGCACACAAAAATGCTGGAGAAACTCAGCGGGTGCAGCAGCATCTATGGAGCGAAGGAAATAGGCGACGTTTCGGGCTGAAACCCTTCTTCAGATATTATTCAAGATATGGCTGGAGGTATAGTCCAGCAAGTTTATCGGGTTGAGTTAATGATGTAGCTCACTAATGTTTCACGATCCATCATCATGTTTTGCAAAGTTGGTTTCTTTTAATTATGTACCTGGGGTCAAGGACAGAGCGTTCACGTCGCGGCCGTTTCCACCAATCTTTCCACCACCACGCACAAGAAGCGCAAGACGCCATTGGATGCAGATGCCGTGAAGTGTGTTCAGATCTGGCTGAACAATTTCTAATCTTGTGATGTGGACTCGAGAAGAAGTGATGTACTTGTGTGCAGAATACAAATGGATATAGTGTCTTTTTGATGTGCAAAGGGAGCATCAGATAAAACCATCTTTTTTCCAGTAATCCCCAATATTATTCTTGTATGCTTTTCAGACTCCAATGATAAACTCCCACTGTTCGTATGATATCCATATGCTGCTATGTGGCATTTACATTGATTTAATTGTCACAGAAATCATTTGAATGAGTTGCAAAATTGAGCATAAGATCCATACAGGACATCGATTCAATGATAATAGACTCAGAAGACTTGCCGTCAGTAAAGAAGGAAATTTAAACCCACTGTAAACCAGGCTGATATTTATTATGGCATTAAATGAGGTGCAGTATTTTCAAACCCCCAAACTATCAATGTGCCAGGGTTAAGGAAAAGTGGATTGGTTGATGCTCAAAAATATATTCTAGTTCAACCAACAATCTGTCAAGCCAAACGTTAAATGAAAGTCAAAAAACTGCAGATGCAGGAAATCTGAGATAAAAACAGACAATGCTGGAAACACTCAGAAAATCAGGCAGCAGCTGCAGAAAGAGAAACAGAGTTAATGTTTCATGTTCAGGTCCTTTTATCGGCACTGGGAAAGAGAGAAAACAAGTTAAACATAGGTGGGAGAGAAAGTGGAGAGGCATGTGGCATTTAAGTTGCTGTTAAGATCATATTAAGCTAATTTGTCTGCCAGACAATAAAAGTCCTTACTTACAAGATTAGAGTGGTACTGTTTTGCAAGGTGGAAAGGAAGATATTAGCAGTAATAAATAATTACTGATATGCAATAATGTGTCCCTTAGCGTTGATGTTGAATAAACATTTTGCAATTTTTTCGGATAACCAGATAAAAAGATAAAAGGGAAATCAACAGCTGGTCTCATAAAGAAATGAAACATATGATACGGGATTAAAGTTCCACTTCGCCTATACAGGCCCACCTGACCTACAAAAGGTGATGGATTTTACCTGTCATTGAATTTACCTGTGATCCTTGCAGCTGGTAGAACTTTTTTTTTTAAATTAGACCAGTATGAGATGATATTAATTAGGTTTATTAAATGGAAGAACAATGCCAATCCTCTTGCACTTCCAGCAGAAATTTAACCTCAAATGAGATGGAACCTAAAAATGCTGGATTTACTCACCAGGTCAGGCAGCTCCAATAAAGAAAGAAAGAGATTTAGAATTTCAAGTCGATGATCTCTCCATTATTTCTGCCTGATCTGCTGAGTGCTTGCAGTGTTTTCCGATTTCTAGGATCTGCAGTAATTTTGGTTTTAGAACCCATGGTGACGATGACCAAAATTTCCTTGGATTGTTATTTTTTTATGTGAGGTACGGTGAACCATATAGCTATAATTTTACCAATCACGAGGAAGAGACATTTGCTCAAAAACTTTGCACGCGAACAGAGAATTAAACAGAGATACCCAGACTTTGCCAAATTGATTCATTAAGATGCAATCTAACCTGGTTTTGGTTGCTCAAATCCAAATAATTTATTCCTGTTATCAGAGTATAGATAATCCATTTGCGTCAATCCAGAATTTAATATTACTGTATAACATAAGTCTCACAAATACTTAAATACTGCAGTTGCTGATACATCATATGAAGTTTTTGGCTTCATTACTGAACGTGGACTTACTTAACTTTCAATTTTATAAGATGTCTTTCTTCATGATACAGCTGTATGGCTCCCAAAGACAACATAATTAAAATTAAGAACAGTCTGTACTCTAACTTGATGCAGAAGATGAAACGGTTATATCAGTAATGGTTAGATTCTTAATAGCATTCAGTGTTACTGTGCTGTTCCTCACTAATTACATATTGCCTCAACATTTTTAGAAGTGATAAAAGGGATAATAACAGAAAGTACTGGATCACTAAAATAAAACAGGAAGAGTGTGCAGCACATTAATAAGCATGGATAACTATAAGTTCAGCCGACATTTCGGACGCTAACCCATCCTTATTTATCTCTTTTTTGTTCTATTTGTGAATCCTGTATGCCAGCTCTATATTTACATTTCTTTGTTTCGAAAAAAACCCAATAGAATTATATACATTATGCATAAATTAAGAAACTCAGTGACAGACCATTTAGTCCATTTTCACACTTTTTCACACAGAGAGTTGTGAACCTGTGGAATTCTCTGCCTCGGAGGGAGGCGGAGGCCAGCTCTCTGGGTACTTTCAAGAGAGAGCTAGATAGGGCTCTTAAAGATAGCGGAGTCAGGGGATACGGGGAGAAGGCTGGAATGTGGTACTGATTGGGCATGATCAGCCATGATCACATTGAATGTTGGTGCTGGCTCGAAGGGCCGAATGGCCTACTCCTGCACCCATTGTCTATTATGCTCCATTTGGACAACTTTTTTTTATCATCTGCAACTCAGCAAGCATGCTTTTCTTCGCAAGCCCTCTTGTTCCATATTAAAGCCATCCACACCATTTGGCTCTACAATTCCATCTTTTTAAAACACCTTTTTCAGCGGTGCTTTGTGTATTGAGATATTGTTTCCATTATGCTTCTCGTCAGAAAACTAAAAAGAAGTTGACGGCATTTCTCTGAAAACTCCTTCTATGGCTTTAGGCGACAGATATATCATATCCTACTGCATCCGGAATGCAACATGTATGGACTTCTCCCATAATTACCATTGGTGCTGCATTGAGATCAGAGATCAGAGGCATAATTCAGGCAAGATGAACTGGACAATGTTAATTCCTCTTTCCCGTTGAGATGGCAGACCGTTTAACAACCTCTTTGTGAACGGACCAAGCCATATTTATGCTGGCTTGAGTGACAGGCAGCATTGGGATTTGAACTCCAAATCATCTAGTTGGCAGTTGCGCACCGAACTCTTTGAGTTCCTGGGCTACCGAGGGATGAAGGAACGTACAAATTGAGCCAAACCCATGTAAAATGTATAGATGCTTTTAGAGGTCAAGCATGTCATTTCTGGATAATAAGGACGCCAGTCCCCAGCTGGGTAAAGGCCGTGTTAGACAGACCCAGTGAGGGCAGCATGAAGCAACACAAGGATGCATCGAGAGGAGACACCCTTGATTTTCCAGATTTTTGCATGCGTCCTTTGTTCCCAATTTCCGGAGCAAGATAATTCTTACAGACGCCCATTAAACAATTAGGATGCAGTTCACTGGAGATATTATGCAGAGTGTGAATTCTTTATGCAACTAAAGGGTAGGCTTTTGTGTGAGGATCTAGACCATAGTTTACTTTGGGCCTTTTATTCTCGATTTATTCAGTTCTTTGACTTTTTGTAATATTTCCATGCAACGCCCTAATTAAATACTCTGGCATCTTATTCCCTACAAACAAAACTGAAATGCAATAGGATTTTTACTACAAGATTAAACAGGATCCTGTGAGGTCACATTAAATCCGTACAGGACTGTTGTCATAACAATAAATATGTGGAATGAGATGCACTATAATTATTTCAACATTAAGTGCAGAGAAAATTGGATAAATATTTTTTTGGCATCTCTGCACCAATTTTGTTGTATTTTGACGGTTCATCTGTGGCTTACCCCAAGCATGACAGCAGCTTGCCCGTGATATGCATTAGGCAGGACATTAGACTTCTCAGGGCAAAACCCACACCATCATGCAGTTAAAGCTGTGCTTGCAATCTGTCCTCCACATTAATCAAATAATGCTTATCACTCTGCATATGTATGCCTTGCCACCTCTGACCTTGGAGTACGGGGCTGTAACACTACCTTAACTGTCCATGCATAAGCTAATAATCTGGCACAATGTAAACTTGAACTCAAGGCCCGTGGTCTTTTTTTTTCATTAAAATTAAAAAGCAAAGAAGGTAAAGGACGATAAATAAAAGTAATGACACCGCAGGACAGCTCCTAACATTTTCTTTGTTAAAGGTGATTTTTTTAATATACAAGTGAAGTGATTTAATCATGGGAAATATAGCTAGTCTAATCCTGTGGGTGTAATGCAGGTCTACAGGGACCCATATAGATTCCAGCTTCCCACTCCCCACTGACCCCTGGGTCACTGGCACACATGCTGACCTTGAACTATTTGCTTGGCTTTTTGCTTTCTTGCAGCCGTATTAATTACACACAGCGCTTGACTTGAAAAAGAGAGGCCTCAGCTCCATTAGTGCTAATTAATTAGAGCACACAATGGTCTTGGTGAGGAATAAAACAATGATGTTGGGAACCATCTAAGTCTTTCCACCAACAAAACAAAACAAAACACAGTAGCACTGGCATTGTGCTGACTAAACAGAGGGCTTAGTTGAGTTTGGCACAAGTCACCTAAATATTATCAGCGAGCAACAAAGCTACACGTTTGAGTTTTGAGTGTTAATTCAATTTTCATCGTGCCACCCACCAGAAAATGAAAGGATGGGTCGCTGTTGAATGGTTTGTCTTAGTACATTACCTGTCGCAGTCATGACATTGCAGTCAAGTATGACAAAGCTGCTGAGAGGTTTGCTATATATCTGAATTAGACAAGGACACATATGAAAAACGTGCTGGACTCTCCTTCGCAGGCTGTCAATTTTTTTTTTATTGGGAAGTTCCAAATTCACGAAATACTATTTGCTGCCGTCTTCATTTAAAAAAAAACATGACAAATATATCTCGATGCTACAGGGGGAAAGGTGGCCTTTCCAGTCGCACAAGGTGGATATATTTATCTGTGCTTTCACCACGATTGAGCAACATAGACCTAAAATCTCACTGCATATGAAATATTTTGCACGCCTCAATTCTGCCACTGTAATGTCACATGGCACCGCATTGCAACAGGGGGGGAAAAAACCTTCAGACTGCATAAACTTTGATGCAGTATCATACTGCATTAGTTTTGCACACTAGAATGGACAGTCATACAGTGTGCACCTTCCTGTGTCTGCATCACCTTCATTAGTATTCAACAGGAGCCAGCATTGGCTTAAACGATAAAGCAGAATCCGCATGGTTGCCGTTCGCCTAATGGAAAAGCTGATCACTTGCCGACTATCAGCGCATATAGTAAACCCAGTTATTACCGCTCCAGAAGCATCTAATTACAGGTTCAGCTAATCGGACGCAAAACAAAATTGATAAAATCCTAGCAGCAGCAGCTGACTGACAGACATCAGTTATGAAATTCTGGGGACCATACTGAAACCTGTCACATCTAGATGCTATTATTTTGTCTGATTGATGTTCCCTTGTAAGTGATTGTTCCTGATCATATTAGAACTTATTGATTTTTTTTTGCTGTCTAGTTTCTATATTATGCAGGACCAACTTAGGACTATTACCAATGCTGTTGCATACTGTTAATCAAACTCCCTTAGCCAATCTGATGACAAAACAATTATAAATCTGTGGCCATTGAAAACTGGCCAGTTAGGCACAACCTGCAGAGAACATAATGACTTGGTCCTGAGTTACTGTGTCTCAGAGACCTTTGACCATAACAGGGCAAATTGAACAGAGATTGGCTGCATGGGAAGTCTCATGCATATCTACACAATTTGAAAACAAAGATCAACATTACAATAAAACAAAAGCAGAAAGTAAAGAAATTATGAAAACCTTATGGGTATCTAAAATTGGAGAAAATATTATTTACAATCTCCTCTTGTATAGTATGGAATTTTAATGTTATATTAATCTTCACATATTGTGCAATTTACAGTAATCAAAAACAATTAGAGATTGTATTTCTCTTTATTAGATGTGATTTTCATTGAACTAAACCTAATATTCAAAGCAATTGATCGTGGGTAGTAGAAAAGATAGTGGGACAGTTATTCCAAGTGGAAGAAAAAGTCCTGACTCGAAACGTCACCCATTACTTCTCTCTGGAGATGCTGCCTGTCCTGCTGTCACTCCGGCATTTTGTGTCTACCTTTGGAAGCTTTGTTACCCAGTTAGAATTACTCCTGTGACTAATTAGTAAGCCTTTCTCACTCTGTGTTACATCCACATACACATGTACATACACACACTCACAAATGCACACACACACACACATACGCACAGACATTGTTCAGTTTAGTTTATTACTGTCACATGTACCAAGATACAGTGAAAAGCTTTTGTTTGCGTGTTATCCAGTAAAAAAACTATACATAAATATAATCAAGCCGTTTACTGTACACACACACACATGCACTTACACATATACACACAGACACACACATGCACTTACACATATACACACACAGACACACACATAACCACAAACATGCGCACACTCCAGAAAGCATTCCGTCTTACAAAGACATGCATCCAATGAAATGTACATCCATCAATCAGGCATTCACAGAACAGCCTCAAACTGAGTAAGTGTGCTAGCTTCAGCAAATGGGATACATCAAGGCAATAGGGCTTGACATATAATTACTGTTCGGTGTATCCTCTCTGCATATTTCTTGGAATATTTAGTAAAATCACATCTTTCAGACTAGCTTACAATGTCCCATGGCATCTTTTATTGATAACTGCCAAAACGCATTTTCTATAAGTTGAAAGGTGAGGTTTGGAAAGTGCACAACTCATTCAACGTCTGATTTCTAAAAGATGCCTTACTGACTATTGCATTATTCTATACTACCCAATTTCCACTTTGATATTAGGGATTGAGTTACTGGACACAATTAATTCAAAGGACACATGTCTTCACCATTCAAAAAGAGAAGAAAATATCACATTTGTTGGATTGTGGATTTATCTGAGAAATGCCAACAAATACATAGGTTCTGAACTTCTGGAAAGCTCTTCACTAGCTTGTGTGAGACTTTTCATTGTACCAGTGTTTCGCCCTATGTGTGTATATGACAATAAACTTGGACTTGAACATGAACTTTGATCAACAAAGTTTCACTCCTCCTTGAGTTAATCAGTGGAGCACAAGCTCCCTGCATGTCCCCAGAAGTTACAATGGAGAATCTGCTTAATCTGGTGCAGGTTTATGAGAGATAGACACAAAATGCTGGAGAAACTCAACGAGTCAGGAAGCATCTCTGGAGAGAAGGTACATCAGTTTGAAGAAGCGTCCTGACCTGAAACGTCACCCATTCCTTCTCTCCAGAGATGGTGCCTGTCCCGCTTGAGTTACTCCGGCATTTTGTGCCTATCTTCACTTTAAACCAGCATCTGCAGTTCCTTCCTGCACAGGTTTATGAGATTTACATCCAGCACATCCTGCTGAGGAGAGTTAAGGTGACTTCAGCAAGAAAATGTTCAACTAGTTTTGCTTTACTTCATATATCTGGTAATTTATTGTCACCTAGTCCTGTTTACCGAGTATATCTGATAATTTATTGTAGGAGTTTACCTTGTATTCTGCTCATTTATTATATGTCCGATTTAGAGTCATAGAGTGATACAGTGTGGAAACAGACCCTTTGGCCCAACTTGCCCACACCAGCCAACATGTCGCAGCTACACTAGTCCCACCTGCCTGCTTTTGGTCCATATCCCTCCAAATGCCTGTCTAACTGTTTCTTAAACGTTGGAATAGTCCCAGCCTCAACTACCTCTTCTGGCAGCTTGTTCCATGCACCCACCACCCTTTGTGTGAAAAGGTTACCCTCAGATTCCTATTAAATCTTTTCTCCTTCATCTTGAACCTATGTTCTCTGGTCCTGGATTCCCCCACTCTAGGCAGGAGATTCTGTGCATCTACCCGACCTATTCCTCTCATGGTTTTACCTGGTATACCTAGTTTAACTGACAATTTATTGTATATTTATTTGTTGTGTTATTGCGTTTGATGTGCCTGTAAAATAAGTAAGAATGTTATTGTTCCAGTCACAGTGCATATGACAATTAAACTCTCTTGGCTCTTGACTACCTGGGATCTAGTCAACATATTGTAGACTTAGTGGGTAGATGTGTAGTGAGTGTATGCAGTTCACCATGATCAGGAAATTCTGCTGCATAATTGTCACATGAAGAACAACTTCATGACAACAATATTGAATAAAATATTGACGCTGAGCCAACAAAGAAATGTTCGGATGAAAGGTCAAACGCATGGTCAGGTTTAAGTTTTAAGAATAGAGGCAATGGTGGAACAAGTAGACCCTCATTCCTGTTCTGCCATTCATTTTGGGAATGGCTGATATTTTCCTTCATGTTCATTTTTCAACCTGATCTCCTGTTTCTATTTGTGGCCCAAACATTTAGCAGTCTTGGTCTTGAATTTACTCAGCAATTCTGAGATTGACTATAAAAGAACAGTAGTAGAATTAGGCCATACGGCCCATCAAGTCTACTCCACCATTCAATCATAGCTGATTTATCTTTCCCTCCTAACCCCATTCTCCTGAGTTTTCCCCATAATCTCTGACAGCTGTACTAATCAAGAATCTATCTATCTCTGTCTTAAAAATATCCAATGGCCTGACATCCACAGCCTTCTGAGGCAAACAATTCCACCGATTCACCACCCTCTGACTAAAGACATTTCTCCTCATCTCCTTCCTTCAATTCTGAGGCTATTAGTCCTAGGCTCTCCCACTGGTGCAAACATCCTCTCCACATCCACTCTATCCAAGCCTCTCACTACTCTGTATGTTTCAATGAGGTCCCCCCTCATTCTTCTAAACTCCATTGAGTACAGGCCCAGTGCCAACAAATGCTCATCATAGGTTAACCTACTCATTTCTGGGATCATTATTGTAAACCTCCTCTGAACTCTTTCCAGAGCCAGCACATCCTTCCTCAGACATGGTGCCCAAAATTGCTCACAATATTCCATCTGCAACCTTACCAGCACCTGGCCTCAATTCCAAGGTTTTATGACTTTAAACACCCACCACCCATCCCTGGCTCTACCAATCCCTTTCTTGGCTTAGAAATTCAATTGTGTCTACTCTAGCACGACATTACCCCAAATCTATGTACCAAGAAATGGAAGGTACTAATAACCCTTTCCCAGTTTATCACAGAAATCTTCCTCTGTCAAAATGTTATATTGGTATATTTAAAATGATTGAATTTTCACACCAGCCACACATTAAATTATGTCCTTTAGAGCATTACAGGGGCAAATGGTCCATCTGTCCCTGGAGTAAACATTGTTAGGCATTTCCAAGATAACCTGGTCTTTGTAGTATAGTTCTGGACTGGGACCCTTCTCAGTTAAGCTTCATATTTATCTTTTTAAAACCTACCAATTCACCCTGGCCACTTAGTTGATCAATAGCACAACCTCACTCAACTCACTTCCAGACTATGACCTGGCCTCTAACCTTTGGCCCATTCCATCGCCACACCCAACAGATCTGGCTTTGGTCCACTTGGGTGCATTTTCCTTCAAGATATAGAGGGCTGTGGGCCAATTAGTGGGACATGGGGTTAATATAGTGCGGTGTAGATTTGTCAGCGTGGACATGATGGGCTGAGGCCAGTTTCCATGCTGTATGACACTATGACACTTGGAAAGGGGGCAAGATTTATTTGCTGTGCCCGAGACCTGTGCCTGTAGTGTCTCATGCAATAGGGTGCAATTCAATGATCAAGCAGGTGAGTCAATGAAATTGCCACGCATTCTTCTAAATTCCAGTGAATATATGCTAGTCCCATGAAACAGCTCCACCGCAGGATCAATAATATATTGTGTTGAAAGGATGGAAGAAAGATAGGGAGGCTGACAAGTGAGGGGAGGAAATTTCAGAGCTTAGGGTTTACTTGAAGGCACAGGCTCTGGCTGTGGAGTGATTAAATATTGCACTGGGCAAGTGGCCAAGACTCGGAGCATCAACATCCAGAGGCTCACTAGACTAGAGTAGATTACAGAGATAGTGATTCATGGTCTAAAAATATCCACTGGGAAAGATACAAAGATTTTAAATTACTTTCGGACTTAATAGTCTTCACTAAATATAATCTTTCATCACCTGTCCATTAGTTTAGAAGGAGGTAAGTGCCATCATAAAATCAATGAGCAAATAAGAGTTAGCCTACCACAGTTTTAATGGAGCATGGAACCAAGGTCCATACAAGCCTGCATGCAATAGTCTAGACAGGGGAAGATGTTGGACTGGGAGAGGCTGGTTGGAGAATAGGCATTGTGCTCTGCACAGGGACAGCACAGTGGTGCAGCTTCTAGAGGAGCTGCCTCACGGTGCCAGAGACCCGGGTTCAATCCTGACCTCAGGTACTGTACGGAATTTGCACATTCTCCACATGGGTTTCCTGCTCCTGTTTTCTCCCACATCCTAAAGTTAAGTGGTTTGGTAGGTTAGTTGACAATTATAACACGGCCACTATCATATAGGTGAAACCTGGGAGTTGTTGATGAGAATATGAGATTGATGTATGGTTAGTATAAATGAGTGATTGATGGTCGGCATGGACTCAGTGGGCAGAAGGGTCTCATTTTGTACTATGTCTTTAGGCTTTATTGTTTAGTTTAGAGATACAGCACGGAAACATGCCCTTCAGCCCACCGAGTCCGCACCGACCAGCGATCCCCACACACTTACACTATCCTACACACACAAGGGGCAATTTACATATATACCAAGCCAATTAACCTACAGACCTCTATGTCTTTGGAGAGTGGGAGGAAACCGAAGATCTCGAAGGAAACCTACGCAGGTCACGGGGAGAAGGTACAAACCCCGTACAGACAGCACCGATAGTCAGGTTGGAACCCAGGTCTCTGTGCTGTAAGGCAGTATCTTGACCGCTATATCACCATGCCACTATGGCAAGTTTGCCCACGTTAGTGGCAATGGGGTAGAATACACTATGGCTCATGTTTCCAACACGCCACCATACTAGTTATACCATAATCACCAAAACAACTGGCAATGTTTAGCAAAACAAAGTGTTAGATGAACTCTGTGTGTCAGGCAGCATTTCCTGAAATTCGAGAATTCAATGTTCATACTGTTGGGACGTAAGCTGCCCAAGCGGAACAAGAGGTGCTTTTCTCCAGCATCTGTGTGGCCTCATTCTGGCAATGGAGGAGGCCAAGGACTGAAAGGTTGTAATGGGAATAGAAAGGGGAGTTAAAATGGTTAGCGATGGGGATCTCCAGCAAGCCATGGCAGGCAGAACACAAGTGTTTGGCAAAGCGATCACCTAACAAAGCAGCAGGAAACCTGGTTTCCAACTGGCACGGTCTTGATTTTCTCTCAAAGAGAAAAATGAAATTGAGGAGACTCCTGGGATTTTGACCCAAAGATAAATCTGCAACTAAAGAGGGAATTAAAAAAAGAGGCTGAGCAAGGCTGAGTCACCAAGCCCCAGCACTTAAAAATGAGGGAACTGGTCCAGCAGTTATTATGAGGTCCAAGTGATGTGCTTGAAGTCAAAGTGCAGAGCCTTGGACACGAGAACCTGTGAGGAAGCTGAGCAGTGACAAGGAATGGAAAATCAAGCTAATATCTTTCATTTGTCTTCCTTTTAACTCAATACTATCATCAGAGGGTCAGTGGAGCAGTATGCTTCTCCTGTGAAATGTGGGAGATCAGGGACAGGCCAAGTGTCCCTGATGTCTACATTTGCAGGAGGTTTGTCCAGCTGCAGGCCCTCTTTGACCAGCTGGGTGGGTTGGAGCAGCTAATGCACTCATGAAAATTAACACCTAATATTTATCAGACTGCCTTACCTGCCCCATCCACCCAGAGCCCTGCAAACCAGAAGTTCTCAAGGTCTTCAACCCATGGTGCCAGAGCCTGCGTTATGCAGTGGCTTGAAAAAGTGTAGCAATATGACAAAAAGGAGATCGGACTGCCTTGGAGCAATGTGACTGGAAGAGGCAGAGAATTTTTGAAGCAATAAGATGGCCGTACTAGCGAAAGGGCTACTACATTTGACTATCCTCTGAGGAAGTGAGGCTGGGCCAATAATTAATATGTCAAAAGGAGAGCTCTTTGGACCAGGTGAACACAACTCAATTAGCTTCAAGGCCATCATGGAAAACAAAAGGACTAGTCCTCCAAAGCAAATGCTGAGATTGGGGGAAGACAAATTTTGATGGCATCGGATGTGAATCTGAAAGATTGGATTGGGAGAGGCTGTTGGTTGTTCAGGGGACATCTGACAAGTGGGAAGTTTTTAAAAGTGAGATAGGAAGAATTCAGGCCAGCATGTTCCCATGAGAGTGAAGATCAAGGCTGGCAAGATTAGGAAACCTTGGTTGATGAGATTATATTGAAGGTCTGGTCAGGAAATAGGCATATTTCAGGTATTGCCAGCTGGGATCAAGACAACCCCTTGATGAGTATAGGGACGTAGAAATGCATTTGAAGGAAATTAGGAGGACAAAACGGGGCAATGAGATTCCCCTGGCAGATAAGATAAATGAGAAACCTAAAGGACTATAAGTACATTAAGAGTAAAGGGATAGCTAAGGAGAAAGTAGATCATATTAAGGATCAGTGTGGTCATCTGTGTGTCTAGACATGGGAAATGAGTGAGGTGTTAAATGAATACATCTTGCCTGCATTTACCATGGAGTACATGAAAGCTAGTAAGTTCAGAGGAGGGAACAGTGATATCTTAAGGCATATTAATATTTAAAAGGATGAGATGTTGGAGGAGTTGAAATAGATATAGAGATAGATATGCCATTTATTGTCACTATACATGTACAGTGAAACTGAAAGCTGCTCGTACTCAGTGCATACATACAATTTTACACAAAAAACAAGAAACAGAAAACAAAACAGAAGGGAGATGGGGGGGGGGGGGGGAAATAGGTGCACAAATTCTACGGCGCTACATACATATATACATATATACAGATGGAAGTCCGTGTTGGGCGGTGTAGTCAGTGCATGTGTGGATTTGAATTTATGGTAGATATAATTCTCGGGAAGCAGCTATTCCTAAGTCTGTTTGTCCTGGATTTGATGCACCTATAGCGCCTTCCAGAGGGCAGCAGGTCGAACAGTCCAAACGCAGGATGGGAGCTGTCTTTGGTGATCTTCTTTGCCCTGCTAAGGCAGCGGGAGGTGTAGATGTCCATCAGGGAGGGGAGAGGGCAACCAATGATCCTCTGCGCTGTCCTGGTTACCCTCTGAAGCCTCTCCCTGTCTGCCATGGTGCAGCTGCCATACCATGCTGTAATGCAGTATGTCAGCAGGCTCTCGATGGACGAGCGGTAGAAGGTCAGCAGCAGGTTAGAGGCTAGGTTGTGCTTCCTGAGGACCCTCAGGAAGTGCAGCCGCTGCTGAGCCTTCTTGATGACCGCTGTCGTGTTGTCCGTCCAGGAGATGTCAGCCGCGATATGGACGCCGAGAAACCGGAAGGTGTTGACCCTCTCCACACACTCGCCGTTAATGTGTAGGGGGACTAAGTCGGTGCTGTGCCTCCTGAAGTCGACAATGAGCTCTTTTGTTTTCCTGGTGTTCAGAGCCAGATTGTTTTCTGAGCACCAGGTTGTCAACTTCAGGACTTCCTCTCTGTAGGCTGCCTCGTCTCCCTTTGAAATAAGTCCGACCACAGTAGTGTCGTCAGCAAATTTGACGATGCGGTTGTTGTTGTGGGCCGGACTACAGTCGTAGGTGTAGAGACAGTATAAGAGGGGGCTTAGCACACAGCCCTGTGGGGAACCGGTACTCAACCTGCGAGTGGAGGAGAGGTGGGGGCCAAGTCTCACAGTCTGGGGCCGGTTTGTGAGGAAATCCTTAATCCAGGCACATGTGACAGTGGGGAGGCCGAGAGTGACCAGTTTGCCAATGAGGATGTCCGGGATGATTGTGTTAAAGGCTGAACTAAATGCATGACGGTAGATAAGTTCTGTCCAGACGTATCTTAGAAAATCACTGGAAGCAAGGGATTGCTGGAACCCAGGAAATAATTTTGCATGGAGGGTGGGCAGGAGGGTGTGGGAGCAGGGGTTTGGGCAGGGGGAGGGGGGTGTTGGCGGGGGGAGTGTCAGTTGGGGAGTTGTGGGTGGGGGGGGCGTGTGTGGATGGCGGGGCGGGCGGGGCGGGGATGTGAGGGCGGTGGCGGTTGTTGGGGGGTTAGTGGGGGGATGGAGGGGGGTGGGCAGGGGGGGGGGGGGGGTTGTAGGGGGGGGAGGGGGGTGTGTGCAGAGGGGTTTTGGGGGGAGTGGGGTGTATGGGCGGGGGGGGGAGAGTGAGCTCGGAGAAAAGACGGGAAGAGCCATGGGCGAGAGTGGTGTATCACGGGGGGGGGGGGGGGGGGGGGGGGAGGAGCCAGCGAGGGGGACCAGAGAGGTAGTGGCTGGAATTGGCAGTGCGATGGGGACTCATAGTGGGCGCTGGTCGCTGGTCGTTCTCTTCCGCCAGGATCAGAGTCTCCATTCTCCATTTGGCAACTTCGGTGACATCTCCGACTCCAGGCTGGGCTGGGTGCCCGCTGGGCTGGGTCTCCGATGCTCTGGGCTGCTCGGAACTGGGCTGCTCGATGCTGGGCTGCTCGGGCTGGGCTGCTCGGGAACGTTGGGATAGTCCCTGCCTCAATTATCTCCTCTGGCAGTTCGCTCCATACACTCACTACCCTTTGCGTGAAAAAGTGACCCCTCAGATTTCTAATAAATCTTCTCCCCTTCACCTTGAAACTACTGTATGTCCTCTGGTCCTCGATTCCCCTACTCTGGTCAAGGCTCTTCATCAGACTGATTGTAGAAGTGGGGAGAGAAAGCTGGAATTAAGATGGCAGAACAAAGTCTGGAAAGTCTGGAGAGTGACAGGTGGAAATAGTTGAGGGAGGTTTTGACCGGCAGATGGTTGGACAAAGGCCAGAGGTGAAAAGACAAAAAGTGAGAGATAAGGAGATAAAGATAGGGGATGCTCGAAATGTGAAGCCCGAGGAAGGAATATAGATGGAAGGAGATGATTGGGAAGGGGAAAGGAGAAATGGGTGCACATCCAAATATATGCTGATGGTTTACCTCAAGGATTTTGTTGTTAAAATGTGTGTTATTGTCTCAACATGGTGAAATGGACTCTTATTAACAGCTCATTTGCCATTTCTTTTCTGGAGAGCCAGTAGAAAAATTTACTTGGGTGCTTGCCCAGATTCCTGCTCTCCACAAACCGTGAGGGTGATTGAAGAGGCAGGAAAGGTTTGATGGCTCTATTGTTACAGACTGAAATTATGCACGCATAAATAGTGCTGATGCCATTTAGTCTCATTATATTTGATGAGAAAATATAACTGATAATTGCCTTTGCCTGAAAATCACTGAATGCCCAAATACAGGCTACAAGTGGGGACCTTACACCTATTGCTGAACTTAGTCTTCATGGTTGGGAGAAAGGACACAGAAAATATGACGAAACTTACAGCAGATTTCTCATTGACACATTGCTACTTTACCTGCCATCACTTTGGTGGAGACTTCAAATGGGCAGGTGGACACAAAATGCTGGAGTAACTCAGCGGGTGAGGCAGTTTCTCTGGAGAGAAGGAATGGGAGATGTTTCGGGTCGAGACTATTCTTCTGTCTGAAAAGAAGGGTCTTGACCCGAAACGCCACCCATTGCTTCTCTCCAGAGATGCTGCCGGTCCTGCTGAGTTACTCCAGCATTTTGTGTCTACCTTCGATTTTCTTGGCCCCGCTCTGGGAGTAGAAATGGGGGCGGATCCTTCTTCAGACTGATGTCTGCGGAGGGGGGCGGGACAAAGGTAGAATGTAGGCAGAGACTGTAAGACTAGTGGGAGAACTGGGAAAGGGAATGGGATGGAGAGAGAAAGCAAAGGCTAACTGAAGTTAGAGAAGTCAATGTTCATACCGCTGGGATGTAAACTACCCAAGCGAAATATGAGGTGCTGTTCCTCCAATTTGCGCTGGGCCTCACTCTGACAATGGAGGAGGCCCAGGACAGAAAGGTCAGATTGGGAATGGGAGGGGGAGTTGAAGTGCTGGCTGATCAGGTAGGTTAAGACAGACTGAACGGATGTGTTCAGCGAAACGATCGCCGAGCCTGCGCTTGGTCTCGCCGATGTAGAGAAGTTGACACCTGGAACAGCGGATACAGTAGATGAGATTGGAGGAGGTGCAAGTGAATCTCTGCCTCACCTGGAAAGACTGTTTGGGTCCTCGGATGGGGTCGCGGGCGGAGGTAAAGGGACAGATGTTGCATCTCCTGCGGTTGCAGGGGAAAGTACCCGGGGAGGGGGTGGTTTGGGTGGGAAGGGACGGGTTGATCTGGGTGTTTCAGTTAGGTGGGAAGGGACGAGTTGTATCTCTGGAGAGAAGGTAATGGTTACGTTTTGAGTTGAGACCCTCCTTCAGGCCTTGGGCAGCCGTGGAGAAATGTACAATAATCCAGCTGCATCCATGTGTAAATTAGTAACTCCAATCATGAAGCATACTTATGAAAACATAATTTAATTGACCCTATACAAAGACTGCCTGATCATGCAACAAATACATCACTAATGGTTATTTCAATGAATTAACCAATTGGTATCAAAGTAGTCAACACCTGCCCCATGGCCATACACACCCTAGCATAGTATCCACAGATCCACCACACAAATCCAATGGCCTTCCTTATCCTTTTACTCTCATCCATTACTTTAGTCATACAGGAGAACCACCAGAATAGCAATGAGAAGAACCCCTTCAGAAGAACTATAAACCCAGTGTTTATAGCACACTAATCATATTTAAATTGGCTTCAATCATCATTATGTATCAGCCTGATGTTTTAGTCAGGCAGAGAGAATGACACATCAACTATAAGACTGGCCCACGTTTAGGACCAAAATCAACCCCATTAAATCAACCCCATACAAATTGGGCCCAATGCTTGCTACTGGATTTATGTGGTGTGGAAATGATTATAGCAGAAAATTTGCTACTAAAACAAAGATTTGACCTTGGCAGAAATATACAGCTGCTGGGTATGTTTCTGATCTAAATTCCATCATTTCGTCCTTTGTGTTTTTCGAGAATTGAATCTATTTTCAGATAATCTCCTGTGCACTCTGGTTAAAAGCTGGACTCAGCGCAAGCAAGCTAAAAACCTGGCAATAAGGTTCAGTTTAGAATAAAAGGAACCTCCGGCCTGTGCGACCATCTTAAATGAACAGTATGAACTTTACAGAGAAACAACGCAGATAAACGTGCAAACTAGACCTGGCGGGTGGAGTTATCATTTAGCTTGGCTGTCTGAAGATGTAGTCCCACATACATAAGGAAACTCAAACAGCAGGTTGCTAGACCAAGCAGGACAAGTAGGTGCACAAATAAAACTCTAAACAGATGTTCAAAAGTCTGTACATTCTTTGCTCTTTTTAAAAATTATTTTCACATAACTGGCAAAAGCACCGATTAAAGCAACAAAAGGAATGCATTAGGATTGATTTCAGAATATTTTCACATTCCCATAAAGAAATATGAAGCAATGATATTGAGCAAGTTGGATCAGTGAGGGAAGAAAAAATAATTTATTAGACTAACTGGAAGCTGTATATTCAAATATTTTTCTTCCAGACTTTCAATATGTGTAGGATTGTTCTCTTAATCCAGACAAGCCTTAATTTGATTCCCAGCATGGGGGATTTTCCTGCAATGAGTAATTAAGTTTGGGGCATCAGTGTCTGGAGATTAGAAGAATAAGAGGTGATTACATTGAGATTTACGAAACTCTTACAGGATTGACAGGTTTGTCGAGAAGATAATGCTTCTCTTGGCTGGAGCTTCTTGAAGTTGACATCACAGTCTCAAAGAGAGGGATTGTCAACTTAGGACAGGCAATAAAATAATTATTCATTCAGAGTTCTCTACCCAGGGGGACTGGAAGGTTCAGTTACAGAGTATATTCAAGGTAGAAGGCAATAAAAATTCAGATACATAAGGAAGTAAGGACTGGAAGAAAGTGTCATTGAGGTAAAAGAGGATCTCATTGAATGGGGAGCAGGTACATGGAGCTGAAAAGCCTAGGTTTGTTATTTGTTACCTTTGTTTGTTCTCACTTTCAGGATACACACGAAGATAGAGCAGTAGCAAATCTCAGGAGGACAAGCCTGTCTCCATGTCCTAACACTGATGGAGGAGGTGGTGGTCCTGGCCACAACCAAGCTAAGTACGAACCATTCAAATTCTTGGCCATCTGCAGTCTCTTCATCTAAAAGTCAACAGTCTTCTTCTAGCTATGCCCATAGTCAGCACCGTCTAACCTGTTACAGCAACCAAGAGCTGGCCCTACAGCATAAGGTTTTGGGAACCTCTTTAAGCTTTGGCTCACTGCTGGACTCTGTTGGGAGTAAATTGGTGAAGCAAAGGTGCAACATAGCTGGTAAAGTCCATCAACATCGGACACATTGGTCCTTTCTGAGGTTCAGGTTGAAAATTGATTATTGAAGCCCCTATTTAGATATGGCTTCTGTATGAGACCTTTAATATCGCTCCCTTCTCTCTCTGATACAATGCATTTTGCTTTTCATGTCCAGAGGTCAATCTGCCAGTTACGTTGAACTACCAATGTATCCATATCTGGGCAGCTTGCTGATTTGGAAGCCGGAAGTCTGTCAGCATGCAACATATCACACCTTGATTTTAGTAACCTTTAAGAACTCCTTGGAAGCTTTCGTGTTTGTTTTCTAGGTCTGCACAAAAACTTGAGAGTCTTCAAGATACAACAGAAGTCTTTATTTCGTTACTCAATGCTGGCAGCAAGACAACACAAAATGGCTGCAACACATAGAATCTGACTGCACACACACACTGTTCACAGACAGGATAAACTATATACAAACATCTCCTTTTGTCCTGTGCAACGCCACCTGCTGCACGGGAGGGGAAATGAGTCTTCCCACCCCACACAGTCCACCAAACATCACATTCCCCCTTTCCAGTTTGAACATCTGCATTTGGCTGGACCTCGCTTCACTCTTTTTTTTCCAGCCTTTTTTGCATTTCACAACTCTTGCTAAAGGCTCAAAATCAACAGAGTTTTCCTCAGTTATCTTTTCAAGAAATATCAGTATTTGCTTTATTTGTATGCTGTTCTTTTTCCACTTGGCTGTAGTTTATCTCGGCGGTCGTCAGCGTTTTGGATGCGAACACGATTGGTTCTTCCTTGTCGTTCGGCGCCATTTGTGTGATTACAGCTCCATGACCATATGGCGATGCATCGGCGGCCAGCGAGATCGGCTTCAATGGGTCATAATGGACCAAATGCGTCTTCTGGGCAAGCATCTCCTTCAACCTGGTGAATGCATGGTCACACTCTTTGGACCAGTGCCATTTGACATCCTATTTCTCGCAGGTTATTCTCGCACTTGTGACCATGTTGCAATCCGTGGTCGATGACAATGCCATAGTTGATCATCGTAGATCAAGGTGTTCATGTCAAGCTTGAAAGCATGGATCCAGTCGATGGCGCACAGGGATGTACCTTCTTTACCAACGACGATCAGCGGCAACATCTGTGTCATACCATTACAGGAAACGGCAACAGTGCATTTGCCTTTCACCTTTCGTGGGAATGGGCTGTCGTCCGTATCCGAAATGGCGGATGTTGGCCGGTTTCAGTTTTGGCGATCCGATCCTCTCCCAGATGTCCTGACCCACAAGCGACATAGCCACACCAATGTCCACCTGGAACTGTAGATCGACGTTCGAGACCCGCAGCAAAATCCTCGGCTTGTCGGTGATCGTGGACACACCAAGTACTTCAATAGAAATGGTCTCCGCGATTTGGTCGACTGTGTTTTGCGCTTTCTTGCCCTTTTGCAGCTTTCCTCCAGATTGACACACTGCCTGGAGATTACCTTTTCGGTAACAGGCATAACAAACGGACTTGATATATAGGCACTCACGGTGATGATGAGCAGTCTTGTGAAACTGTCCCACCTTCTCTGGATTAGCTCGGGGTCGATCAAGTGGTTTCTGGCGTTGCGGACGAGTCTGACGTACTGCCTCCACCTCCTGAGGGAGCTTCAACGCTGTTTCGCCAGCCATTTTATGCAGTTCAGCAGCTCAGCCATCTTAGCACACTGCAGCACATTTTTCAGTGATGCGTCTGATTCCTTGGAAATCGCCTGCTGGATGAAGACGTGCCTGCAGCCAATGACCAGTCTATCCCGCAACGCATTGTCTTGGCACTTTTCACAGCATTGAGTTTTAAAATCACATGCCTTTGCCTTGGTGCGAAGTTCGGCAAGAAATTCAGTGATCGATTGCCCTTCCTGTTGCACCATCCGGTAGAAATCAAAGCGAGCTGCGAGGAAATTTCGACTTTCTTCGAAATGCAGCTGCAAAGCCGTTGTAATTTCAGCATATGAGGCTTCAGTTACTTCTTCTGTAAGTAAATTTTGAAGCAGTGCAAATGTTTCTGGAGACATTGATGAACACAAGAGAACCTCCTTCCTCTGGTCAGTCATAATAGCCATACTTTCAAATTAAAACTCAGCGCGCATTATATACGACCACCACCTTCCTCGCTCAGGATTGAAACAATCGAATTGCCGAGACATGTTAGTTTGAGTTCTGTTGTTTTTTAAATCAAAAAATAGGCTCTTATCTGGGTCTTTGGATGCAATCCGAAGAATCCCACTTCTGACACCACTTTCGTGTTCGTTTTCTAGGTCTGCACAAAAACTTGAGAGTCTTCAAGGTACAACAGAAGTCTTTATTACGTTACTCAATGCTGGCAGCAATACAACCTGTACAACACAAAATGGCTGCAACACACAGAATCTGACTACGCACACACACACTGTTCACAGACAGGATAAACTATATACAAACATCTCCCTTTGTCCTGTGCAGTGCCACCTGCTGCTTGGAAGGAGCAACGGGTCATCCCACCCCACACAGTCCACCAAACATCACAGAAGCTTTAGGAGATTTGATATGTCGAAGAATACTCTATTGCACTTCTACAGGTTTACAGTAGAGAACATACTGACTAGTTGCATCATGGCCTGGTTCAGCAACTCGACTGCCCAGGAGTGAAGGAGATTAAAGAAAGTGGTAGACACCCCCTGGTCCATCACACACACTGACCTCCCTACCATCAAAGAGATGTATAGGAAGCACTGCCTGAAAAAGGCAGCAAATTCCGTCAAAAACCCACACCATTCTGGCAACACTCTCATTTTGCTTCTCCAATGGGGAGAAATGTATAGGATCTAAACATCGTGACCAACAAGTTCAAAAATAGCTTCTTCTCAACAACCATCAGGCTCTTTAAAACTACACATCACTAACCTCAGCAACTATGAACTTTTGTGAACTGTTTTTGGTTACACTACAGACTTTGTGGGGGGTTGTTTTGCTCTGGTATTATGGTTATTAATCTATTCAATTTTGCAACAAAAACATGATCTATTATCTGTGCGTGTTGCGGTAACATGTATGTTAAGCTGCTGAAAGGAAGAATGTCATTGTTCCATTGTTGGTGCATGTGACAGTTAACTGCTCTTGACTCTTCACTCTCTTGACTCGACTCCAGCAAATGTCAAACATTGACCATTATAACAGTGACCATCAAGCATCAGTTTCTGTCCAACATGCAAATAGTAGATGCATCCACGAATGAGTAGTGGCACAGTGGAAGAGTTGCTGCCTTACAGCGCCAGAGACCCGGGTTCGAGCCTGACTACGGGTTCTGTCTGTACACAGTTTGTACATTCTCCCTGTGAATGCGTGGCTTTTCCCCGATGCTCCGGTTTCCTCCCACATTCCAAAGACGTACAGGTTTATAGGTTAATTGGCTTTGGTAAAAATTATAAAATGCCCCTAGTGTGTAGGATAGTGTTAGGGTACGGGGATCGCTGGTGGACTTGGTGGGCCAAAGCATTTCAGCGCTGTGTCTCTAAACTAATCTAAACTAATCATTGATTGTGATACACCTTATGTTGATGAAAACATACCCCGCTATGTTAAGGTAACAGAAGATGTCAGGCGGAGTACTAGATTCCAATTTTACACTAGTATTATCATGATTTGCCTATACTGTGCATTTCTGATATGTGCTAACATTACACTCTTTAATTCTCTCACCAATGTGGATTATAGTGTGCCTAATGCTACAAATATCTGATTGCCTTATGGGAGCCAGTTTGGCACCCCAAGTACCCACACAACCAGTCCAACAGAGTGCAATTATCAGGAACCGTCTTTGGAATCTATCAATGAAATGTTTATTAGCACAAGTAATATTTTCCAAAATTTTCATATTTCTTAAATGCCCACTGCACAGTCGCTCAGAGGCAATAAAAAACTGCTTTAGTTGATTATGAACTTTAAATGATTTTTTGATTGGAAAGTGATTGTACTCAGCTCACTATAACTCACGTTTTGTGATGCAGTTGGCCAAGGCTGGATCATACTTTAAAAGCTGATCTTGACAGCATTTAAAGGCTTTATTTAATTTTTGTAATCAATCACAGTTCGCAGACTCGAGGCTAAGCACCATTTATTGTCCCCGGGGAGAGTCTACACAGAGGACATGACATTTTTTGGCGCCTCTTCTTACCTGAATGATACTGTTGTCTCAGTGCCAAGAATCGTGAAGCAAGTAATGAATGAGTTAAAGAGTGAGAATAACAAATCAGATTTTTATTACTGCTTTATATATTGTACCAGTGCTCCAGTGGGTGCAATATAAAATGCGCCTATACAGCTGTGCAGCTCATTATAAGATCGTTTTACATCACTCAGATAGAGTGCTAGCAGTAACACTGGTAGACATACAGTAGGTCTCTGAGTCATGCAGCAATGTGTCTCAACATCTTGTCTTGCCATTGCCATCAGAAGTGTCTTTTATGCCGTTTAGTGCTTCGTAAATAGAATTAATGCAGCATTAAAGATTACCACTCCTTTACTTATCAGACCTATATGTATAATTCCAATTGTTTTTAAGCATAAATTATGCTTCAAGTGAACACAAGCCAAATGTTGCTAATTAACTGTTAGTTTGGGTATGCCTATTCCTAATTAACCTTTGCCAGAACATATCATACCAGTATCATCAATTATCAACCTGATCCTAGAGCTAAACAAAGTGAGAGATTGATGTTCAGAATAGCTTGAAGTTAGCTAGCTCAGTTTGAACGCTGCTCCTTGCTGCCTGCTTCACATCTGGTAATTGGGTTTAGCTAATTGATAAACATGTTGCGACAGTTTGCTCTACACATTCATCACTGTTGGATGCAGCAGGTTTTCCTGATGACCATTACAAATTTACTTTTCACCGACATCAGACCCTGGTTTCCTGGCCTACCAGGTATCACTCATCATCTTTCCATTTGCTATGTAACTGGAGGAACTTACCAGTTATGTTGAACAGTACTTTCTCCCTTCAAATTGACTCCGATTATTCTTCAAACGGATCGTCTAACCACTACTGATAAAAATATATCACACAGAATTGAAATTAATTTACAGCACTGTATTTGACCATTCAGCCCAGCAGGATAATGCTTCTGCAGACACAACGAACTGCAGGTGCTGATTAACCACAAGTCACAAAGTGCTGGAGTGACCCTGCCGCTCAAGCAGGATCTCTGGAGAACATGGATGGGTGATGGGGTTGTGGGTCGGGACCCTTCTTCAGACTAATTGTATTAGAGGGGAAGAAAGCTGGAAGAGATGTGGGAGCAGGACAAAGCCTGAGAAGCAATGGGCGCATAATGCTTCTGTTCCACTTGATCCTTCTTCCTCACTACATCATCTGGAGTCATCGATTAATTAATCCATTCGGTTTTTTTTCTTCCATTGAGGCATCCACGGTCTGGGCAATTACCCATGGCAGGGCATTCCGGCCTCTGAAGAAAGACATTTTTCTTAATTATAGCTGAGCTTTGGAGACCATCTTAAATTTACTGCCCATATTTTTGGTCACAAGAGGATATATCTGGCCAAAAATTAGACTCAGAAGCCCAACTACATTTGCAAGGCATATTGCATCAGACACCAATTGCTGATGATATTGGTGGCACGGTTGAGTATATCCACTGTTAGCATTCAGGGCAATATAATCCTGGCCGCAATCAGCATTCAACATGGCAACATCTCTGGATAAAAGGAATGGGTGACGTTTCACCACTCATTCCTTCTATCCAGAGATGCTGCCTGTCCCGCTGAGTTACTCCAGCATTTTGTGTTTAACTTTGGTGTAAACCAGCATTTGCATTTCTTTCCTACACAACATTCAACCTGCTCCAGTTATATACTAAATTACAGAAGAGTTTGCATTGATGTCATTATAATAAACAGGTATAGTGGGATGGTAAAGTAGCGCAGGGGTAGAGTTTCTGCCTTACAGTGCCAGAGATCTAGGTTCGATCCTGGCTACGGGTGTTGTCTGTCAGGGGTTTCTACATTCTCCCTGTGACCACATGGCCTTTCTCTGGGTGCTTCTATTTCTTTCCACACTCCAAAGATGCACAGGTGTGTACGTTGATGGGCTTTAGTAAGTTGTAAAAATTGTCCCCGGTGCGTGTGAGTTAAATGCCCCTGTCCCACTTAGGAAACCCGAACGGAAACCTCTGGAGACTTTGTGCCCCACCCAAGGTTGCCATGCGGTTCCCGGAGGTTTTTGTCAGTCTCCCTACCTGCTTCCACTACCTGCAACCTCCGGCAACCACCTGCAACCTCCGGGAACCGCAAGGAAACCTTGGGTTGGGGCAGAAAGTCTCTAGAGGTTTTCGTTCAGGTTTCCTAAGTGGGACAGGGGCATTAGTGTACGGGGTGATCGCTGGTTAGCGCCAACTCGGAGGGTGAAAGGGCCTGTTTCTGCCCCGTGTCTCTAAAGTCTAAAGAGCAATGGAATTTTGTGTGCTCTCTGTTTTGGATGAAATGGATGTGGATTAACTATATATTACAATCCTACCACCTTTTTTTCTGGTTCTCTGCAAGATGGCCTCTATGGATCCCACTAACAGTTCTGACACATCCTTCTTGTAATTATTTTAAGCCTCTGGTACTGTTGCTGCAACAGTGGAAGATTTGAGTTTATTTCTAAGTATTGAATGGGTGAGGAAGGTACAACCAATTTCTCATGTGCCTCTCTGTTAGCACATTTAAAAATAGAAACACTAATTTGTCTCCTGCAGCCTTGCCTGTGGTGAGTCAGATAATGCTACATTTAATTATATAGGTCCATTAAGCCGTGGTAATAACCCACCCTTCGGCTGAAATCATCAGGCCCTCCTATTCCATGGTTCCTTTCCCCCCCACAAAGCTGCCTCGGTTTCCTCTTTTCATCTTAACCCTACTTAGTACATGTTGTATATTTCCTCTCCTTCATTTGCAAATTGTTCTACCTTTACTTCCTGCAAATTTGTGCCAAACTTTCGCCTCTCCACTCTCCACATCTGAGTTTGATTCCCAAGACATTGGTGACTCAAAAAATAGAAATCCACTGCTTTAAATTCCCTTAAATATCCCACTTGCTCTTCGTTTCCTTTTCCGAGGTGAAAATGTTCCGTTCAATGCCAGGTGATATTTCCCTGTTACTTTTACAATTCCCTCTGAGGAATTTCCAACGCAAGAGCAACTCTTTCTCTCTCCCTTATTCTTTTCCCAAAGATATTCCATAGGACCACTCCTAATGCCTGTCCTAGCTGCTCTGTCATTCCCAACAAGATTAATTCTCTTCTTTATTCACCACCTCCGAGAAATCTTGTCCATATTTCTTACTCCACAAGTTTGTGTTCCTTATTCTCGTCTCAGGACTGAAATAAATAAAGTTGATGTTTACACAAGACACTACAGATGCTGGAATCATAAGCATAAACAAAGTGCTGGAGGAACTCAATTGGTCAGGCAGCATCTGCGGAGGGGATAGTCAGTGATATTTCAGCTCAGGGCCTTTCCTCGGACTGATTGGAGTAGGGGAAGAGAAAACTGGCAGAGAGAGGTGAGGGTGGGAGAAGGTCTGGCAAATGATAGATGGAGATACGTGAGGTGGGCAAGGGGGAGGTGAAGTGGGAGAATGGCAGATGGGTGGAGTTAGGCTCTGAGTGAAAAGGACACACAGAGGTATCAGAAAAAGAGAGGAGGAGTGAAATGGAAAGCAGGAGGAAGGGATATGGGTGGAAGGACTCGGGTGGGGGATTATGGAGGGGAAAGAGGAGAGATTACAGACAAATGTAGGAATTGGTGATGGAGGATGAGCCTGTGAATGAAGGAACAGGAGGAGGATGCCTTGGAGAGTGGAGTGGAAGAGGGTGGGAGAAATGTGTGCACACACTGGGGTTGAACGTAGGGGAAGCAGAAGGGTGCTGTCGGGGGGTTATGACTTGAAATTGGAGAACTCAGTGGTCATATGACTGGGTTGTAAGTTACCCAAGCGGAATATGAAGTGCTGTTGTTCCTGTTTGCATGTGGTCTCTGTCTAGCAATGGAGAGGCCAAGATCAGAGAGGTCGGTATGGGAAGAGGAGTTAAAATGGTTAGCAACCAAGAACGTCAGAGGCCTTGGTGAATCAGGTGTCTAGTCTATGCTTGGTCTTGCCTATGTAAATAATGCCACATGGGAAGCACCTAATGTAATAGGTGAGGTTGGAAAATACTTTAAATGGACTCGGTATCACTGCTGTGGTCCTTGGATGGCAGTGAGAGAGGAGGTGTAAGGGCAGGTGTTACATCTCCTGTGGCTACAGGGAAAAGTATCAGGGAAGGGGGTTGTTCGGAGGAGACTTCAGGAGGGAATGGTTTCTACAGAGAGCAGAAAGGGGGAGTGGGGGAGTGAGATGAAAATCGTGGGATACAGTTTTTCCAGAATGGTTCTTTAGGATCAAGCTGTAGACATTTTCTATACGGACTTCAGCAAGGCAATTAATAAGGTTGCGCATGGTAGGTTGCTCTTGAAGGTTAGATCACATCGGATCAAGGGAGAGCTAGCCGACTAGATAGCCGTCTGAAGAAGGATTTCGGTCCGAAACGTTACCTGTTTCTCCATCATTTTTGTGTACCTTCGATTCTGCAGCAGCTGCAGTTCCTTCTTAAACAAGCGACTAGATAGAGAATTGGCTTCATGGAAGGAAGCAGCGGTTAATGGTGAAAGGTTGTTTTTTGGACTGGAGGACTGTGGCTAGTGGTGTGTCTCAGGGATCAGTGTTGGGCCCTTTGCTGTTTGTAGTTTATATCAATGATGTGGATGAAAATGTACAAGGCATGCTTACCAAGTTTGCGGATGACATGAAAGTAGGTGGCATCACAGATAGCGAAGAAGGTTAATAAAAATTGCAGCTTTGACCTGTTGTGCAGGTGGGCTGAGGAATGGTTAATGGAGTTTAGGACAGATAAGTGTGAGGTGTTGCATTTTGGGAAGTCTAACCATGGCAGGAACTTCAAAATTGAACGGCAGAGCTCTGGGGAATGTTGCAGAGCATAGGGACCTAGGAGTGAAGTGCATAGTTCCTTAAAAGTAGTGTCTCAGATAGATAATGTGGTCAAGAAACCTTCGGCACATTGCCCTTGATCAGTCAGAGTATTGAGTATAGAAGTTGTGAGATTATGTTGCAGTTGTATAAGACCTTGTTCTAGGAATGAATGTAGAGAAGATTTACGAGGATGTTGCCGGGATTCGAGGGCCTGAGCTATAGGGAGAGGTTGAGCAGACTAGGACTTTATTACAGGAGGACGAGGGGTATAAAATCACGAGGGGATTTGATGGGGTAAATGCACAGAGTCTTTTTCCCAGAGTAGGGGAATCAAGAACCAGAGGCTATGGGTTTAGGGTGAGGGGAGGAAAGATTTAATAGAAACCTGAGGGGCAAATGTTCGCACAGGGTGGTGGGTATATAGAACAAACTGCCAGAGAAGGTAGTTGAAGCAGATGTTTAAAAGACAGTTGGACAGGTACAAGGGTAGGTTAGGTTTAGAAGGATATGGGCCAAATGCGGGCAGGTGGGACTAGTACAGATGGAGCATGTTAGTCGACGTGGGTAAGTTGGGCCTGGTTTCATGCTGTTGGATTCTATGACTCTATGACTATTACTGAAGGAAGGGGAGATCTCAGATGTCCTCGAGTGGAATGGCTCATCAGGAGCAGATGCAGTGGAGACAAAGAAATTGAGTGCGGGGATTGCATACATGCAAGAGGCAGGGTGGAAGGAGAGGAAGGAGAGGTAGTCAAAGTAGCTGTAGGAGTTAATTGGTTTGCAGTGAGCATCAGTATATAATCTGGTCCCTGTGGTAGTCAGAGAGATTGAGAAAGGGGAGAGAGGAGTCAGAGATAGTCCAACTAAATTTGAGTAGATAGTTTGTTCTTTAGTGCTGGGCATCTATTCATGTGACTATCAAAACTTTAGACTTTAGACTTTACACCTTCAAAGAATCATATCAACATAATATTCTTATAGTTCTTTGTCGAGCAAACCTTTCCATTCCTATTTCCATGCTCTCTGTAAATTATTCTCTTTCAAGAATCCATCCAATTTCCTTTTAAAAGCTGCGATTGATTCTGTTTCGACTACACCTGCAGAAAATTAATTCTAGATCATAGCTCATCTCTGAGTAAAACAGAATCCTCACAGCCCCCATTTAGCCAAAGTTTTAAATCTATTCTCCAAGTCCTTGCACCATCCATGATTGGGGAATAGCTTTACCCCAACTAAATCCATCATGATCAAATATTCTTCCAATCTGTTTTGACTGTATTTTACATCAAGAATGTAGCTGGCTCCTCTTCTCATAAAATAAAAACCTTCTTCTTTTCTTTTTAGTGCCTTTATGATTTTTCTCCCAGGTTGTTTAAAGCTTGTGATCAAATTTTAGCTGCCAGGAACACAGGAACAATCCTGGTGGTTTGGTTATTATAGCCTCTAGACTTCAGGCAACCTGTGTAATTGGCATCCCGGGCTATGATATCAAACTTGAAGTTCCAGAGCTCATGTGCCACATGTAGTCTACATGGTTCAAGCTTAGCTCATTCATTTTATAGGATGGCAATCCTGTATAAATAATGTGGGGTTAAATTATTATAGACTATAGATCCAGCATGGAAACAGGCCCTTCGGCCCACTGAGTCCAAGCCAACCATTGACTCCCCACAACTCCATCAACTTCACCATTGTGCCACCCTGAATCTTGGAAAGGATTGTTCTTTATAATTACTCCATTGAAGGGTCAGTCTAAATTAGAAAAGCATGATAAGTTCATAAGTTCATAAGATCTAGTAGTAGAATTAGGCTATTCAGCCCATCTAGTCTACTCTGCCATTCATTTGTGGCTGATCTAATTTTCTCTCTCAACCCCATTCTCCTGCCTTCTCCCCACAACCCCTCACACCCTTGCTAATCAACTAATGAAATGTTACATGCCGTGCCGGAATTATCAGCCTCAGGTGTATGCACATAATGAGCACATGGGTCCTCGCCTCATATGCGGCCTGCAGGACTCCATGGGCAGCACCAAGCACTTCACTCTCATAAAAGTTTGGACATCCTGTTGTGCAGTGTTCAATGAAAAACAACCCTAACTAGATTGCAGTGGGAAAATGATCCAAATAAATGTACCATGGAATTTACATCAAAGCAAAAGTCATCAATTCACTTGTCTGTTGATCTGGGGCTGCAGTAATGTGTGACATCGAGTCAGAGGAAGAGAGGTTTCCAGCTGACAAGACTTTTCACACGATGGTCTCAACCAAGCATTTTCTCAACCCAATTATTTTAAAACCCGGTGAAATTTTTAAACGTAGGCTATTCACTTCTTATTTTGATGGGTAATGAATGGAATATGTACTGTTTCTGTTCATGCTATGTTATCAGTGGTGGGCAGAAGAGACCTATACCCTCCAAAATATGTTACATCCATACAGTCATGCTATCAAATGGAGTGGAAAGTGCTCTCCCTAACCTCACCAAATTAAATTCTTCCCATTCTTTCCATCTACAGGCGCTGCTTGTATCTGACATCATTCCAAAATAAATCTACTCAGTAGTACTGAAGAGCACATTAGGTATGGGTGGCCACATGGTTCTGTTTCAATGAGTTCTAGATTTCAAAAACCTCCAATTACTTTGTTTCCAGCAGTTTGTGAACTTCCTTGGTTGGTTACCTGGACATTAAAATGTACATCAGTACTTCCAAGGAGCGCAAATAATCATAGTCACTTCAAATATGGCAAAACAGCACCAAGCTTTCAAAATTTAAGTGTATAACAGCAATGTATTGGTGGGCCTTCAATTTAGAAAAGTGGCATTGAGATAGGAAAAACATTTTGACCTTTCCAAGGTTGCTTCCCTGCTTGTATTTTATCTGCTTTGCTGCACACAGGCACTGAATATCCTCACAGCTAATAAAAATCATACATTCTTTAATATCAAAGTTAAGCATTAAATTAAACCACTGTTTCACCTGAGATGTCATGTGGATGGCAACTTTAATATGTAATACAAAAATCAAACACACTCCCAGAGGAAATGCAAACAAATTCTGGTGTGAGTTAACATAGATAATCTTCAATGATGGTCTATATGATTTTATTTTGTAAAAAAATAGACAATCTTTAATTTCCACTTGTTTTTCTCCTTGCTTCCATACATTGCAAACATGCAGATGTTTTCATCTCAGACACATTAAATATTTCTTACTGTTCATTTGGATGAATTATTATGACAACTCATTCACTGATATACTCCAATTAACTTGTTGAGGGGTGCCATCTTATGCCCCTGTCCCACATAAGAAACCTGAACGGACACCTCTGGAGACTTTGCGCCCCACCCAAGGTTTCCGTGCGGTTCCCGGAAGCTGCAGGTGGTTGCTGGAGGTTGCAGGTAGTGGAAGCAGGTAGGGAGACTAACAAAAACCTCCGGGAACCGCGCGGAAACCTTGGGTGGGGCGCAAAGTCTCCAGAGGTTTCCGTTCAGGCTTCCAAAGTGGGACAGGGGCATTATTCTCTTGGACTTGCATAGGATACCCATCAGAAGTTAAGAATGTCCTGTTTAAAGATCCAGATCTGGCTCCATTGAGATCCTCATGGCCTGACAATAATTTTAACCCCATATCTAAAGACAGATACCATGACAAAACCACTCTGATACAACAAAGGCAGAATGAGTTTACAATGTATCAAGGAACTTAGTTAAAGAGGCAGGATAATTAATCCTTGAATTGGTGGCATGACACATATAAAGAGGTGGTGTTTGCATATTTTGCTCTTATTTCCTCTTCTATTCATTCAATGGAACTGATCTGAATAGTGAATGCTATGTTGCATATTTATAGCTAACCTTCCTTCCATTGAGGGGATTTATCGCAGTCGCCGTCTCAAAAAGGTTGGCAGTATCATCAAAGACCCACACCATCCTGGCCACACACTCATCTCCCTGCTACCTTCAGGTAGAAGGTACAGGAGCCTGAAGACTGCAACAACCAGGTTCAGGAATAGCTACTCCCCCACAGCCATCAGGCTATTAAACCTGGCTCGGACAAAACTCTGATTATTAATAACCCATTATCTGTTATTTGCACTGTATCAGTTTATTTATTCATGTGTGTGTATATATTTATATTATGGTATATGGACACACTGATCTGTTTTGTAGTAAATGCCTACTATGTTCTGTGTGCTGAAGCAAAGCAAGAATTTCATTGTCCTAACAGGGACAGATGACAATAAACTCACTTGAACTTGAACCTTCCAAAAACAAATTTTGATGGGACAAAAGAAGAAGGGATTCTTTCAGAACTTTTACAAGCGAATGGTCCGATCAATGGATATTCTAGTACTTATGATATCAAATTAGATCTAATGTCCATTTGTGTTAGTTATGTGCCTATTTCCCAACGATGCTTCATTTAATGAGCTTTTTCTGGGGAAAGTTGAAAGCACATTTGACAATTCTGCTATATTGGCCTTTTTTAAAGGTTTAATTGGAAATCTTGATTTTTTTGCAAAGAAGACCAGTCATCCAAAATAATACAAATGCTAGAAAATTAAAATTAGAAACAACAATACTGGAAACTGCCAAGAAACGGAGGTTTTCGTATCACAACCTTCTTTAATATTGCAATTAACAAAATCAGTCAACCAGTATCTCAGTACAAAGTAAACAATTTACGATTGAATCAGTTTCCACTGATCTATGAGATGTATTTTGGTCCATATGGGCTTAAAGCTGAAATATTAATGTCAGATTTTCTTTCCAAATGAAAAAAATATTTTCACTATAACATGAAATGTTATTCATTTTTTTTTACGATAAGGCATAGAAGGCAGCATTTCATTAAATCAGTTTAATTTACATTATTTCCATGGTGTCGGGTCATTAGCAGAGTGGGTTATATGTTGATATTTCCTTCTGTTTGATGTGACACAATTATTAACGAGTGATGTTGCAATCATTTAGAACCAGTGCACACTTCAAGTCACTTATACTGGCTAGATGTCAGCAGTGACCACTGGTCTAATGGAGGTTGCTTAGGGCAGGTCAAAAGGTTTAATCCCATCGGAATATCAATTCTCCCACTACAGGCTTTATCTCATGTAAATAGAATGTCACCTGCAGGATCTCCTCAGGCAAGCTGATCACTCTGTTGTGTGGAGTCTATAATACATTTCTCGGGATGCAATTGCCGAAAGGAGCCTTCTTCCAGCCTTGCGTTTGACTACAGTGTTCTGTGTATTCACCAGTCAGAAATGTCAGTAGTAGTCATTACCCTCATTAGTTTATCCACTGGCGTTTCCAGATAGCACATTTTTTTCAGCATGTCTGATCTCAGACCGTTAGCAGTGAATGGAGATCCAATTAATTATTTATTGGGGCTAATTGGCAATCACTAGAACTTCTTTTTTTTTTCTAAATTTATATAATTCCTCGATAATTAGGTGCAATGGAATGATATAAAGTGGTTTAGTACAATCTGTTAAATTCTTCTCTCAGTCGCCACACCACAGTACAAACCTATGAATACCCCCACAAGAGTCTAGGGAAATCAATTGGTCACTAGCTGCCATGTATTTTCCAGTAACCACCTTCAAAGTGATTCTGACAGGAGCAGATCACCAGCTTGTAACTTTTTGGTGTGGAAACATATAATCGGCCAAATTCCAAGTGCGTAAACCTATATTTAAGAGCATCTCTATCACGTGCCCAGCAGTGAACTCCAAGTCCATGGTCGCCCAACAGAGGAAGATGGTAGGGAGCAAGTGTAATGGATTTAACCTCCATTTGTTCGATTTCAATAGAATACATGGTCAGAGTCATCAGGGATATGGCAACACTTGCATCATTCTTCTGTGGCAGCTGTGGACATTGCAAGAGAAGGGCTGGGAATGCACGTTCCTTCTTACTTGGGTGTAAGAGAATCAGGCAGAATTAGTGGCTGGTGGGTATATGAAGTGAATTGTTAGTTGAGACAGGGACACTTAAAAGACACTTGGACAGGTACATGAATGGGAAAGGTTTAGAGGGATATGGGCCAAATGTGGGTAGGTAACTGGAGCACCTTGATTGGCATGGGCAAGTTGGGCCGAAAGGCCTACTTCCACACTTAGTGACGCTATGACTCTAAATGTGGGGCAGATCAGCGTAGAGGGATATAATAAGGTGGGGGGAATGGGTTTGATGAGTTTGCTCTGAGAGCTGGCATATTCCTGATGTACAGATTGGCTTCCTTCTAGGGCGCTGAGGAAATATGAGAAATAATATGAGACTTTTTGAACTATCACCGAGGTGGAATGATGTAGAAGGTTGTACTGCACCATCACAGATCATGCAGTCCTGGTTTAGTACTGACGCTGGTGTTGTCTACATGGTTCCCTTGGTAGGTGGAATTTCTCCTACCTCTTGGAGACTTGCTGTTGTTTAGTACAAATGATCCCTGGTGTTGGATGGCAGTAGGAGAATTAGAGTCAGAAAGTCAGAAAGTTATGCAGCAACTTCTGTCTGTGCAAATTGCTCAACCAAGTCAATTGCACTTGCCATGCCCCTGGCCAATATCCCTCCAAGCCTTTCCTATCCATATACCTGTCTAGGTGTCAATTAAAAGTTGCAATTGTACCTGCGTAAAGCACGTCCTCTGGCAGCTTGTTCCATGTAGGCAATGACCACCGATGAAAATGATGCCACTTGGGTCCCTTTTACATTTTTTCCCCTCTGTCCTGAAAGCTAAGGTGACCCCTCTGCCTACCACACGCCGGGAAGAAAAAGATCCAGTTGAGTCAGTTTCTCCGTATAAGTCTTAGCATCCAGGTAACGTAAATCTTTTTGGCACCCTTTCCGGTTTAGTAACATCCTTCCTCAGGGTAACTAGAACAGTGCACAGTACCCCAAATTAAGCCTTACCAACTGTACACAATACTCTAAATGCTGTCTTGTACAGCTAAACGTGACATCTCAACTCTTGTACCCAATGCCATGGGCGATGAAGGCAAGCGTGCCAAACACCTTATTTTCCACCCTGCCCACGTGTGTAACCTCTGTCATGGGACCATGTACATGGAGCTCAAGGTCTCGCTGTTCTACAGCACTCCCCAGGCCCATTTCCCATTTCCCATTCTAAAGGGCCTGTCCCACTTTCACAACCTAATTCACGACCTCTGCCGAGTTTGCCCTTGACCCATACTCGCAGCATGGTCGTCACGAGGTCGTAAGAAGGTTGTTGGAGGTCGTAGAGGTCATAGCTTGTGATGCTAATCGTAGGTACTCGTGGCATCAAGTAGGTCGGGGCGTGTTTTCAACATGATGAAAATGTCGACGAGTAAAAAAGGTCGTGAATTAAGTCGTGAAAGTGGGACAGGCCCTTTACTTTTCTGCTCAAAGCAACAGCCCATCCTTGCAGGTTACTGCTGATCAATCTCCCTTTTCTCCCCAGTGTCCTCAAACGTGGTACCCCTCCTTCTTTCCATGAACTACATTAAAAAAAAACTCAATAAGCGGTTGTTATAACTGCTCAGCACTGAAACCACTGAAGACGTGCTGTGTGATTTTGACAACATGTAAACTAAAGATCTGCGCTTACCCTTCGCAATCTGTCTGCCATCTTTGACAATGTTGAACACACAGTTCTCTTCCAAAATGTACCACCTTAACTTAATGCTAAAATAACCAAATCAAAACATATATTCCTGTATATTCCCCATTAGGCAATTGTGCCAACTAAAGCCTACTCCATTAGGAAATCTGGAATGAACATTGATCTGAAAATCTGAATAATGTGAATCTCATCAAAATGCACAGTAGTTTTTTTTTCTGTACATTGAATGAGAAGCTTGCCAAGTAGGTGTGTAGCATCATCTCCAAGTCCAACATCCTCAATCATCTTGTAGGACAAGGTCAGTGGACAAATGGAAACCACCACCTGCAAGCTTCCTTCCAAGTCCCTCCAAGTCAACATCATTTTTGACTTGGTACTCTTTGTTATTCCTCTATTGTCACAGGGTCTAAATCCTGAAACCTGCTACCCAACTCTCTCCCAAGTCCTGGAAGTCCCCATTTCAACCTGAAACTCTGCAGCAGTTCAAAATGTTGACTCATCGCTGGATGGCAATCAGGAATGGGCAATGCTGGCCTCACCAACAATGGGCAGATCCTGTGAATGAACGAATGAATGAATGAATGATAGAATGAATGAATGTATGATAGAATGATTGAATGAATGAATGATAGAATGAATGAACAAATGAATGATAGAATGAATGAATGATAGAATGAATGAATGATAGAATGAATGAATGAATGATTGAATGAATGAATGAATGAATGGATGAATGAATGAATGAATGAATGGATGATGATAGAATGAATGAATGAATGAATGAATGAATGAATGAATGAATGAATGAATGATAGAATGAATGAATGAATGAATGAATGAATGAATGAATGAATGAATGGATGAATGAATGGATGAATGCTGGAATGAATGAATGATAGAATGAATGAATGATAGAATGAATGAATGATGAATGAATGAATGAATGAATGAAAAGAATGGATGAATGAAAGAATGAATGAATGAATGAATGATGGCATGAAGAATGAAGGAATGAAAGAATGAGCAAGGATTAGGATTGCTTGAAGATTGGAGATGGAGGAAGACAGAGTGTTAAGTGGGGTAGATAAAGCTTGGTGGACATATGCAGTAGTTGATTGATCTGCGCTGTGTTATAAATTTTCTGTGCATGTGTAAAAAGGACCGGGAGTAGGACATCAGGCCCCTCAAGCCTGCTCCTATGCTCAACATCAACATGGCTAATTCATGCTGTCTTCAATTCCTCTGCTGCACCTGTTCCCCATGACTCTCAATTCTCAATCTTACAAATATTCATCCATCTTCACCTTAAGTGTATCGAATGATCTGATCACTACCTCCCTCGGGGACAGAGAACTCCAGACATTCGCAGATAAGACTCTCACCTCGCGTGAAAACATCTTTGTCAATCCTCTTAGGATCTTATATATTTGAATAAAGTCACTCCTTATTCTTCTGCACACCAGGGAATACAGACCCAAACTGTCTAGCCTCCTTTCTAGACAACCCACTCATCCCACTGGTGAATATCCCTTGATCAGCTTCTAAAGATAATATATCCCTTTTTGATACAAGGAGACCAAGTGGACAGCACGGTGATGCAACGGTAGAGCTATGGCCTTACAGCGCCAGAGACCCAGACTCGATCATGATCATGACTGCACAAAGTTTCTATGTTCTTCCCGTGACCTGCGTAGGTTTTCTCCGATATCTTCATTTTCCTCCCTCACTCCAAATATGTACAGGTTTGTAGGTTAATTGGCTTGGTGTGAAAAACAAAAATTGTCCCCAGTGTGTGTTGGGTAATGTTAATGTGCAGGCGCCAACCTCCCTGAAGAAGGGTTTCGACCCGAAACGTTGCCCATTTCCTTCGCTCCATAGATGCTGCCTCACCCGCTGAGTTTCTCCAGCATTTTTGTCTATTTCTATTGATTCTATTTATACCTGATGCTGCCTCGGCAAGGCCAGCAGCATAATCAAGGATGAGTCGCACATTGGCCACTCCCTCGTCTCCCCTCTCCCATCAGGCAAAAGGTATAGAAGTGTGAAAACGCACACCTCCAGATTCAGGGACAGTTTCTTCCCAGCTGTTATCCAGCCACTGAATCATCCTACCACAACCAGAGAACAGTACTGAACTACTATCTACCTCTGATGTCCCTCGAACTATCCTTGACTGCACTAAATGTTATTCCCTTATCATGTATCTCTATACACTGTAAATGGATTGATTGTAATCATGTATTGTTTTTCTGCTGACTGGTTAGCATGCAACAAAAGCTTTTCACTGTACCTCAGTACACGTGATAATAAACTAAACTGAACTGAACTGAATTGTTGGTCGGCACGGACTCAGAGGCCCGAAGGACCTGTTTCCGCACTGTATCTCTAAGCTAAACAAAACTAAAATTGTGTACACGCTTTGAGATGTTGTCTTGCCAGCACCATGTACAACTATCCTAATACCTCAGAGGTAGACCAAAATGCTGGAGAAACTCAACGGGTGCGGCAATATCTATGGAGCGAAGGAAATAGGCATCGTTGGGGGGGGAATAAGAAAGGAAGAGGAGGAGCCAGTAGGCTGAGGGAGAACTGAGATGGGGAGGAGAAAGTAGGGACTATCTGAAATTAGAGTTCAGTGTTCATACCGCTGGGATGAAGACTGCCCAAGCGAAATATGAGGTGCAGCTCCTCTTTCTCCTCCGCTTCTCAGCTCTCCCTCAGCCCACTGGCTCCTCCTCTTCCTTTCTTCTTCCTTTCCACTTCCCCCCCACCCTCACATCAGTCTGAAGAAGGGTTTTGACCCGAAACGCTGATTATTTCCTTCACTCCATAGACGCTGCCTCACCCGCTGAGTTTCTCCAGCATTTTTGTCTACCTTCGATTTTCCAGCATCTGCAGTTCCTTCCTAAACAAAATATCATAATACCTCACTATTCTTAAACTCTAATCCCTCCACAATAAAGGTCAACATATTATTTGCCTTTTTATCCACTTGTTGGACCTGCCTGCTATCTCTTTGTGATTCATGCACAAGACCAGCTAGATCCTATTGCACTCTTCTCAATGCAGTCTCTCTCCACTTACACAATAATCTGCCTTTTGACTCCTCTTCCTGAAGTACTTGACCTCACCCTTCTCCATACTAAACACCTTTTGCCAGGTTTTCCCCAATGTATATATTATCCCATAGCAGAATCATAGTTTCTTCATCATAATACATCTTTCCACCCTTCTTCATTTATCACAAACTTGGAAAATTACAATGTGATAAAAATGAACTGCAGATGCTGGATTATACCAGAGATAGACACAAATTGCTGGAGTAACTCAGCGGGTCAGGCAGCATCTCTGGAGAAATTAGATAAGTGACGTTATCGGATAAAGTCATGTATGTATGTATGTATGTATGTATGTATGTATGTATGGCTAAAATACATTGAGATGTCCTCATTGTTTGGTGAAAATGACCAATGACCTGCTGTCATAAATTGACTCTTCACCTGCGTCTCTTCTACGTTCCGGAGTTCTGCTCTTGCTCCCTTTTCTCCCAGGCGCAACAAGAACAGAGTTCCCCTGATCCTCACCTTCCACCCCACCAGCCTCTGCATCCAACACATCATCCTCCGTCATTTCCGTCACCTCCAATGTCAATCCACCACTAATCACATCATCGTGTCTCCCCCCCTTTCTGCTCTCTGCAGAGACGGCCCCCTCCGCAATTCCTTAGTTTACGCATCCCTTCCTACTAAACCACCTCCTCCCCAGGTACTTTCCCCTGCAACCTTATTTCTATTAATAATTTCCTTGTTTATTCTTGATTCTAGCATCATGCCAAGAATGGATGTTAAACTATCAGACCTATAGCTCCCCATTACTGTCTTTCTCCCATTTTGAACAAGGAACTGACATTAGTTATTGTCCAATCTGCTGGTAACCACACTGGTGAACGCTGCCCCGTCCTTTACTGACTGTTACTGACCTACCCACCATCAAAGAGATCTACATGTGCCAGCAAAAAGGCAGCCAGCGGAGCCTAGAGAGCCACACACCCCAACAATGCTCTTGTTACACTCTTGCCGCCAGGGAGAAGGTATAGGAGCCTGAAAACATTAAGCTCCAAGTTCAGGAGCAAATTCTTCCAGACAACCATCAGGCGATTAAACACAACCGCCCCCAAATAAACTCAAAACTAAATAGACTTGGGCATATTGTTGTTGTCTTTGCATTAGTATTGTTTGTATATTTTATCTGGTGTGCTGCTGCAAGTAAGAATTTCATTGTTCTGTTCCAAGACATATGACAATAAAGAACTCTTGATTTGACTCTTGTCTCCTTTAAAACCCTTGAATGCAAGCCACCAGGAACCAATAATGCGCTCACCTTTAGCCTTGTGAGTTTCTTTAATATGTTATTCTTTGTGATTGGGATTTTTACAAGTTCCTCACTGCTATTTGAAATTATCCCATCTATTTTCTTAAGGATTTTTGAAGTGTTCTCATGGTGAAGACTGATGCAAAAAAATGGATGTAACATATCCGCCATTTGATTGTTTCCTGTTATTAATTCACCATCCTCGTCCGCAAATGACCTCAGTCACCACTTTCTTCTTTACATATCCAGAGCAACTCTTACTGTTTATGTTTTCTCTAAAAATCAATTTTCTCCTTCCTTTGCTGCTGGATCCTTAAAACTCTGACCTACCATCTACCCTTCCTTACTTTTCAACTTAATATTATCCTTGACATCCCTTGTTAACCACAGATTGTACCTCATTCTCTTGGTATCCCTCTGCCTAATTGGAATAAATTCCTGATGGATTTTATGGACCAGCAGTTTGAATATCTGCCACCGTTCGTCCACTGACCTGAATCTATAATTGCCCGTTAGAATTGCTCTTATTTAAGTTGAAGTTTAGTCCTGTGGTGTTCACTCTCGAACTGCTTTTGGAATTCCATCACATTGTGATCACTATCTCCGAGGTGATCTTTAACCGCAGGATCCCTTATTAGTCCTTCCTCGTTCCCCATAATTAAATTGAAAATAGCTCTTTCCCAGGTACATTCCATAACATATGTTCTAAGAGGCAATCCCTGGCATATTCCACAAATTCTTCTTCTCTAATACCCTTTCTAGTTTGGTTCATCCTATCAATATGTAGATTAAAATCTCCCATCATGTTTACAGCAATGCAATTCTAATTGAAGTACCAATATATGAGTATTTTTACTTAGCCTCAATACTAAAAGGGGCTGTCCCACTGCGGTGACCTCATTCGCGAGTTTAGAAGAGTTTAGGAGAGTTTGAAAAAATGTCATGTTGAAGACCTCCTTCGACTAAGTAAGTAAGTAAGTTTATTGGCCAAGTATTCACATACAAGGAAGACTATGTTGAAGACTAGCTGCGACAAGCTTTGGGAAAATTGGACACCGAATAGTGGAGAGTGAAGACAACCTCCTTCGATCTCCTTCGACCTCCCTTTGACTGACTATGTTGAAGACTATCTACGACTACCTTCGACTACCTTTGACTACCCTCGACTACCTACGAATAACATGCCGATGTACCACGATCTACTTCAACTAAACCTACGAGTAAAAAAAGTATTAATTTTTTCCATGGCAACCTTTTTTAACTCACGGGCATTTTTAAACATGTTGAAAAATACGCAGTGTCCTAGCTGAGGCCTCGAGTACGCGGGGACTACTCTTGAGCATGAAGGAGAGTTACAAAGACCTCCTAGGACCTCTTGTTGACCATGCTGTGAGTATGTGTTGAGGGCAAACTCGGCAGAACTCGAGGGCAAACTCGGCAGATTAGGTCGCCCCAGTGGGACAGCCCCTTAACCATTCCAAATGCTTCATCAGGCCAGAACAACAAGGCCTGAAAATGATTGTTTGGGTGTGTTTAGCAGACCACAACATGAAGATGTTTTCCACTAAATATGTCTGTCTCTCACTCCAGTTCAATTAACCAGTTCCATCTGGTTAACATCTCAGAGTTGCTGCACCTTGGACTCTTGCCAGCAACATGAGACTGTTCCTGAAGTTTCAAAATACTTACAAAAAAATGTTACTCACGTTTTCCTTGTTAAAATTCCCTGTGCTCATATTTCTTTTGGAGAAAAGCAATGAAAAGCAACTCGAAATCAGCAAAACTATCTGGGTTTCATTTGACATGCAAGATCTCCACAGATTTTGAGGCAGAATCTCTAAGGATTTTGTCTCAAATGTCGCTGGATTTCTGATGGCACTGGGTGTGAGACATGCTGATAGCACCACTGGGCTCACTCCCTTTCGTCTTGACAATGATACACAATTTTGCATTCTTTCTGTTCTTGGGGGTCTCTCATTCCGTGTCTGTTGAATTAATACCAATTAATGTCAAAATTCAGAACAGCGCCATGCTGTGCATTTGTGTCCACTGGGAACATGATTAAGCTTGAAAAAATATTTTACTCAAGCCCCTTGAAAATAATCACTGTGGCAGTGGAGATCATTGTCTGGGCTGGATTTAAACACGTTCTGTGGGTGGAGGGCAAGTGTGAGGCTATTTAATTTGTTTTCCCATATACTATCCACCAGCCTAAACACTCAGGCATAACATAAAGCTAACCTATAATGCCGCATGGTAAGGTTCGATAGCAACAAAGCCAAGACACGTGCTTACACTAACAGCTATATTTCAAGCACATATGGTGTGCTCATTTATTTCTATGCATCTTCTTAAGATATTGATAAAAACAGAGGCAAGATAATAATGTACAAAGATGAACATACAAACACACACGTGCACGCACAAACACACACATACACGCATGCACATCTGCCTATCTGGTCATTCCTTTAACCCTCCATTTTCAGCACAATGGGCCTGACTGTCTCTCTGGCGATATCATTCTTTTCATTTCTATGCAATAAGAATTGCAGCTAGAACTAGTGTCCTGAAGCCATTTTAATCCCCAAGGTCACCTTTTCGTGGAGCAGCATCAACGGCTGCATACATTTACAGATTAGCAGCTCAAACCATTAGCAGATTAGAATTTTTCAGAGAATTTCATTATTTTTCAAATAATGCACCTATTTTAATATAATTTTTCAGGCCTCACAATTTGGTAGCAATTCTATTTTTGACCATCACTTATTGGCTATTTTTGTCAGTGGGAATGCATTTGTTGTTTACAAAAATTAAGGAAGGGATTGTTAAAGTTAGAGGACTTCAACGTGTTTCTTTATTATTTCTGATGGCTATGCCACATTTTGTTGCATACAAATGAAATACAGTCAATGCAATTAGAGCAGTAAGGATGCTTTATTCAACAAACCAGACAAATACACCTGTGATTTAATTCCAGTTAAAATATTTTCTTTCAGAGAACTCTTCCCAAACGGAACCCAATGTTGTGAAATATTCCGTGACGATTATTGACTTTACCATCCCTGTTAATGAATGAAGCCACTTTGAATGTTTACACTTACATCTGCTGCCACTTTCTAAAGAGGTTGTAAATACTGGTCAATATCAATTGGATTTTGTAATATATATCTGGAATGTTTAAATACAAGATAATGGATGGCTGGTTTGGAGTTACAATGTGGCAATTCAATCCAGCGGTTATCATGATGTCATAAACATCCAGCAAATTTTTCATTGAAAAAACAGCTTGACGTGTTTTGTTATTCTATGCAATGCATTGCATTGGAAGCAATCTACAGCACCTATTTAAACACATGATCGATTGAGGGGGAAATAAAAATAATGATATCACTATATCGCCAATATAGCTGAAGATATACTACAATGCATGATTATAACACAGCTCATTTATTGTGACACAGAAACAATAGGCACAAAACATATGAAGTTGTCTTGTAAGGGATATCAGTGCTTTTCTCCAGCACCTCATAATTGCTAAATAGGTATCAGCTGCAGGTAAAGATATGACGTGTAACTCGGTTATGTTAATGGTGGCACAAGTTTAAAATTAGAAATGGACATAAGGAATTGTTAAGCTCACAACCATGATCGTAAATTATTTCTGTGCATTATGAGGGTTAGTGCTTTTTAAAAAAAATTAGAGGTGTGATTTGAAAATTCAGTCACATTTTAAAATTTTCTGCCACAATAATTCACTTCATGTTGAATTAATGCAGTTGATTGAACTGTTGCTTGGTAATTTACTTATAATTAACACTTGTATAGCGAGCAGAATAAGCTCACACGTCATGCAGAGTTATTCTGCGTGAGATGAAAATAGCAATGAAACAGATAAGCTAAATGTAATCTTTTCTGTACTGATGAGAAATTAATTTGAGTCTGCTTTTTGCTCAGTGGAAATTACATTTTTTTAAAATATATTATGATTTTTCACCGTAATTTTTGCATGGATGGTGGCTTGCTTGTAGGTTCAAACTAAAATTGCTTTGGCCAATCAGCATTTTTCTCTGGGTTCACATGCTGGTAAGTGGTGTTGTAATGGGTTTAGCTGAAATTTAAAAGAATATTTCAGACAGTCAAAAGGCAGGATAAGGCCACTCATTCCTTCAAGTCATCGTACCATTATGGACTATCTCTTATTTTACCTGCCTCCTTCTACTTTAAGGAGAAGAAACTTACACCGAAAAAATCCCAACAGTATATCTATAACCTTTAAATATCCTCAATGGATAGGTCTTTGGTACTAGGTATTGGGACTTCAATTACTATCTCAGCCAATTAAGTCAGATTCTATTAAAAGGTCCGTTATTCCTATATTTACATTGGTGAAATATCAACCTGCATTCAAAGATCTAAATAATATTAATAGGACTTGTTTGTGTGTAAGAGTCAGAAGATTTTACTTAATACTTTAATACTTAAATTTTGGAAGGGTACATCAATACCAACGCTTAAAATGTGGATTGCAAGTATGTTGGACACCGCTCATCTTGAGGAAATGCGATTCCTCCTAATGGATAAATCAGACCAATTCATAACGAGTTGGTCTCCATTCGTCGTTTTTTTGGAATCATATGGTGCAACACAATTGTAAAATAACTGTTTCGGGACTGGACGAGGGTTGGTCAAGATTATAAATAATGATCTCCTTTTCTTTTCACTATTTTCCCTCTCAACTTTCTTCATTTACTCATTTTCTTTCTTCACACACTATATATTTCACATCTTTCTATCCTTTATTATCTAACTTCTTTTTCTTATTCTCATCTTTTTTCAATGTAACAAAAAAAAAAAAGAAGTTGTACATAAAATGTATTATGAAAATATATATTAGGCACTTTGGTGCCATATGACTGTACTTACTTCTAATAAAATTAAATATTAAAAAAAAAAAAAAAGAGTCAGAAGATTGATTAAATAAAAGCTAATTCCAAGCAACACTATGAGACGTGTGGTCAGGCACAAGGGACTGCAAATGCTGGAATCTGGAGCACAAGCAAACTACTGCCAGAACTCAGTGGGTCGAGCAGCATCTGTAAGGGTGGAAGGAATTGTTGGTGCAATGGGTCTGGGAAAATGCCTTTCAACTTTGGTCAAAGGTAGTTTTTAAGGAGCACCATGGTGGTGGAAAGTATTTTTTTTATCCTATCTAAATTAAATCCCAAAAGTGCTCTCCCTCAGTCCCTACAAACCTATGCGTCTACATCTAAAATTAACCTTAATCACTATCCCAATGGTTCAATGGTCCTTTATTGTCGCGTGTACCGACGTACAGTGAAATTTGATTTACCATACAGTCATACCAAAAAAAAACAAGATACAAAACTACATAAAAATTTAAACATAAACATCCACCACAGGAGCGTGTGAGAATCCCCAAGGTACACAGTATAAGCGGAGACCCACAGTCATCAGTTCAATGTCTGGACCATGCACACGCTCCTTCACCATGATGTGACCAGAGGTGTACCGAACGCTGTCACTCTCTCTGCAGTCCCAGTCCGCCCGAACAGTCAGAAAGCCGCCGACACTCGCACTAGACTCCAGGATGTTCTCATGGTGCAAACACCAAGATCACTGCACTCACAGGGTAAAGAACTGCTTCCCATCAGGCTCTTGAACCACACAGAACAGCCTTAACCACACATCTACCTCAGCAACGACCTACTCTGGACTTTATACAGTTTGCACTCTATATTTCAGCCTGCCATATTATGTCTGCTTACCTGGTATAAATGATCATTTATTGTATTGTCGTTAAATGTACCTTTATTTGTGGCATGCAGGAGGGAACTGCAGATGCTGGTTTACACCGAAGATAGACACAAAATGCTGGAGTAACTCAGGGGGACAGGCAGCATCTCTGGAGAAAAGGAATGGGTGACATTTTCAGACTGGAAATTATTTGTGGTGTTGTTGTGTTAGTGTAGCTATAAATCAGCAGCAGGTAAGAATTTCATGGTTCGGTTCCTAGTGACCAGTAAACGCCTCTTGACATGGCTCTAGATTACCTTAAATAAGTGAGTATTTATTCCTTAAATGCACTTAGTATTCTATAGTGTAGGATGCCTTGCACCTTGCATGTCATGAAATTTTGGAGGGTCATGTCTCAAAACAAAACATGCATTGGCACTCATGCACCTTTGATTCCCAAATATAATATGTTCTCTTGGGACTGTTTTGTTGCAGTAAAATGATTCTTAGGTCACTTTGCGAATGATTAATCACACTGAACAATTGGCAGTTTGGATTGTGGAGGTGATAATGTGATTGTTATCATAGGACATACAAAAATTTCAGCACCCTTATGCCCACAAAGTCTGTGCCAAACATGATGCCATGCTAAACTAATCTCCTCTGCCTGCACATGATTCATTTCCTCTACTCCTTGCATATGCACGCGCCTCTCTAAAAGCCTCTTAATGCCACTATTGCATCTATCCCCACCACCACCACCACCTATGGCAATGCGTTCCAGGCATCCACCGTTATCTGTGTAAAAAAAACTTGCGCTAGGTACATCGCCTTTAAACATTGCCCCTTTCACCTTAAAGCTATGCCTTCTAGTCTTTGACATTTCCACCCCGGGAAAATACATTCTCTCAATCCTACCTATGCCTCTCATAATTTCATATACTTCTATCAAGTATCCACTCAACCTCCGACGCTACAGAGAGAACAATATAAATTTGTACAAATTTTGTTTATAGCTAATACCCTCTGATCCAGAAGGCAACCTGGTAAACCTTTTCTGCATCCTCTCCAAACCCTCCACATCCTCCCTGTAATGGGATGGCCAGAATTGTATGTAATACTTCAAAATGCGGCCTAACTAAAGTCCTGGAAGTCTGCATCATGAATTCCTGACTCTTATACTAAGTGCCCTGACCCACAAAAGGAAACTTTACCATAAACCATCTTCACCATTCGATCTAATGTGAATAGCAGGAGGTTGTGGCCTCTGGGTGCATGATGACAGCATGGCTCAATGTCAATGAATTTCTCCAATTTTTGTAGGCAGCAAGAGATTTCCTTTCTTCACTATTTCTTATGGAGTTATGCATTGATGTGTGCAAGAAACACATCTATGGGTTTATACAAATGATCGGACAAAATGACCTGAAATCCACTGCAGGTTTGTACACAGTAAGATGGATAGAACAGGTTTGGAGGGATAAGGACCAAACGCGGGCATGTGGGAATAGTGTAACTGGGACATGTTGGCCGGTATGGGCAAGTTGGGCCGAAGGGCCTGTTTCCACACTGTTCCACTCTATAACCTACGATTTATGCGATACCTAAACAAATTGTGATATCTTGTTAATACTAAGACTGAATTTAAATTCACTACTTTGCTGCCTCATGGAGTAATTTTACATTTTAACATTGATTTGTCCTTCCAATTTGTTTGTGATATATATAGACGATTTGGATGTAAACATAGATGCGTTGGTTAGTAAGTTTGCACGCAACATCAAAGTTGGTGGAGTTGTGGATAGCGAAGAATGCCATCATAGGATACAGTGGGGTACAGATCAGTTACAGATGGAGCTTAATGCGAGCCAGTGTGAGGTGTTATACTTTAGGAGTTTTGAATGCGGGGGGCAAGTATACAGTTAATAGCAAGATGCTTAACAACATTGATGTACAGAGGGATCTTGGGGGCCAAGTTCATAGCTCCCTGAAAGTAGCTTGCAAGTAAATATAGTGATAAAGGGGTGTGGTATCAGTCGGGGCATTGAGTATAAGAATCAGGAAGTCATCTAGCAGCTTTGGTCAGATCACACTGGAATATTGTGTACAGATATGGTTGTCCCATTATAGAAAAGGTGTAGAGGCTTTGAAGATGGTGCAGAAGAGGTTTCAGAGAATCCTGCCTGGATTAGGTAGTATTAGGCATGAGGAGAGGATGGACAATTTTGGCTTGATTTCTTTTGAACTTCGGAGATTGAAGGGGAACCTGACAAAGTATATAAGGTAATGAGAACAGAAATATAAAAGACTAGAGGGCCGTAGCTTTAGGATTAAGAGGGGAAAAGTTTAAAGGAGATGAATGGGGCAGGTTATTTTACACAAAGTGAGTGCTTGGAACACTCTGCCAGGGAAGTTAGTGGAAGCATATCAAATTGTGGCATTTTAGAGGCTTTTAGATAGGCACATGGATATGCAGGGAATGTTGAGTCACATGCAGGCAAAGACAACTTAACTTAGCATCATGGTTGGCAGAGACATTGGTGGCCAATGGGTCAGCTACTGTGCTAAACTGCCCTATGTTCTATCTTCAATATTTTAATGTTTTGATATGGTACTCCTTTCTAAAATGATCCAGCGCTCATTCTATATCCCACAAATATCAGACTGTAAAACTCATTCACAGGGGCAGAAACCTGCCTCCAGTCAGATGCATTTAATGCAACAATCTGCTGGAGATCGCAGCGGGGCAAACAACATCTCTTGGGGAGGAAAGATATTATTAATGTTTCAAGTTGAAACTCTGCATCAGGACAGCAGGGGGTCAGTGGAAATGACAGAGGAAGAGCAGCGAGAAAAGATCTCACAGAATTCTTGTTGAAGGGAGAAAGCAACGTCTTCATAGTCTGCCGACCAAGAAGGGATTCTGCAAGGGAGACGCAAGAGATTCAGATGCTGCAATCTGGAGCATCAAACAATCTGCTAGAGGAACCCTGCGGGTCAAGCAGCATCTGTAGGTAGGGGGAAAGGAATTGCCGATTATTGGGGTCAAAAACATTCATCAGGGCCAGGCTAACTTTACAATGAAGTCAGTAGAATAGGTAAATAAGTTGCATGTTTAGCATAAGTGTCCAAGCTCTAAATAATGTTCTGTGGATGTTACTATAACGCTGCCCTTCTGCTTAATTTTTATATTAATGTGAGGACCTTAAAAAAGAAAGTGATTGGGTAGCGATGGATGGGTTGGTAGAGTGCAATCGCAGAAACAATTATATCAATGAGGATCAATGCTGAAATGAATGGACTATCAAGTGAGATTATAGGGGCTGACAAAAAATCAAGGCCATTTACACCACTAGTAATTTCTGTAGATTGTTCCAACATAGAATCTTGGAATCATGGAGTCATACATCACGGAAACAAGCTCTTTAGTCCAACTCATCCGAATAAGATGCCCCATCTAAGCTTGTTCCATTTGACCACATTTGATCCATATCCCTCTAAACCATTCCTATCCGTGCACCTGTCCAAATGTCTTTTAAATGGTGTTGTAATACATCCCCAAACAATCAGGGAGACAGAAGGGCAATCATGTAGTCAAATTCTGTGAGATAAAAATATCAATGGGCTTTCAATAACTCTAATGCAATTTCAATAACTCACGTTTACTGGGATAGAGAGAGTAGGTGTTAAATGTAAAATATGTGAGGAGTTCCGATCAAACTAAGCGGGAAGTCCAACAAGAGAGTGGTCAGTTTCAGGATAAAAATGTCAGCAATGGGAAGGGATATCATTTGCAGAGCACTTTGGCAGTACTGGTTGTGGTATTGGGCACAGGGAAAAGGTACGTCAGATTATATTAGGTAGACAAAAATGCTGAAGAAACTCAGCGGATGAGGCAGCATCTATGGAGCGAAGGAAATAGGCAATGTTTCGGGTCGAGACCCTTCTTCAGACTGATTTGAGGTGGGGGGTGGGGGGCGGGAAGAAGAAAGAAAGAGGTGGAGACAGTGGGCTGAGGGAGAGCTGAGAAGGGGAGGAGAAAGCAGGGACTACCTGATATTAGAGAAGTAAATGTTCATATCGCTGGGGTGTAAACTGCCCACGCAAAATATGAGGTGCTGCTCCTCCAATTTATGGTGGGCCTCACTCTGGCCATGGAGGAGGCTCAGGACAGAAAGGTCAGATTCGGAATGGGAGGGGGAGTTGAAGTGCTGAGCCACCGGGAGATCAGGTTGGTTATTGCGAACCGAGCGGAGGTGTTGGACGAAGCGATTAGCAAGCCTACGCTTGGTCTCACAAATGTAGAGCGGCTGCCACCTAGAGCAGCGGATGCAATAGATGAGATTGGAGGAGGTGCAGGTGAACCTCTACCGCACCTGGGAAGACTGCTTGAGTCCTTGAATGGAGTCAAGGGGGGAGGTAAAGCGACAAGTGTAGCATTTCCTGTGGTTGCAAGGGAAAGTGCCGGGAGAAGGGGTGCTTTGGGTGGGAAGGGACGAATTGACCAGGGACTTACGGAGGGAGTGGGCTCTGTGGAAAGCAGACAGGGGAGGAGATGGGAAGATGTGGCCAGTGGTGGGATCCCGTTGGAGTTGGCAAAATTGATGGAGGACTATTTGTTGTATGCGATGGCTGGTAGGGTGGAAGTTGAGGACAAGGGGGACTCTGCCCTTGTTATGAGTGGGGGGAAGGGGAGTGAGAGCAGAGTTACGGAGTATAGAAGAGACCCTGGTGAGAGCCTCATCTATAGTAGAAGAGGAGTACCCCCATTCCCTGAAGAATGAGGACATCTCCGATGCCCTGGTTTGGAACACCTCATAGAAACATAGAAAATAGGTGCAGGAGTAGGCCATTCGGCCCTTTGAGCCTACACCGTCATTCAATATGATCATGGTTGATCATCCAACTCATTATCCTGTTCCTGCCTTCTCTCCATACCCCCTGATCCCTTTAGCCACAAGGGCCATATCCAACTCCCTCTTAAATATAGCCAATGAACTGGCCTCAACTACCTTCTGCGGCAGAGAATTCCAGAGATTCACCACTCTCTGTGTGAAAAAATTTTCCTCATCTCGGTCCTAAAAGATTTCCCCCTTATCCTTAAACTATGACCCCTTGTTCTGGAGTTCCCCAACATCGGGAACAATCTTCCTGCATCTAGCCTGTCCAACCCCTTAAGAATTTTGTAAATGTCTATAAGATCCCCCCTCAATCTTCTAAATTCTAGCGAGTACAAACCAAGTCTATCCAGTCTTTCTTCATATGAAAGTCCGGACATCCCAGGAATTAGTCTGGTGAATCTTCTCTGTACTCCTTCTATGGCAAGAATGTCTTTCCTCAGATTAGGAGACCAAAACTGTACGCAATACTCCAGGTGTGGTCTCACCAAGACCCTGTACAACTGCAGTAGAACCTCCATGCTCCTATACTCAAATCCTTTTGCTATGAATACTAACATACCATTCGCCTTCTTCACTGCCTGCTGCACCTGCATGCCTACTTTTAATGACTGGTGTACCATGACACCTAGGTCTCGTTGCATCTCCTCCTTTCCTAATCGGCCACCATTCAGATAATAATCTACTTTCCTGTTTTTGCCACCAAAGTGGATAACCTCACATTTATCCACATTATACTGCATCTGTCATGCATTTGCCCACTCACCCAGCCTATCCAAGTCACCTTGCAGCCTCCTAGCATCCTCCCCACAGCTAACACTGCCCCCCAGCTTCGTGTCATCCGCAAACTTGGAGATGTTGCATTCAATTCCCTCGTCCAAATCATTAATATATATCATAAATAGCTGGGGTCCCAGAATTGAGCCTTGCGGTACCCCACTAGTCACTGCCTGCCAATGTGAAAAGGACCCGTTCACTCCTTCTCTTTGCTTCCTGTCTGCCAACCAGTTCTCTATCCACATCAATACTGAACCCCCAATACCGTGTGCTTTAAGTTTGTATACTAATCTCTTATGTGGGACCTTGTCGAATGCCTTCTGAAAGTCCAAGATATAACACATCCACTGGTTCTCCCTTATCCACTCTACTAGTTACATCCTCGAAAAATTCTATAAGATTCGTCAGACATGATTTACCTTTCATAATTCCATGCTGACTTTGTCCAATGATTTCACCACTTTCCAAATGTGCTGCTATCCCATCTTTAATAACTGATTCTAGCAGTTTCCCCACTACTGACGTTAGACTAACTGGTCTGTAATTCCCTGTTTTCTCTCTCCCTCCCTTTTTAAAAAGTGGGGTTACATTGGCTACCGTCCAATCCTCAGGAACTATTCCAGAATCTAAAGAGTTTTGAAAAATTATCACTAATGCATCCACTATTTCTGGGGCTACTTCCGTAAGTACTCTGGGATGCAGCCTATCTGGCCCTGGGGATTTATCGGCCTTTAATCCATTCAATTTACCTAACACCACTTTCCGGCTAACCTGGATTTCACTCAGTTTCCCCATCTCATTTGACCCCCGGTCCCCTGCTATTTCCAGCAGATTATTTATGTCTTCCTTAGTGAAGACAGAACCAAAGTAGTTATTCAATTGGTCTGCCATGCCCTTGTTCCCCATGATCAATTCACCCGTTTCTGACTGCAAGGGACCTACATTTGTTTTAACTAATCTTTTTCTCTTCACATATCTATAAAAACTTTTGCAGTCAGTTTTTATGTTCCCTGCCAGTTTTCTTTCATAATCTATTTTCCCTTTCCTAATTAAGCCCTTTGTCCTCCTCTGCTGGTCTCTGAATTTCTCCCAGTCCTCTGGTAGGCAGCTTTTTCTGGCTAATTTGTACGCTTCATCTTTTGTTTTGATACTATCCCTGATTTCCCTTGTTATCCACGGATGCACTACCTTCCCTGATTTATTTTTTTGCCAAACTGGGATGAACAATTGTTGTAGTTCATCCATGCAGTCTTTAAATGCCTTCCATTGCATATCCACCGTCAACCCATTAAGAATCAATCGCCAGTCTATCTTGGCCAATTCACATCTCATACCCTCAAAGTTACGTTTCTTTAAGTTCAGGACCCTTGTTTCTGAATTAACGATGTCACTCTCCATCCTAATGAAGAACTCAACCATATTATGGTCACTCTTGCCCAAGGGGCCTCGCACAACAAGACTGCTAACTAACCCTTTCTCATTACCCAATACCCAGTCTAGAATAGCCTGCTCTCTCGTTGGTTCCTCTACATGTTGGTTTAGAAAACTATCCCGCATACATTCCAAGAAATCCCCTTCCTCAGCACCCCTGCCAATTTGATTCACCCAATCTATATGTAGATTGAAGTCACCCATTATAACTGTTTTACCTTTGTTGCACGCATTTCTAATTTCCTGTTTGATGCCATCCCCAACTCCACTACTACTGTTAGGTGGCCTGTACACAACTCCCACTGGCATTTTCTGCCCCTTAGTGTTTCGCAGCTCTACCCATATCGATTCCACATCCTCAAAGCTAATGTCCTTCCTTTCTTTTGTGTTAATCTGCTCTCTAACCAGCAACGCTACCCCACCTTCTTTCCCTTTCTGTCTATCCCTCCTGAATATTGAATATCCCTGGATGTTCAGCTCCCAGCCTTGGTCACCCTGGAGCCATGTCTCCGTGATCCCAACTATATCATAGTCATCAATAGCTATCTGCACATTCAACTCATCCACCTTATTACGAATGCTCCTTGCATTGAGACACAAAGCCTTCAGGCTTGTTTTTACAACACTCTTACCCCTTATACCATTATGCTGAAAAGTGGCCCTTTTTGATTTTTGCCCTGGATTTGCCGGCCTGCCACTTTTACTTTTCACCTTGCTACCTATTGCTTCTACCCTTATTTCACACCCCTCTGTCTCTACGTTCACACATTTAAGAAACCCTTTCCCTTTAACTCCATCCTCCACTATCCCATTCGATAGAATGCTGGTCCCACACCTGTTAAGATGCAATCCGTCCCTTATGTACAGTTCCCCCTTACCCCAAAACAGATCCCAGTGATCCAAGAATCTAAATCCCTGCCCTGTGCACCAGTTCCTCAGCCACACGTTCAGCTCCCGTATCTCCCTTTTCCTGCTCTCGCCAGCACGAGAAACTGGAAGCAAACCGGAGATAACAAACCTGGAGGTCCTGCTTTTCAGCATTTTTCCGAGCTCTCTAAAGTCACGCTGCAGAATATTCATCCCCTTCTTTCCGACATAGTTTGTGCCGACATGCACTACCACTTCCGGATGTTCACCTTCACCCTTGAGGATTTTCTGCACTCTGTCCGTGACATCCTGGATCCTGGCACCAGGAAGGCAGCACACCATCCTCGCATCCCGTCTGTTGCCGCAGAAACCCTTGTCTGTACCTCTCACAATGGAGTCTCCCACTACAATGGCGTTGCCTGCCTTAGGCCTTTTTGGTTTTGGCTCAACAGTCCTATTTGCATCGCAAGCCAGTCCGCCGCTCAGTGTAAACACGTCTTCTGTCCCGACAGCTTCTAAGTGGATGAACCTGTTCACAAGAGGTACAACACCCGGGGACGTTGGCATTCCATGCTTCCCTCCCTTTCTCACTGTCTCCCACCTTCTCTCTTCCAGTACCTTAGGTGTAACAATCTTACTGTAGGACTTGTCGAGGAACGACTCTGTTTCTCGGACGAACCGGAGGTCATCCACTTGCTTCTCCAGTTCCCCAACACGGTCCTTCAGGAGCTCTACCTGGATGCACTTCTCGCATTTTTAGCAGCCAGAGGCACCAGCGGTGTCCTTGACCTCCCACATACTGCAAGCATCGCACTGAATCAGGTTGCCTGACATCTCCTTCTTTCGTCTCTAACTCTCAAGCGTATTGCGTGGTCTCCTCGCCTCAGCCTCCTCGCCGAAGACTCTCGAGCCAAAGACTCACACTTTACTCACAGGGCACTTCCCTCACTAGGCCGCTCACTCACTGCCGCTCCCTAAGAGCAGTCTTGCTTAAATTGACTGATAAATTGCCAATTTACCAATTTACAAACCAATTCCTCAGTTTTCAACTGTTTTCCCGGCACTGATTGACTGGGTGCAGATGCGGCGTAGACGGAGGAATTGGGAGTAGGGGATGGAGTCCTTACAGGAAGCACGGTGGGAAGAAGTGTAGTCCAGATAGCCATGGGAGTCAGTGGGTTTATAGTAGATGTTGGTCAGTAGTCTCTCACCTGTGATGGAGATAGTGAGGTCTAGAAATGGTAGGGAAGTGTTGGAAATGGTCCAGGTGTATTTGAGTGCCGGATGGATGTTAGTGGTGAAATGGATGAAGTCAGTGAGTTGTGTGTGGGTGAAAGAGGCAGCACTAATGCAGTCGTCGATGTAGCGGAGGTAGAGTTTGGGGATAGGACCCTGGTACGCCTCGAACAAAGATTGTTCGACGTACCCTACAAAGAGGCAGGCATAGCTTGGTACCATGCGCGTGCCCATAGCTACGCCTTGGAGGAAATGGGAGGAGTCAAACGAAAAGTTGTTAAGGGTAAAGACCAGCTCCGCTAGGCGGAGGAGAGTACCAGTAAACGGGGATTGGTTGGTTCTGCAGTCGAGGAAGAAATGGAGGGCTTTAAGACCCTCCTGGTGGGGGATGGAGATGTAGAGTGACTGGACATCCATGGTGAAGATGAAGGAGTGGGGGCCTGGAAAATGGAAGTTATGGAGTTGACGAAGAGCGTGTGAGGTGTCTTGAACATAGGTAGGGAGGGATTTAACCAGGGGGTATAGAATGGAGTTGAGGTATGTGGAAATAGGTTTGACACAAACAGGTCCGTTCCCCACGGGCCTCCACCATCGACTCCATCGCTTTCCAGCAGGCCCAGGCCCAGTCCCAGGCTCAGCACCGGGCCTGAAGTCTCCACGCTGCAGACTCTGACATCACGGGCTCTAACTGTGTTGGGTCCTAGTGCTTGTCCCCCTAACACAGGGAACCTCAGTGGTTAGAGATATCCACTGGGTCTTCCCCAACCCCCTCAAACCATGTGACCCCAGCTCTTCCCCGCCCACACTATGGTCCTCACACCCCCTTCCTCCCTGAGCCCCAGCAGACATCGCCTCGTCCTCAGTCCACTCACCTGCCTTCCTCTGGCCCCAACCCCCATCCTTGCCGTGTGCTCACCATCACCCACCAGACCTCCCGCTCTCGGATACCGAATGGTCTGTCCTCAGCAGAAACCTCACCTTTGTTACCGTACGTCCCCACCTCAATGATTTAAAATTGCCGGTGGGCCATCAACCGCTTCAACTTCTCCACTGCCCTGTCTCACTCTAACATGTCCCCTCCACTCACTCTGCAACAACCCCGACTGGGTGATCAAACCTGCCGACAAGGGAGAGGTCTGTGGTAGTCTGGCGCGCTGATCTCTACCGGTCTGAGGCCAGGCACCAACTCTCAGACACTTCCTCCTACCTATCTTTGGACCATGACCCCACAGACAAGCACCAGGCCATTACCTCAAACACCATCATGGGCTTCATCACTTCTGGGTCCCTGCCCTCCCAAGCCTCCAACCTCATCGTTCCCCAGCCCCGCACGGCCCGTTTTTACCTTCTCCCCAAAATCCACAAACCTGACTGTCCTGGCAGACCCATTGCTTCTGCCTATTCATGTCCCAGCAAACCTATTTCCACATACCTCGACTCCATCCTATCCCCCTTGGTTAAATCCCTCCCTACCTATGTTCAAGTCACGTGTTCGTCTACTCCATGACTTCCATTTTCCAGGCCCCCACTCACTCATCTTCACCATGGATGTCCAGTCACTCAACACTTCCATCCCCCACCAGGAGGGCCTTAAAGCCATCCGTTTCTTCCTCGATCACAGAACCAACCAATCCCCATCTCCTCCACCTAGCAGAGTTGGTCCATACCCTTAACATCTTTCTGTTTGACTCCTCCCATTTCCTCCAAATACAAGGCGTAGCTATGGGCATGTGCATGGGCCCAAGCTATGCCTGCCTCTTTGTAGGGTACGTTGAACAATCTTTGTTCGAGGTGTACCGTGGCCCTATCCACAAACTCTACCTCCACTACATCGACAACTGCATTGGTGCTACCTCCTGCACCCATGCAGAACTCACTGACTTCATCCATTTCACCACTAACTTTCATCTGGCACTCAAATACACCTGGACCATTTCCCTACCTTGACCTCACCATCTTCATCGCAGGTAATAGACTACTGACAGACATCCAATATAAACCCACTGACTCCCATGGCTGTCTGGACTACACCTCTTCCCACCCTGCTTCCTGTAAGGACTCCATCCCCTATTCCCAATTCCCCGAGTTTGAATCAAGGGGAAAACTCAGGAGAGTTTGTGATTAAACTCAGGAAAGTGGGACAGGGCCTTTACTCTGCTCTCACTCCTCATCCCCCCCCCCACTCGTAACAAGGGCCGAGTCCCCCTTGTCCTCACCTTCCAGCCGTCACATACAACAAATAACTTTCCCCTGCAGCTGCAGGAAATGCTTCACTTGTCGCTTTACCTCCCCCCTTGTCTCCATCCAAGGACCCAAGCAGTCTTTCCAGGTGCGGCAGAGGTTCACCTGCACCTCCTCCAACCTCATCTATTGCATCCGTTGCTCTAGATGTCAGCTGCTCTACATCGGTGAGACCAAGCGCAGGCTTGGCGATCGCTTCGCCCAACACCTCCGCTCAGTTCGCAATAACCAACCTGATCTCCCGGTGGCTAAGCATTTCAACTCCCCCTCCCATTCCTAATCCGACCTTTCTGTCCTGGGCCTCCTCCATGGCCAGAGTGAGTTCCACCACAAATTGGAAGAGCAGCACCTCATATTTCGCTTGGGCAGTTTACACCCCATTGGTATGAACATTGACTTCTCTAATTTCGGGTAGTCCTTGCTTTCTCCTCCCCTTCTCAGCTCTCCCTCAGCCCACTGTCTCCACCTCTTCCTTTCTTCTCCCCCCACCCTCACATCAGTCTGAAGAAGGATCTCAACTCGAAACATTGCCTATTTCCTTTGTTCCATAGATGCTGCCTCACCCGCTGAGTTTCTCCAGCATTTTTGTCTACCTTCGATTTTCCAGCATCTGCAGTTCATTCTTAAACCCTTAATCAGATTATAATAGCATAATTAGGGAAAAAATCAACGGGAAATATCTATTTGAATACAGCTCAGTGTCAGAACAGTGGCTGAGATTGGGAGAGGATTTAGTAAGGGTTGATACCAAACATAATACCAAAATGAAAAAGGATGGATCTCCCAAAAATAAAACACAATGGATGTCAGGTTAACAAAAAAAAAAAAAAAAAATGATTATATCAAGAACTCAATGCTGCACAGTGCATAGAAGATTATGGAAAGCACTAGGTACAAACTAAAAAGTGAAATAGGTAGCTAAGAAAAAGTACTGTCAGATGTAAAATAAAATGGTGTTATTTACAACTACATGAAGAACTAGAGATTAAAGGGGCCTGTCCCACTAGGCGATTTTTTTAGGCGATTGCCAGCGACTGCCATAGTCATAGCAGGTCACCGAAAAACCGGTGATTGGACTAATGGGCCTATTGTCATCCTGGCAACAACCTACATCGTCCTGGTAACAACCTATGCCATTCTGGTGACAACTTACGACAACCTACGACAGCACCTACGTCAGGAGAAGACAAGCTACGACAAGTCCACAGTCGCCGACTGTCGCCGAAAAGTTTTGATCATTTCAAAAATCCAGCTGCGACCAGAAAAACGCTACGACTCTTTGGGCGACTGAGGAGATGACTCACGACATCCCGGCGAATGTGTGGCGACAACCTAATCACCGGCAGTCGCCTAAAAGATCGCCTAAGTGGGACAGACCCTTTACTAACAAAAGAGTTGATCAGATACTCGATAAACCTCTGTTCAAAGCAAAATATATGAGCACAGCTCTTAATGAAGACCTTATGACTGTTATTGCCAAGGAAGGATCTGATGCTGACATTGGTTAAGATGGATCAATATGAAATATTTCATGAGATAAATAGAGAATAGGGAGGTATCATGGACACTATCATTTTAGAAAGTAGATCAATTGGCAGCCCCAGGTGAAATGGATGCAAGGCTCATAGAAAAAAAACAAGTGAAAATAACAGTTATTTGTTTAAGTCCACTCTGTGAAAAGACATGGTAATGGAGGATTGGAGAGTTTCTAAAACTTCAACTGTGTTTCCAAAGGATAAAAGGCAGAGACAGAGATAATGCTGGCTAGCATTCTTACCTCAAAGAAGAGCAGATTGATGAAAAATAATTTGGAGGACCATGTTAAGTGGAGAGGTGATAGGTAGATAGGGTGATACATGCTAAGATGATTGATAGAAGGATTATTTGTCGTGAAATATTTTCATCCAAAATATGATGGGTACAAGGAAATATTTTATTTCAGTGTTAACTCAGTATTTCTCTCTCACAGACACTGTTTGATCTGCTGGGCAGATTTCAGCTTTCAGCAGCAGTTCTGTTCAACTTCATATTTTACAATTTCCCGGCCTATACTAGGCCTGGATAGAGTGAGTGTGGAGAGGATGTCTCCACTGATGGTAGAGTCTAGGACCAGAGGCCATAGCCTCAGAATAAAAAGATGTATCTTTTGAAAGGAGATGAGGAGGAATTTCTTTGGTCAGAGGATGTTGAACCTGTGGAATTCATTGCCACAATACAGCTGTGGAAGCCGAGTCAATGGATATTTTTAAGGCAGAGATTGATAGATTCTTGATTAGTGCGTGTGTCAGAGGTTATGGGGAGAAGGCAGGAGAATGGGGTTGAGAAGGAAAGATAGATCAGCCATGATAAGGGTGCCAGGGGCTATGGGGAGAAGGCAGGAGAATGGAGTTGAGAGGGAAAGATAGGTCAGCCACAAAATAGATTTGATGGACCGAATGGCCTAATTCTGCTCCTATAATTTATGAATATGAAATTCCTGCCAGGAAAGACAGTAGAGAGTGAACCCTCAACACTTTCATGAGGTTTGTGGATATGTAGTCGCGATGTAGTTGTTATGCGGGAACAGTGGATCGGGAGCTTGTTAGAGGAATTAGGCTGCAAAACTTGTTGTTTTTTTCCACTGGTGGACTCATATTTTTACATGTGATATGTTCGATTTGAATTTCTACTTTGGGACATGCTTATCCCATCAGAGGTTATTTAAGAACATTTCCAGACAAAATGGTTTATTTTACTGCAGTCAGTGTATTAGAAGCACTAAATTTCAGTGTACGGTGATTATTCTTCCAAGATGGCTTTCAAAATCCACATGAGACCAAGATACAAAAGGTGATTAAGGTAGTCAAAGCTGAACAATCGACTCTACTATTAACAAGAAAGGATATGGCATGGTTGAAAGGCTAAAAGTATCCAAGAGGTGCTAAAATTTGAAATCAAAACAGAAAATGCTGGAGATGCCTCTCAAATTAAGGGCCTATCCCACTTTCACAACCTAATTCATAACCTTTTTTACTCATGGACATTTTTCATCAGGCTAGTCAAAAACGCCCCGACCTACTTGATGCCACGAGTACCTACGACTAGCATCACAGCCTGCTACGACCTACCTACGACCTCCTTCTACGACCTTGTGACGACCATGCTGCAAGTCGAGCAAACTCGGCAGAGGTCGTGAATTAGGTCATGGAAGTGGGACAGGACCTTTAGTCAGCATCTAATAAACAAAGAACAAAGATCAATGATCCACAATGGGTTTTTAGTTGGAATTAGAGCATTTTGCACACATATCCAAGCAATAATATTCCCAAGATAGACAAAAAATGGTGGAGTAACGCAACAGGGCAGGCAGCATCTCTGGAGAGAAGGAATGGGTGACGTTTCGGGTCGAGACCCTTCTTCAGACTGAAAGTCACGGGAAAAGGAAAGGAGAGATATAGCCGATGATGTAGAGAGATATAGAACAAATGAATGAAAGATATGCAAAAAAGTAACAATGATAAACGAGACAGGCCATAGTTAGCTGTTGCTAGGTAAGAACGAAAAGCTGGTGTGACTTGGGTGGGCGAGAGATGGAGAGAGATGAAATGCAGGGGTTACTTGAAATTAGGGAAATCAAGATTCATACCACTGGGTTGTAAGCTGCCAAAGGGAAATATGAGATGCTGTCCCTCCAATTTGTGTTTAGCCTCACTCTGTCATGCAGAGTTACTCCAGCATTTTGTGTCCATCTTTGGTTTAAACCAGCATCTGCAGTTCCTTCCTACAAAAATGGTCCTTTCCACGGCTGAACATGCGTGATGATGACAATATTTGTTAAAAAAAAAAAAAAAAAAAAATGTTGATTGTGTTCTTTAGATGATAGTGTCTGTGACTGGTAAATATTACACAACAGTAAGTGTGTTATCTCAAGAAGCAGACCAAACAATAAGTCTCCTCTCAAACGTTATACTCGTGACATTAACAGCATTTCTGTCGAATCCTAAAATATTTGAGGCCATGGTTATTCTCAAAGTTGGGATGATCTGATTAGGGATGAGCAAAGCCCGTCTAAACCGTTCAGAATTAATTTACACCTTTCATCTCAAATGCTTTGATGTATTTCCCCCCCTCCCCCTTATCTATCTGAATGTTCTCACTAAAGCAGAAGGAGCAATGTCTTGCGCCATTTCAATCAGATTTCTTATTTCTTCACATGAAGCAAACCAGTAAAACATCAGAAGAAAATGACATAAAGTAATGGCATTTCTTCCAGTTTATAGAAAACAATCAGAAAGATGAGGGAGGGGGTGGGGGGGACATGAAAGGACTGAGTGTAAAAGGTGCAAGTGAAATCTGTGTGATCCACTCAAGCTGAGGTTGTTGTTCCTGATTCAAGCCACATTTTGATGATGAAAAACTGACTGCTGTGTCCCAAGTATTTATTCCAACTCTAAAAAAAAAAGGTCTGAGTGTTTTTTGGTTAATGGTGATGCGAGGAAACGCAGCCAAAACATCTAAGGGTGTAAAATGCGTACGCGGTGTAGCTCAAATCTGGTGTGTTGATATTGTTGAGCACGAGACTGGAATGAAAGTGGCAGAGTGAGTTTAATGGTAAGAGTCGAACACAAAGAGCTGGAGTAACTCAGTGGGTCAGGCAGCATCTCTGGAGGACGTGCATGGGTGACATGTGGGGTGAGGAGCCTTCTTGCATAAAGGTATGAGGATTTTTCTATTTGTAGGTATCATCTGGGGATGTGATTCTCAAACCACTGCAGGAGACTAAAGAAGATGCCAGCAGGTAGGAGGTGAGCAAAAGAAAAGGTGAATGGTAGTATCTGTGGAATTCTCTGCCACTGAAGGCAGGGGAGGCCAATTCACTAGATGTATTCAAAAGAGAGTTGGATATAGCTCCAAGGGCTAACGGAATCATGGGATATGTGGAGAAAGCAGGAACGTGGTATTGATTCTGGATGATCAGTCATGATCATATTGAATGGCGGTGTTGGCTCGAAGGGCCGAATGGCCTACTCCTGCACCTATTTTCTATGTTTCTATGTTTCTGTTTCTATGAAAGGACAGAACTTTTGGACCTTTATGCTGGAAGGAATGGCCTTACCACTGAAGGAATTTGCCAATAGGCACTGAGTTTCGCAAAGAGAGTGTGAAGCCAGACACACCCCTGGTCTTCTTGGACCTCACAAAATATGTTAAAAAAATCTAATACAGCATCCAGTTAGGGAATTTTCACAAATTTAGCTCTCACTGACATCTTCAGCGCAGCTGACAATCTGTGGTGCATGTGACCACTGGGGAAAGTTTGCTTTGGGATCTGCCCTACAGCATGGACGATGCATATTTATCGAGAGGCAAATGGGGTTAAAGTTATGATTTTCAGTGGAATGGACTGTATCAGTTGAGATAACAAACAGCCTGGAACCTAGAGGCAAGAGATGTTACAGGCATTGCGCTATAAAGACAGAGCTGATGAGAAAAAATATGAAAGTAATACTGGAAAATGCAGAAGAATATGAGAATGTTGTACTCCCAATCCTCCATGAGTGAGTTCTACACTCATATTGGACGTCCTCACTCATTAAGTGAAAGACCTCTCAAAACCTGAGAGAAGAAGATCACATATTTACAACCATATTTTATGAAAAATTGATTATTTTCATCTTGAAGTACTTCATTGAAAATAGATTGGTGTAACTAGAAGTTCAAGTCCACACTCTTCCTTCAGTGAATAGATATTTTTTTCTTCAGGAAACAGCCCTTAATACCATATGTGATAGCGCAAGGGATTAGATTCTTTCGGTAAATTTAAAATGAAATTAAATCAATTGATGGAACAATGTTACATTTTACAGCTGTTATGAAGATCATTAAAAAAAGTTGATCTTCTTTTGATCAGACAACCTTCAATTTATTTCATGTACTAACATTTGAGAAAGATCATTGGAAAATTATGCAAATTTTTGCAGAACAAATTAAGCAGTACATACAGATTTCCTGCTCCAAAACTGGATATACATTCACATATGCATGTTGTGTGTGCAAATGCCAGGTTAAATAAGATTACAGCCTGGAAATTAATGTCTGTATATTAGAGAACAAATGTTTAATGAGTTTATAAGATAGATGTCAAATGGGCGAACTCCTTGGTTAAAATAGCAGCTGGAGAAATGTCATGCTAACATATCAAATGTTTTCTCTCTCCCTTGCACATGAAGTGAGTCCGACGTTAATATGTTTAACATGGGTGTGATCTCTCTGCTCGCCACTCTACACTGGATCTCTTGAACAACAAGAACCTGTACGTAAGGCTTGCTGATCATCTACAGCTCAACGTTCAACACCATCTTCTCATCCAAACTCATCATCAAACTGAGGGACTGTGGGAAGGAACTGCAGATGCTGGTTTAAACTGAAGATGGACACAAAATGCTGTAGTAAGTCAGCGGGACAGGCCGCTTCACTGGAGAGAAGGAATGGGTGACGTACCGGGTCAAGACCCTTCTTCAGAATTGGCTCGCTGCTGCATCCTATGCAACTGGATCCTGGATTTCCTCTTTGGCAAACTTCAATCCTTACAGATTGGCAACAATACTCCTCCTAACTGACCATCAGCATTCTGCATTGCATGTTCAATCCCCTGATCTACTCTTTCTACACCCATGAAGGTGCAGCCGGGCACAGTTCTAATGCCACCTGTAAACTTGCGGACGATACCATCATCGTAGGATGAATAGCCGGTAATGATGAATCAGAGCACAGGAGGGAGATCAATAATATGTTTGAGTGCTGCCAGAACAACATTCCTGCTCTCAACGTTAACACGTCCAAGGAGTTAATTGTTGACTTCAGCCACGGGACTAGTCAACTATCCTCAATGCTGAGATGGCAGTAGAGAGAGTCAACAGCTGTAATTTCCTGGCCAAGCATTTCACTGATGATCAGTCTTGGGCCAAGCACATGGATGTGATCGCAAAGATAGCTCATCAATGCTGGTACTTCTTCAGAATTTAAAGAAAAATCAGCATGTCATTGAATACTCTGTTGAACTTCTACAGGTGTACAATGGAGAGCATTGATAGCATCACGGCCTGGTTTGGTCATTTGACAAAGCCTGCAGAAACTAGTGGAGATTGCACATTCCATCACTGATACTAACCATAGATAGACACAAAAAGCTGGAGTAACTCAGCGGGACAGGCAGCATCTCCGGAGAGAAGGAATGGGTGACGTTTCGGGTCGAGGCCCTTCTTCAGACTAACCTTCTTCTTGATACTAACCACCCCACTATCAAAGGGTTCACCAGGAAACAACGTTGAATGGGTAGATTGGGTGGTTAACAAGGCTTTGGGCACACTGGTCATCATCAGTTAAGGAATTGAATAAAGGAGATAGGATATTCACAAAATGCTGGTGTAATGGCCCTGCCTCACGGTGCAAGTCCACCCAGAAGTGATCCCGAGTCTAAAACAAATCAAACTCATGGTAATCACGTAGAATTAACATAGCGGGAACGTCGGAACTCGTAACAAATAGAACCTTTAATTCTATGTGATTACCACGAGTTTGACTTCTTTTAAACTCGGGATCACTCGTGGGTGGACTCGCACTGTGAGACAGGGGTTTGACTCAGCAGGACAGGCAGCATCTCTGGAGAGAAGGAATGGGTGATGTTTCAAGGTGAGACCTTTCTCCATTCCGAGAGTAATGCCCCTGTCCCTGAACGGAAACCTCTGGTGACCTTGCCCATGATCCAAGGTTTTCATGAGGTCGCCGAAGGTTTTGGTCACTCTCCCTAATGGTCGAAAGTGGTTTCCGCATGGTAGAGGCTTCATCTCGGTTGCTTCGATTGTTTCAAAAAATATCAAAACCGGCCTCGACTAAAAATAGGTTGTCGTTTGGTCGAAGCCAGTGGAGTGGGGTCGCTATTTACTTACAGGCAGTCGAAGGCAATCTCCTTCGCTGAACGGCCATTTTGATTGGCTCATTGGAGTTTTCAGGACCTAGAAGACCCGCCAGTAGGTAAAATGCCCGCTAAACTTTATTAAACTTCTTAAAACTGTCTCCACTCCTTCTCTCCCCTTCTCTCTCCCTCCATCGCTCTCCTTCTTGCCCCTTCTCACCCCCCCCCCCCTCCACGCTCTCTAAAGGACTTACCATGCTCTGTGGCAGCCGTTTACCTTCCTCTTCATCGGGCAGACAGTGCTCCTCCACTCTCCATGGCCCCCCACCTTCGCGTGTGTGTGTGTGTGTGTGTGTGTGTGTGTGTGTGTGTGTGTGTGTGTGTGTGTGTGTGTGTGTGTGTGTGTGTGTGTGTGTGTGTGTGTGTGTGTGTGTGTGTGTGTGTGTGTGTGTGTGTGTGTGTGTGTGTGTGTGTGTGGTCGGTAACAAAGATCCTATAGATATACCGATCTTTGGTCAGTAGATGCAGCTCACGCTTTGGTCGATCCAGGTCGAGGCTTTCCAGGTGAGTGATCAAAACCTCCAGCGATCTCATGGAAACTTTGGGTCGCGGGCAAGGTCACCAGAGGTTTCCGTTCAGGTTTCCTAAGTGGGACAGGGGCATTAGGGGTCAGGGAAACTGGAGATGCGGAAGGGCTCAAAGAGAATGTAAGGTGTGAAAAGGACAGATCAAAGCAGACAATGGTGTTATGTTACAGGGTAAGACATTGGTGAGTATTGTACTTGGAGTACTTGCATTCGGGTTTTGGTCTCCCTGGTGAAGGAAATAAGCCATTTAGCTGGAAAGAGGACAAGAGAAGATGATGAGGATGTTGTCAGGATTGCTTCAAAGACCTGTGCTATAGGGAGAGGTTGGAAAGGCCAGGACTTTGGGCCTTGGGATGCAGGAGGCTGAAGGGTGATCTTGTGGGGGAGTATAAATCACAAGGAGAATAGATGGGATGAATGCATGGTCTTTTTTCCAGGTTATTGAAATCAAGTCGGGTTAAGATGAGAGGAGAAAGATTTTGCAGGAACCTGAGGGGCAACCTTTTCACACAGATAGATAAGTGGAATGAGCTGCCAGAGAAGGCAGTTGAGGCCGGTACATTTACATTTGAAAGACATTTGGATAGCCAAATGGATACAAGCGGTTTGGAGGGATGCGGGCCAAATGCAGACAAGCGAGACTAGCTTAGATGGGGAATCTTGGGCCGAATGAACGAGATGGGCTGAAGGACCTGTTTCAATACTAGATAAGATTCAGATTCAATTTTAACTGTCATTGTCAGTGTACAGTGCAGAGACAACGAAATGCATTACTATATATCATTAAAGACTACACTACCCTGCGCCTCCCCACTTCTCTCTGTTACCATCGGGAAGAAGGTGCAGGAGTCTGAGAACAGTTAATTCCAGATTCAAGGACAGCTTCCTCCCATCAACTAGTAGGTTCTTGAACCACCCTGCACAACCCCAACTGCATCCTTACTTCAGCTCTGAACCACTACAGTCTTTGCACTGTTATCATTGCTGTGCGTACTTTAGTTGTTCAGCACTATCATGGTCTGGTTCACTTAGAATTACTGATAATTTACGGTCTATTTACTGTTGTTGTTGCATCTAATGTCAGGAAATCTGCGGCAAATAAGAATTTCATAATCAGTGCATTTGACAAATAAACCATCTCTTTCTCTCTGTAATGTCTGAGAAAACTCATTGCTGTCTTGTGTTGCATTCTTTGCTCTAAATAGATGTGGCAATTATATCAACATGAGCGAACATTTTAGAAGCATTAATGACCTTGCTACATACTTTCGAAGCGATGTGGTTTTTTAAATTAACCATGATTTTCTTTAATATTCAGCTGTTCTTTTCTTAACTTCTGAGGAATATGTTCCAGGGGTCCCAAATGCAGCCTTCAACAAAACTACACTGGAATTTTTGCATTTTTCCCCTTTCACTGATTTATTTGTACGATACATCAGTAAAAAGAGAATTGTTAAAAGTGAGGTGGGACCTCAGAATCGAGAGGATTGCCAATTTGTAGAGGATGATCAAAAAATGTTTTTTAATAAGTACTTTACATCGGTCTTTTACCAGAGAGAAGGATTTCAGAGGGGAGGTGAATCCTGAAGTGATGAGGGCAGATGAACAAAATTCTGATGGATCAAAGGAAATTTTTTGATAAATTAGTAAAGCCGAGGGAAGACAAGACATCAGGTTCTTCAGGGATTCATCCTCAAATATGGAAGGAGTTGAGGGAGGAAATTGAGGGAGAAACACGCTCACTCTTCTGACATCAGTCTGAAGAAGGGTCTCGACCCGAAATGTCATCCATTCCTTCTCTCCAGAGATGTTGCCTGGCCCGCTGTACTTTGTGTCTATCTTCAGTTTAAAACAGCGTCTGCAGTTCCTTCCTCTACATAAACTGAAAAGGTTGGTTATCTGATCCTCAACTTCAACTCTGCGCCCTGAAGATTGTGATCTGTCTAGATGGAGGAAGAGCTGACGCTCCTCAAGTATACTCTATTTTTTAACAGTGTAAAAGACCAGGACAAAGAACTCGGTGTGAGGTGGAGCATTAACGTACCAGGAACATATCACATTGGACTTGAAGAAATACAAGTAAATCAATTCATACAATTCTCCCATTTTACTAAATTGCATTTTGTACTCACTCTGTGGTCTCCGTACAGGAGAAACCGAATGCAGAGTGGGGAACCACTTTGCAGGTGCTTTGGTTAAGTGTGAGAGAGTCTCGCACTTTAAATCTCCATCTAATTGAAGTCACCTCTGTGTCTTTAGCCTCTCAACATGGCCAAATGTAAACTTGAGGAACAAGATGTCATCTTCCAACTTGACACATATGATTCCAGGGACTCAAAACTTTATTCAACAATTTTAGATAATCAGCCTTTTTAGTTTGGGTCAGAACTGATATTGACCTTTCAAATCAACTCATTTTATTTTTCTCTCCACAGATGCTGCTTGTCTGCTGGATATTTCAGGATTCTTTCTTGCTTTGGACTTCCAATAACTACAATGTATTTTGCAGTTAAAGTCATAGGGTCACAGAGTCACGCAGCATGGAAACTGACCCTTCAACCCAACTTGTCCTTGCTGACCAAGATGCCCCATCCTCGCTAGTCCCACCTGCCTGTTTTTGGCCAATATCCCTCTAAATCTTTCCTATCCGTGTACCTGTTGAAAGGTCTTTTAAATGTTGTTATAGGACAGGCCTCAGCTACCTCCTCTGGCAGCTCATTCCATAAACCCACCCCCTCTGTGTGTAAATGTAGCCTCTTGGTTTCCTATTAAATCTTTCCCCTCTCAGCTTAAACATATATCCTCTGGGGTCTGATTTCCCTATGGGGAAATGACTCTGAGCAGTCACCCTATCTGTTCCCCTCATGATCTACTTCAAGATCACCCTTCAGCCTCTTACGCCCCAAGGAATAAAGTCCGAGCCATCCCAACCTCTCCCTGTAAGTTAAGCCCTCGAGTCCCGACTCAGACCTTCAGGCCCTCTGGTTCTGCCATTTTGTTTCTCCTTTGCCATCATCTCCTCTTATTTACATCTCCTTAGGTTGCAATTCATAAATCTACTCCACCATCTTTGAGCCAGAACCACCATCTTTTGTGCCTTTCAGTCTATCCCGACCTCCACTTTAACAGGGATATTTTTACTTCTGTCCATCCTCCTCGCATCCCTACAAAGTAAAACTGGCTCCATTTCTAACTATTCCCTGCTCTGATCAACCTAAATATTAACTCTGGTGCGCTCTCCAAAGAAGCTGCCAAACCTGATGAGCATTTCCAGCATTTTCTGTTTTACGTAAGTTTAGTTTAGTTTAGACATACAGCATGGAGACAGGCCCTTCGGTCCACCGTGTCCATGCTGAACCATCAAGCACCCGTTCACACTAGCTCCATGCTATCCCACATCTTATCCACTCCCTACACACTAGCTCTGGCTTATAGAGGCCAATTTACCCACAGACCCACACCTCTTTGGGATGAGGGCGGAAACCGGAGCTCCTGGAGGAAAGCCATGTGGTCACAGGGAGAACATGCAAACTCCACACAGACAGCACCTAGGGTCAGGATCGATCCCTGGTCTCTGGCACTGTGAGGCAGCAGCTCTACCTACTGCACCACTATGCCACCCAATTGTAGCAAAATTAAAGGTTCGGAAGATCACAAGGAGCCGCATGGAAAAATAATACGATGAAAAAGAATAGATACAATTATAAGTTAGTAAGCATGTAAAGATGCATTTGGGGTTTTAAAAAATGGTTTATTCTTTCCCAAATCTGCGCAGACCTTCAAGTAAATATTCCCAACACTTTCAGACAATTGTCTTTGGCAGACCTGAACACAAACATTAAGATATATATGAAAATAGGGGCCAGATGAAGCCAAGCCTGCCCCAGCATTCTCAAAGATTATGGCTGGTCTACACTGGGCTGTGCTGTGCCAGATTGCCATCATCCTCAATGTTCCTCCCATCTAAGGGACAGCACAGTGGCGCAGCAGTAGAGTTGCTGCCTTACAGTGCCAGAGACCCGGGTTCAATCCTGACTACGGGTGTTGGCTGTACGGAGATTGTATGTTTTCCCCGTGACCATCTGGGTTTTCCCCATGTGCTCCGGTTTCCTCGCATATTCCAAAGACATGTGGGTTTGCAGTTAATTGGCTTCGATAAAGATTGAGACTTGTCCCTGGTGTACAAGATAGTGCTACTGTACTGGGATCGCTGGTCGGCGCAGGCTCGGTGGGCAGAAGGGCCTGTTTCCATGCTGTATCTCTAAACTAAATTAAACTAAACTAAACTTTCAAAAGTTTACCTCCCTCCATTTTAACTACTTCTAATGAGCCTGTCTCCAGATGTTCCCGAGTTGAAGAGTTCCAGGTAGTCACGACCATATGTGAGAAGACATTTTGACGTATTCTGGCTTTAAAAGTGCAGCCCTTTATTTTGAAACTACATCTCCCTGTACAAGACTCTCCCTCCATACAAGATTCTAAATGGAACATATTTCTCTATTCCATATTTTGCTATGACGTAGATCAGTGGTTCCCAACCTTTTTTTGGCCATGCCCCACCTAATCACCTCTAAAATCCTGATGCCCCCCTTGCTTTCCCTTGAGAGAAAACGGAGGAAATAGATATTATAAGGGTAACTTAGCAAAAGCTCTTTGAATCGCATTTCTAAATCCAATTCAATAAATAAGGTTCTCCCATGACCTTGCGCGTTTCGTGCGACGTGCATGAAGAGCGATGGCGCGGTGATTATGTAATAACTACACAATAAAGACCTTTTTTACCCAAAAACAATTATTTACTCAAAATAACATCTGAAACATAAACTACATATGTTTACCTGATGGAAAATCCAAAAAAATAATAATCAAAAAAATTTGGACCCAGACCTCAATTGCCCCCCTGAAAAATCAAATTGCCCCCCTGTGGGGCTTATGCCCCATGTTGGGAACCACTGACGTAGATGGAAGCCATTTCGACCAATTGAATGTTTGCTGGCTCACAATTAATTTGTCCTATACTCTCTACGATTAGCTCCCTCCAGATTTGACCACTCACCTACACACAAGGGCAATTAACAGTGTGGCACGGTAACGCAATGGTAGAGTCACTGTCTTACAGTGCTTACAGCACCAGAGACCTGGGTTCGATCCTGACTATGGGTACTGTCTGTACGGACTTTGTATGTTCTCCCCATGACTAACGTGGGTTTTCACCAAGATCTTCAGTTTCCTCCCACATTCCAAAGACGTACAGGTTTGTAGGTTAATTGGCTTGTAGGATGTGCGGGGATCGCTGGTGGGCCGAAGTGGCGTTTCTGTGCTGTATCTCTAAACTAAACTAATTAACACCTTTGGAAGGAAACTGGGGGAAAACCATTAGAAGGGAAAATATGCACACGGACAGCATCGATGTCAGGATATAACATAAATTGCTGTTTTACTAGCTCTGCCATTGTGGCATTTCAAATTGTTTAAGATATGTTTTGGTCTATGATTTTTCTATGATTTTTCTTTTATTTGTTACGTTTGTTTCGTACACATTTTCTATCTATTCCATGAAGGTTTTCTGGATACTTATTCTTAGCATTTCCATTGCATTGACAAGTCTCAACCACATTGGAACATTCAATGTTGTTACTCCAAGGTTATGCATGATAACATGCGTTCATTATTCTTCCCCGTACATTGTGGAAGTAGATCATTTCCCGTGATGGAATAGTGAATGGCACAGATCCTTACTTCTTCAATTCACTCATTACTTTCTGTGACAGACGAGCTTTTGCTACTATGTCTCCTTTTTGATGGTATCTGCTAAAAAAAAAGCCTAAGGGAGTCACAAGGTTGAGCTGTACAGTAACGGGAGGAAAAGTTAACCCTGAAGCAAACAAATAAAATTGAATAATGATTGAAAAGCAGAGGAGAAAAGGTACCTAGGCTGTACAACCAGTTAAGCTACTCAAAAAAATAAACAGGCCATTCAAGGTAGACTTCATGACCTGAGCTGGAGCAGCTTGTATATTTTGAGATGAGGAACGTTGGAAAATCTGTCTAGAGTTTAAATCAGATGCTTTAACCAATGTAGCGGTTCATTAGATTTCAATGGTGTTGTCCATTTAGAATCTGGAAATTCAGGAGGAGAGTCACCAAGCTTCAAATGGCATCCCATTTCTGTGCTGTATCTCTATTTGCTTCGATGTCTCTCCTCACCACCATTTACAAATGACATTCAATAGACGTCGAACAACAGACGTGTCCATCCTCTCCCTCGGAGAGAAGCTAGCACCTTTTGCTTTCAGTTTCTAACTCATTCTGTTTGGAAGAGAAGCCGTAATGAGGATGGTCAAAGCCATTCGGGCATGAATGCGGAACAGAAAGGGAAGCTCCCGAGAAATTCTGAATCCAAGTGCCCTGCTAGAATGGGGTGCAACCTGAAAGAATACAATTTTATTTTGACTCTCAGCTTTAGTGAGCACCAAAAGTAACGATATAGTCCTCTAAAGTTTTAGATCAGTGGGAGGTCCATTCAGAGTGTAAAACAAACGCCTTTACTAATATAGTGTTGTGTTTAAATGTGCACTGTTGGTTGTCTGATATATTGAGAAAGCATGAAGCACAGAAAGGGAAAGCACAGGTTGAGTTGATGCCAGAGGGCGCGCACCTTTGCTTACAGTAGTTTCTCTTTAGTTCCACCTGGAGCTTTGAGTGCAAGCCAAGCAGAGTTTGCCAGGTTTGTTGATATCTCTGCAAGATCTGAACCTCCAACTGTTTTGGGAATATTATCCTGGGGCAAGTGTGTTTTCCTCTTATACAGTTTTCAAAAGTACAACATTACTACAGATATCTGAGTGAGCAAGATATCTTGCTTATCGATCTATATACCATCCTAGGTAGAATACATTTCATTTGATTCCCAAACTAACAACCCTCTACCTTTATGCCCTCAGAAATATATGTGGATCCAGAACTGAGTTGATTTGTCACTAAACTGGTATAAACTGGGATGTTCATAGGATTTGGAGCAAAAATATGTTCAGAAAATAACCAAACTGGAATACATAGAAGGAAATTCTCTAAGCTTGCAAGGCATTGTAGACTCTTGAGCATTATCTTGCTAGCTGCCCACTCCACCATTTGGATAAACATTTCACTTTCTGCTCAGGAGATCTCAACATCTTACTATTTATTGACATTTCCAGGTATATTCTGCAATCTACACAGCCATGTGTAGTCTTTTCACTGACTGGATAGCACCCAAACAAAAGCTTTTCACTGTATCTTGGTGCATGTGACAATAAGAAACTAAACACGATTGGAGATTTTAACAAAGAGTTTTGCAGAAGGGAATTCAATTATTCTTTCTGTTATGAAATATGGAAACTGAAAAGCAATGAATCCATTTTTAAAGTGAATTGGATATAAACTGCTGGGCTCCAAATCAAGCATAAGGGTGTGTATTAAATTGCTTAGTTGTTTGAAGGAACCAGCACAGGCATGAAGGACCAAATGGCTTCCATCTGTACTATAAAATTATTCAAAGGCTTCACTTGTGAGGCCATGTGTGTGGTTAAAAATAAAGTTAAGACTGTTAAATCATCCCTCATATATTGCCAGGCAGTACAACACACGGATTAATTTGCCAGGCAGTTTAACAATACATATTAATTACTGCTCATCGTTGAAAATCAAACTTTCTGTCTCCGAGTAAAGGTTTCTTGTTAGTCTTTTAATTCATAGGTTTTGGGGACAAATAGTTTAATTACTATGATTATTATAAACCATAGCATATTAAGATCTGTTTGTCTTTTGTGGTCTGTATGTGGTCAGCAGTGAACATACAATATCAAAGGATATTATAAAGAGGAGTTACTGTATAATACGATAATGGCTGCATAAGAGTCTATGCTCCATTTAAGTCTTGTACATAAGACAACCAAGTTTGCACAGGAACGTATAAAATCCGAATTCAATCTCCGCTGGCTATTTCAACAATAACATGAAGACAATAGAAATAAAGTGAGGTCATTTTATGGCAACCCACAAAAATTGCAAGGGTTCACACTTATCCATCATTAATGTTTTTGTTAATTTCCTTCATTTAATCTTTTAAAGACATGGCAGTATCTCAGATTGTTTTGTAATTCTCCCTGCATGTTGCCACACTGTTGTATTGTAACATTATTATACAAGGGGATATAAAACAAAATCCTCCAAGCCAATTTAAAGATTGGAGATAGAGACTCAAATTCAGTTTTTATATTTTTCTTAGACGGTATGACATGGCTGTAATCAAACAAACGCAGGAAAGATAAGAAGTATAATTTCAATAGCTCAAATCTGGAGACCGTTTTTCCCTAGGATATGAAAAGACATCATTTATCACCAGGAAATTATGTTGGAGCATCAGGACTTAAAGCAACAGAGGTTAATCTCAAAGGCAAAGAACTAAATGGTGAGATTATGTTGAATTAAAAAGAAAATGTAACAAAACAAATTATGCAAAGGATGTAACAACAATTATAGCCCAGCTTTTGGTGGTATATTCTTCTTAACCCAAGTCTTGCAAAATGAGACACTTTCACAAAGTAAGCCCAAATGTTTCCGAGGCAGAGCCCCTCAATTTTGCAGTAATTATCTGAGGGGAATTTCTTTGATCCTAACTACTGACGATGAATTGTTAGGAAATGTTGCAGTTTCACAAACATTGACATTTCAATTGATTATTTACAGACCTTGATCTGCTGTCTTCATTTTTTTTTAATAAATTAAATTGAATCCAGTCAGACCATATTCAAGAAATATCTGAGATAAATGCTGATATTATTTTCCCCTCACAAGTCTTATCCCTTTTATAAAGGTCTGCCTGTTTACTGATAGCAAATGTATCCAACTGAGAGAGGGAGCGAGATGACTGGTTGAAGGAAATTCCAATATGGTATTTATCAAGTGATCTTTTTTTATCTGGACTGCTAATAATATCAGAAACTGCTTATGGCATTTCAAGGGCCAAGAGTTATGATAAGAAAAGTGTTTTCTTCCCTCGCCCTTCCTCGGAAGACAACAAAATTGGCACAGCCAGTTGTCAAAAGGGGGGTTGACAGACAGGTGCAAATTGGAATAAGGCAGCACTGGTGCATATTGCTTACATTGTCCAAATGAGTAAGTAAAGTTACTTTACAAAACAAGATTTAAATGTGCGCTTTATTTTTGATAACTAAAGAAAAGTAATTTCTGTCTCTGCCCAATTACTATCCTGCTTGTGGAATTCAAGGTGCACATTCAGCCACTCCATTTAGCATCTATCTTCAATCTGCAAAGAAATAAGATTTGATATCAACAAGATTTTAAAAAGCAATAATTAAAGACTGACTTTCCCTATCATCTTCCCTATGCTTGATAAGAAGGTAAAGGAAGTGTTGGAAGCATTAGCAGTTAAAATAGTACCTGTTTTATTACTCCTAGCTTGATGACAATAGCAGGGGTCTTGTTGTCCTCCCCAATATCCCCTGCTCTGTTTTTCTAAATCTGCGTTATTTCCATTGCATGCTCTCTATCCCCTTAAAACGCTGCTGAGTTGTCCTTTGGGCAGGGAGCTGTATACCTCTGTCGTCAAGTCGACTTGACTGACGTTTACCGAATGACCTCAGTTATTGCTGTGCTCCAATAAATATTTCTTCTTTAACATTTTAAGAAAACACTGGTTTCCCCCCAAAAATTACACACAAATGTGACCAGAAAAAGTACGGGGATCTTTTCAGCCCTGAAGTAGTAGGCAGAGATGAGATGGACAAAGGATGTTTGAAGATATAATCGTCACACACTAACCCATTGCAGCTGAAAGGAGTCATACCAAAATGAAACATATTCAAACAGACTATAACCTGAAAACAAACTTAATTTAAACAATTTTGTAGTATCTTTATTAAAATTAGTTTTAATTTCTTTAGAACCTATCGATTTTAGTGACTATTCATAGTTCACAATAGGATTACACAACATTAAATGAACGTGAAAGTATTCTACACTAAGATAATTGCTTATTTTACTTTTGAGAAACATGCTTATTTACTGCATACTCCATATATTTCCTCTCATTATATCTGAAGATATTTTAAGCATTTCTCCATCTAATTATGATTGAAGCATTTCCAATGTTGTAGAATATGGAGTGAGTTAAAAGAATGATTATAAATCTAATTCTCAAGTGTAAAGTTTTTTGAACTTTGAATTTTTCACTGTCACAGAATGAGCCATGGATTTTACCTACGTTTATGTCACATGTTCCAATATTTCAACACTATTTTCATTGTATTTTTTAAATATATATTTTCCCAATGCCATGCAAAATGAAAATGGGCCAAATATTATGCAGGTTGATTTTGTATGACAATTCCACAGACCAAACAAATGCTCCAGCTTAATATTTATAAAGTGAAATAAAATTATTATACATCTATATTCAAAGCCTTCTCTCTATGCACCAAACGGAGATATAGCTTCCTTATCATTTAAACAAAATATATATTTTTTAACATTGCTTAAGTCGTTGTAGATTGTTTCAAGGTTGTAAAATATTTTCCTTAATTGCTTTATATTTATGGTTTTCTGTAAGGAATTACCAAATATCTTTTAAACACAATCTGCAGTAAACTTCTTGAGGCATTTACATTATTTTTTTTTAATGTTTTGGTAACTATTTAAATAGTTCTGAGAAATTGTTAATGGCAATGGATGTGTGCTTGTGCCTAATAAGGGACAAAATACAAATCACCATGATAGTTGTGAACGGTGCTGATAATAAAGACAATTAAATCCTTCAGTTAAACACACATTTTATATAACCTGCCAAACATTAATGATGGAAGGTCAGTTGGTATTGACATTTATATTTGCTCAGCTCCTGAAAATTGACTTTTCTTTGTAGATACAAAAGACCCCTAAATTGTCACTTCTAACTGCAATACAAATAAGAGGCTGCAATTCTAGCACACAAACAAACCAAAAATAAATTTTACACCAAAGCTTTGAACAGCAAGAAGGCGTTTGCATTTGCAATTTGTTTATTTTCTGCTCTTCGTTTTGAGAGAGCTGCCAAGAACCTCAAAGGGTTAAAAAGTAAATTATTTTCTATTACAATGATGTGATCAAATTCACACAGCAATAAAGATGACCCCATTTTTTATCTAAACGTAAGACAGGAGAATTGTATAAACCAAAGAAATGTCATGAATAATTCTTTGTGATTTCTTTTATATTGGCATTCAGTGTTTTACAGTGAATGCAGAAGTAGCAGGATAGAGTGAAGCTGAAGTGCACGACATCACTTGCCTAGTTTTTCATTTCTCACTAAGTGATTCTATTTCTTTCAGTGACAAACTGTGCAGTGTGAATATTTTTATATTTTTATGCAAAATTTAGAAACATAACTGAACAGGAGTAAGTAAAATAGCCACAGATTACCAGTGCAATTCTAAAGCAAATATATTTTATCTTACTTGTTGCTAATTACTGAAAAAATCTACTATGGCTGTTTGAAAAACACTTGCTGACTAGTTAAGATGCAAAGACATGAGACACAGCTTTAGTTAAATTGGATCGACTGTAACCACGAGTATAGATTTTTTAAACCGAGCGCAACATTTAACAGCATCAAATGACTTTATTAATTACAGTGATTTAGCTTCGAAGGAAAGGAAGATACAGTCAGGACCGATTATTTTTGCATCTTTCTTCTCAATTCTTTTCTTTATCTGTAACTACTGTATAGAAAGTAGATCTCTAATATTTTTCAATTACTAATTACTAATGCAATTCAATAAATTAGAGTGTTCCAGTAATTCAAAATGATTTATGCCCTATTTCTACAAATGTTTAAATGAGATTTGAAATTCCAATGCCATTTCACAAATTAGGTGATTAAAAGAGGGAGAAATATGGTGTAATATTGATCTCAATGCTATTTTATTCTGCAATAACCATTACACTATATTGTAAAATTCACATGCCTGGTGCTGTGAATGTGATTTATATTATTTTCCTATTTGCTTTAACAATAAGTGTTTTGTACATGTATTGATTTAACTTTTACAAATTAGGCTTTTTCAAAGACTCATTTCCCCTTTTCGAGTAAACCAATATTTATATTAAAAAAAAAAAAAAATGCATAGCTTTCTGAAGGATGGCTTTCCGAAATGCTGCTGGGTTTATCAAATCTTTCTTCTTCTAATTTTACATCTGCACTTAGTCTCAGACTCAAAAGTATACCCTGCCAATTCATTTACTTCAAAAGGAAATGAAAGATCTTATTTGCAACACAACCACGTTTTCCGTTGATCAAAATGTTTCTTTTAATTGGTGTAAGAATATGTAAACGCAATATCTGGTTGGCTGTATGCATGTATATCAGATTTAATTCAAGGTGAAGGATGGCCCAGCAATTTCATCCCTTTAAAACTCTATCTGGTCACAGCCAGAGAAATGTGATTAAAATAGCTCACACTTATAAAAGTAACTTAATCAGTTCACTGTTGCCATTTTTCTTCTGTCACAATCCCTTACTTAGCTAACCTATATTACATATCCTTGATTCAATTCTTCATCACTCTGCCTTTTTTTCCCCCTCTGAGTGCCTTCATAGAATAAATCAGTCATTGTATAATTCAGTCATAGGATGCAGCACGGGCCTGTCTGTAGTATGTGGAGAGAGCAGTAGTTCTCATACAGTGCGAGGTGGCCATGGGTCAGAATGCTCTTGCCAATCATTCCTACAGTATCCAAAGTAACCACTTCCCATCGCTACCGTCTCCACGAAGCAGGCAGTTCCACAAGAATCTGTGTAGCAAAGGAGAAGTAATGGAAAAATAAAAGGACAGATTGGTGAAGGTTGAGATCCACCATACAATGCTTTGGGAGCTAATGTACTGTTGTGAAATAAAAACACTCGCTCAAAAAATCAGACTTCAGCTGCTTTCTGCAGGCTGAATGCTTAATGACCCATAATTGCCATTTTGCAAAAGGCTAGTCACCATTCCACATTCATGGTATGTACAGTATGCAAATACCTCAATAGACTGGCACAATCCTCCATTGTAGTTCACAATGATCACCAAATTAGCTTCTGGCAGCCGTTGTAATTGGGAGGTGTTGCCCCGCATCAGGGACCTCACAAAATGTGAAGAATAACGTGCCGAGAAGATTCGTTACAAAAGAAATGCATTTTACACTGAAGGGTCAGAGGCACAAAAACAACAAACGATCCACTGCTACTTCATCACTATAAACAAATCAGCTTTTCTTTGAAAAGCTCTCCAAGGAAACGGAGGCACTTTTAGAAAGCGAACTGACCACTTGCCACAGTTTTCTGACTATACTGCCACATACACTCTCCCTGGGATGATCCTGGCTTCAGGCTCTTACTGTGTGGCCCATTAACAGCCACTATTTTCAGCTTTAGTTGATGTTGCCAAGGCTAACTGTACTTAAACTTTGTGTCTGATCAAGTTATGTGTATTGGATCTGAAAACAGTTAGTCAATTGTTTCTAGTCCCTAAGTGGTGATTTGTGGTAATGTTTACATCAATACTAACAAAAGGCTTGCTGGGGTATCAAGAGCATCTATAAGATGAAGGACAGGGGCTGCCTGTCATCAGCCCTGCGTGCAATAAATTTAAGATTTAAAGCCCAAGATTGTTAGTACATGTAAATGAATGACTTATGGGGATCTCACAGTCGACAGTGAAAATCCAAATTTTTGCGCTGGGTTAATAGAAAGCAAGGCAGCTGTGGTCAATGGGCTAGATTCGGACATATGATAAATGTTTGCCAGACCAGGCAGCGCATCCCATCATATTTTCAGATGGGGGTTAACACGATACACCAGCTGCCTTTTTAACCTCACTATTAAATAATGCAAGAACTTTATTAAAAATACTAAATGCTGCAAAAATATTTATATGCTCACGTGGCTTCTTAAAATTGAATTGGAGCTGAGGGGGATGTAAGACGGACCCAAACATTTGACAAATGGGTCTTGAATCCCAATGTAAGCTTCTTGTTAAAATTAAATTGGAAATAATACTATAAAATTGCCAACAAAAAAATTGCTTCTGTAAAATTTTGACAAGGAAATCAAAATTAGGCTTGATAATAAATATTATCTCTCCACAAAATAACACAAGATCACTTTATTTATCAAATCTAAGATTGTTAGCAATCTTTAAAATAATGAAACCAGGATTCTCAGAATTTATTTATCATATATTCTGTGTGCATCAAAGACCCTCTGACCCCTTCTATAAAAAATCTGAACCATTACAGGCCATTTCCTTATCCACCCTTTGTTAATCTGCTGGCTTTGACATTCTAATATGTGTAATGAGGGTGTAAGCCTTAAAAGCTTATTTTAATTTTAACGGATAATGCACAGAAAGTGCTCCTCCGCCATTAACATACGCAAAGAAATCAGGAATTGATATGTAAAATGCAGAATGTGTCTTACGCTCGTATTTATTATACAAACTGACACTCAATATCCATTGATGGTTGCATTTCCATTCAGAGGCCAAAGACAACATGGGAAATGTTGTAGCTGTTCAACTGTATAGTGAAAATTGGCAATCAAAAAAAACTTGCAAAGATGCAGAAATCTCACGGCGTTATGGTGCCTGCATAACATATACTGTACATAATAACTAGAGTGAGAAATGACTGAAATACACCAGTCTATCACTGCTCCTGGGTGCTCTTAGATACTGATATTTTTTACGCGCTTCATCTTATTATAGTTGCCTGCCACGTGAATGTATACAGCAGTAGGTATATCACAAAAAAGATTCAGTCATGTAGGTTTGCTTTAATGTAAGGCGTTTATTCTGCTTTCCATCGCCGATTTTCTTAAATCATGTTCTGAGTGACGTTTAATGAATTATAAAAATAAAAGCAAAATGAGTTAACCTTGTGACAAATGCTACAGCTGACAATATTGTGCATTTTAAAAAAGAAAACAAAATCCCATCGCTAATCCTATTTAATAGCTCCAATTTTTTTTGGGAGATTTAAAAAAAAAAAATCTCTTGCCATTAAAATTGGTAGGTGATCAGAATGAATGAAAATATAGAAAATACATTAAACCAGAAGAGAAAAAAGATTATGGTTAGTAATCTTTTTTTCTTGATATACTCAGCAGTACTCATCATCCAGAATGTTTTAATATTTTTTACAAGATAACGCTAGATTATTAAGTGTGTTTGTGGCATTATTTTTCAGAAAAGGGATTTTTTTTAACGTACATAAAAATTTATGACATGCTTGGTGAAACAGTGGTACCTTTTGCATTAGGTAGCAACAAACTCGAAATAGGAAGCGTTATTGGGTAAATTGAACGTTACTGCTTTTGGTCTAGCTTCACCAAGAAAGATTCAAACACACTGAAATCATGGGCATGAAATTCAGCTCTTATCTTGTTCTATACTGCCTGCTGACATACTACAAGTCAATACAACACCGAGTATGATTAACAGTCAGCAGTTGCATGCAGAAAACATCCCTCCCTGCCCTCTCTTAGTCTGTGTCTGGCTCTTCGTCCAATTGTCTGTGCAACTCCTCCCCACCCCCTTCCCAATTCCAGCCACCGCAGCTTTTAAGATGAGATAACATAAGGTCTGGGCCAAATGAAGATAAAGCCGTGCACTTGACCCACCTGGCTAGCAACACCATCAGACTCTGCAGTCAATTGTATCAGCAATGAGAATCCGCAAAGGTTCATTTGACTGAACGACATGCTTATAAACCCACAGAGCTGATGGAAACCTATCAAAATCCTTAAGAGTACTGTATTGCAACTGTGTATATGTGTGTGATTGGGGTGGTGGGGGATGGGGGGGTGTAGGAATTTTACTGCATATATTAAATAAAATGGGTTTATTCCTCTTGGTCATGTGAAGGTCTGGTGATACAGATAATAACAGTCACAAAACGCGAGACTTCCTATTATTTGGACACTGGTGATGCACACAAGCAGTGGGAAGATTAAATTAAGTATTATATGTGCTGACCCTATTGCCATGGTTACAGGACAATGGATAATATTAATCAACCCAAGACTTTTCAGAAATCCTACATGCAAAACATAACCGTGATGGCAAACACTTTACATTAAGATCGCTTGTGGTAAAGGAACATACACATACAATTGCATAATTAATTTAGACCTATTCAAAACTGATAATTAAAAAATAAATTGTATTCTTCTTGAGAACATAGATCCTGATTCGTAATATTGTATAAGATGTAATTTCCCCTTCAATTTTCTTCCATAAAGTTACAAAGCCACATCAGCCTTGAAGTCAAAGCATATTTAAGTGTCAATTTTAACAAAAAAAAATGCAGATGATGGTAAAAGCATATTAAAAGATAGGATACCACACTGCTAATATTTGCATGTAGATGTACTCAAGTCCTATGTACAATTTTGTGGTTGTGATTGTTAACTGGCGCCATTTTTTGCTTTTCCCAGTAAATAGGTTTAATAACTTGCACATGTTTGGTTCACAGCTGAATTATACGCTGCTGATCATAAGGTTTATACATGAAAATGCAACTTTAAACCTTGGCAAACAAAGCTGGTCCTTTAAACTCTGGCTACAGATATTTTGCCACATAAACCAAATAAATCGGCATAAATATGGAAAAGGTAAACACTGACTTATCATTGCTGCGTTTGGAATAAAGCACCCCATTTTTAACAGATCGTTTGAAATTCCACAACTAAGTAAACATATGTTGTAAAAAAAAAATCATTACCTATCAAAAAGCTGGTGCTTGGCAGTCATTTCTATGTTAGTAGATTTTAAATATTTGACAGAAAAAGTATTCAGCTACATGCATAGGGGACCCACCTCGAGGAGAGAAACGTTTGCGTTTCATAATTATGCATCAGTCAGAGCAGATGTTGAGGGTGCAACCACAAACAGGAGTAATAAATGTAACAGAAAACTTCTATTTTGCCGCCAAGAAATTAACGGGATGAAATTTGAAGGACCTTTTGAAAGAAAACTCAGAGTATCTTAACATTAAAAACTTAAGCAGATACGCAGAAGTCGACTTTTTACAATCTGTGCAGATATCTTACATCTTCTTAATATGTTTATATGGAATAATAATCAACAAGAAGTTGGTTCAAATAAGTAATAATGGCTTTCTGAGAAAAAGAGGGGTGGTTTTTGCTGTCCTTTTACTGTCCTTTTACACATTAAGTTATGGAATGAGATGGATTTGTGCCTTGTGCAGATATTCACTTCGGATATTGAGCACAGGAGGGAGTGAAGGAGATAGGATCCTCCCTTTGGAAAAGTGAATGAGCGGGGATGGAAAATTCAGCGGCGCACCAACTGATAATGGTGCTGATAAACTATAAACTGGCACAAAAGGATAGAAAGGGAGAGGAAGGAATTACTGAACAGTTGACAAGCTTTTTCCTTCAGCCTATCCAAGAGTGCAAAATAAACCTATTATATGGTCTGCAGATATTTCAGTTGATGCCTGGAATACATTAGCTAGGATAGTTCCAGGGATGTGAGATTACTGATATGTAAGTAGACTGAGGAAGCTGGTGTCTTTCTCCTTACAGTGGGAAAGGCTGAGAGAGGATCAGATAGTGCTTAAAAATTAACAACAATTTAGCAAGAGTATAATCTGGAGAAATGGCTCCCAATGGCTGAAGGGCCAGTGCTCAGGCAGCTTATATTTAAGGTGCTTGGCAGGAGAATCAGCAAAGACGCAAGGTAAAACTTTTTCTAATTAACAAGTGGTCAGGGTTTGTAATGCACTCTTCAGTGGGTTGTTGAATAGAAGATAGTTTAAAAGTTTGAGGAAGATGAACTTGCAGGAATTTAGGAAAGGGAATGAGGGATGAATTACTTTGCTTTGTCTTCAAAAATAAATCAGACGACAGTGATTCGCCATATAGCCTCCTCCTCTGCTCCCCATCCTATGATTCGGTGATTTTGTCCATGCTGTGTTTTATTTAAAGATTTCCAAAATGTACGCAACGTAGTGAGGTTTAGTTTTTGTATTTTCAATGAAATTTGATTTGGAGATTACACTCACCATGGAGACAATTTATGCAAACTGTAAAAGAGCTCATTTTTGTTTCCTCCTTTAACATTTTCTATTTATGTTTTAATGTGATTACTTGTTTTTCACTGGGACTGTCCAATACCTATGAAACATTGTATTACAGTGATATTTGCTGGTTCTGGGAATTATCATGCTAATTGTTCGATTAAAATAGCAATCACTAAATACGTACTTGCAATTCAGGCTGATTTTATTGAGGTTGTTTATTGCTTGTAAAAAAGTAAGAAATAATCATGTAGAGCTGCATTTACACTCGGTGCAACCAACTGACCTGCTCTGGCCTTTTGCAGCAGCATTTTTTTAATATAGTATATAGCATGGCATTTTTTTAAATCACATTTTTAGTACATAGCTGACTATTGTCTAACACTGAGATCTACAGGGCATTCAATTAAATAAATCAAACAAATAATTAATGGTGGGAGGTGCTCATTCTGTGGGGCACTTATTGGCTATTACCTACCTGACACTGCTTATTATCTTGTAGCAGTGATAGATAAGAAAGCAGCCTAACAGGATTTCAAACACCAAATAGTAAATCTATACAACATTTATGGAGATGTTATAGATCCCAGTGTCTCTACAAATTATCATTGAACTGCTAAAAAGAGATGAATACAAATGCATTGAATTCAGCACTGTGACAATAGTGTTTAATCTTCACAAAATTTAACATGGACAAATTTTTAAACACTCAAAACCCAGCTCAGGAAACTATCCATAATATCTGCCTGACGTTAGCCCATAATACCGACATCAGCCAACATAACAAGAATATTTTCAGCAATGATCGAAACAATGCTGGAAAATACCAACGGTTGCACATAGAAATGCCGGATAGATTCCGGGGGATGTTCAGGATTCCCACACAGGGGGTGGCCAAACATTTCCAATAATCTGCTGGCTCCTTTCAGCTATTCATGGAGTTCAGTGGTGAAGCAGATTTTCCAGATCCTCCAGCATTTACACTGGGGAGTCTACTCTTGGATCCTCCGCCAGGTTAGATTGCAGAGGTGTAGAGGGAAGAAAGGAAGGTTCAAGCTTGAATTAAAGGAGTTACTCAACTGAAGGCTGAGGAAGAGTCCCATACCTGAAATATTGCCTATCCTTGTTCTCCAGAAATGCTGTCTGACCTGTTGAGTGATTCCAGCACTTGGTGTCCTTTTGTACAAACCAACATCTGCAGTTCCTTGTTTATTCAAATTTGAATTATTTAATTTTTGTTTTTATTCTTTCCTGCTATCTTTGAAATTCTTTTGTGTTGAAAAAAATTCTTTAATGGGATTAGGAGGCAGAGATCAGTCATGATTGAAGGGCGGAGTGGACTCAGTGGGCCGAATGGCCTAATTCTACTCCTATAACTTGTGAACAGGTTCCTGAGGTGATGTCTCTCTAATGACACTGGGCCTATGTAGGGAGGCCTTGAGTAATTCTCCTCTAGGGGCGCTGCACTGGCAGCAGCCTCTACCTACAGCCTGTCTGTTATTTCAATCTTTTTTTTATTTTTAGTTAGTCTAAAGTTTTGTGCTGGGGGAAACTTTAACTTTTCTATGTGGGGGAGGGGAGGGGGAGGGTAAGGGGGAAACCGTCTCCTGGCGGGGACGCGACTATTTCTCCGAGTCGCGTCCTCGCCCCCCACCTCGCGGCCTACCAGCTGGATCGGAGCGGCCTTTCCTGCCGGGGACCGGGAACCGGACCTGGGCTGCTACAGCGGCGGCGCAGAGCTGGAGCCACCGCGGAGCGGGCGATACCTACCTGGGTCGCCGTTTGGAGCTCCGGAGCGTTGGGCCGCTGCTCCAACATCGTGGAGCTCTGGTGCGGAGAGCTTCCAATGCGGCCGGTGCTGAACGACATCGTGGAGTCCTGGGGTGCCTTGCAGAGGGTCTACAGCAGCAGTCTCCACCCGGCGCGGCCTGCGGACTTTGGAAGCCGCCGACTCCGGTAGGAGGGGGCCGACTCAGGTGTCCACGCCGCTGAGGGCGTCCCGCAGCCCCGACGTTGGACTTGTATCACCCCAGCGAGCGGTCCTGAACATCGGGCCGCCCGTAGCGGCAACTGCGGAGGGCTTGGGGAGGCCCTGACCACGGGGAACAGTGGAGGAAGAGACTGACTTTGGTGCCTTCCCACACAGTTGATTCTGCTGTGTGGGGATGTTTTATGTCAAATTCTATCGTGTGTTGTGTCCTTTATTTTTATTGTATGGCTGTATGGGAATTTCATTTCACTCTGCCATCTGGCACATGTGACGAATAAATGTATCTTGTCTTGTATCTTGTAAGGCAGGTCCTCGATCATCAGAGTTGAGACAGGTGATCAGGCCAAGTTAAGTCTCACCCACAAAACTCAAAGTCTTGATAGTCAGCAAAGCTTCACCTCAGCTTTGCCAGCTGTCAAAAATCATCGCCTTTCAATTATTTTAAATTATTATAAATATCATTGAAAGGCGGTGATAGTTTTGACAGCTGGCAAAGCTGAGGTGAAACTTTGCTGACTATCAAGACTTTGAGTTTTGTGGGTGGGACTTAACCTGGCCTGATCACCTGTCTCAACTCTGATGCCCGAGGACCTATCATTACTCAAGGCCTCCCTACTTAGGCCCAGTGCCATCAGAGAGACATCACCTCAGGAACCTGTTCGCAAGTTCACAAGTTATAGGAGTAGAATTAGGCCATTCGGCCCACTGAGTCCGCCATTCAATCATGGCTGATCTCTGCCTCCTAATCCCATTTTCCCACCTTCTCCCCTTATACCCTTGACACCAGTTCTAATCAAGAATTTGTCTATCTCTGCCTTGAAAATATCCACTGACTAGGCCTCCACAGCTCTCCGTGGCAATGAGTTCCACAGATTAACTATCCTCTAACTAAAGAAGTTCTTCCTCACCTCCTTTCTAAAAGAGCGCCCTTTAATTCTGAGGCTATGACCTCTGGTCCTAGACTCTCCCACTAGTGGAAACATCCTTTCCACATCCACTCTATATATGCCTTTTGTTAATCTGTAACTTTCAATGAGGTCCCCCTCAAACTTCTAAACTCCAACGAGTTTAGCCCAGTGCTGTCCAACGCTCATCATATGTTAATGCCCCTGTCCCACTTAGGAAACCTGAACGGAAACCTCTGGAGACTTTGAGCCCCACCCAAGGTTTCCGTGCGGTTCCCAGAGGTCTTTGTCAGTCTCCTTACCTGCTTCCACTACGTGCAACCTCCAGGAACCGCACGGAAACCTTGCGTTGGGCGCAAAGTCTCCAGAGGTTTCCGTTCAGGTTTCCTAAGTGGGACAAGGGCATAAGCATGCATTTCCAGGAGGACAAGTGTGAGTGAGGGGCACTTAACAATGCTTACGCTCGCATTTAAATTATCCTTGTTATGAGATTTCTTGAATGATACTGCACCATGACTGTAAAACAAAATAAAGTTTTGCAATCTGTTACAATGAGAGATTGTGAAAATGTAGGAATATCATGTACCTGACATTGATTTACTTTCGAGAAACATCTGCCTTTGCTATCAGCAGAAGGAACACTAAAAATGACATTCTAGAAATTTTAAAATATTTAAACATTTTTAAACCTGTTAAACAATGTTCCAATAACTTCAGATCTACCAAAGCAACACATGCGATATTATTTCAAACTCTGCCTAATCAAATACCATTTTATTTACTGAATTATTTATAACAATCTGATAATGCAGGAATGAAGCTATGCCTGACAATAGTTACGAATTATATTTGTACAGAGACTTCGGGCTGCAGCTAACCAACCACTGCCTTATATAAGTCTCATCAGTTTGAACTCAGGCAGCTTTGTTGGCTGATATATCCCACCAGCCAATATGTGTGATTAACGACAGCAGCTCTCACCTAGCCTGTTACAGTAGCTGATATGTCCCACCATGGGGAAAATAAAACATTCATTTAATTCTGCCCTATGAAATATATGCTTCTGATCAGGAGATTCATGGTGGACCACTTGTGTTGGCAGTCCTCAGCATACTCGGCTGCCAGCCAGTTGTAGAACGGATATACACACAGCTCTTTGATTATAAAAGAAGGGAATAAAAGGGGAAAACCAATAGAAAACCGCAGATTGAAAAATGCAGATAAAATACATTATAAAACGAATGAGGTACTTCCTAAACAAAGAATAATGCTGCACTATTGCTTGTGAAATGAAAATATCTGTGGCCAGATTTTTAACTCACCCTGCACGGAAGGCAGTTAAAGCAGAGGCGGAGACATGAACTCTCTTCTGGCCTGCTCTGAAAATTAAACTGCAAACGTCCCGAACCGCCAGTCCTGTGATGGCACCATCTGGTTCAGTCTACAATGTTAACCTCAGACCTTCATGGCATGTCAGTGGTGGTCATCTGCCAGGCTAAGGAGAGCAAAGAGTCCCAAGGAGGAAGTGGTCACAGTTTCTTCTCAGCTTCTCTCAGTTAGAACCAGATGACCAAATGTACATCTCCGATGTCACTGAGAAACCATGGGCTTCTTTAGCTAGGGACTTTGTCCTCCTCCCTGATCCCCCCCCCCCCCCCCCCCCTTCCCCCACCTGCCACTGCCACTCCCCAACCACTCCAATGTCCTCTGTCCACACAGCTGGGATTTTATTAAGGTTTAAGGATGACATTGCAGATTGTGACCGATTGCATCATCAGAGGATTGTCGGCGTCTGCCGTTTGCAATTTAACTTTACAGTCGAGCTCAAGCCAGAAGAGTGTTCAGACTTACTTCTCCGCTTTCGAAACATAGAAACCTGGAAAGTAGGTGCAGGGGCAGGCCATTGGGCCCTTCGAGCCAGCACCGTGATTCAATATGATCATGGCTGATCATCCAAAATCAGAACCCCGTTCCTCTTTTCTCCCCATATCCTTTGATCCCGTTAGCCTTATGAGATAAATCTAGCTCTCTCTTGAAAACGTCCATGGAATTGGCCTTCACTGACTTCTGTGGCAGAGAATTCCACAGATTCACAACTCTCTGGGTGAAAAAGGTTTTCCTCATCTCAGTCCTAAACGGCCTACCGCTTATTCTGAAAATGTGACCCCTGGTTCTGGACCCCCAACATCGGGAACTTTAAGTGCCCTCCAAGTAGGATCGGGCTCCCGGGGCTCATCAAAAGGGATTTGCATCCCAGCCTTGAAGTGATTCCAGCCTAGACCAGCCAGAAGACCAGGCCTGAAATTTTACTGGAATAATGGCAGCGATGAACTTCTCAGCAAATACGTTTATTACTATCCCTGCATGCCCGAACTGAAGACATCCCAACTGAACGCCCATGAACAGATACTGTTGTGGGTAAAAAGCTGATTAGGAAAACGCTGCTTTCACTGCAATGTGCATATCAAGCACTGATACTGTTTCTGATTTAATGGTGTATTTTTGATACAAATAACAAATAATTCTATCTGCTTGTCTGCCACACACTTTATGGACTGTAGCCCTTTAAATCTTGTCTGATATTATGATTTAGTGGACAAATTCTGCAATAAAATACTCAGAATCTCTGAGCTGGGGAAGGAAAATGCAGAAATGGCTCCTATTTATTATTCAGTGGCCTGCATTGGAATTGCAAGTGTGTGGGCCTCGAATGAGGAAAGAGCTGAGGTTAGAGTCAGAACTTCGCTGTGTTGGACTCCCTGCTGCAATGTACTATGCAGGTACACACACAGTGAATGAACGATTTGATAAGAGTAGCCAGCACCTGTATATCCAGACATCAGTACACACTTCACAAGCCGAAGACAAAGAAGGAACAATTGGAGGTAAACTGGAAGAAAAACCACAGTGGCAACACAGTTGCTGCCTCACAGTGCCAAAGACCCAGGCTCAATCCTGACTTTGGTGCTGTCTGTACTGAGTTTGTACGTTCTCCCTGTGACCGCGTGGGTTTTCTCCAGGTTCTCCGGTTTCCTCCCACTTTAAAAAGGCGTGCTGTTTTGCAGAATAATTGTCTTGTTTAAATTGTCCCTAATATGTACGGGTGATTGTTTGTTTGGTGCAAACTCGGTTGGTCAAAGGGCCAGTGTCCATGCTGTGCCTTTGAACTAAAGTAAACTAAGAAAAACAGAACCAGGTTGAAACAATATTTAATTTCTAGGACAGTGCATGACTGAGCCTTAGCAGGTAAATATCGAGGGCTTCCTCTATGTCAGTCCTACAAGTCTCCGGGCAATGCAAAGTGGAAGAAACTTAATATACTTGGTCATCACTTCTGTTTCACTCGATTGAGCACTGGTTTTGAAGGTTTTTCCCAGAATGAACGCTGGAGCCACTCACTTTCGACAAATATCATCAAAAAATGGAAGAGAGACAAACTGACAGAAAGATTCCGAGGCAAGAATACAGTGAAATTCAATCAAAACCCAATTAACTTCCCAGAAGTTAAACCTTATTTGCTATTTCTATAAAAGAGATTGATGAATTACTTTTATCTATTTCAACCAGCATTGGATCCCACTTAACAAGCAGCTCAGTTTTATAAAGCTTATCTTTGTTTTCAAATCCAATGATCATTTTTGTTGGGGGGGGGGGGGGTTAAAGGGATCAAGGGAATTTGGGAAAGCTGAGGGTGGTGGGGATGTCAGGGTGGGGATGCCTGAGATTGCTGGGGTAAGGAACAAGATAGATGGGTTAGAGGCTGTTGTAGTGGGGGCAAGCAAAAGGATAACAGGCCAGTTAGTGACCAACTTGGGGTGGGAGATTGCCACCTTCACGTGGTCCGCCCTGTTTCGACGAATGCAATCGACCTGGCGTGCACAATCAAGTAAGATCAAATAGAACAAGTTGTCCCACAACTTTAGGCTGTGCACGCCATACGCAAGAAGAAGAAGTGACCAACTTCACACAGTTTCAGTTTTTTTAGTTTTAGAGATACAGCACGGAAACAGGCCGATCATCATACCGAGTGCACACTGACCAGTGATTCCCGCACACTTACACACACACACACAGAGTATAATTTACATTTATACCAAGCCAATTGACCTACATACCTGTATATCTTTGGTGCTTGGGAGGAAACCGAAGATCTCGGAGAAAACCCACGCAGGTCACGAGGAAAAAGTATAAGCTCCGCACACACAGCACCCCTATAGTCAGGATCAAACCCGGACTCCGGTGCTGTATGGCAGCAACTCTACCGCTGTGCCACCATGCTGCTAATCTTAAAATAAGGGTCCCAACCAGAAACACGAGCTATCCATTGCTTGCACGGGTGCTGCCCGGCCTGTTGAGTTACTTCTGCATCTTGTGTCTTCATCAACAATCCAGTATCTATTGTTCCTTATCTACAGTCACCACCAAAACAAGAGTCTCCTTTGTCTAAGATTTCCCATTATACTCTTTGGGGCACCATTGCTTGGGGATAAATAAATCTTATAAATGACTGATGCGGACACTGGGTCAGGGTCAGAGTCAGAAGGGAAACTCTGGAACCTTGCAGATTTCTGGAACGAACCAAAATGTCCTGGAAGTGGCCGTTATTGTAATTCACTTCCAGGAAAATCAATATGAAATTGCACCGTGCTGAAAACCTTAGCGGTCTTTGATTGAATTTTATGGGTGTGTTTCATTCTAAATATCCAAGCTGAATGCTGCCAATCTTGGCCACTGAGTAATGAAGCCTGAAGACACTGACATATCAATTCTGCCTTTTGTATCTGACTTCCACTGACATATATCTGTAAGTTATTTGTGCCACTTGTCAGTCCAGGAAATGGTTGCATTCGTGGAGCTTGAATAGCCACAAATTCACTGATTTTTTTTTTCTCCTCAAGTGCCAGTCTAAAAACAATTGACTCCAAGGCATAGAAATCCTTTGCTTCCCACCGCTCTATCCTGAAGCCCTTTCCAAATATTTCTGTGAGGGAGAGCAATGCATGTCGATTCAGATGATGGATGTTGAACAGAAACAGGAGGAAGAGGAAATGTCGGCTTAAGCCTTCTTTGGAGAGATATCTATGCAATTGAGTCCCTGGAATAATGGGCGAGTGTGGATAGAGAGGACCTTCTGTCACCCCATCAAATTTGACCTCTCGACAATCTCTCGAATTTTAAAGAACTCAAATAGATTTTGGTTCAACGACTGGTCTCATGCTGTGTTAATTGGCCATCGGACCCACTTCAGGTCCTCCTCCATGCTGTTCTGGGACCTCTCCTGGCATTAATGCTTAACTGCGTAGTGGTGTCATACGCAGTGTTCTCCTGGTGAAGCTGGTTCCTATTTCGGGATTGTGAGTTCTGGAGGACCAGTAGTCATGAGCGTGACAGTGGTCTTTATCCTTGCACCAGCAAAGCAGGCCTCTGTGTTAGCCGTCTGGGGAGAGCCCATCAGGGTTGTGAATCACAGCGTCATGACTGTCAAGTCCCAAGAGTTTTGTGGAACACTGACAGAAGATCCAGCATTATGTTCTTAAACAATCTCTGAAGATCAGTGTCATAGAATCATCGAGTGATACAGCATGGAAATAGGCCCTTTGGCCCAATCTGTCCATGCTGATCTAGGCACCTCATCTAAGTTAGTCCCATTTGCCTCTGTTTAGCCCATGCACACCTTCCCTATCCATTCACCTGTCCAAATGTCTTCTAAATGCTATTATAGTACCTTAAACCTCCCGTGGCAGCTGGTTCCATTAGCCACCACCCTCTGATGAAAAAAATGCCACTTAGGTTCCTATTAATTTTTTTCCCTCTCACCTTAAACATATCTCCTCTGGTTGTTGATTCCCCTACCCTGGGTAAAAGACTCTGTGCATTCACCCTATCTATTCCCCTCATCATTTTATATCCCTCATTGAAATTTGATCACTAGGTGAAGGATTGCAGTTTATAAAGGAGGATAACAAGTGTTTATGATATCCACATCTACTCTGAACTCACCTAATATTTTCTCTGAATCTTGTTCTGCCTTTAATACTGAGAATGACATTGATACCTCATGGATAGGGCCCAGCTCCCACTAATACATTAGGCATCACATTCTGGCAATTCACCCAATTCTAACCACGACAGATTGTTCTTTATGTTGCATATCTCACTTGTGATGTCCAGGAAGAAACAGCAGATGCTGGTTTACACTGAAGATAGATACAAAATGCTGGAGTAACTCAGCGGGACAGGCAGCGTCTCTGGAGAGAAGGAATGGGTGACGTTTCGGGTCGAGACCCTTCCTCAGTCTGAAGAAGTTCTCCTCCTTTCTCCGATGAGAGTTCTACAGCATCCTCTCTCGCTGCTCCCCCCTCTGTGATCCCTCCTGTTCTCCGACCACATTTTAACCCAGATTCGCAGTCTGAAGAAGGGTCTTGAACTGAAGCGTTACCCATTCCTTCAATCCAGGGATGCTGCCTGGCTCGCTGAATTACTCCAACATTTCGTGTCTATCTTCGGTTTAAACCAGCATCTGCAGTTCCTTCCTGCACATGCAGCCTGAAGATGGGTTGAGTTGCCACTATGTCTTAGTGCCGATGATGTCATTCCATCATTGGATATCTCAGCTTTCAACTTGAATTCCAGTTGTTTTCAATGAGATACAGGAAAATAATCTTGGTTCTAGACTTCTGAAACAACAGGAACATTGATTTCCCATCACCAGCAGACTATAAAACCAGTCCACTCGGGACCCTTTTTCAAACAGACTGAGTGACCTGCTGCGCTCTCCATTCTAAGAACTGGTGCTTCCATTTATGTGACTTTTGTATTTCTTGCAGCGTGATTATATCATCAGAAGGTATTCAATGGATTTAGGAAAGATTTATTGACTTTCTTCTTCAAATGCAACACGATATTTCATACCACTGGACTCAGCCCCACAAATTAATGTTAAGATAAAGCTTCTGTATTCTCAATTACCAGGATTCAAAGTTGGCAACTAAAAACATTGTTTGCATAGCCAGGCAAAGATAACTTACATTACCTGGAGCGCAATAGTGCATTTACTTCCTTATTTATAATATTAATAAATGCTTCCTGCTCTGCCTACAAGCAGTTGAAGGTTGACCATTGATGTACAGTATATCGCACGTCTTCCTATTAAGAAGGTTTTTTAAACAGCTTTCATCATAATATTATTGGTGAATTTTAATTTGCATATTTGCCCATGTCTTTGACAAGTCAATCTTTCATCTTTAATACCATCACAAAACTAATTTAGGAAAAATCACCTGCAACTGTTCGAACGTATCTCTGGAGAACTCTGGACAGGAACTTGCTACTAGCAGCAAAATATCTTTCCTTACCAATGAGACACCTACCAAATATGAATTAATCTTTTGCAGGTCCCCAATTTTGACTTGCTTCTATGTGTTTCCCTGTTCTCAATAGTGTGGCTCTGTGTGTGCTGACAGGAGTCTGTGCAATCTTATATCATCATATGGGAGGTTCAGCCATGAATCAAGTTACAAAAAACCCATGCCCATATGCTCTGTCAGCTGTCAAAGTTGTAAAGCACTAGAATGTTGCTGAATGATCCCGAGATACAAAAAATTGCAAGAACTATCAAAAATCAATTGAAGAATTAAAATATTCTTAATCCATTAATAAACTCTATGATACAACTAAATAAATCTCAGTTAATTCAAAATAAAAATGTTTACTTTATCCTTCTCTTTTGAAACAAATTTCTATCAATTTCCACTGGTGCGCCGCAGGAACTCTCCTGTCTGGGTGGACAACAGCTTGGCATGGCAACTGTTCTGGCCAAGACCACCAGAAATTGCAGAGAGTTGTGAACGGAGTGATGTCCATCTCAAAAACCAATCTCAATGGATGGATGTATTGCTGTAAGGGGTGTGGATTGGACTTTAGGAGGGCACATCATCTGAGGACGTACACACCATTGAGAAGAAATGGAGATACTGTGGATAGGGTGAGCTGTTTTAAATACCTGGGAGTCCACATCTCTGAGGATATGACATGGACATTACACGCTACAGCACTCGTGAGTAAGGCAAGGCAGCGCCTTTACCACCTCAGGCAATTGAGGAAATTCAGAGCGTCTCTGAGGATCATCCAGTGCTTCTACTCAGCAGCTGTGGAAAACATCTTGTCCGGAAATATCACAAGCTGGTTTGGGAATTGCTCTGCCCAGGGCAGGAAGGCTCTGCAGAGAGTAGTGCGTTCGGCCGAACGCACTATGGGAACTTCACGCGCCCCTCTACAGGAACTACACATCCGAAGGTACTACTCCAGAGCAAATAAGATCATGGGAGACCCCTTCCACCCCTGCAATGGACTGTTCCAGCTGCTACGATCAGGCAAATGTCTCCATTGCCATGCTGTGAGAACGGAGAGGTGGAGAAGAAGTTTCTTCCCAGAGGCCATTAGGACTGTAAACTCCTATCTCACCAGGGTCTAACTTTACTGTACCATTCTACTGTTTTTTAAATATTGCTTGTTTTTTTTGTCGTTGTTTTTTTTATTTTTCCCTTCCTCCCACAATATTTAATATGTAAAAGAATATGTGATTCTGTTCCATTCTGTTTGTAATTTGTTTGTTTGTTTGTTTTTTGCACAAAGTCCGCGAGCATTGCCACTTTTCATTTCACTGCACATCTCGTATGTGTTTGTGACGAATAAACTTGACTTGACTATCCAGACACCAGTTCTGACAATGCACAGATGTCTTGACCAGCACAATGCATCAACCAAAAATATGAACTCACTGTCAGGATGGAAAGTTTAACGGTTATTTCTGGTAAAACCTCAGTCGCGATTTGCCTTTAAAAATTGCAACAATGACCCTGAGAGCTTCAGTCCCCTGAATGTTAACCAAGTGGCCTTTGCCAAATCCACTCAAGTACTGGCGAGAATAATGTGCACCTTAAGGAACGCTTTTATAACTGAAACATCAGCGATCTATTTTCTCAACTGATACTTCCCAATCCTCCAAGTTTCTCTGGTGTTGCCTTTTTGAAGTCAAAGCATTTTTTTCGTGATAAATTTTAATTTTGCACTACTTGTAATGATTTCTTTTGGTGAAAGCCTTCTTTTGAAATGGTGATGTTCTTGTTGTTTCGGGCTCGGCTTTTAACTGTCAATTAAAAAATCATGAGAGGGCAGATGCACAGAGTCTCTTGCCCAGAGTAGGTGAATTGAAGACCAGAAGACATAGATTTAAGGTGAAGGGGGAAAAATAGGAATTTGAGGGGGTAACTTTTCCACACAAAGAATGGTTAGTATATGGAACAAGCTGCCAGAGGAGGTAGTTGAGGCTGGGACTATCTCAACAATTAAGAAACAGTTAGAGAGGTACATGGATAGGACAGATTTGGAGGGATATGGAGTATATGGGACCAAACGCGGGCAGGTGGGACTAATGTAGCGGGGCCATGTTGGCCAGTGTGGGCAAGTTGGGTCGGAGGGCCTGTTTCCATGCTGTATCATTCTATGACTCTAATTATTGAACATCATGTTAACTTCAACATGTGAAACCATACCACTGGCAAAACCTGCCATAACAAATACATTAGTAGCAATGATGTACTATGCTGTCCACTAAAAAAAAATATTAAACATAAAACTGGAAAGACCAGGGGAACTTTATACTGTGTGCAAATGGTACCCTGTCTAATTAGTGTCAAATAAATATTAAGGTTGCTTAATTCTGTGCAATTACCACAAATATAAATCTGTCTTTCAATGGAATCAATGAGCAAGTGATGTGTGCAGCTTTTGATTCACTGCCCTGCAGGCTATAGACTTGTACAGTGAGATGTTGAGTCAGGGATCGGTGGAACTCCAGACTGACGCATTTCAGGGCATGCCTCCTCCTCTGTGGAGCAAATAGTTTAACCTATGGGCTTTTTCTGTCAACATCCCATTTCAATAACTTTGAAACTGTCAAACTGTTGTTAAATTGTCAAGGTAAAAACTCAAGGACCATTGAAGACACAAACTGCAAACTCAAAATGCAATCACAACTAAAGAAAGGTGATTACATACAAAGAAAAATGCTGAATGAATGTAAGTGGGTTCAAGTGAAGTCAAGAGTTTTATGAAACAGGAAATAGATATTCAGATAGCTTTTATGAAATATCAGATTTGCTTTTGTCATCAATAGTATCATGAATTGATTATTAATTCAATTAGCAATTATGTTAATATATAATCAATACTAGACCAAGTGCAGACCCGTTGGGTCTGTTCCCCCAACATGCGGTTGTGGGGGAGGGAGGTGGCATGCAGCGTCACACACTAACAACGCCCCCCTCCCGCACACGCTAATGGAGGGGGGGGGGGAGAGAGAGAGAGAGAGAGAGAGAGAGAGAGAGGGGAGGAGGTGGAGAGAGGGAGGGGAGAGGGGGGAAGAGGGGGGAGGAAGAGGAGGGAGGGAGAGGAAGAGGGGAGAGGGAGAGGGGGGGGGGGGGAGAGGAGGAGGAGAGAGGGAGGGGAGGAGGGAGAGGAGGGAGAGGAGAGGAGGGGGAGGAGAGGGGGAGGGAGGAGAGGGGAGAGGAGGAGGAGGGGGAGAGGAGAGGGGGGGGGGAGGAGAGAGGGGGGGGAGGAGAGGAGAGGGGGGGGGGGGGGGGAAGAGAGGGAGGGGAGGGGGGGGGGAGAGGGGGGGAGAGGATGGGGGGAGGAGTGGGGGAGAGGGGGGGGGAGAGGAAGAGGGGGGGGGGAGGAGAGGGGGGAGGAGGGGGGGGGGGAGGAGGGGGGGAGGGGGGGGAGGGGGGGGAGAGGGGGGGGGGGAGGAGGGGGGGGAGAGGGGGGGGGGGGGGGGGGAGGGGGGGGGGGGGGGGGGGGGGGGGGAGGGGGGGGAGGAGGGAGGGGAGGGGGAGGGGATAAAGAGGGGGGGAGGGGAGGGGGGGAGGGGGGGGGGGGGGGGGGAGGGGGGGGAGAGAGAGTGCCTTTTTACTTCAACCCAAACCCAACAACTATTTGCAGGCAGTGCTTTTTTACCTCTAACCATATTTTCATTTTCAAACCAAATTAAGGGTACTCACAGTGCTGTAGACATTTGTCAGTGTCAAAGCTCTGATTGAGGCACACCACTTGCAGAGCTCTGATTGAGGCACACCACTTGCAGAGACTGATTGAGGCACGCCACTTCCTGGTTTTATAGTCACTCCCCGTCCCTCCAGCAGGGGCAGCAGAGAGAATGGGGAATGTTGTAAAAACATTAATATCTCTGTCAATTTTCATCGACGGGAAAAATCCTTGGCACACACGTGGCGGAGGGGGGCTCTGAGCGAGGTGGCCAAAAATGACGGCCGTAGGTGGCGGCGTACTCTCGGAAACCGCAGCACAGAAAGCCAAAACCGGTCAAGAACAGAGTTTTAGTAATATGGATATGTTAATATACATTTATATATAATCATTTATGATGCTATTAACATAAATATGTAACAATAGGTAAAGATATGTCAGCAGCAGGGATGGAGTAAGTTTTCCAATGTGGCCATTTGATCTTTCCCAATAGATCTTATATATAATATAATATAATATAATATAATATAATATAATATAATATAATATAATATAATATAATATAATATAATATAATATAGATATAATATTTGAGGCCTATCGCGGGGCACGGACTTAACATCGGAGCGTTGGTTTTGGTACAAAGCCAGATGACAAAGTGAGTGGTGAAGAGCTTGCCGATAGTCTTCAGGGAACATAGACAGCTTCAGTGACAGGCTAACAACATGGCAGGTGAAAAATGGAGCATAAAGTCATCCCGTTTTGCAGAAGAAATGGGAAAACGGGGTATTTTTATAAATCGTGAGACTGAAAAATGTTGATGTTCAGTGGTCATGGATCACGGAATGCAGGTATAGGAAGCAGTTAGCAAAACAAAAAGTTTTATTGCAAAAGAAAATTACAAACAACAACTGCAGTTGCAAATTAAAACAGAAACTGCAGCAGGTTCAGCAGCCTCCGTGGAGAGAGAAATAGAGGCAACATTTCAGTAATCTTTCATCATAGAGTCATAGAGTCTTGCAGACCTTTTGGCCCATATCCATCCAAACCTGTCCTATCCATGTACCTGTCTAACTGTTTCTTAAACATTGGGATAGTCCCTCCCCCAACAACCTCCTCTGGCAGCTTGTTCTATACACCCTCTACTCTTTGTGTGAAAAAGTTAACACTCAGACTCCTATTGAATCTTTACCTTAATCCTATGTCCTCTCATCCTTAATTCATCTATTCTGGGCAGAAGATTCTGTGCATCTACCCAAACTATTCCTCTCATGATTTTGTACACCTCTATAAGATCACCCCTCATCCTCCTGCACTCCAAGGAATAAAGTCGCAGCCTACTCAACCTCTCCCTATAGCTCCGATCCTCTGGTCCTGGCAACATCCTCATAAATCTTCTCTGCACCCTCTCCAACTTGATAACATTTTTCCTATAACATTCAATTCACACTAAACTTAGAGAATGGCTTCAACACCAAATGAAGCACCGCTGCTCTTCACCAGTTGCCAAATTATTCATTTCTGAATAATAGACACAAAGTGTTGGGGTAACTCAGTGTGTCAGGCAGCATCTGGATGTGGAGAGGATGTTTCCACTAGTGGGAGAGTAGGACTAGAGGTCATAGCCTCACAATTAAAATACATTATTTTAGGAAGATGAGGAGGAATTTCTTTGGTCAAGAGGGTAGTGATTCTGTGGAATTCTTTGCCACAGAAAGCTGTGGATGCCAAAATTAATTAGATAGATTCTTAATTAGTAGGGGTGTCAGAGATTATGGTGAAAAGGCAGGAGAATGGGGTTAGGATGGAGAGATAGATCAGCCTTGATTGAATCGCGGAGTAGACTTGATGGGTTGAATGGTCTAATTCTACTCATCACATGATCTTATGATCTTATGATCATCTCTGGAGAAAAAAGGCTGGCCTACTCCAGCACTTTGTGTCTAACTTTGGTATGACCCAGCATTTGCAGTTCTTTGTTTCTACTCTTTCTGAATATTTCTGTTTGACATTTACAAACAGTTTAATCCTGGTTTGTTACAATAGTTTGTTTTTGTATGTTAGAGGACTTAACATGGGCATTTATTCACATTTAAAACATTTAAAGTATATTAAATCAGATAAAATATTCTATTTATATTTCTTCTCGTAGCCAATTTCTCATGAATATTCGTGGATTCCTTGTAATTGTGTCAGATCGAATCATACAGCAAGGGAAAAAGCCCTTCAGCCCAACTTGTCCTGGCTGACCAAGATGTTCCATCTGAGCTGTAGAGCTCTCAAGTCCCTATTAAATCTTTCACCCACACCTTAAATCCATACCCTCGAGTTCTTGATTGCCTTACTATGGACAAAATGCTATGCACATTCACCTTACCTGTGCCTCTTGTGAATTTATACACTTCTATAAGATTACCCTCCAACCTCCTGTACTCCAAGGAATAAAGTCATAGCCTGTGTAACTTCTTCATGTAGCCCAAACCCTCAAGTCCTGGCAATATTCTCATAACTGCATTCTTTCCTGAATCCAATACTCCAAGTGACCATCTGAACTTGAAAATGAACCATATATTTCTACATATTCCCCTATAATGAGCGTCATGCTGCAGAAATGAATTATTTTAGCCTGTGCACTTTCAACTTCTGACATGTATTGTGTCAGACCTGTGTTGGGTTAAATTCCTAAAATCCAACATTTTCCACTTGACCAAAGTAAACTCTATCTGCCAATGCTTGGCCCACTTTCGCACTTGATCCAGATTCTGGTGTCATCTTGACTCCAGTGCCAACTCTGGTGTCACCTGCAAACTTACTAACCATTCCACCTACATTCTCATCCAAATCATCAATGTTGATGACAAACCACAGTGGACCCACCACCAATCCTTGTAGCACACCACTGGTCACAGTATAACATGATTGCCCCAGAGATGATGTTTTGCAGATCATCAGCCACTGCTTCAGCCTATGCTCAGGAACTGAATAAACATGTTCTGGTTTATCTGTTGACAACATCAAACAAATCGTAATGGAAGAGTTGCCCCAATGTACTTTTCTTGTTCTATCATGAAAAACTGAGTCTACAATTTTGTTTCTCTCTTTGGGGACAAGTATTTAGTTGCATAAACCCCAGAACCAGTCTACCATAAATCAAATGAAAATATCATCAACACAAGAGCAAATATCTATTTCAGATGCACATCACTTGTTGTCAGCTCTTGTGAATCATACACATATCTTATACTGTGCTTTGTCTAACAGTGCAGATTGCATTGACCAAACAGTGAGCATTGCTTTGGATTCATTCTTTTTTCTATACCGAGGGATGGTGTGAACCACCTGTACTCCATGTGGCCAGATAGGATATGCCAGTCATGACTTAATGGCAGGACACTTACTTTCCAGAAACTCGTGCATTCAAAATCCTCTCTAGAATGTGAGCATTGTCATACATTAAGTGTGACTTTAAGACAAATATAACATATTATAGGATAATAATTAAGTCCTGACATTGTATTGTATTGTATTGTATTGTTAAATTACCATTCACCCAATGCCTTATTACATTGAGTATCTGTCTGCCAAATTTATATGAGACCTTTCTGTGTGTAAATCCTTCACCATCTGAGGATTACTCATCTAAACACCTTAATTTTTCAAAAGTGGGCAGGTGGAGCTTCTTGGGTTTGCATGGGTAAGTTGAACCAAAGGGCCTGGTTCATTGCTCTGTGACTGTATGACTCCAAAACAAGAAAGATACTATTAGTCTTCCCTTGGAGAAAAAACACCAGCAAGGAAATAGTTAAGTACATGGTTAGCCATTCTTGAAAGTTATGGGGTTAAAAAACCTTCACCAATTAGCATGAAGAGACAAAAAAATTGTTATGCCACAATTTTTTCCCCTTTATGAATGAGGTCTCACGATAAAGAATCATACGACATGGACCACACATGCAGAAATTATCTTACAGTGAAGCATGGGAAATATGTTTTTTCTTGATACATTTTATGGAGTCATCAGCACTAAAATGGTTGACAATGCGGCCAGTTTGTAATATTTAGCTGTTCTGTTGTTTTAAGCCATTGGATTATTGAAAGACACTTTCTGAGACTCGCTAAGAGTGACGTAGCCAAGTAAGCCAAACTCACAGTTAATTTTAAGTTACAATACGATATGATCCGATAGAACTTTATTTATCCCAGGAGGGAAATTGGTCTGCCAACAGTCATAAAACACAATAAGATACACAAAACATGAAATTAAAGTGAGGTGGAAAGTCCAGGAGTGGGGATGTGCGAAGATTGGGGAGGGAGGGTTCACTTTTGAATCAAGTTCCTTTTTCAGTTTGGTGCTGCTGCCATGGATTGCTCCCTGCACTCCTGCACTTTGCTGAGTCGAATAAAAAGGATCTATTTCACTGATCTTCTGCACCCTCAAATGTCACGTAAAGTCCAGACACAACTAGGCCTCGGTTATTGTATTGTGGAGCCTCAAAAGGTCAAGACAGAAAGCAAAGCTATGACCTTCCTAATTTTAACAGGTTTTAAATGCGATTTGGACATATCTAAACTCTATTCAGGTCGAATAAATTTTAAATGACAAAATAATTTAAATTTAATTTACAAAACACATAAAAGTGCAGAAATAGGAAAGAGAATCAAACCAATGCAAAATGATAACCCAGGATTAACATTCCTCCCTTTTTGCCTCCTAAATCTGTGACCATTACACTGTGTTGAAACACCCGTCCCGCAAGACTTAGTTTCATTATTGAATTCAGTGCCGGATCCAGCAATGGGGAAAAGTGCTGGATTTGATCCCCTGACTGTGTTGGCAAGTCCCTGTCTTACAGCACACGCCTGTGTACCAGTTGTTTTAGATTGGAGGGCTGAATTAATGCTGATTCATTTCAAAATAGCTTTTCCACAGAGAATGCAATTCATCGAATTCTTTCCCAACCCAACACGAGGAGAAGAAAGAGATAGACATAAAATGCAGTAACTCAGCAGGTCAGGCGGCATCTCTGGAGAGAAAGAATAGGCGATGGTTCCCTTCTTCAGACTGAAAATAGGGTGTGGGGAGAGGGGGATAAACTGGAGGTGAGAAAAGTGCAGAACAAGTCCTGTCTTCCTCCCACATTCCACCATAAATATATGTATCTAGATTAATGGAATTATATTAAATAAGCAACCTATTGTATATTATTTTTCCTATCTAAATTCTTTGAGACAGAGCACAAACGGTTCAATTTTACATTGTTTTGATGTTTAACACACGGCCGGCAACAGGTCGAAAAGTGACTCCATGATGTTTCAATTTTCCTTACCCACATATATTTTCAGTGATACAAAGGGAAAAGAAAGTTGGTGTAAGTAAGTTTAGGAACATTCTGTCAATGGCCAGTTTTGCATTCGGTCATAAGAAAAACAGCTCAGGAGGGTACATTCTGGGAGAATGGTTTACAAAATGATATTTATGGAATTGGGGAGTCAGATACTAACTCTACCCAGCGAAGCTTCCTCCGTTAACCAAACAGAATGATAACCCTCACAAATTGGCCTCAATCATCCGATAAAGAAGTACTCAACTGCAGTAAAAACAGTGTGGGAGGAGTGCACAGCTGCAGAGAAGGAATTTGAAAAGAACATTTGAGCAATTCCACCCAGAGACAGCAAAGCAAATGTTTCGTGATTAGTTCTTGGAAAATAAATAATTTGTGGCTTGTGGGTTTATGATGTGGTGGTTGGCACCAAGAATTGTCAGTATTTATGTTGGCTCGGAATAGATGTTGTATGCGTTTATGGAGCTGCTTGGGTTTGGACATAAGCCAGTGGATAGGTGTCACTGGGAAGCATTAGGAGCTTGAGTTGGTGAGAGCAACTTGTTGTACGTAGTCAAAAGTAGATTAGAAAGTCGTTCAAGTAGGCACCATTTCCCATGTGGGAAATAGAGTAAAGAAGGCAGGGTAGAATGAGGAAAGGCTGGAGGGAAGTTGGAAACACATGGGGGTATTTATTGTAAATACCAGAACCCATGAGAATCAAAGTTAAAAACCTTAGTAAGTTTACAAATTAATTTAAAATTAATGGTAAGATAAATAAACAAAGGATATCATTGTGTCTTGATTCTGTAATTCCATCATGGCAACAAAAATGCTAAGAAGCATCAAGCACTTGAATCAGAAGGCTATGAATCGAATGAGGTAGACACAGAATGCTGGAGTAACTCAGCGGGACAGGCAGCATTACTGGAGAGAAGGAATGGGTGACATTTCGGGTCGAGACTCGGGTCGAGTCAGGGGAGAGGGAGATTAGAGATATGTGGAAGGGTAAGGTATGAAAACGGCCTCTATTGTGGTAAATTGGAGTAGTTTAAATGCGTTCAACAGTGGTGGTGGTGGGCCGAGAGGTCTGTTTCTGTACTGTACAATTCTGTCACTAGGTATTGCCAACATTGTAACATGCTCCTATGCAATTTTATACGTAGATGAGGTCAGTATCTATTATTCAGGTTTCTCAGAATTAGTAGTGCTGCAGTGCAAGTGACCCTGATCTTCCAGTGTTTTGACTCATTATGATAAGAAACACAGCTAAGTGATATTCCAATTCCTCTGATTATCTGTAACTAAGGTTGCCGGAGATTCACAACAAAGTATAGAAAAGGAAAGCAAACAATTTGGAACTGTATAAAATGAAGAAATCTTGAGTGGTGATAATCAGTGGGTAAATGCCCAACCAAGATACAAGAATTGCATGTAGTACAATAATGTTATGATCAATGATAAAAATGTGTGCTATGTGTCATCATATATTCATATAAAATGGTGGAGAAGTTGTTGGTATCAGAGTGCAGTAACAAACTACTGTGATAGTTTCATATTCTTCACGGTCTTTGGTATCAAACCATTGTTTTAATTAAGCAAAAAACACAGTGCTGGAGTAACTCAGCGGGTCTGGCAGCATCTGTGAAGGGAATGCACAGCTGATTCTTTGGTTCATCCGGCAGATTGCATTAGTGAGGAGAAAGATGGAAAAGTGAAGTGGGGGAGGGGGGGTCAAGTGATCGGTGGATACAGGTAAGATGGAGAGCTGATCAGCAGATGGGTGGAGTATGTGACAAGGGCGAGAGGTGAAAAGGAGACAAAAGGTTGTCAGATGAGGAGGACTGGAATGTAAAGCCAGAGGGAGGGATACAGCTACAAGGGGTGAGGGGGATGGGAAAGAGGGGAGAAATGAGGGACTCGGGGATTTGAGACCAATATACAAAAGACGGGGAAGGAGCAGGGTGACTAGGGCAAGACAGGGGGGGAGATGAGTTGGCACTTGGATGGCGGGTGGATAAGCACAAGAAATAGAGAGAGGGAGTAGGGTGGCGTGTTACTTAAAATAGAGAATTGGGTTATAGAAGAATATGAGGTGCTGTTCATCCAGTTTGCATGTGCCCTCATTCAGGTAATAGAGGAGGCCAAGGACAGAAATGTCGGAAAAGTTAAAATGGTGAGGAACTGGGAGATCGAGCAGGCCTTTGCGGACCAAGTGCAAGTGTTCTGCGAAACAGTTGCCTAGTCTACACTAGGTCTCTCTGATGTAAAGGAGGGCACATCAGGAGCACTGAATTTTGAAGAGGTGCACCTGAATGTCTCTCACCTGGTAGGGCTGCTCAGGTCCCTGGATGCAGGTGATGGACAAGGTGTGGGGGACAGGTGTTACATCTCCTGTGTTTGCAGGGGAAGATACTGGGGGAGGGTGTGGTTCGGGTGGAGTGGGATGAGTGTGTACTCATGATTGAGTTTACTCTGCTATTGAGTTGGGGTTGTAAAACCATCTTGAGATAGTCATGGGCCTGTCCCACTTAGGCGACTTTTTAGGCGACTGCAGGAGACTATGCAGTCGCCACATGGTCGCCACATGTTCGCGGGTGGTTGGCGGGGAGTCGCCTTCATGAGGAGCTCCCGCATTCTGGGAACTAGTCAGGGTCTTATTATGTTGAAAAGTTAGCGGCAACTAGAGTGAAGCCGCCATGGAGAGTAGCGAGAATTCACGAGCCGTAGGTGGGTCGCCAGGAGGTCCTAATGGGTTACCAGGTGGTCGAATGTTCTCGGAGGTTCTCGTAGGTTGTAGCCGGTGCTGACCGGTGAATTTCAAATAAAAAGGTAAGCAGTAGTTTTCAGAACCAAGGATAACCGACCGGTAATGTTAAATGTCCGCTGAGTGTCACAGCCGTGTATTTCTGGCTTCTTAAAAGTTGTCTCCACTCCTTCTCGCCCCTTCTCCCCCCTCTCCCCCTCTCCCCCCCCCTCTTTTAAAGGACTTACCGTACACTGTGCTTTAGCCATCTTTTTACAGTGCCAACCTTCCTGTTCATCGCAGTGTGTGGCCGTTTCAACTTGGCTTTGCCCTGTGTGAATTTTTCATAGAGCGCTCCCCCTGCTTGCCCTGTCCCCCACCTGCAAAACGGGCTGGTGAAGGAAGCGTTGTGTTTGTGTTCCACTCTGACAGTCGCCGCTCCAGTTGCCGGTTTTTCAGGCGACTGCCGGCAACTTGACAGTCGCAGGCAGTTCGCTGAAAAATCGCCGAAGTTGGACTAGCCCATTAGTTACATTTTGTAGAAAAGATAATTGAGGCCAACAGCAATCTTGCTGTTAATATGAAAATGGGACAAACACATCCAGTAACCACAGAAGTGCAATCCAGAATTGGTGCAATCAATATCACCATCAATTTGTCCTGGACTAGCCATATTGAAGCTCTGGACAAGAAAGCACACTAATGCCTTTACTTCCTTTGAAGGCTTAGGAAGTTCAGCATATCCCCAACAATCCACACCAGATCTCTGCTGATGTTCCATAGAAAGCATTTTATTGGGATGCATCACAGCATGGTTTGAGAACAGCTTCATCCAAGACCGTAAGAAATTGCATAAAGTTACAGATGCAGCCCAGAACATCAGGCAAACCAATTTTCCTTCCATTGACGCTCCAACTGTGGCCTGCGGATTCCAACATCCAGGAGCTTGCAGTCTCGGGTCGAGACTGATGTCGGGAAGCTCCAAGTCGCAAGAGGTTCGACCAGCCCCGACCCAGGATCCGATCGCCCACCGCGGGGGAGCTGAGATCCCCCCGATGCGGGAGCTTGATCGCCCCAATGCGGAGGGTCCAACCGCCGGCTACGGGAGCCAAGATCGCCCCGTCAACGGAAGGCTCGAGGCAAAGAAGGGAAGAGAGTGAACTGTTTTTTCGCCTCCCATCACAGTGAGGAATATGGAGGAGTCACTGTGGTGGATGTTTGTGTTAAAATATATTTTGTGTGTTTTGTTGCATTTTTTGGTATGACTGTATGGCAAATCATATTCCTTGTATGTTGCAAAACATACTTGGATAATTAAGTATGATTATGATTCTGATAATGTTTGACCATCTACACTTCACGCTGCCACAACAAGGCCACCAGCATAATCAAGGACCAGTCTCATCGGGTACCTGTCACTTCCTCTTCTCCCCTCTCCCATCAGGCAAGAGGAAGTTTGAAAATGCAAACCTCCAGATACAGGGACAGCTTCTTCCCAGCTGTTATCAGGGAACTGAGTGCTGCTTCCATCAACTAGAGTGTGGTCCTGACCTCCCATCTACCTCACTGGAGGCCTTTGAACTATATGTAATCGGACTTTATCTTGCACTAAATGTTGTACCCTTTATCCTTTAACTGTGCATTGTGGACGGCTTGATTGTAATCATGCATGATATTTTCTTTGACTGGATAGCACAAAAATAAAAGCTTTCCACTATACACCAGCACACGAAACAATAATAAGTGAAACTAAACTAAGCTAAACAGATGTTACCAATCAAGGTGCCTTGCCCTCTCAGACACTATGTCACAATGGCACCACACCAGAAGTCTTATCACTGAAATATTTAGTTACCTTATGTATACACTCTATACACACTGTATAAAAACCTGTCCGTTTCATTCAGTTAATTTTTTTGAACAGGTCAATAATTATTCCCAAATGATCTCTCTGGCACTGAAAAATAATCTTAACAAATAGGGATTTACATTCTTTCCAATTGTAATTATTTATGTTTCACAACTGTAAAATGTCCTCATGGCCTCTTATCTCTTTCGCTGTTAGTTTCATCTCTTTCTGTCTCTTTATTTTTGTCACTCTGTATCAATTACACTGAAAATAAATATGTCATTGAAATTAGCTAAATTAATTGATTTTGTCTTTAATCTGCTTATTTACAATAATACTTCACTCTGATAGATTAAGGAGTTCACAGTTACTGGACCTGTGCACAAAACTGTCTGGAGAAGGCGCCATTATTTTGCTTTGTCTGCCCACTTAAAACAGTCGTAGAAGGTACAAAAGTAATTGAAAGGGTTGTGCAGCTTTGTATAGGGTTGATTGCAAAGGCTGATATGGATGGACTGAAAAGTCAGCCTCATTGGAGAATCTTGAGGCATCATAGCTTTTTTTCTACTTCTATTCCACATCACTCCATTTGCACTAAACTCCTGCTGACGGAGGATTCTTCTTAAGATATTTGTAATACTAGACATTTCAATAACAAATCCCAACTTTTCCAAAACACTCTGAGCCGCATCAAATGCCACAAAATGCCTAATGTGCCCCACTGCTGTCTTGCCAATTTATGCACCTCATTGTTTCTCAAAATCCGTCCTATTCAAATGTTTGCGAGATTTTATTTCGGCCAACACAACCTTCCATGATTATCCTTTAGTTCTCTGCCCCCAGAGTAAAGCATGTTTTCTCACCATTCTAGCCTGTTTTACATTAGTTTCTGATTTGCAACATCTTACAATGTTTTAACATCTTACAATGTTACAATGATTTTACTTTCTGATTGAGTTTTCCTATATTATTTACTCTCATGCAAAGCTAGAATTGAGGGCGGCACGGTGGCATAGTGGTAGAGCTACTGCTTTATGGGGCTGTCCCACTTGGGCGACCTAATTGGCAAGTTTAGAAGAGTTTCCAAAAATGACATGTTGAAGACGTCCTTCGATCTCCTTCCACTATGTTGAAGACCAGCTTCGACTAGCTACGACTAACTTCTGGAAAATTGGACACCGAATAGTGGAGAGTGAAGACGACCTCCTTCGATCTCCTTCATCCCTCCCTCCGACTATGATGAAGACTATCTACGACTACCTTTGACTACTTTCGACTACTCTCGATTATCCATGACTAAAGGGCCTGTCACACTTTTACGACCTAATTCACAACCTCTGCCGAGTTTGCCTCTTGACTCATACTCGCAGCATGGTCGTCACGAGGTAGGAGTTAGGCTGTTGTAGGAGGTCGTAGGTAGGTTGTAGGAGGTCATAGGTAGGTCATAGGAGGTCGTAGGAGGTCGTAGGTAGGTTGTAGCATGCCTGTGATGCTAGTTGTAGGTACGTGTGGCATCAAGTAGGTCGGGGCGTTTTTCTAGCATGATGGAAAATGTCGACGTGTAAAAAAGGTCGTGAATTAGGTTGTGAAAGTGGGACATTCCCTGAACATGCTGAACTACTACGACCTACTACGACTAAACCTACAAGTAAAAAAAGTATTGATTTTTTCCATGGCGACCTATTTTTACTCGCGGGCATTTTTTAACATTTTGTAAAAAACGGCACGACCTAGCTGAGGCCTCGAGTACGTGGAGACCACTCTCGAACATGAAGGAGAATTACGAAGACATCCTATGACCTCGTGTCGACCATGTTGCGAGTATGAGTCGAGGGCAAACTCGCCAGAACTCGCGGATTAGGTCGCCCAAGTGGGACAGGCCTTTACAGTACCACAGACCCAGGTTCAATCCTGACTACGGGTGCTTGTCTGTACAGATTTTGTTTGTTCTCCCCAAGATCGCATGGATTTTCTCTGAGACCTTTGTTTTCATCCCACACTTCAAAGATATACAGGTTTGTAGATTAATTGGCTTGGTGTAATTGTATAATTGTCCCTAGTATGTGCAGGATAGTGTTGAAGAAAGAACTGCAGATGCTGGAAAAATGTAGAAAAGGTAGACAAAAATGCTGGAGAAACTCAGCTGGTGAGGCAGCATCTATGGAGCGAAGGATTAGGCGACGTTTTGGGTGAGTTTCTCCAGCATTTTTGTCTACCTAGGATAGTGTTAATGTGCTTATGTGCAGGGGTCGCTGGTCGGTACAGACTCGTTGGGCCGAAGGACCTGTTTCCGCGCTGTATCTATAAACTAAACTAAAACTAAATTAAACTGAATTCATCAGATCATTCCCGAGTGGTGGCGCCATCGAGTGTGGCAGCCTCGCCTACAGCTGTTCGTACTTTCATCCTTTTTTAAATTTTTAGTCCGTCAAAAAGTTTTGTTTTGGAGGTCGTTTAATCTTTTTATGTGGGGGGAGGGGGGCTGGACTGTTTATCACAGTCGCTACCTGGGTCGAGGATGCGTCTTTCCTCCGAGCCGCATCTTCGCCGCCTCCTCGTGGCCTGCCATCTGGATTGGCGCGGCCTTTCCTGCCGGAGCCCGGCCAGAGCTTCAGCTTCAGCAGCGGAGCAGCACTGGGGTACCATCATGGAGCATCCGATGCCTTACTAGGGTCGCCGTGTTGGAAGCTCCGGAGTGCTCGGACAACCGACTTGACCACCGTGGACTTGTGGTCGGCGGAGCTTCCAGCCGCGGGCAGCGCTGACTTTAACATCGCGGAGCCTTGGGATCCTTCGCTGAGGTCGCCAGTGTTGGGGCTCCGTCCAGCTCAGCCTGTGGACTTCGGGAGCCACGGTTTCCGGTAGGAAGCGGCCGATTCAGAAACTCCAAGCCGCTGAGAGTGTTCTTCCGACGCCGGAGTACCATCATCCGGCGAGAGGGCCTGAAACATTGAACCGTCCGTAGCGGCGACTGCGGAGGCCTCAATAGGCCCCAACCACGGGTGAACAAGAGCAAGAAAACTGATTGCTTTCCCTCACAGTGGGAAACGATGATTCCGCTTTGGGGAATGTTTTATGTTTTATGTTGAATTCTATAGTGTTGTATTTTTTTTATTTGTGTGTTTCACTGCACCAATTGGTGTATGTGACAATAAATGTCCTTTGTCCTTTGTTTCCATTCCAGCTGAACACCTCAACTTCCTTCCATTTTCCATTCCCCTTCATCCCTGGGATAGGCCTAGTAGCTCCATCCTGAATTGCCTTTAGTTTCCTTGTGTCCAACAGATATGAATTTAACCAGAGCATTGTAGAATTTGAACATGACTTTCTCTATCTTCCACATATTTTTGAAAGATTACAAGGTACAGAATGGAAACGGGCCCTTTGGCTCACCAAGACCATGCCGACCATCGATTACCCATTTACAAAAGTTCCATGTTATCCCACTCCCTACATACTCAGGGCAATTAACAGTGGCCTATTAGCCTATAAACCTGCACATCTTCAGGGGTTTTCCCATTGATCTCTCAGTAGAGTTCTTAAGGAAATTCTCTTCTACAAACAGTATTAAATCAACGTTGAGTGTTTGAAGTAAAATCTCAGTTTTTTTTATATGACTTTCAATTTCAGTGTAAATAAGGAATAACTAAGTACGTCCATCTTGCCATCACTATTATTAAAAATGCATTGCATGCTATTGCAGATCTTGAGAGACATCCTGACAATACTTGGAGCATAATTTAAAAAAATGCAATTGTTGTCCTCTATTATTGCATTGCAAAGTTCCCATAACTTGCAGGAATTGTATTTACAAATAAAATCATATGTGACTACTTACTGTATAATCCGCACAATACATCTAGATTTGTTGTCATATTGTTTGGTGCACCTTTTAGCTCTAAAATATGTAAATTAATATTGAAACATGATTCGCAACCATCTGTAATGCAATTTTATCTAAATTTCCACCTAACCTCTCCTTAGCCCTTCACTCCATCAGCTGGTAAAAATAACACATTTTCAGGTGTCACTACAGACAGCGTGTGGAGGAGGTTACAGTATATTGATCTGTCTGTCCTTGGCCTTCTCCACTGCCATCTTTCACTAGTCTATAACCCAATGCCACAAACATTGAATTGTCCAATTTCAGGTAAACCTCTCCCCCTCTGTCTCTCTCCTTATCAACCCAGCTTCTCCAACACCTATCTTTCCTCTACCTCAAGATGATTTTTTAAACCATCTACACCCGCTCATCACCTCTCTTCCCTATTCCATGTCCACCATGTTTCTCCCACCCCCCCACCTCCACCCATTCCCTTCAAACCATTATCCCTCCCTCAGGTCCTACATTTCACTCCCCGCTTTTTCTTATCATTCCACCCTTTTGCCATCTCTACTTGTCACGCCCATTCTTGGTTATTATCTCCACCCTTCTCTCCTCTATCTGACCCATCTGACAATCAACCCATCCTACTTGGGTCCATTTATCACTTGCTAACTCTTGTCTTTTCATAGCAAAATAATTTGAGTATAAGAGCAGGGAGGTTCTACTGCAGTTGTACAGGGTCTTGGTGAGACCACACCTGGAGTATTGCGTACAGTTTTGGTCTCCTAATCGGAGGAAAGACATTCTTGCCATAGAGGAAGTACAGAGAAGGTTCACCAGACTGATTCCTGGGATGGCAGGACTTTCATATGAAGAAAGACTGGATAGACTCGGCTTGTACTCGCTAGAATTTAGAAGATTGAGGGGGGATCTTATAGAAACTTACAAAATTCTTAAGGGGTTGGACAGGCTAGATGCAGAAAGATTATTCCCGATGTTGGGGAAGTCCAGAACAAGGGGTCACAGTTTAAGGATAAGAGGGAAGTCTTTTAGGACCGAGATCAGAAAATCATTTTTTACACAGAGAGTGGTGAATCTGTGGAATTCTCTGCCACAGTAGGTAGTTGAGGCCAGTTCATTGGCTATATTTAAGAGGGAGGTAGATGTGGCCCTTGTGGCTAAAGGGATCAGGGGGTATGGAGAGAAGGCAGGTATGGGATACTGAGTTGGATGATCAGCCATGATCATATTGAATGGCGGTGCAGGCTTGAAGGGCCGAATGGCCTACTCCTGCACCTATGTTCTATGTTTCTATGTTTCTATGTTTCTATGTCCTATTCCTCACTTGTGCTGAACCTTTATCTCCCCACTGATCAATCATTCTGAAGAAGGTTCCTGACCGAAAATGTCGTCTGTCCAAGTCCCTCCATAGATGTGTAGGAAGGATCTGCAAATGCAGGTTAAATCGAAGATAGAAACAAAACTCTGGAGTTACTCAGCAGGTCAGGCAGCATCTCTGGAGAAATGGAATATGTGACGTTTTGAGTCAAGACCCTTCTTCAGCTGCTGACCCACTGAATTTCCCCAGCATTTTGTTTTTTTTGCTAATACCAGGTCGTTTTGTTTAGTTTAGTTTAATTTAGCATGGAAGCAGGCCCTTTGACCCACCGAGTCCGCACCGACCTGTGATCCCTGCACATTAACACTATCCTACACACACTAGGGACAATTTGCACATACACCAAGCCAATTAACCTACAAACCTGTACTTCTTTGGAGTGTGGGAGTAAACAGAAGATCTCTGAGATACATCACGCGATCATGGGGAGAACGTAAGAACTCCGTACAGACAGCATCGTAGTCGTGATCGAAGCCGGGTCTCCGGCGCTGCAAGCGCTGTAATGCCCCTGTCCCACTTAGGAAACCTGAACGGAAACCTCTGGTGACCTTGCCCGCGACCCAAGGTTTCTATGAGTCACCAGAGGTTTTGGTCACTCGCATGGAAAGCCACTACCTGGATCGTCCGAAGTGTGAGCTGCATCTACCGACCAAAGATCCCATAGGATCATCGCTACCGACCACACACTCACACACACACACACACACACACACACACACACACACACACACACACACACACACACACACACACACACACACACACACACACACACACACACACACACACACACACACACACACACACACACACACACACACACACAAGCACATCGCGAAGGTGGGGGCCATGGAGGACGGAGGAGCTCTGACTGCATGATGAAGAGGAAGGTAAACGGCTGACACAGAGCATGGTAAGTCCCCTAGAGAGGGGAGGGGAGGGGGGAGGGAAGGGGAGAAGGGAGAGAGAGAAGGAGAGAAGTGGGGAGAAGTGGAGAGAAGGGGGGGCGGGGATCAGGAGTGGAGACAGTTTTAAGAAGTTTAATAAAGTTTAGCGGGCATTTTACCTACTGGCGGGTCTTCTAGATCATGAAACTCCAATGAACCAATCAAAATGGCCATTCAGCAAAGGAGATGGCCTTTGACTGCCTGTAAGTAAATAGCGACCCCACTCCACTGGCTTTGACCAAACGGCAACCTATTTTTAGTCGAGGCCAGTTTTAATTATGTTGAAATAATCAAAGCAACCTAGAAGAAGCCTCGACCACGTCAAAACCACTTTCGACCATTAGGGAGAGTGACCAAAACCTCCGGCGAGCTCATGGAAACCTTGGGTCGCGGGCAAGGTCACCAGAGGTTTCCGGTCAGGTTTCCTAAGTGGGTGAGAGGCATAAGGCGGCAACTCTACCACTGCGCCACTGTGGCGCCCAACACATGTCATGCATTTACCAACTAAACCACTGGGGTGCTGCCAACCAATGCATGAATAAATTATGCATGGTTGGATATTATACTGTAGCAATGACATAACTTCAAGACTTATTTACACAAACATAGACAACCAGTGGCCAAGTCATTTCTCCTGATACTCAAAACAGATAATATTACTTCATCTGTTGTAGTTTCATGTGGCAGCTCTCAGCAGCTTAGAGCTCACCAGTAACAAACATAATAAAAAGGTTGTTCAACTATAAATCTGGATGCTTATGAGACTGGCCATTGGGAAAAAGGCACACCTTGTGATTATATGAACCATTTGCACTGTTAATTCTGTTTCGTTTAAATTAAACATAAGGGAAGTGAGATGACAATTGTATCTGGCGCTGGAAACAACCAGATTAATCTATACCATTATTTTGCTGAAAGATATTAGGTAGGAAGAACTTTTGAAATGGCTTTATTGGTTTCTATTACAGTCACACTCAAATGAAAATAGGAACTGATTAATTAGGAAATATGGTGAAGTAAAAGCAATATTGTAAGAAAAATAAATAAATAAATCTTAAAATGATTTCTGTGCACCCATGGCCCTCAGGCCTGTGGTGAAGTATAAATTGTCATGAATGACCATCAGCACTTACAGAAACAATTTCATTCTACAGCTTCAGCCATCACTGGCTGATATATTCCTCCAAGGTCATTAACCAAGGCTAGAAAGGTCATATGATTAACGAGTGGCAAGCTTGAAGAGCACTAACGTATATGAGCATGGCTTACATTAATTATATAGAGATTGCGCAAAATGAATGCAGGGGAAATCATTTTCCATCAACCCCGGATTTCTTCATAACACATCTTCCTCCTTGATGATTAAGCTTTTACTGAACTCCGATAAAGAAAAAATAGAAAAAGGAGGAGAAATGAAATTCTTATTGTTATTCGGCACCAGGCTGAAGCCTGAGGAAGGCCTTTCAAGTGTTTGTTTGCGTGCAGTGTATGTGTGTGTGTGTTTTGTGTTGCTGCTGGGAAGGATATCACACAGCCTTCATTTGCGAGGCAGAGATTGGTGTTGGAGATAGCAGGGCAACAATACTATTAATGACACTCTCTGTTCCTGACGGTAGGATCTGCATAAATCAAGCCCCCCTCAAAATGGTGCAGGCCTGGTGTGTGATGATGAATCCACAAGCTCAGTTTAGGTTCACTGAATTGTTATCTTATATATTATAAATGATAGGGAAGTAAAACTGGATATGAGCACTGGAAGGGGCGACTCTTAGCACAGAGCTGAGCAGCATTTTGAAGCAGGGATTAGAGGATTCTGTAGAAATATGGGTTTACTGCTTTACGGAGCTCACACAGCAAGTGTGTGTGTGTGTGTGTGTGTGTGTGTGTGTGTGTGTGTGTGTGTGTGTGTGTGTGTGTGTGTGTGTGTGTGTGTGTGTGTGTGTGTGTGTGTGTGTGTGTGTGTGTGTGTGGTGTGTGTGTGTGTGTGTGTGTGTGTGTGTGTGTGTGTGTGTGTGTGTGTGTGTGTGTGTGTGTGTGTGTGTGTGTGTGTGTGAGGGTGTGTGTGTGTGTGTGTGTGTGAGTGGTGTGTGTAGGTGTGTGTGTGAGGGGTGTGTTGTTGTGTGGGTGTTGGGGGGTGTGTGGGTGTGTGTGAATGTGTTATGTGGGTGTGTGTGTGTGGTGTGTGCGGGGTGTGTGGTGTGTGTGGTGTGTGTGTGTGTGTGTGTGTGTGTGTGTGTGTGTGTAGGTGTGTGTGAATGTGTGTGTGTGTGTGTGTGTGTGTGTGTGTGTGTGTGTGTGTGTGTATGTGTGTGTGTGTGTGTGTGTGTTTGTTTGTGTGTGTGTCCGTTGGGGAGGGGGGGGTTAGAGGAGAGAGAGAGAGAGAGAGAGAGAGAGAGAGAGAGAGAGAGAGAGAGAGAGAGAGAGAGAGAGAGAGAGAGAGAGAGAGAGAGAGAGAGAGAGAGAGAGAGAGAGAGAGAGAGAGAGAGAGAGAGGAGAGAGAGAGAGAGTGAAAAGCTACTGGCTGCAGATGTGTGATCTGATTCCTTGCACTAACCTGCTTCCCCTAACAAACTACATGAATATAAAAGAACATTAGAAACTTGATACTTTTGCCAGTGTGTTAGCTGCACCCCACGATTAGCCATATTCGTCAATATCACAAACTATGCAATAGTTTTATTTTAAGAAAACAAATTGTGCAGTGTGGTGTGAATAATAATGGTTATTTCGTAAAGTAGCACATTTTTAGAACACGCGTATATATATATTCATATTTTCTTTGCTTGCCTACCATGATAACACAGGTACATTGCCCCCCAAAAATATAAAATTAAGAAAGATATTACTAACCTCAATCATTGGTCAGGATGAATTGGAGTCCTTCCGGTTCCCCCTTTTGACAGGAGACTACATCAGGACCAACAATGTACATAGCCTTTCATGGTCTCATTCTTTGGCTGAGCATAGAATTATTACAGTATTCAATGGATGTGGAGGCTGGTGGCAATTTGCAGCAGGCAGCTGAGTGTTGAGATGACAATTTGAGCAGGGATTGTTTCCATTCTGGCTTGGTGATCCTCATGGATGGGCTGTAATGCGCCTGTCCCTCATGCTCAATTGGTATTTTTGCTTAATATGATGACGTCGTGTTTGCTTGATGATGAATCCTTACAATTGTGAGGGCACAGATTAGCAAACTGGGGGGCATAATCCATATTAGTTTGGTGTTGTTATTTATTGCACTCGTGAAATGCAGTAGGGGCACTTGGGTTTTCAAAGTCACACGGTACTGCACACAGCTGTATTGTGTGAATGAGGGGGCTGGGGGGAGGGAGAGCTTTTTGGTTTAAGTCTCCTCCAGAAGGCAGGGCCAGAAATGTGCCTGCTTGTCAAAACCATTTAAATGGGGTAAAAAATGTCAAAAGTTGGAATGACATTACTCCCAGAAGAACAGAAATATCTCACAGATCCGGCATCCCGTTTTATCAAAATCAAAAATACAGACACCAATACTATTTTGTTCTCCAGCGTTTTACCCAAAAAAAAAAGACACTATTTACAAACCGTTTAATGTCCACATTATTTGCTTTTGTTTTCTTACGTACATTGCATTCATATATATTTTATATACTTAATTCATTCCAGGTTTCATGGCGGCTTTCTCAGTTTAAACATAAGAAAGTAGCCATGGAGAGCAGGGAGAGAGGCGATAAAGCTAAGTGCAGAATTGCTTTATAAAAGCTACTCAATAGCCTGGCAGTTTGGACTTGAACCTTGGCCCCTAACCCACGGGTCTCCTTTTTATAACTACCCTGCCTCCTCCCTTTTTTCCCTTTTAGATCACAGATGATGCACTTGCCTAGACTGTTGAGACATGTAACTGCCCTGTTTACGGAAGGTTTCTGCCTAACACAGAGGTAATTAAGCCACTGTTTCAAGGTTGCATGGGTAAAAGACAATTCAGCCTAATGAAGCATCGATCGACTGCAGCCAAGGTAAAATAAGATGACATTCATTCAAAGGTATCTTAGCAGATGTAAAACACTGCATGGGGCAGTATTGTTTTATACTGCCATTGCATTAAGCTTGGTAAATTCATTGAATATCTGAAAAATTTAGATCCTAGAGAGATTATTTTTTTCAAATTTCGACAGTATTAAATTTAAATACATTACCACTGACCTAATTTTAATGACATCTGTTAGATCTTAAGGAATTATTTAGTTCTAAACTGGACTTCCCTTTGGGCAGATACTGTTGTTTATAACCTTGCTCTGCAACGTGAGAAAGATTGAATATTGTAACAACTAAAAAGGTTGAATTGAAACTGACTATTGTTGTTTTAGTTTTAAACGCGTCCGGTGAACTAAATAATGTTTGCGTGAGATTAAAAAAACAATAAACCCTAGGTAATTTTAATATTACTCTTTTATTTATAATTGCTAGCATTTTATTTTTAACATTTAGCTTGCTTTTTCCTTCCTGAATCCGAACAGGTCCTTCTTTTCTTCCAAAGTGCATGTTTCCGTAGAACCGCTTTCCTCGATCTTCAGTTATGTGGATGTCATAAGAGTTAGAATAAAATCTGTGGTTGATGCAAAAGAAGACAGCCCATCCTGGAAATCAGTGTTTAAAATGAGCAAGGCCTTGCAATCTTCATTCCGCTTGAATGTTATGAACGTTACAATGTGTTTTTTTTTTTACCTTCACAGCTTGTACCGAATCAGTGGCAAAGGTGGCCTTAGAGCCTCTGATTTCAATATGCATCCTTATAGCCTGCACCTGGAACTCATCTATGGGTATCATGTTTAAAAGGTTTAACTGCGGACTAATTAAAAAGCAAAGTAACACATTGATTAAAAAGATCAAAAAAAAGAACATATCTTAAAAGGTGAACTAATGTTGTGGTTTATGATAATCCAAGCCCACTATTTAGCATACTCATATCCTGTCCACTGTTCACACTGGTTTTCTCCCCCTTGGAGTCAGATTTGTGTCGAAGCAATTATTAGGACTTAAAGCCACAGTAGGAAATGACAATTTATAAAGATTTATCAATCAAACGTTTTATTAACTAAATGTGAATCCTGATATAAATCTTTAATCAAGTATAAAAAAAAAACAAATAATCTTTATTTTATTGCAAATGGGGGAAGTGAACAAAGATTCATTGGATCAGCTTCTCAATATTGAGGCTGTCCTAATTCTAACTAGAATGCGCAGGAATCACACAAATTTATTATATCTTCAAAAACTGTTATTAATAGGTTATGCTTTGGCTGGTCCAAGCGAACCTCCAGGCAGAATATATTAAGCAGTATCAAAGAATTTGCTTGTTGAGACACTTTTGTGCTGATGATTGAATTCATACAGTTTTTAACTAATTAAAGTGGGGTTGATTGGCAGACCTAGAGATCGGTATCAGTGGGAAGATCCTAGAATTAAGCAGCAGTGTGACGAAAGCTGATGGGTGGCTTTGTCAGCGGACATTTGCGAAATGACCACTGCAAATTCAATCACAGCTGGGGGTCAGGGCTAAGTTTGCATGTTTTATTTATTTCCCAGAGTCATGGCTATCTCTTTGTGTCTTGCTTCAGACCCTGAAGTTGCATTGCTGCGACCAGAACCATATTGTTACACCCCTGACACAATGCAGCCTACATTTGCCTAGTGAAAATCTTCGCTGTCATGAAGCAAATATATGCAGGCAATTAAAAACATTTAGTAATGCAAGTCATTTTAGTGCCGTTCAAGTCCCGGTTTAGCATTTTGAACTGAAATCAAGGTATAGGAAAAATATGTTTAGTGCAAAAAGGAACCAATCTTTCCACCTACACATTGATAATAGAATGAAGAATAAAGGATCAGTAAATGTATAAGGGGAATGATGGAATCATGAATTATTTGCCTGTGAAATCGACTAATATTTTTAAAAAAGCAAAAAAGAAACGCTCCAAATTTGTAGGGGTACCATTCGTGTCTAAACAGGGAATCGCCTTATTTGTCTTCCCTTGTAGTTTAAAACTTAAAAGGCTTAACTCTTGGTTTACATTAAACAAGGTCAAAACATAAAAATCATTAAGTATTATTAGTGTGTCAGCTTTTGATTGTGAATTATCAACTCTGTCACTGAATAACCCAACACCAATCCTGACATTTCTTTAATAACATTCACAGCAAAAAGCATTTTGAAATATAATTGCATAAAATGACCATTTCAATTGCCTTCCACTGTTCAATACGAAGAAAATAACTAATTGAAATTAAATCTAAGGAATAATTAAAGGACACAAATAACGTGGTATTTGCCAAATAAGTGACAATCTCCTTTTTCATCATCGCAGTTTGTCTTCATCATTTAAGAATAGACAGACAGAAAGATGCAATTGTTTCCCTTGTTGTTGGACATTGATCCACCTCCCGTCTGTTGGTCTCAGAGGTGAGGGCAGGTCCCTTTGGAACATTTTGCTACTTGAGTATGTCAGTGAGGCAGCATTTAATCATGAGCTAAATTACTACTTATTGAGAAACAGGTATTGGCTTCTGTATTCAGCATCGGCAGCTCCTCGGTGCTTAAACAAGACTCGTTGCTAATGTCAAGCCACCAGGGAAAAGCTCAGACCTGTCCGCTGACCATTAGCCCCTGATAAAATGGACGATAAACTTGATAGGATGGGCTGTAGGACACTGGACATTCAGTGTTGACAGTGTATGAATGTTTAAGTGCTAACCACTGAGCATCGCCCCAGGGTTCACATTACAATCAGATAAATACTCATCCCTTGAAAGCATTATTTAACACTTAAAAATATAGCAAGGCTTAAGATGCTGACCAATTTTACACAATATGTCAAAAGGCTTTCAACAGAAATGAAACCGTTTACATTTACAAACTGTCCACTGTGGCTGCTTGGGATCTATGAGTCATTTAACAAAAATCTTTTAATGGAGCTGACTTCTACTCATACAAAATAATTTGCAATCTTACAAAATCCTTTGGTCTGTATTTCTCGCCCCCCCCCACACAAAAAAATGTCTGTGTATTTGGAAAGTGCATATTTGGGCTTCGCCATTCAGAAAGTTATCAAACACCAACTTATATTAAACAAACTTCGAGCCAAATCGATGCACCAAAAAATGTCATGTATTTCACAGTTTTCTTCAAGTTAAATATAATTCTGAAACTATAGGAAAATAATTATCTTTTCAAAATTGCAGTTCATTATTTTTTCTTGCTCTGTTCCAGTTAATTGGTTACTTCCTGGAATGTATTTGTATATATTTGGAGAGATTAATCCTACAATTACATAAAAGGCAAGACAATATTTTTGTGAACAAGGTTTTTATTAGTTGCCACTTACTGATATTATCCACCAAATCTAATAAATTACCACAAAGGTTTTCTTTTCAATACAGCACTCATGTTTCACCATTGGGTTTTTAAACATAATTTTACATTTTCATATTAACAAAATACAGATAACATAATTTTTTCATATTAATATCAGTGTTACTTTCATATTTACTATTATATATTCTAGGGTGCATTTTTGATAGCAAGTCTTTCAACGAATACAATCAATTTCATAAGTATTGAAGATAATTGGAACATAAATGATCTCACACCATTGTAAGACGGTTTTTCATTCCTTTGTACAACAAACTTTTGGTATGTTTCATATAGATTTTACTGGGATTATAACAAAAAACAGACATACATGTGTTCCATGCCTTTACTGTGAGCTGCAGCATTTACTAATAACTAATTTCCCTTTTAGTTGATCAGCACGAACATGCAGAGTAAAACTAACTGAATGTAAAATTAAAATGCAATTAAATAGTATTGTCCCCCAGAAATGAGATGTAAATAAGAAGTGGCAAACCATTAATAAATATATTGAAAACCTTAACATTTTCAGGCAAAAATAACGTTTGACTGATCGGAAAAAATAAATCGTACAGTACGTAATATTGAATCAATGCACGTATTTTGTTGCAAATTGTTGGCTTTTGGAAATATCTGTCAGAGCATTAAAAAAACGATGTTTTTATACCCATAACAGCATTATTCTCTGATCATTTCAGATATTTTATGGTGAAATAACCACATCAATGATTAAACTATAGTCACTTTGGAATTGACCTGATGATTTTTCGCACTTTAGGATAGAGATGTAGTTAGAAATTATTTTTCCAACGTTGAAGAGGAATAGACTGGATGTATTTTTCAAGTTACTTACTATTTACTTTTTCAAGGTAATCTCTTGGATATTTGGTAACACATCCTCATTCTTGTTCTTTTAAGTCTAACAGAAAAGTATCATTCTGCACGGTTGCCATTATTTTATATTGCAGCAAATTTTAAATGATGTTATGCTGAAAGTAACCATTTTAAGTTTTCCATAAGCATTTTCACACAAAAACGCCAGGGTATTTTTCATCTTTGTTCAGGGTTTATAGATAATGGGTTAAAGAATTCATTTTCCTAGCAACACCTGCTACACTATCAGCTTTCTGTGGCAGAGGCCATTTTCATTTATGTTTTTGCTTATTCACTAAATGTGTGTTTTTGAACTCAAACTAAAAGAAATTGAGTCATGAATTTAAACATACTATTCCAGCAATCTTTCTATTGTACAAAGAGCAAGCCTTGGGATTTTCTTTCTCCACGTACAATTTGTGCGCGGCAACTCTTTGAATGGTGAATTCCCTCAGCACACACAGTAGCACTCAATGTAGGACTTGTTCCAAATTAATAATAGAACACTCAAACCCTCTTCCAAATTTGAATTCCATGTAGTCATTCCATAGTAAAAGAATTATGAAAAGAATGCAAATTTTTCATTTTAAATTATACATTCTCGTATACAGTAGTCCAAGTGGATTGATTACTGCACCCTTGACTTGAATGTTGGCACAATATAAGAATCATATTCCAGATATTAGGGGGTTAAGTAAATATTTTTTCTGCTGTTCTGGTCGATGTGTTTAGTTCCCTTCCTGCCAAGTCTCATTTTGCTATGCTATCTTGCGAGAGACACATATGGTGCAGTGAAATTGCTATCTATGAAAGCATGTCCTGGCCTGTTGAGACATCATCAAATAAGATTAAAGCAAAGTAAAAATAAAAAGATAGACTGAGTGATTTTTTTTTTTTTGCTTCATCCCGTGCACATCGATAAAAGTCAGAGAGCACTTGGTGAGGTTTTAGGGTTTTGTTTATTCATTTTATAAAAGCCAACGAACACAACGAGACCGGAACAAAAGCAACATAAATAGCCTAAAGCTAGGATTAAGGAATGAAGGATGAAATGTGATAATTTAAAATCGTTTACATATTAACCTTCGCCTTGTGACAGTGGTCAAGCGCAGGCTCACAACATAAATTATATCCAATTACTTCAAAGTCAGCCATTGCCTGTCATCTAAATTTCACCATCTGCTTGCTTCGAAAATAGACAATCCTGCCTGTCAATTTGACTTCCTATTCTCTCTCACTGGACCAGCACCAGAGGGGGAGAAGGGTTATAGTTCTCGGGAGAAAACTTTTTTTTTCTCTCTCTTTCTGATTAAGAGGCGAGGGAGAGGTTCAAGTGGTAAGAATTTAAATTGAGGAGGGGAGAAACAATTTGCATAGCATCTGACCCTTCCTGTCAAAATGTTATTCATAAGGCTGCTTAGTAAATTGAGCCGTCAGTGAAGTTCGATGCTACCATCTCCTTTAGATTATACTTTGCAGTGTCGACAGCATAGACTTAATCCAGGCAACCCAGGGTATCTTACAATGTCAGATCAGCCATTGTAAATGGCAACTCATTTTAAATGATCCAATACAAAACTGTGCATGATTCCTGCAAGGAAGACAATATTTAGTTTCTCAGCTGATGATATTTGTTCCCTAAATTCTCTCTCATCCTAGAGGGCAGCAGTGTGCGTGTTGAGGGAGGAAAGGTGGGGAGTGATATCCTATTTTGATCAAACTACCCCCCTTCTGTTAGAGCACCCTGACCAGGGAACTACTGAGTAGGGAGCTGAGAGTGGAACTGTTAAGGACCAAGCAAACTCAGTGCCAGGGCTCATAATTTATCTGAGGTGAAAACATTGCACCCCAGAGAGAAAATCCTACTTATTGAGCAAACATAAAGCCTACAAAACATGCTCTATATTTCTGATTTACTAAAATAGTTAATTTATTGTTGTCAAATTTTTACATGGTTAGACATTAATATTTGTTCAGAAATGGGAGGAGAGCCTCATTATCGAGACCGGCATTTAATGCCCCTCAGAAAGTATTGTTTGTCCCCTTTTATTATCCATGTGGTTAAAAAATTCTCTTAAAATGCTGTTGGGAAAGGGAGTTCCAGTATCTGGGCCCAGTGATGAAGAGGGAAGAGTGGTGTCCATCCGAGTCAGCATAGTGCATTCCACACAGGGAAACCTGCCAGTCGAGCCAATGTCATTGTCGTCATGTGTTGCATATAATGCTTTATGGAGTTTACACTTTAGAGTTTAGAGATACAGCCCGGAAACAGGCCCTTCGGCCCACCAAGTCCACACCGACCAGTGATCCCCCTAGCACTACTATTATTCCCACTAGGAACAATTTACAATGTTAACAAAGCCAATTAACCTACAAACCTGCATACGTTTGAAGTGAGGGAGGAAACCGGAGCACCCGGAGAAAACCCACGCTGTCACAGGGTGAAAGTACAAACTCCGTACAGACAGCACCTGTGGTCAGAATCAAGCCTGGGTCTCCGGAGCTGAATGGCAGCAGCTCTACCACTGTGCCACCATGCTGCCAAGTTGCTGCAACAGCTTTTGTAGCTGATACATATTGAATGCAACTCTCCGGGAAAACATGGATCTAACAAGCAACTGATCCATGTCACCCTGGATAGTGTCAAGCTTTCAGAGTATTGTGGGAGCTTCAGTCATCCAGGCAAGTGGAGAGTATTTCATAACGCTCCTGACTCTAGTCATATAGATAATAGAAGGGCTTGAGGGAGTAGGGAAAGGAGTCACTTGCGTGAGAATGCATAGGTTCTGACCTATTCTCGCAAGCACAAAATCCACGTGGCTGGTCCTGTTTAGCTTCTGGTCACTTGTGACTTATGGGATGTAGATGATGGGTTCAGAAGTGCTGCTAAATATCAAGGAAAACTATTGTTAATCTAAGTAAGTAAGTAAGTAAGTAAGTAAGTAAGTTTATTGGCCAAGTATTCACATACAAGGAATTTGCCTTGGTGCTCCACCCACAAGTAACAACATGACATACAGTGACAGTTACGAATGACTCAGAAAACACTAAACATTAATAATAATAAAACATTAATGATAAAACACCACATCAAGCATGTGAACCAACAAAATACCAGATCAACGGGAGGCTACAGATTTTTGGCTGTTGAGCAACTACTCGTGGATAAAAATTGTTTTTATGTCCGGCTGTGGCAGCTTTGACAATCTGGAGTCGCCTTCCAGAGGGAAGTGATTCAAAGAGTTTGTGGCCAGGGTGAGAGGGGTCAGAGATGATCTTGCCTGCTCACTTCCTGGCCCCTTGCAGTGTACAGTTCATCAATGAAGGGAAGGTTGCAGCCAATAACCTTCTCTGCTGATCGGACGATTCGCTGCAGCCTCCAGATGTCATGCTTCGTGGCTGAGCCAAACCAGACCATGATGGAGAAGGTGAGGACAGACTCTACGATGGCCGTGTAGAATTGGACCATCATTGCCTGTGGCAGATTGTGCTTCCTCACCTGCCGTAGGAAGTACATCCTATGTTGTGCCTTTTTGACTGTGGAGTCGATGGTAGCCCCCTACTTAAGGTCCTTGGATATTATGGTTCCCAGGAAATTAAAAGACTCCACAGATGTGACTGTGGTATTGTTGATGGTGAGTGGGGTGAGGGGAGGGGGAGCTCTCCTAAAGTATACAATCAATTCCACTGTCTTAAGAGCATTGAGCTCCAGGTTGTTGCGATGGCACCAGGACTGCCAGCTGTGACACTTCCTGTCTGTAGGCAGATTCCTCCCCATGCTGGATCAGTCTGATCAGGGTTGTGTCATCCGCAAACTTGAGAAGCTTGACAGAGGTGTCTGTGGAGGTGCAGTCGTTGGTGTAGAGAGAGTAGAGGAGAGGGGAGAGTACGCAGCCTTTCGGTGTTCCTATGCTGAGCATTTGCGGGGCCGAGATGTGCTTTCCCAGCCTCACATGCTGCTTCCTGTCTGTCAGGAAGTTGGTGATCCACTGATAGAGGGGTTCAGGCACAGTCAACTCGGAAAGTTTGGAGTGTAGTAGCTCTGGCACAATGGTGTTGAATACAGAGCTAAAATCAACAAACAGGATCCTCACATAGGTTCCCTGGCGGTTTTAATGATCTGTCTTGTTTGAAATGTCTTAAACCTTTGCAGAAAGAATGGTGCTTGTTACTTATCAGTAGAAGCCAAATGTTATCCTGGTCTTGCTGCATGCAAACTTGGACTGCTTCAGTTTTGAGAAATTTTGAATGGATCTGAACATTACAATTATGAGGAAATGTCTGCATCTCTGGCTTTGTGAAAGAGGGAAGGTTATTCTAAAAGCAGCTGAAGATGGTTGGATCCAAGGCGCTGCTTTCAAGAAACCCCTGCTGTGACACCATGGCCCTGAGAAGATTAAACTTCAACAAACCACCACCATATTTTCATTATGTTGGTAAGTGTGCAACCAGGAGAGAGTTTTACCTTTGTTGCGAATTAGCTTCAATGATTTAGATTAATTGATGTCAGGCTCAGTCAAATGCTACCTTGATGTCAGGGCAGTCACACCAATCTCCTTTGGACTACAGCTATTTTGTTCTTGCTAGGATCAAGGCTGCATTGAGAACTAGAGGAGAGTGACCCTGGCGGAAGTCAAACGACCAGTCTGAAGAAGGTTCTCGACCCGAAACGTCACCCATTCCTTTTCTTCAGAAATGCTACCTGTCCCGCTGAGATACTCCAGCTTTTTGTGTCTATCTTCTGAGAAACAATGAGCGGATTGTTGATAACTAAATGCTGGTTGATAGCAGCATTAATAAAAGCGTTAACCCTCTGTTTAATAATTGTATGATGACTGTGGATACAAACCCACACAAGTAAGGACATTATCTGGTGAGATGCCTCGGCTTATCACATTAGGTGTACTATAACTTCAGTGTGAAAGCAAATATGAAGACATAATCATATCAGGTTGCTGCTATTGCTTCAATGTTACACATTGTATTTTAAGAGTTGGAGTGTTCACCACAGAAAATGTAGGTGATAGAACTAGAGCTACTCTCTTCAAAACCACAACGTCTTGCTCCTGTCTTCGGACCGGGACTTGATGTACCTGTAGCAGTTGGAGCCCCAAGAAAGCGGAGGCAAGACTGCTTCCCGAAAATGGCAGCTTTGAACTCAAATGGGAGAACTTTTCTCAGAGAACAATCCCTTTGCTCGAAACTCATAGGAGATGTGGAGGAGAAGCAAATTGTGAGGTTTAGTTGTTCAATTCATGGTGCATCTATCCGGTAGGCTCCAAAAGAAGAGATATTTATGTCCACCTGCAGGAAAAATGGTCCTGATGTTGGGGGAGTCCAGAACCAGGGATCACAGTTTAAGAATAAGGGGTAGGCCATTTAGGACTGAGATGCGGAAACACTTTTTCACCCAGAGAGTTGTGAATCTGTGGAATCCTCTGCCACAGAAGGCAGTGGAGGCCAATTCACTGGATATTTTTAAGAGAGGGTTAGATTTAGCTATTAGGGCTAAAGGAATCAAGGGATATGGGGAAAAAGCAGGAATGGGATATTGATTTTAGATGATCAGCCATGATCATATTGAATGGCGGTGCTGTCTCAAAGGGCCGAATGGCCTACTTCTGCAACTATTTTCCATGTTTCTATGTTTCTATAAAATAAAAGATGGGGCACACCTGACAATACAGGCATGAGATTAATGGACCAAGTTTTTACAGAACACTGAAAGAGTCTTATCAATGTATGTCATTAAAAGTGAAATAGAACTTTAAAGTAACTTTGGCTTAAAGCACGTATGGTATGGCATTTGGTTGGGATTATCAGTCTGAGTGCAAATATGTTTAATAATAATTTTCAGTAATGTATATCGTCCCCAGTATACTCAATACAGTGTTAAATTTGGAGCTTATTATCTTACTAACAAAATGATGTGCCCATTGTAGACTGTTTTCAATGTTCAATCAAGTATCTTTAATTAGAGTTTAAATGGAGGAACAAGATTAAACTTTTCATTCTCTTCTCACCTAATTATTCCGTTCCTGTTATAACTGCTGCAATTTCATTTGAATGCTTAAGCAATTATGTTTAACTGGAGTTCAGTGATGAGAGGTGCAAAACAAATTAAAAAACCCCAGACATGACATGACCATTACCGCTAGATGTCTCTTATGGCAAATTTACGTTGCAATGTTACTATGGCAGTGAAGCGACTCAAGTCTGAGCCAAACACTGAAGTCAGATCCCTCCAGACTGGCTGTTGGGGATTTCACAACAGAAGTAGGAATCACTTAGTGCGGTACAACTCTGATTCCCTGCAGGTCAGAGAGCCAGAGAGGGCATCACTCCGTGGCAAAGTATCATGAGACGATGATAACACCGACTTGTGGAGCCAAGCTATTAATCTGGACACAGTGAAAGGGCCTCCATGACACACAAGTCCGAATTGCTCTCATCCACCCTTTGTGCTGCCAAATGACTTTACAAGTGCATTTCAGTACTGTTGCTCATTACAAATACAGATTCATCTTTTCCCCTGGGAAAATAAAACCAAAAATATGCTGGAAGTTGACCATTTTTGAATACTGTTTGTTGTAGTGGAGTAAGTTTCCAATGAACTTGATTAACCATCGTTAACCATCAGGTGAAAGAACTACTCCAGTCTCTCGCACGTTACTTTCTTGCAGTTCTTCACTACAATCTGTAGCTGGAGTCAAGAACTTTGCCAACCCATACCTCACGTATCTTCCAAACAGATTTCAGATGTAGGGAAATTTACAATCACCTTTGCTCTTTGTTGACCGAAAACTGAAGAAATTAGCTGGGACTTTGTAGGGCCAGGGGGGGTGGGGGTACAATGGGAGGGGGTTAATGGTGGTGGGGGGTGGGGGGAAAGGGGGAAGGGGGGGGGGGGGGTGGGGTCGATGGGGGGAGGAGAGGGGGGGGTTTGAATAGAAGTGTAGTAAATACATTTTGCATTTACTCTCCTTTTTGCGCACAACACGGAATGCCTAAAGTTAAAAAGAAGGGGATGCACTGATGAAATACAATTGGGTGTAAAGCAAAGAATCCTTCATTTAAGGATCACATTTGGAGATTTGATTTATATCTTCTTTGGATAGCTGGTCTTTTGGATGCAGTTAATATACTGATTTATACAAAATCTTTCATTTAACTCTTTGTTCTTAGAATACTTTGGAAATTATCATGATCAGCCAGTGATATGGTGCAGAATTAGAAATCACCCTTTTGGCAACAATTATTTATACACAACTTGAATAGGCTCCAAGTATTAGAGACTCTAGTGCATGATTCCTCTTTGCAACACGAAGTTGTGGATCTAGGAAATTCTGCATCAAGTTTTCCCCTTTGTGGTGTTAGATTTTATTGCGAATGACAGAGGTGTATTGAAAATTTCCCAATCTTAGATCGTATTAGTGAAATGGGAGTTTATACATTTGGAAATCCAAGTATTTGGGAGTCACTAGTACCCATTCTCTAATCTCTTGCTTTTCAGAGAATGCTTAAGTTTATCTATTAACCAGGGAATCAAAATATGTTGTAGATAATGACTGCTAAGTACAACTCAAATAATGAATATTTGCCAATGTGCACATTCATATTATTTTAATTTTATTTGTACGATATAGGCAGGTAACAAGTTATGAAATAGTTTGTTATGAACACATGTACATCTCCCTCAGTAGCAACAGTGGTACATTGAAAATTATTTCATGAATGCTAAATAACACTGAAAGTCATGTGACTCACAAAGCAATTTGACATGAAAAAAAGACATCAATGGTACAGGTAAACTGTATGCATTCATATTTTAATATTGATTTAAAAACACATCAATTGATGGAGGTGTTTAAGCAACGACTGCTTACGTCTCTCAAATGTTATTGCAACTATTTGTTATAATTAAGAGAGGTCAGTCAAATGTCTTGATTAGTATACCTACACAGTAAACTGACAATAGACTTCATTAATGAAGCCTTTGTAATTGGTACATTGTTTTTAATGGAAGGTAGATAACTAGTTTGTGCGGTTCTCAGCTTACAAAGGAAAACACTTTTCAGCAGGTTTAAATTAAGTGGTTGCTGAGTAGTCAAATATAAGTGGATTTTCCTCATCACAAATTCAGTCTTTGGCAACTTTAGGCTAGCAAGGTTCCTGAACTGTTGTCTTTGCCTGGTCGTGGTCAGTCTTTATTTCATTAGCCTGATCCACAATTTTACTTTAGTTTGTGTTCATCGTCACTGGCAGAGAGAGAGAGAAAAAAATAGTCCATCGTTTTAACAATATGCTCATAAAGGATATTCAAAACCAATTGCAAGGTACGAGTTAAAAATATCGACCCCTAAACTGCAATGTTGTAGGTATTTGCAGATTAGTTTTAAAAGCTACTTTCTGTGTCTCCTTGTGACAGTTTGACAGTGGTACTGATATAATGGTCGAAGTAAGCCCAGTGCTGAAATATTGGCTGTCTTCCCCTGTACCAGAGCTGTTGGTTTGCTATAAATCATGCACAAGTCTACAAATCTGTCAGGGGTGTCTCTCAATCCAACGTAGTTTATACAAGTCACTAAATATGCTTTTCTGATATATTGCATAAAAAATAGAGTCCAAGTCTGCATGGTAAAAAGAATAAAGTTACAGTAGTTCTTTTTCAGATCTATTGGATTGCAAGGAATGTGATCTTCCTACATGATGGCATTTTTATTTATAAACTTAAATAAAGCTTCTTTCTTAAGTTAAGTCAAAAGTCCGCTTGTTACTGATTGGAATATTTATTTTAAAACGTCGACAAGTATATTTATTTTTTTGCACAGACTCTTGTGGTCATCACTGTAAAGCCCATTTATATCTCTGTGTGGTCAGCTATCGATGGTATGGGCCTGGAACTGCTGCTGCTTCTTCTATCTCAGCAAATCATGGCCATGCCAGTTGGGGAAACAGTAACCAAGGCTGGGACGCAAACCCAGATGTCCTGGTCCTAGGAGAGTTACACTGACATCCCGATCCAGCGGGCCACCCACAGAGGCATTTGTTTAATTAAATAAGAATTAGCATTTGCAAGCAGCAATTGCCAGTCATAGATTTATGACGGAAATTAAATTATAGATTGTGATTGCAATTACACCATATTCACATTATTATTACTTAAAAAATCTATTTAGATGATACACTGTAGCAGCATAATATATTTCTTAAATAGTAGGTTAATATTTAAATGCAGCAATAAAGAGCCATCGGCTAGCATGGATCATTGGGCTCTTGTGACTAAATTACAACAGAGATGAGTTTGGTTTTCTCATCATTTATTTCCAAACATGCACAATAATAAGGCTTATCATGAATTTATTAACTGCTAGATTGCTTCCGATCAGATGCAATTTGAAGAATACTGTTTTAAAATTTGGTCTGACATTGTTGGACTTTGGATTTGTAAAGTGTATTCATGTGTACGTTTACAATATTCTCACCTGCAACAACTACGACCCTTAATGCACATATTGATGATTGCTTTAAAATATGAACAGTATACCACCCAATTAGCACAACATTTATGAACAATTTTGAAAGAATCCGGTATTATCAAAATCTTTGGTCAATTGGTGCTTCAAAATACCAACATGTGTCAGAACAGAAAATAAGAGGCAGAAATAAAGCCAATAATGTAGGCTACTGTTGTGTCTGTATACTCTGGAGCAGAACTCAAAAGGTTTCCTGGATCAAAGAGGGACATTTCTGGAAGAGAAAAGAGGAAGGAATTCAGATGTGACCAAAGGAATGTAGAAAGGTAGATAGGCATATGGATGAGAAGGGAATGGAGGGTTATGGTATGAGTGCAGGCAGGTGGGACTAAGGGGAAAAAAAATTTGTTCGGCACGGACTTGTAGGGCCGAGATGGCCTGTTTCCGTGCTGTAATTGTTATATGGTTATATATGGTTAAAATAGGTAAGAGGAGAGAAACAGTGCTTCACTGGATAATCATTTACCACTTCATCAGTTCCTAGAAAATTAAATTTCCACATCAATTGTAATGGCAAAGTTATGTAAGGTATATTTCCAAACTCCTTGATATTCCTTCCTAATTGATCAGCAATAAAATAAGCAACGCATCGCAGTATTTGACAATAAACAATAGACAATAGGTGCAGGAGTAGGCCATTTGGCCCTTTAAGCCAGCACCGCCATTCAATGTGATCATGGCTGATCATCCTCAATCAGTACCCCGTTCCTGCCTTCTCCCCATATCCCCCTGACTCCACTATCTTTAAGAGCCCTATCTAGCTCCCTCTTTAAAGTATCCAGAGAACCGGGCCTCCACCGCCCTGTGAGGCAGAGAATTCCACAGACTCACAAATCTCCGTGAGAAAAAGTGTTTCCTCGTCTCCGTTCTAAATGGCTTACCCCTTCTTCTTAAACTGTGGCCCCTGGTTTTGGACACCCCCAACATCAGGAACATGTTTCCTGCCTCTAGCATGTCCAAACCTTTAACAATCTTATATGTTTCAATAAGATTCCCTCTCATCCTTCTAAACTCCAGAGTGTATAAGCCCAGCCGCTCCATTCTCTCAGCATATGACAGTCCCGCCATCACGGGAATTAACCTTGTAAACCTACGCTGCACTCCCTCAATAGCAAGAATGTCCTTCCTCAAATTAGGGGACCAAAACTGCACACAATACTCCAGGTGTGGTCTCACTAGGGCCCTGTACAACTTCAGAAGGACCTCTTTGCTCTGAAACTCGACTCCTCGTATTATAAAGGCCAACATGTCATTCCCTTTCTTCACTGTCTGCTCTACCTGCATGCCTACTTTCATAGACTGATGAACAAGGACCCCCAGATCACGTTGTACTTCCCCTTTTCCCAACTTGATGCCATATAGATAGTAATCTGCATTCCAGTTTTTGCTACCAAAGTGAAAAACCTCACATTTATCCGCATTAAACTTCATCTGCCGTGCATCTGCCCACTCACCCAACCTGTCCAAGTCACCCTGCATTCTCATAGCATCCTCCTCACAATTAACTGCCACCCAGCTTTGTGTCAATCGCAAATTTGCTAATGTTACTTTGAATCCCTTCATCCAAATCATTTATGTATATTGTAAATAGCTGCGTTCCCAGCACTGAGCCTTGTGGCACCCCACTAGTCACTGCCTGACATTCTGAAAGGGACCCGTTAATCTCTAATCTTTGTTTCCTGTCTAACAACCAATTTTCTATCCATGTCAGCACCCTACCCCCAATGCCATGTGCCCGAATTTTGTCCACTAATCTCCTATGTGGAACCTTATCAAATGCTTTCAAAAAGTCCAGGTACACTACATCCACTGGCTCTCCCTTGTCCATTTTTCTAGTTACATCCTCAAAAACTTCCAGAAGATTGGTCAAGCATGATTTCCCTTGTGTAAATCCATGCTGACTCGGACCGATCCTGTTACTGCTATCCAAATGTGCCGCTATTTCATCTTTTATAATTAACTCCAGCATCTTCCCCACCATCGATGTCAGGCAGACTGGTCTATAATTCCCTGTTTTCTCTCTCCCGTCTTTCTTAAAAAGTGGGATAATATTAGCTACCCTCCAATCCACAGGAACTGATCCTGAATCTATAGAACATTGGAAAATTATCACCAATGCGTCCACAATATCTAGAGCCACTTCCTTAAGTACCCTGGGATGCGGACCATCAGGCCCTGGGGATTTATCAACCTTCAGTCCCATCATTCTACCCAACACCATTTCCTGCCTAATGTGGATTTCCTTCAGTTCCTCCGTCACCCCGGATCCTCTGGCCACTGCTATATCAGGAAGATTGTTTGTGTCCTCCTTAGTGAAGGGATCCAAAGTACCTGTTCAACTCATCTGCCATTTCCTTGTAACCCATAATAAATGATGATTGAAGAGACCAGGGTTGCCGCCTGTATGGAGTTTGTTCGTTCTTCCCATGACCTTCCTGGGTTTACTCCGAGATCTTCAATTTCCTCCCACTCTCCAAAGACTTACAGGTTTGTAGGTTAACTGGTTTGGTGTAGGATGTAAAATTGTTCCTAGTGTTATTATGCGGGGATCGCTGGTCAGTGTGAACTCAATGGGCCGATTGGCCTGTTTCCACACTGTATTTCTAAACGAGACTAAATTAAAATTGCTAGAACTTGCAGGAAACTTGAAAAACAAGCCATAACATGAGTGAGACCTTCTCCACTCAAACATAAACAAATTCACACCATTTGAAACATTGCTCACATCAGTCCCTCTGATCCACTTATTGTTCACAATCTGAATTTATATATGAGATCACACTGGTTATTTATTAATCAATAGTGGCTGACATAGCAGGGTGTCACAAACTAGTGGGGCACACAAACAAAACACCTCTAGACTTTAATCTGGGAACATATGTTTGAAATATACACAAGCTTCTAGAAGAAGGAATGGTTCTTAATTTTGCAAATTAAAAAAGATATGGAATAAGGCGTGAAAGACGGGTTTTATTTGATCTTACTGTGGGTTGAATTTTAAAGCTTAACATATCAGGAGACAATAATACTCCAAGGATACTTCATACCCTTGAGATGAAAGTCCAAGAAAAGTCAATAAGCTTAGCAACTTAGTGTCAAAGAGTTAGGAGAGTTTATTACTTGCTCGTCAAAGAAATTTAGCTGTAAGTTAATTCTGGTAATTTACGTCAGAATGATTAATGAGTGATTTTGTTAAACTGAAACCTGGAGCAAAGAGACCTTGTGAGTAGTGTCGGAAGGAACTGCAGATGCTGGTTTCAACCAAAGATAGACACAAAAAGCTGGAGTAACTCAGCGGGACAGGTAGCATCTCTGGAGAGAAGGAATAGGTGATGCTTCAGGTCGAGACCCTTCTTCAGACTAGAGATAGGAGAAAGGGAAATGAGAGATATAGGCGGCGATGGGGAGAGATAGAGAACAAATTAATGAAAGATATGTAAAAAGTAACGATGATAAAGGAAACAGGCCATTGTTAGGTGAGAATGAGAACCTGGTGCAACATGGGTGTTGGAGGGATGGAGAGAAAGGGAATGCAAGGCTTACTTGAAGTTTTAGTGAAGTTAATATTCATACCATTGAGTTGTAAGAGCCAGAGTTGCCTGGCACGTTTACAAATCATTAATTTTTGTACTGAAAGATGTAGTTCATAATTTCTTAAATTCCTGTTTACAGATAAGTTCCTAGATATGAACTGGAGGACAGGAGTGCGGCCAATGTGATACCAAACTCAAAAGCGATAACTATGCTCGACAAGCAGCATAGAATTCTTTGAGGAGGGAACATGCATGGTAGATGAAGAAAATACCATGGAAGTAGTGTACATGGACTTTACGAAATGTTTTGACAGGAAAATTACTGAAGATCATATCAAAACAACAAATATAATTAATTCCTTCGAAGGCCAAAGCAAATTTAAAAGCTTTAGTGATAAGGTGGGGGAAATGGGATAAATGTGACAGATTTCACAGTTGGTAATTAGCAGCACTGCATTTCAGTAGAAAATAACATCAGTGATTATACTTTGAGTGGAGGTGAGATTGATGCTGTGGAATAGCAACACGACTTGGAAACAGTTTCATAGAACATTAAAAGCAGCTCCTCATATTGATAAGGCTGTGAGAAGAAGCTATTACAATCTAGGCTTTATCTCAAGAGGAATAGAATATAAAGCCAAGAGGTAAAGATAAGCCATTATAAAACCTTAATAAAACTTCACTTAAAGTACTATCTGCTGTTTTGGCTCCTACATTATAGGAAGTATAGTGAAGCTTTAGAGAATATGCAACATAGATTCATGAGGATACTGCTGGAATAACGAAATATAAATATGAGGAAAGAACTGCAAGCTGGGCCTTATGTGGAGTAATGTGGGATGGTGTTATAAAAATGTCCAGGCTTGAAAGAGTACAAGGGAGTTTTTCCAGCACTCAAAAGACCACAGGTACAATACAAACGCTATGAGCTCTGGGGAAGAAGAATAGAGGAGACCTCTTTGGCATTACATATATACGGAGCAGGATAAATCATTTCCAGGATTAATGGTTGAGCCAGAAACTATGACAGGTTTCAAGACAAACCATTTGCAGAACTGAAGAAAGGTTTTGGCCCGAAACGTTGCCCATTTCCTTCGCTCCATAGATGCTGCTGCACCCGCTGAGTTTCTCCAGCATTTTTGTGTACTTTTCCAGCATCTGCAGTTCCTTCATAAACATTTACATTGTCTTGTTGCGTCAATTCGCCTTTTCCTAAAGTGCAACTTCTGTGAAGATTTAATATGCATCTGACCATTTGGATGGTGAGTGTACATTTGGATGGTAAATATGAGTGTGTATTTGCAGATGATGAATTCATCTAAAAATATTTAAAATATTGACAACCAACATTTGCCTAACAGGATGATGGCCCGATCTCGAGTTGAATGAACAATCAAGATGAGATTTCCTGATCTTTAACAAAAATGAGAGGAATATTAAGGTACCGTGGCATAAAAGACCAATAAAATTGGATGCTAAAAATGGTGGTTAACCTAGGAGGTAGAAAATATGGATATTTTGTTAAGTCCACAAGTTTAACAATATATTTTCAATGTGACTAATGTCGGGAGGTGAAAAACCTGTAAAGACGTCAAGTAAAGATTTAACTCTCGTGCATGCCAATTGATTGTAGAATTCTACTTCACACTCTCTTGTCCCTGCTATTTTATATTTAGTTTAGTTTAGAGATACAGTGCGGAAACAGGCCCTTCGGTCAACCGAGTCCGCCCAGACCAGCGATCACCCAGCACATTAACACTATCCTACACACACTAGGGACTATTTACACATACACCCAACCAATTAACCTACAAACTTGTACGTGTGGGAGGGAACAGAAGATCTCATAGAAAGCCCACGCGGTCGCGGGGAGAACGTACAAACTCCGTGCAGACAGCGCCCATAGTCGGGATCGAACCCGGCTCTCAGGCGCTGCATGCGCTTTAAGGCAGCAACTCTACCGCCGCACCACCATGGGTTTATGTGGGTGGAGCTAGAATAAAGGGGAGACCATTTAAGACTGAGGTGAGAAAAAACGTTTTTACCCAGAGAGTTGTGAATTTGCGGAATTCCCTGCCACAGAGGGCAGTGGAGGCCAAATCACTGGATGGATTTAAGAGAGAGTTAGATAGAGCGCTAGGGGCTGGTGGAATCAAGGGATATCGGGAGAAGGCAGGCACGGGTTATTGATTGGGGACGATCAGCCATGATCTCAATAAATGGCGGCGCTGGCTTGAAGGGCCGAATGGCCTCCTCCTGCACCTATTTTCTATGTTTCTATGAGTTTCGAACTGGGGAGCATTCTCTCCGGATAAGGAGTCAGCTACCTTAGAATGGGAGGAGGAGATAGTTCTTCACACACTAAATGTCGTCACTTGGTTTACTAGCTGAGGCAGTATTGTCATTAGTTTATTTAAAAGGCTAAAATGATCAGGTTTCTGGACTACAGCGGAATCTAGTGTTATGGAGATTGGGCAGGGATCAGATCAGCTGTGATATTACGAGATATTAGCTGTGATAGCAAAAATTCTCAAAGGCCCGTGTGATCTATTCATGCGCTTTTTACTTATGTCATAGGTTCTTCTTTAAAATTCACTTCCAATGAAATATTCCCACTCCTTGCTTCTGTACACACTTGTTTAAAATGTGAACAGCTGGAAGCCTCTAGCTGCAAGTTAATTGACAAGATGCTCTGACCAATATGGGTCGATATCAGGCAAATTGTTGAAGAAATAACATGTCATTCACTAATATTACATTCAATTCAAATCACCGAGGGGTGTGACATATGCTCAAGTACCATTCATTAATATATCTTGGTTATGAAAACAGAAAACGCTGGAACAACTCAATAGGTCACACAGTATCTCTGGAATTTCTTTGTACCCATTTGCGGGACCTTAAGATTCTAATATTTACACACAGAATAATTTGAAATATGAGGAGATGATGTAATATGATTTAACTTCAGAATATGGGAAACACAACAATGTTTACCGCAAGTAAAGAAAACGGTAAATGCAGGAAACAAGCAGCAAATCAGGCAGCATTGGTGGAATAAGAAATATATTTAATGTTCAGATCCAATGCGAAAATGATGGAGGATGGTGCCGTACACAGCAGCTTCACCAACAGCCTGTCTCGTCCCTTTCTGCTCGGTGTTTTTAGTCTGTTTTTCTTGTATGTTTTAGTTTTTGTATTATGTAGGGGTTGGGGGGGGGGGATGTTTTTTTATCTCTTCCCTCGACCGAGATGTGACTTTTTCCATATCGTATCTCCGTCTGCACTGCAGCCTTAACATTATGGAGGTGGCGGCCCCTTTGTTAGGGATCGGCTTCAGAAGCTCCAGCCGCAGGAGCTTCGACCGCCCCGACCGCGGGAGAAAAGGGGGAAAGAAGGTCAGTCATTTGCCTTCCATCACTGTGGGGATTGTGAGGTCACCGAAAAGCAAGATGGACGTGCTGCCTGCACTGGTGAGGACTTGGACGGAGTGCCGTGAGTGTAGTGATCTCGGTGTTTTGCGGGGACATGTCTCCATGAGGACATCCCGGAGATTAGTGCGAGTGTGGACGGCTTTCTGACTGTTCGGGCGGACAGGGACTGCAGAGAGAGCAACAGCGGTCGGTACAACTATGGTCACATCACGGTGAAGGAGCGTGTGAGTGGCCCGGACATTGAACTGATGGCTGTAGGTCTCCGCTTATGCTGTGTGCCCTGGGATTTCTCACATGCCATTGTGGTGGCTGTTTAAGTCTATGTTTAATCTTTATATAGTTTTGTATTTTTGTGGCTTTTATGCATGACTGTATGTCAAATCAAATTTCACTGTACATCAGTACACGTGACAATAAAGGTCTTTTATTGTCACGTTATCCAATTAAAGTACAGTGATATGCGAATGACCATTGACCCATTGACCTCAGCAGAACAGGCAGCATCTGTAGTGGGAAAGTAATCGATGACATTTGGGTTTGGGATTCTTCTTCACACTGGTTGACGCATGGGCGGAAATCCTGGGGGGGGGGGGGGGGGGGGGGGGCCCTTTCCCCCCATGCTTTGAGAGAGGTGGGGGACAATCCCCCCCCCCTGTTTTGTAATCCGGACTTTATCAGACGTTTTCTAAGGGCTGAATTGGCCCGTTTGCGGGGGCCCGGTGCAGCTTAAAATCATCAAGGCGATCGAGGCTCCTGATGTTGAAGCCCCCGCCTGCCGATGAAAGGCCCCGTGAATGGGCCGATCAAGCCCCACGATTCCAGGTGGACGAAGCTGCTGTTGCTGGAGTTCAGAGTCGGTCACCAACCAGGTCAGCTTCCGATGTTACCGTCCACAGGGCCCAAGGCCGAAGCCTCGCGTGTGTATGCTGCCGCCAAGAAATTGTGTCCCCCCCATGTTTTGATAGCGATTTCCGTCCCTGGGTTGACGTAGAGGGGGGGGAAAGCTTGAAAGGAGAGGTGGGGGCAGGGAGAAGCTTGGGAAATGGTCGGTAGATACAGGTGAGGAGAGGTGGCTGGCAGATGGGTGGAATAAATGAAAAAGACTCGAGGTGAAAAGGAGACAAATGCGTCAGGTAAGGAAGGAAGAGGAGGAATGAATTGCAAAACCGGAGGAAGGGATGTGAGTGGAACAGGACAAGGAAGAGTTGGGAAATAAAAGGGGAAAAGTGGGCCTTGAGTATGGGAGATATGCGTATGAAGGCTAACCTGGGAGGGAGGGAGGGAGATAGTGGGAGTAATCTGTGTGCACCAGGAGAGAGGGTGCAGGGGAAGGAGAGGGAAGTTAGGCATGGTATTACTTGAAATTGAAAAATTCAATGTTCATACCATTAAGTGGAGAATTCAATGTTCACGTTGTAGACTATCCATGCGGAATGTGAGGTGCCGTTCCTCCAGTTTGCACGTGGCCTCACTCTGGCAATGAAGAAGGCCGAGGACAGAAGGGTCGGTATTGGATTGGATGACAGTGAACATGGATAGTAACTGGGAGCTCCAGCAGCCCTTGGCTGACAGAAAGCAAGCGTTTAGTTTCAATATCAAATTATCAAACTTTGGGTGAATTGCTCTTCCTCAAACATCACCTCCAACCTTGTCTCCTGAGGCCTCTTCTATATTAGTGAGACCAAGCGCATCCCAGGCAGGACCATCTGTGCACTCTCTGCAATTGTCATCCCGAGCTCCATTTTGCATATTTCCCCTCCTTATTCCTACTGTCTACCCTCAGCTTTCACCACTGCCAAAGAAACAATGCACCATCTGCACAGTTCACAATGTATGGACATTCATTTTCATTCTCACATGACCCTTATTTCCATTGTTCCAACGCATAAAGGCCCTGTCCCACTTTCCTGAGTAATTCACAAACTCTCCCAAGTTTTCCCCTTAATTCGAACTCGGGGAATGTCAGGTAATGTCGGTAGTGAGTCCGCAGGAGGCCGTAGATGTTTCGTAGCGGCTCATAATGCCAGCTGTAGGAACTCGGGGCATTAGGTAAGTCGGGACGTTTTATCAGCATGTTGAAAAATGTCCACCAGTTAAAAAAATAGCCCCGAGTATCTACGAACAGCTATTACCGTAATTCTCCGAATTCGAATCAAGGGGAAAACTTGGGAGAATTTGTGAGTAACTCGGGAAAGAAGGACATGGCCTTAACACAGTATAACCTCTTTCACACTGCCACTTGAACTCATTTGGCCTCATTTTATCGGATATATTCCCTTTGTTCTACCCGCCCCTCCCCCACATTCTCTGCTACAGAAAACACACTTGTTCCTCTCTTTCCTCGTTCGAACAAAATAACTCGGACGTGAAACGTTAACTCTGTCTCCCGCCACCGATCCTGCATTTTTAGTATTGTATTTAGATATTCAAAATCTGCAATTTTTTTCCAATTATCTTGCCCTGAAATTTACTGTATTTCCCAAGAGTTAATCTTTATAATAGAAGTAACGATATTTACAAAATCACAAAACCATTTGAAAAATAGCTAAGGAGCTGCACACTAGTAACAGTCAAGTGTAGATCTCCTTACACAGGAACTAATTTGGTGCACTCTTATTAATCAAAAGTCAAATAAAAGGTTACTGCATCAAACTTTGCATCAAAGGTTACTGCATAGAAACTTACAAAATTCTTAAGGGGTTGGACAGGTTAGATGCAGGAAGATTGTTCCCGATGTTGGGGAAGTCCAGAACAAGGGGTCACAGTTTAAGGATAAGGGGGAAATCTTTTAGGACCGAGATGAGAAAAACATTTTTCACACAGAGAGTGGTGAATCTGTGGAATCCTCTGCCACAGACGGTAGTTGAGGCCAGTTCATTGGCTATATTTAAGAGGGAGTTAGATGTGGCCCTTGTAGCTAAAGGTATCAGGGGGTATGGAGAGAAGGCAGGTACAGGATACTGAGTTGGATGATCAGCCATGATCATATTGAATGGCGGTGCAGGCTCGAAGGGCCGAATGGCCTACTCCTGCACCTATTTTCTATGTTTCTATGTTTCTAAAACAAAACTTGATGGTAAATTCATTTAATTACAATTTAAACAATGGATAAGGTCTGAAATATGTTTAATAACTGTGGTGCAAAGTCTGCCATTGGATGTAATGAATGTAGCTAGATCCTGAAAGGGGACTGCATCCCCCTTCCTTTGAGTGTTACATGTTAATCCACAGAATATTCTTCAATATATATCTCTTCCATTTGCAGGAACGGTCTGCTCCTGGTGCAATTGCAGAACCTGCAGCAAATGCTTCCTTTAAGCTTTCTGGCTTAGTGGAAGCTGAAGGTCGCGGCTACAACTCAGGAAGTTGTTTCCCAACACACCTTCCTGCAGACTGAATCCCGACAACTGGAGACAGCTCACGAAGCCTCGGTTAATAATTTGGTTCCGAAGGTAAGACACTAATCTTGGTGAGTTTGTAGAGCTTTGCAAATATTTCCCCATCGATACCGTGCAAGGAATTATTTGAGTTTAGCTTACGCCGAGAAAATTATAGGTTCCAATTATTGTACTCAACTTTGCACCTTCCTCCAATCATTCTTTGATTATTCCGAAGTATCCTCACACAGTTAGATTTTGTACTGATACGTTGACAGCTAAGCGATGCTTTACCTGGCTTCCCATCTCATTGTACTGCGGACAAGCAATTGCCTGACCTGAACCCACAAAGCACTTACTCTGATCTCCTCAACTATTTTTGTTTCTATTCCCTAAATACATATTCGTGTTCTATGGCCTTCTACTGCCCATCTCTTTAGTAATTCTTACAATACCTGTTCATATTCATTATATAAAACTTGTATCTCATCGAAGCTTCTCTGGCTATGTACAGTATTTCTGTGCCTGGAACAAAAAGAACATTGACCAGACCAATTGTAAAGAATACAAATTAAAAGTTTCAGGAGGAATACCTGGTAATATTAGTCCTGTGAAACAAAACCATTATAATCTTCATGAATTAAAAAATAACTGCAGATGCTGGTTTACTTCAAAGATAGACAGAAAACGCTAGTGACTTTGTGGGACAGGTAGCATCTCTGGAGAACATGGATAGGTGACATTTTGGGTCGGGACCCTTCTTCATATAAGCTTCATATTTGGCAAAGAGTTTTTAGGTACATGTGTAATTTATGTTTGGGTCTATTAGAAGATTATGTACACCATTCAATGAAGCTTTGAATGACTGAGATGGTTTAAATCACTAAATGTTTATTTGTAGACTTCTCAATGAAAACTGCATTTATTTATAATAAGTTGGTAGTATTGTTCTCAAAGCAAATAAAATTGTGAAAAGTGCAGGAATGAGGTAAAGATAATATTTTTTGTACTTCCTTACAATATGTAGGAATCACTGACAAAGCTAATATTTACCGCACATTCTTAATCCCCTTGAGAAGGTGGCGTGAACATATTGATAATCCACTTCAAAACCTGTGGATTTACAATATGTGCGATACTAAGTATTGTTCATCAAATGCATTTTGTTATGTGGGTACAGTCACGTCATTTTCCTTTAAAAATTCATTTTGTTTATTTTTATAACAGTCATTTAAGATGGTGAAGGCAGAGGGTAAGAATAGACTGATGGGCCTGTCCCACTTATACGAGTTTATGGGCAACTACAGGCGACTGCCGCTAAATTTTCAACATGTTGAAATTTCTTCGGCGACAGTGGCAACAATTTTTGCTGTCGTAGGTTGGCTTAGGTGTTGTCGTAGGTTGTCGTAGGTGCTGTTGTAGGTTGTCGCCAGGTGTCATGCGAATTCCATTAAAACTAGTCCCCGGCAGTTTCCACCCCCCACCCTTTACAACATGTTTTTGGAGCGTGGGAGCTCGTCATCTTTCAAAACCCCACCTTTGGTAATTGTGCCTTGGTGGTAATATCTCCCATTTCTCCCATTCACTCATTGATCAGATATCCTTGTTTATAGTTTATACCCCTGGTCATCTGGCTTGAGCCTATCAGTGAGATCTCCCTCCCTCATGCTCCCTGCGGTTTTACAATCTTCTTTGTCTCTTTTTTTAGTTCTGATGAAAGGTTACCAACATCAGGTCTGTTCCTTTTTCCTTTGGGTGTGTTTCTTTTCCCACAGAGGCAGCCTGACTTGCTGTGTATTTCCATAACATTTTTTTCTTCTATCCAGCGTCGGCAGTTTTAATTTAAAATTTAATTGGAAACTTATTCATGACAATGTTCTCTTCGGCATTGTAATACCACCATTAATGTCTTTAATTAAAATAACCAAAAATATGAAACTGAGCAAAAGCAGAGCAGATTACAAGTGTCTAATGAGTCTTATTAGTGTTTGAAATTGTCTATTGTGTAAGTGGTATAACCGGAATTTTCAAAGGACGACGGAGGTTGTATTTTGGATTGTTTTCCTTGGGGGGAATCAGTATTGTTTTGAATTGATAGGTTTGTAAATACAACAGTTAATCTCTTCTTAAACAGGTTAATTTTATGAAGTAAACCTGGTAACAACATATTATAAATCATTACACTGAATTCCACCTCAATAGCAATTGACTTGTCTATTCATTCTCAACACTGCTCAGCAGCATAGAGAGTGGTGAAAAGTTAAAGGATGCTAATTAATTTCTAACATCATTTACTTGGGTTTTCAGTGTTAACTAGCTCTTTATGATTTATAAGCAGAGCACTTTGAAATAATATCCAATCCTATAAAAATGTAATTGAACAAAAATATGAAACAGAGGCACAGCCCAGGCACATGAGCGGCATGGTGGCGCAGTGGTATAGTAGCTACCTTACAGCACTTACAGCGCTGGAAACCCGGGTTCGATCCTGACTACGGGTGCTTGTCTGTACGGAGTTTGTACGTTCTCCCCGTGACATGTGTGGGTTTTCTCTGAAATCTTCGGTTTCCTCCCACGCTCCAAAGACATACATGTTTGTAGGTTATTTAGCATGGTATAAATTTAAATGTTCCCTAGTGTGCATGCAGGGGTCGCTGGTTAGCACGACTCGGTGGGTCAAAGGGCCTGTTTACGCATTGTATGTCTAAAACTAAAAACTAAGCCTAAGAATATTGAATTTTAGTTCACCTTGTTGCTAAAAATGTTGTGAATATGTTTGTTTTTTTCAAAATTTGTAGTAATTAATTTTAATATTGCTGCTTTTAATTACTTGATGGAATAGGAATTTCCGCATGTTATTTTACACAGAAAGAACAAATTTAAATATATTATCTTCAGATTGCTGACCAGTTCCAAGGTTAAGATTAATTGGTGTTTTCTGACCCTTTCTACTGTATGAATCTCTGATCCCAAATCCCAGAAACCTCAAATGTAGTATCTTATTACATTTGGGAAATCAATAACAGTTACAATTCATTCATCAGATAGGAACAAAATACACCTTTTGATGAGCAATTTCCAAAATGAAACCCATTGAACATATATTTGTTGTGAACGTCAGGAAGCAAAACATCAGACAACAAAAACAATTTTGCAAACAGACAATTTTCAGACTTTTTTGTTTCTTTCCCTACCATACTCTACTGCAGTCCCATCTCTTCCACTGCTTGCAGCTAACAGATTGGGCTCGGGATGTGTCTGTAACAAAGAACCTTTTTTTTTATGTGGACAGGTCATTAGTCTGATCATTAAATGCTGGCCCTTTGGGTTTTCATTCAACTCTGCTGTTTTTGGAAACTCTCAAAGCTCTGTCATGTTAGACTGGAAACATCTATCCTTTCAAACGTGTTGCTGTACAGAGCAGAACCAAAATACTTGAGTTTTAGGATGGGATAACACAAATATATTTTGCATTGGGGTGTTTTTTTTTAAACCTCCAGCTATTACACCAAAGTGAACAAACTACTTCATAAGGGGGAGCACATAGTCAAAAAACGGAGCAAACTTTTAGACAAAGTAAATATTCAAGATTATCCAAAAAGTTGTCAAGCTGGAAACTGAGATCTCGTATATTATGTTCAATTATTTTACAATTGATCAAACATTCACTAAGGTGCATGTATTATTCATTGAGTTTGTAAAGCAATGAAAAATGCGAAAAACGACTCATAGATTTCTCACATTAATCCTTTGTTCCCATATTTATTACTTGTGCAATAGACATCTGATTCTGCCAGATAGTTTTTTCTTAATTTAAAGCTCAATAAATTACAAATTGCTTTATGCAAACATGTTATGTTAACCTTTGTCATCTAAATACTCGCAAGAAAATACGCTTCTCGCCATGTTATCTTTACACATGATTTTAATCAAGATTTTAATCTGTGATCATTAAATATTAGGAAAATTCTTTATTCCCCAAATGGTGCCAGTGGCATTAGCAGAATATGAGCGTTCCGAGCAAAAATGTAGCTCATTCCTTCCTAGTTGAAAGATTGGTTTATGTAAAATGTATGACTTATCAATTAAAAATCACATTTTTATTCTGGGCCATTAGGTTGACAAGTTGGTATGCCACTGAGTGCATAACTGTTGGATCCCATTGGATATAGAAACCAGTTCCATAAACTTAGTAAAATAGCCGTACCTTTATCCTACAAATCACTGTATTAGATGTGAAACATCAGACATCTATGGACGTTGGTTATCAATTTCATATATTAAAGCAATCGGTAAAAGCCACCGTTTGTATCTTTGCTATATTTTCAGCTCCCTTCTTGAATGTTTAGTTTAGTTTAGTTTAGTTTAGTTTAGTTTAGTTTAGTTTTTGGTTTAGTTTAGTGATACGGCATGGAAACAGGTCCTTTGGCCCACTGAGCACACGCCGACCATCGATCACCCATTCACACTAGCTAGCTCTAAGTTATCCAACGCTCGCATCCACTCCCTGCATACTGGGGACAATTTACAGAGGCCAATTAACCTACAAGCCCGCACGCCTTTGGGATATGGGAGGAAATTGGAGGAAATTGGAGCACCCAGAGGAAACCCACACAGTCGCAGGGAGAATGTACAGACCACACAGACAGCAGCCGAGGTCAGGATCAAAACCAGGTCTCTGGCTCTGTGCAGCAGCAGTCTACCAGCTGTGCTACTGGGGCAACATAATTTTGAAAGGCCTGCTGTAATAACCTTCATTCACATCTTTCTCCCTTGTAACACTGTTGTTTTATGAAATAATTAGTAAAAAATATAAAGGAACAGAGAATGAGTTTTAATTTATACTTTCTACTCTACTTTAAAGTTACTTAAATACATGGTCCTACCATTTAATTTTTATTCTGCATCTGCAAAAAATGTTTAAAAGCACCATAATTTCAAATGTGACAAACCATATTTTTATAAACGAATAGTCGAGGAGCCTACATTCCCGTACAAAAAAGGAGGAAATTCTCTCTTTCCAGATTGTTAGTGCTGCAGTGTTTTGGAACTGTTAATTTAATGCCAATGACAATTTACAAAAGTGTTCATTGTTCCATAAGGATGCTGCACAACTAAAGCAATTATAATTTGTTTACTATTTAAATATAACCTTCCTGAGGATATTATTCCTTCAGTATGGACTTTTAAATGGAGTTGATCAACTAAGCCAGTTGACTTAGACGATGAAGGAATTAGTTATTGACTTCAGTAAACGAGGTGGTGTATTTCACCAGGTCAGCGCATGGTACTAAAGTGGAGAAGGGTCAAGAGCTTCAAGTTCCTAAATGTAAACCAACAATTAATTCTGAACTAACCACGTTGACGCCACCTCTACTTCCTCAGTAGTCTAAGGAAGTTTGGCATGTTTAGCTTAGTTTAGAGATACAGTGCTGAAGCAGGCCCTTTGGCCCACCGAGTCCGCGCCGACCAGCGACCCCCGCACACATCAGCACTATCCTACACACACTAGGGACAATTTATACATACACCAAGCCAAATACTCACCATACCTACACGTCTTTGGAATGTGGGAGGGAACCGAAGATCTTGGAGAGAAAACCCACATGGTTAGGGGGAGAACGTAAAACTCCGTATAGACAGCACCCGTGGTTGGGATTGAAACCGGGTCTCCGGTGCTACATGTGTTCAAGTTCAGGTTCAAGTTACATTTATTGCCACATGTACCAATTGATAAGAGTGAGATTTGAGTTACCATACAGCCACAAATAAGTAAAGAACACAATACACGATAGAATTGAACATAAACATCCCCACACAGCGGAGTCAACGATTTCCACTGTGAGGGGAAGGCAATAAAGTTCAGTCATCTTCCTCTTGCTTACCCATGGTCGGGGCCTTTGAGCCCTCTACTGTCGGCGTTACGGCGGCCCGATGTTCAGGGCCTCTCGCCGGGCGTTCGGAACGGAAGAACACACTCAGCGGCTTGGAGTTTCCGAATCAGTCACTTCTTATGGGAGACCGCAGCACCCGAAGGCCACAGGCCGAGCTGGTCAGAGATTCAACATGGGCGACCCTCGGCAAAAGGTCCCAGGACTCCGCGATGTTGAAGTCAGCGTCAGTCACTCTTACCAATTTCTACAGATGCTTCGTAGATAGCCTGCTCTTGGGAAGCATTGATAGTTGGTTTGGCAACATCTCTGCCCAAGACTAGTCTACAGAGAACTGTAGACGTACTCCAGTCTATTACACAAACCAGCCTCCCTTGCATCAATCTCATCCACACTGCACATTGCCTTGGGAAAGCAACTAATATAATCAAGGACTTTTTACACCACAGTCATGCCCTCTTCTCCCCTCACCCAGGTACAAAAGCTCAAAAGCACTTCCGACCAGATTCAGTAACAGCAGTTTGCCCACTGTTATTAAACTACCGGCTACTCTCATATGCTGAGAGTGTAGTCCTGATCTCCCAAACCCAGCTCATTGCGACCTTTGCATTTTTAAACACTGGGTGGTTAGTTATAGAAATAAATCAAATAATATCCTATTGGAGTCAATAAGCTTTCCAATTGGTGCAGGAACAGGCATTTGGGGTCAGATCATAGGATTCGAGGCAGGAGATTGCATTTATCTCCTTGATTATGTTCCATGATGATTGGGAACCTTGCAAATAATCTAACCCATTATAGTCCCTTTGAAACCAGAACAATGGAACTCTCTACATTGCCACCATGGCAGCACAGTTAAATATGATTTCCTCTAATTTCCCTAGTCTCAGACGTACGCCATCACACATAAACCTTGCGCAGAAGCTAAATAAGTAATTTGGTCTATAATTCTACTCATGCTGTTCAGACAACTATGTTGGCATGACAACTCGGCCCTAATTTTCCTCCCTTTTATGACCCACATGATAGGGAGCCCTGTGAGGCAGAATATTGGAGCTCAGACATACGACAGAGAATTAAACTGAGTTCTTAAATCACATGTTTAAGGAGTTGTTGACAGTCTCTTGCATGTGTTGTAAAAGAACCTCGCTGGCAAGGAGGTTGGTAAGTCATAAAAGGTCTATTTTCTACTCAGGTTTGTCACTGGACAGAGACACTCGCACTCCACCTATTGCTGCTTAATCTTTAATCCAGTTTTAATATTTACCTTAGGCTGTAGACTTATGAGATACAGCACGGAAAGAGGCCCTTCGGCCCACCGAGTCCAGGTCAAGCATCAATCACCCTGTACATGAGTACTATGCTACACACTAAGGACCATTTACATTTCTTTACCGGAGCCAATTAACCTACAAACCTGGATGTTTTTGGAGTGTGGGAGGAAACCGGAGCTGTCCTAGGGAGAACATAAAAATTCTATACAGGGCAGCAGACATAGTCAGAATCAAACCTGGGTCTCTGGCGCTGTAAGGTAGCAACTTGTGGCACGTGCCACCCCTAACAATATCCACAATGATATGGTGGGATAATATTGTACCAGTCTTACCAAATGTTGATTTTCAGATTTGGTCATTAGAAAAACAGTGCTAATCACATCTTGTTTTTACACAACACTTTCAAATTGTGAAGTAACAAATGTCTTCAAACATTTCTGTACTTCTCCTAGTGGAGCCCACGATTATTGGTTGTACAAACAAACCATTGAGGGTGTAGGAAGGAACAGCAAATGCTGGTTTACACCGAAGATAGACATAAAATGCTGGAGTAACTCAGCGGGACAGGCAGCATCTCTGGAGAGAAGGGTCTCGACCCAAAACGTAATTCGTTCCTTCTCTCCAGAGATCAAGTCAAGTCAAGTCAAGTTTATTCGTCACATACACATACTACCTGTCCTGCTGTGTTACTCCAGCGTTTTGTGTAAAGCATTAAGGGATGCTGGAAATCATGAACAAAACACTAAATGCTGGGTGTTCTTGCAGATCAGACAGCAAATGCAGAGGTAAGTCGAGTAACTTTTCGTTAGAACAATGACATCTCAACACGTGCTTTACACAGAGGGTGGCAAGTGCCTGGAACTGCCAGGGTTGGAGGTGTCGATCGATATGATAGTGGAATTTAAGAGACATTTGGATAGGTACTGTATATAGATATACAGCACTTCTCCATGGATTGTCACCTTGTCGTGGTGGAGAAGCTTGTGTGGTCCTGAGATCCTGAGAGCTAAGCCGTCTGGAGCTATGATCCTGGTAGGGCCACCCATGATTCAGATTCAGATTTAGATTCAACTTTAATTGTCATTGGCAGTGTACGGTACAGAGACAACGAAATGCAGTAACAACGAAATGCAGTACGAACACCCATGGCGGTAAGGGTGAGGGGGGGGACTCCGACAAAGAGCAATCCAACCAAGACCTCAACAGTGGAACAGGCAGAGGACAATGGCTGACCTTAGTGGAGCGTCACAACGGCTGGGAAGGCGGATGAAGGCTGCAACAGGAAAGGGTCTCCGGTCATCTTGGGCTCCATGCCACTGGATCCTGACCCAGGTCTGTCAAAGGCCATGTGGTGGCTGTCTGTGCACCAGTCTCCCCACGTTAAACAAAGTCACGCACTGTATCCTCCAACCCTGGAGCCACCCATTGTCAGCCATGACCGAAGGGGGCATAAGAAGATGGATATGCAGGGAATAGAAGGATGTGGATTATGTGCAGGCAGATAAGAGTTGGGCTTACGTTCAGCACTATGGGCGGCACAGACATTGTGGGCCGAAGGGACTGTTCTTGTGCTGCAACTATATTCTATGGTAACACTAATGAAATGTCATCTATCAAAAGGATTAACTCAATGAATATTTCCTCTATTCTCTGGTGTCTTTATTCTGCTGTTCGAGTTACTGTACATTTGCCAGTTCAGTATAAAAAGGGAATAAAAGGTGAGGTCTCAGAATGGGATTAGTAAGCAGACTGAAGATGGTGTTAGCAAACTCCAGATATGGGGCCAGTGGAAAAAGCTAAAAGAGGCCTTAACCTGCTTTCTTTTCAGTCAAACCAACCTCTCTGAACAGAGAATCATGGTCGAATACTTCCTTTTCTCAATCGTTCCCCAAAAGCCTCTTTTCTGCTTGGAGTGGGAGTGAGAGCTTTTATTCAGTCTCGTGTCTTTGAGGGAAAAATACAAGTCCATTTTTTTTCTCTTGTTTCAAGTAGAGACTCCTCCTTGTGTTGAAATAGCACAAAGTTTCCCAACGAAGGGAGATACATTTTGCTCCTTTCTTTCCAGCAGTTACACATTTGGTGTTGTTCAGTGAATTGAGAGATGAGATTTTGAATCTATGGTATATCTGCTTTTTGTTGACATTGCTCTTATCCGATTCTCCCTCTTCCCTTACCACCATAGCCCCATGCCTACAGACCCTTACACTTTGTCTCGATCTGCACAGTTTGCTTGATATTTAGTTCGCAGAGCCTTTTTTTCCCCTAATTACAACGTGGGAGGAGAAGTTTTGTGGTTTAAAAGGACAATTGAGTCAAATGCACAACGTGACGGGGATGTTTAACACAAAGGTGGATGCTGAAGGAATGCCAAGCCGATAATCGCTCCTACCAAGAGCAATTCAACCCACTCATGCAGTATGACTCTGTCACTCAGATTCTTCTTTGAGTGGTAGTCCTCACTGGCAAACCAGGTTAGTAACCCTTTCAGTCCTTGACAGCGTCAGCAATATTTCACTGCAAAAACGAAACCGGAGAAAATAAAGCACACTTCCCTATGCTGCGATCTCTTCTAATAAAAGATTTTATGCCTGTGCTTCAGATTCATTCTCTGCCATTTCTCTCTCCAGTTTAATTATAGATGTGACAAAACTTGCGAGGCGTCATGAACAGAGCATCGGAAAGTAATGGACTTCAAGGAGATATATTCACGTTGGTGAAATCGATAGGCTGATAACATTTTTAATCATTAACTTTTAAATGTTACATTTCAGTCGGAAGAATGAGAGGAGGTGATATAAACTAGAGGGCACAATTCAAAAATAAAAGATGTAAGAATAGGGTGGGTTTTTTTTTTAACGAGTTGAAGAAGTTAGTCCCACCAGAAGATTGTGTAAAAGAATGTCAGGATAATGGGTTTTATGAAAAGAGGCACAAAGTACAAGTGACAGGGAATCATAATGAATTGGTTTGGTGGCAACAAATATTGCATCTATTTCTGTGCTCCATTCTTAAGGGAAAGTGTGACGGTTCTGGAAAGGCTGCAGAATAAATTCACCAATGATTTTTTACGATGAGGGCATTAAATACATGGGTTGGCTGGGGAAACTGAGTTTGTTTCATTTGGAACACAGATGTACACACGTACATATTTAAACATGAAAAGGGTGTATACAGAGTGGATAGACAGTTTCTGTTCCCAATGGCAGATGGATCAAGAACCAGGGAGCATACCATGAAACCAATAATGACATAAGGATTTACTTTACATTCTCAATTGATAAGTCCAGGAATGCACTTCCTGGAAGTCCTAGTGGAAGAAGATTCAGTTGTAGTGTTCAAACGATAGCTGGATGAGCATCTAAGAGTGGAGAATTTGTAGGGTTGTTGAAGAGGGAGGAAGCATGAATGTAGATGGATTTCTCTTATGCTGAGCTAGTACAGAGTTGATAGGCTGAATGGCATCTTTCTGCACTACAACCAGTCTGTAATTTCCTGAGTTCAATATTTTACATAGAACATACCACTGAAGTTAAATATGACACATGGAATTTATATATATTATTTATCTATAAGCACATTAAGTGATTAGAACTAAATTTGGAAAATCAATCCAAGAACACAGAGAGATACAGCTAAATCTTTAACTGAAAATAATAGTACAGGATTTGTTGGATATCCTGATTTGACTTTAATTTCCTTTAGCTGTATAATTTATACTGCTATTTAATTTTCATAGCTTAAGAAAATAGTTTGGATAAAATTTAAACATTTGTCTATAAAAGAACAGTTTTTGAATACTTCTGGTTTTCAAATCATCGCTTCAATACCCGATCGTATTACAGTGAAATTAAACATGGGCATCATATTTTTCACCATTAATCCTACCAGAAGATTCTGTAATTTCTTGGAAGAAATAGTTTCCAAAGAACTTCCATCCTGTGCTCAAATGTTCAAAAATACCTTCTATCCTTGAGCTAGGAGCCAAACCGTTGCAACTAATTATCAACTTTAATATCTATCTTTTCAATTTGCCACTTACAAATATTTGCTATTTGAATAGAAATGCTGCCGTTTCTCCATAAAGAGGGATTCTCCAATGGAATCCAGGAAAATGTAAGCTTTAAAACATGCAATTTCTTAGTGTTAATTCAATAATTCCAGAACAGATATCAAATTGGTCTGAAAGGCCTTACACATAGCTTGATGGGTTTTAAGCATTACTTAATCAACGGTGAGTGCAAAATAGATGTTGGATCCAGTCAATGTGCATGAACTGCTCCCGAACAGTAAGTATCAGCAAACATTGAGCATATAGAGTGGGTACAGGTGACATCAATTCTCACGCAATGATGAGAAGCTGTTCCGTTGTGAAGTTAGTTGGGGGTTTGTTGGGGAGTTTTTGAAATAGAGCTGATTGATTCCATAGAGCAGCAGACTCAAGCTTTCACCTGAACAGAGCCCAGACAGACCTGACAATGGATGGGTTGAATATACACTCCCACCATTGCACCTTATATAGGTCAGGGTGATTCTGATTATCATTCCTGCACAGCTCTTCTGTTCTTGATAAATGGCAGGATTAAATGTCCTCTTCTCTGTTTTTTTATTAATTCATAACCATGCAGATGGGGCATCGCATTAAATTATAAATCATCCTACTTGGGTTGGGTTCAGATTGGCTTTGACTGGGTCAGCGTTGACTCCAGTTTTAATTTTATACCCAGGCAGCTACAAATGGTGCGGTGAGATTGGGCAAAGACTGAGGCTCGAGTAACTAATTGTCATGGGAGCCTCATTTATTGTCCTGCTGTGTTGAGGGCAGGATGTAAGAAGCCAAAGACAAGGGCAACTTGCCAGAGATGCCTGGAAGGAATGGTGCAGGGGGTGGTTCTGTTTAGGTGGTGTGTATTCTCTAATGTTTTAGAAGCCTCATCGCCCTCTGTAACTCTCTGAGTGTACCAGGACGTCAGCATTTTTCTGCAGCAGTGGTGACAGAGAGCCATTACCTCTGTAGCTCAGAGATTCAGTCGCACGTCCACACATTGATGATCTGTTCACTATAAGACAGCACACTGTGCCTGCAATTTTCCTGCCGTAATGTCCATCTCCCCTGAGAACCTTATGTCTATCCCTGATCATTTCTGAGGCCCACCAACTGACTGAATTCTGCACCGGTTAGTTATGCGCCTGCTGCCTTAACTGTGCTACTGCCTGCTCCCTCTTTGCTGCATTATAATGTCCAGCAGTGGGTGAATTCAGTGCTCACTTCCTCTTTAAGGGGTCTGGGCATAACATCAGTTAACACTGGTGATTTTTCAGTGACGGCAGGCAAATCCTGAACCCACATTAATGGAGGAGACATTGCAATCAGTGACACCAAAGAGCACACCATTGCATAGGTCGGGCATGGAAAAATCACGCACATCACCATTTTAAACACGTTTTTTATCGGCTTATGAATTTCAAGGCCGCTGTTTCTGTGATACTTTAAAGCAGATTGTTTAAACTCACATTCAGGGCTGTTTGGTAGTTCCAAATAGAAAGAGCTGAATTACTATCTGTATAAACAGCATTTAAATGTACGTTAATATCTTGGTGTAACTTAACCCAGACGTCTCTTTAAGTTCATTATTTCCATTGATGTCATCTGCATTCACCACTGCAACAAATAAGTCAAAATATATATCATGAACCAAGTCAGGTATAAATGTGGTATATTTGATACATTCATTAGTGTTGAAACAATCTTTTTAAACATGACTCTTTTGCTGGTACGCATTGCTCTACAGAAGTCTTGTCCAGGTTAGGATTATTTATGCTAAAAAAAGGTCTAGGTTTTCCCTGTGTATTAGTGATTTCCACTATTTTGTCAAAATGGTAAATAGTCTGTTGAATTGAACACATGCCGTGAGTCAATTATTAATCTGAGGAATGCAACCAGTTCACAGGGCACTGCAAATCGTCATCCATCCTTCTTTCAATCAAAATCATCCTGAATCTTTTCCGTGTCTCTAGGCTTCATTCCAATCTTAATTTTAAAATTCCATTATAACTTGTAATTTAACCTGAAGTCCGACTTCATTGTAATCATTATTTGTAAATACCGTACATCCTTCTTGAGTGTCTTGGTACAAAATAAATTGCTTCAGCTTTCCACTACTACCAGCAAAGCGTATTACTAAATATTCCCAATTAATTTGTGCTTAACATATAATGTAATCCACACCAATACTGCACAATTAATACTTAGGAAAGTCTAAACTTGATGCTCTAATTGTCCCACTGGTACTTTTAAACATTTGTTCAGTATCATTTTCCGGGAATAATGCTGAAATCAGCTACTCTGGCCTCAGCAATCATTTGAAATGGTAGAATTTCCAGTCATTTTACAAGCGTTATTCTATACTACCCCAGTCTATCAAGGTCACTGTGAGATTCACCTACAGTCTGCACTGAATGAATTCAACCTACCCACAGTTCATGTATAATTTAAACTCATCTTCTTCAGTATTACGATGCATTTGAAAAAATACTTTATTACAACATATTCGCACAAACCAGCATGCATTATGCATCACTTACTATGATTTTTGATTAACTATCAAAAATATAGAAGAATCTTTTAGACCATTGTATTCCTTTTAAACAGGCAAATTTTACCTCTTTGGAAAGGATTAAAGGTCCTACAGTTTGAGTTCAAATCGGGCAAGTAAAATTGCCTTGCAATGATGGGTGGTGCTTTTTTTCCCCATTTGATTGGTCACTTAGAGTGTTTAGCTGCCTTTTTTCTTCAATTAACTTGTTTTAAAATTTCCTCTGTTTATTAAATTTACAATTTCTATTATGAAACAAATAATAGTATGACCAATAAAGAGAAAGCAAATTATTGCAAGCAAATATCAATCAGTTTTTTTTTTTCAACAATGTTAATTAATAGCCTTATAATTGTTTCAGATATATGTGATGGCTATGAGCTGGTAAACAAACAAAGTGAAATCCAAATGTGAATTTCTTTGTACTTTAGATTAAAATATTGCACTCAGAGCCATCAACTGCAGCTTTTAAAAAGAGGAACAAGTTTAAAAAAACATTGTGGAAGGGAGTAATTATTCCATAACTCGATATTATAATGATTGCTTGGCAAAATATAAAATAATAAAATTGTGGGGAATGAGCTAATCTTATTTCTTAGAATGCATTGATCACCAAAAATAATGTAAAATCTTTTTTTTCTAAAGGCAATGTGCAGCTTCTCACCAAAACAGAGGTGCAAAATATCAGAAATTCCTGGTTAAAAAAGATGAGAGTTAAGATTGCATTTTCTATATTGATGTGAATCCCTTTTTCATTAGATAGATTGAATTATTTATTCCTGAACTTTTCCAATTGTAGCATCAGAATGCAGTACACCTGAAGTTTAAACATTAAGCACCTTAAGATCTGAACATTACATTTATGAATATTCTCATGTTTTGCTAAGCAGGGGCCCAGAAAATAATTACTTTTGAAAAATGGATGAAAATCCGAAGTCACTTCTGTTTGGATGATAATGACGGTGAGATATCTGAATATTATATCCCTTGTGACAAACAAATATATTTCACTTGAGTCTCAGTGAATGTTAATCTGTCACACTTAGATTGCAGAAAGGAAAATAGGCTGAGGTTCATTGTCAAGCAACAAACAAGACAATAACCTACATTACTTGAGACGCCATTTTGCAAAGCAAGCGGTGGCAATGTAGCAAAGCGGTTTTCGGGAAGACAAGATCCAAAAGCCAGAATTTATCTACGGGAAATGCAGCATGCATCCTTGACACCCATTATAGGCATTTATTTTACTACAGTGCCTGGAGCAAAATATATTTTTATTATTTATATTATAACCTAAATAACCTACTATTTAGGTTATATTTATGCTGTGACTACCAAAGTATGCTTTAGCTTTAAACAAACTTTTCAGTGGTTTATTTTTGCTCAGCGGGCTTCAAATGATTTTCGCAGAATCTACCTCAGGTTTGTTCACAAAGAAATTAGCTCCCGCTGCTAATAAAATCTCTAGGACAGAGAAGAATTGCAAAAAAAGCTCTTCATTGAATGACTGCAAAGATTCATGTCAGACACTGCAAGAAAATCTACATGAAACTTCACATAGCAATTTATGAAACTTCACGTTGCCATTTATGAAAGTAAAGCACTGAATCCTGAAAAGTTAAGAGGTAAATTAATTTCTTCGTTTTCTCCCTTTCTTAACCCTATCATAGTTATTGAAAATCATCTTTGCATGTATATGTAAATGATGAATGTATCCCTATTATTTTAATCATTTAGCAATTACAATATGAGATGAATTTTAAAAGGCTCATTTCTTTTAAAACAACACAAAAAATATATCAATTTCATTTTATGGAATTATTGTTTTCAAGCATTAAGAAATCATTGAATTTCTTGTGGAAGCCAAAATACATTTGACGATTTTTCTTAAGTTCCAAAGCTCTGAAACACTTTAATTTGACCGTGCACATAAAGTAAAATCACTTTCTCCATAAATTTGTGACAGAGCACATATATTCTTGGTCATTTCTGAATCCATTTTTTTCCCGTTTCTAATTCTTTATATAAAAGCACAACATTAGAAAGGATGAGATATGTATGGCAAGATAATTTTAATCCTCTCGATCAATATTGCTAACCTGATGATATTATTCAATAAAAAAAACTCATTTCGACCTAAAATGAAAGAGAGAAAGGTACACACACATACACATATATATATATATGGAGAAAGGGGAGATATATATAGGAGAGATATATATAGAGGGAGAGGGGAGAGAGAGGAGAGAGGAGAGAGGAGAGAGGGGAGAGAGGGGAGAGGGGGAGAGGGGAGAGAGGGGGGGAGAGGGAGAGAGGGGGAGAGGAAGAGAGAGAGAGGGGGGGAGAGGGGGGGAGAGGGAGAGAGGGGGAGGGGTGGAGAGGGGGAAGGGAGAGGGAAAGGTAGAGGGAAAGGGAGAGGGTGAAGGAGAAAGAGAGGCAGAGAGAGAGAGAGAGAGAGGGAGAGAGAGAGAGAGGGAGAGAAAGAAATATTGCAGCACTTTTAGCTCTGAGAATCACATTTTCTGCCGATGGTATATGTGCTATAATCTGTAAACACAATTTAATCCATCAAAGAATCACCAGCAGCATATCAATCAAGCTTTCATCAACTTGTAAAAACAATATTTTGATTCAATCAGGCTCAAGACCAGCTGTTAAATATTTGGCACCCTATCATAATGCATGAGACACAAATTAATCCAGTGTCACTGCGCTGCGCTATGGAAGCTACTGGAACAGTCAAATATTTACATGCCATCCCACATGGGCCACAAAGGAGACTGGGGAAACAATGGCAAACAAATTAATATTTCAGCAATCAGCAGATTTCTTATTTTAGTGTGACAGAGCATATCATTTTCTGGCATCTTTGAATGTTATAGGAAGAGACCAGGGTTACTGCTAAGTGAGAATTTCCTGGTTTGATTTCATTGACACCTCTAGCTGCACTTCTTTCTTTTTCCAGGCTTCTTCTTAGGAAAAGGTGGTTCTGAACAAATAAATGCACATCGTTGATTACAAATTTTCCACCATTTATGGGAGAAGAATATTAAATGTAATAAATATATTGTCACATAGAATAGAGCAAAAAATGTCATCAAAATCATATGTGTTAAAGTAGTATTTGTCTGTTGAAACACAACCTTTAAATGTACCTATTTAATACGGGTACTCCGTAAAAGCATATCATATCTTAAAAGGAAAATTCAGTGATTTCATTCTTTCACTGAATATGATCTTGTTCTAATATATCCCACTAAAACACAAAAACCTGTTTCTTTTACTATCGGAGTGCGATGTAATTTTCTAAGGTGTGTCTGAAACATTAATCTTCTCATGATTATTGTATGCTGCAGAAAATTGTAAAAGGTTACAACTAATTCTTAGTAAAAAAAACCCTCAATTGTATCCATTTGATGGGCAATAAAATAACATAAATAATTAAAACAATTATGAACCGTTTATCGTTTATTTTATTTTATTTTAAACACAAAAAAGCTCCCATGGAATTTGTTGTGAATCTGTATTTAAAGGGTGCACATATATATAACGAGTTTTGAAGAGTAAATAATGAAATGAAAATAAAAGCAATATTATTTAGTCCGCCGTGATTGTTTATTCTTGAAATACCAGTTTGGAAATGTTTAATTTAATGTAGATTATTAGTTTATAGAGAAACAAAATGATTTCATTTTCAGTCGGAAGAAGGTACAATCTTTTGATCGTGAACATAACTCTGTATGTGAGTGAGTATATGGCAGTGTTCATACAAATACTCTGCATTAAAACATTAACATTTTATTGTCTACTGTTTCTTCAAATTATCTTTTTACTTCACTTTTTGCATGTTGTAATAACGGCTTCCAAAAAAATCTTACGAAAACGATAATTCTAACAACAAACAAAAACACATCTGCACTTTATTAGACTGTCAGAAATTGTTCAAACTAGTTAACAAAATTGAAAATTATTAAATGATTGTGAGGGTCCAATTGTAGATTCTATTTATCAAAGCCATACTTCCTTAAATATTTTGTTTTGTAATAAAGCTTACTTGAACAAAATTCATTCATTATGATTGCAAAAATCTGAAAAGTAGTATGATAATTTTACATTATGAAACAATTTGAGTTTTAAAGGCTTTGTGATACACTTTAAATTATGTCACTCCTCGGAAAGAATAATTTCCTGAAAGTGAATCAGGAATTTAAAAATATTATTAGCTCTTCAGTAACCAATTGCTTATTAACATAGAATTCCAACATTAAACTGACACATAGACCATGAAGAATTATGAAAGACATTTCCAATTATTTGTTTTCGTTCTTATGTTTAATCAAAATGTATGTGAAACTTATTTGAATTCAAATGTGGTGGATATTAACAATCAGCTTTAATTTTAAACAGTTACATATAATGTGTTACTTCGATAACATGCAAGACTGTTCCGAATTTGTCATTTCTTTGGAACAAAATGTTATGCAGTCCATTTTTAGATAAAGCATCCCTATCCTTCATGGCAGCTCTAGAAAATACTAAAAATCCTTCCAAAATATTTGAAATTTCATAATACTTTTCAAATATTTTGACAGCTCTTTCTTTAATATTCCTTTCTCTTAATTTTGAAGTTTTTTTTTAACCCATGTTATCAAATGTCACCAGAAAATACGGATGAGTTTCAAGGAACTGATCTCCCATTGCCGGGAAGGGCATTTCTGTGGTTTGCTGTCTCCCAGGTTGTCATGTATTTATCTCATGTACAAGTGGATAGTTTGAACCACGCAGAAGACATAATATATATATATTCACTGATCCGATTCCCTTGAATTATCAACTTTGTGTCTCATATGTCGCATAATTTATAATTCATACATGCAAGCTGCCCAAAGTGCATTTGGATAATGTGATACTACCCTCACTTGAATAAAAAAACTTTGCTATAGACAGAGTTGTCTGATTGTGTGCCACTAAACATAGGAAAACCATCAATAAGGGATTAAATATGTATTCCTACAAAAAGTAAAAAGTAAAGATCCATTTATCCTGTTCTTTTTGCTTGTTAACACGATGGCGGATCAAATTAAATAGTCAAGATTTCTTATTGTTTCTTGACATTCAAACAACTAAGTTTATAATAAATGTATGAATCCAAAATGTTAGAAATAAAATTGATTATTTAAAGGGGATATTTAAGCATATATACCCAAATGGTTTGGGATTTTCTTATCGAAAGGTAATATCTGGCATTGTTCAACTTTGAATTATATTCAAACTACAATTCAGCAGAGGGTTTCTAAAATGGTGAAAATCAAAAGACATATGCAGTGCCCTTCGTTGCAATCATATTTCCACATTATGTTGTGTGGGTTCACAGTAGCCCAGGATATATTTGCAAGTTTTCAGCACAAACCCTTAACTAATTCATGATCAAAGTAAAACTTTTTTTTTTAACCAAAGTAAAAAGAATGCTTTACAAATCAGGAATAATTATGAAATAGTTCAGAATGAATAAAGTGGCAGGACTGCACCAGCAGTATAATGGTGAATCTAAAATTCTTAATGAGTTACAAATTCCCCAAAAATATTATCAAAGTAAAGGAGAAATTAGGTTAAAAAGGGGAGAATAAAGAATAAAATGTTTAATGGAAAATAGATAAATGGCATGTGAAAGGAACATGTTTTGTTCTTACCCATGGTAAAACTGATTTATTTTTATACAAAACCCAGCTTGTTGAAAGAAAAGCAGAAGACAATTTTGAGGTTGCACACGAGATTTAACCTCAAAGGGTTTCTCGTATTATACACTCAAATAATGTACATTAATTTTTGACAATACATAACCAAACATTCATCCTGGGTATGCATGGTCACACATTTTCACTTCTGCTGATTTAGCCTCCGGCTACAATAGACGTTCATTTGCACAGAGATCCCTACACTGTCATCCCAGTAAAATGAAGATAAACTAAATTAAAACTGCAAGGAGATATAGCCTTTACGATAAACAATTGTTCAATATCTTGCATTATCATGCTAGCATCAATTTACTACAAAGAATAGTACAGTGGTCATTAAGAACATGTTTATTATTACTTCCTAAGACATTTCAAATAGGTACACTGCATATCATATGTCAGGAAATTAAACTACATCAAACTGTATAGATTTTTCATTTTGGAATCACATTCTAAATATCTTTTAAGCATAATTTTATGTCCGCAGTGGTCATGTCTTGAGTAATGTGGTCTCGCATCCTTTATTATTGCAGCTCTGATGGGGGTGAGGCTTATTTACATTTCAATAGGTGACTTGTCCAGGAACTGTTGATGGGCATCAGCACTGGGCTGCCACAATGCTGTACCCCAACAGCGACACATTATTATAATGCGGAAACACTAAGGCTGGTACACACAACAGTGCTTTATCAAAAACAGTAGGCATTCTAAGTTGGCCACGATTAAATCTAGACCTAAACCCTGAAGAGAACATTTAGGCAATTATGAGGAACAAAACAAAGCCGTGCTAAACATAACCCGCCAAAGGACTAGAGCTGGGAACAATGTGGTGCAGAATCCATTTTAGTGTCTCCTGTAGAGGTGGGAGGCTGCTAAACTTTATGTTGTGGTGAATAGAGAATTTACATACAGAATAATCAGTAGGGGTTCAATGATTTTTGAAAATGTAAGATCAATTTATCACAAGCTCTCCAAAAATCACATCGCCAATGCGAGGAGAGCCAGCGCTCAGCGTCACAACAAAAGAATGACATTTGCTGCTACGGACACAATTTGAGGTCATCACAAATCTTGACAACCAGACAATTCTCCTGCCACATATGAAGTGCTGAGAAAAGACCAGGAGTCTGCACACGGGCATCTGGAAATTTTGTGCAAGTCAAAATATTTCAGTTCTGTGCACTTATTCAGAAGACAGGTTTCCCTCCCTCCTGTGTGTCTGCTGGCTTTATCAATAACATCTGTAATTTTACCCTGTAGAATAATATGAAGGAATAATTAATTACTGGGACAAGAGCTTTTTTATCTAGTCATTTCCTAGACACAGCTCCTGAAGCAATGGCATAAAATATGACTTAAGTAAAAAAGATTAGTTAGTGTCAGCACCATTTTAAGTGATGCATCCCCACAGAAAAGCTAACAGATATGATGGTAAATATGCTTTAAATCTTGTCCCTGATATTCTTTCAACTTTACTTTTCTCAATCTGGTTATGACATTTCTGACAAAAGTACTTCAGAAATCCACAACAATATTAAGCCTTTTTCATATATCGATCACATCAGATGATACACTTCTGAGGTGGAACTTTAAGAATGTTTCATTGATTTAAACTTTTTGTTACTCCCTCCGCCTGAAGTTTATTAATTTCCTGCGTCATGCGTCTGCCTGGAATAGCAGACAGCTTCAGCCCAGGACATCTCCAGATCTATTGTCAACAAGGCTTTGTAGGCACCGACGTGAGGTGTGCCTCTGCAGTGTGGGTTAGGGTTCCCAGCCGATTTAAAATGTTTTATAACTACATACTGCTCCATCTGGTGGCCGAACTAAACACAGGCAATACTCAACTATTGTGGGGCTTGACGTAAAATGACAGTCGAGACCAACATTTAAACACGGGCCTGCTGAAAGGGAGATTGGGGCTTTTCCACTTCACAACCACCTGCTTGCACTCTGCACGTTTAAAGATCCCACAAAGAACTGAATTCATTACTTGAAGGAACAAGCAGTGATGAATTTCTCTGAGTTAGCCTCTAAAAACAATATTACTCTGGATAAAATCCCTCAGTGAAAAGCAGGCATTCAACTTTGGGCTCTGCACAAAGCAAATGGATCATTGAAAGCAATTGGCAATCAGAAACTTAGTATATTCACTTGTCTGTGAGGATTTGTGAATACAGTTGTTTTTGCTTTCTGATTCCTTGTTTGCAGTGTACCAAGCCACCAAACAATTGCTCCATAGTTAGACGACTGGGCTCCTGACCGGGAACTGTACATTTGAACACAACTCTCAGCTGATGCAGATACTCGAGAATCGTATCGAATCGAGTGTTCCAGTCTCAGGCACGTCATCCCTGGGAAAGGAAGATTCACTTCTGGTAGGGGAAACCATGTTTACATTCTACAAGAGAGTTCTCGTCGATCAACAAAAGGAATAACATCCACAAAAGAGATTGACACATTAAACGACCTAACAGAGGAGGATTTTATTGTAGTGTAAGCACTGGAGGCTAGTAAATGGAGAAGCAGAAAACATGTGGAGCAAAATTAGAAAATAAATGCACAGATGGTCACAAAAGTGTTGAGTTTTCAATCTCCAAACAATGTATAAAGTACCTTTATTTCTTGGGGGTGGGGGGGGGGGGGCGCAAATACAAAAATGAATGCAGAATTTGAACGCTTAATGCCTTCTTCATTTGTGGTTGAAAACAAGAATAAATTGAATACTTAATAGTAATAAATTTAGAACAACCTTAATTTCAGAGCTAAAAGCTTCGGCTTTGTAGAAGCTGCACCCAGGGTCAAAAGAGCAGCAATGGAAATGCTTTATGTTGGAAGCAAGATGTTGTTCGTCACTTATCTTTTTATTCAGCATTGTGTGCTATTTTTCCTGCAGCTTCCTTCAGCTTTTGTATTCTACTTTAGTAAGGACACATTTTTTGATACCTCATACTGCGCATTCTTCTAGACATTCTCTGTTTAAAAACTTGTTTCTAATCCCAAATTGGACATAAGATGGTTTTATAGCAGGCATCAGAAAAGACCTGCTGTTCAATAATAACTGCCTTCACACATACAAAAGGATGCGTTTGGCTAATAAATCCACTAATAATAAAATGTGTTTGAAGAAAATGGTTTCAATCACAATGTTGCCAATTTAATACAATGGTTGCGGAGATTTAACCGTAATACCCAAACATTCAGAACTGTTCTGCACAATGGTAAAATATCCCCAAAGTCGTAGAAACACCCAGCAGTGGCCACATATAAAATCCTTTAAAATGCAAAAGATTTTCATATATAAATCTGCTAAGATATTTGATAAAGTTGCCATCATGACTGGTTATTAACATGTTTCATGCAAGTGATTCTGCGAACAAATAAATAATGTTAAATATCTAAATGAAGACCTCAGATTAAATTTGCAGGTGAGGCTCGATATCTTCATTGGAACATAATCTACACTTTTGATGGAAAGTTTTGCTGTTCACTTGCAAGTCTTCTGCTCACAGGCTCAGAAGAGCAGATTAAGATTCCAGCCTATAAAGCCAAGCGCATCTTAGTCACACCAGTCTATTTAACTGGCAACTTGCTAAGTTATCATCAAGGGAGTAGGGTTAAAATTGGCCCATTGGGCAGCAACGCGAAGGCCGCAGACATCAACAGGATTAACAAACTCATCAGGAAGGCTGGCTCCGTCCCGGTGGGGGAGTTAGATTCATGGGATTTGGTCTTGGAGGGGAGGATGTTCCTCAAACTGAGGAGCATCTTGGACTATACAGCTCACCCCCTCCATACACACTAGTCAACCTGAGGAGTACCTTCAGCAATAGACTGGTTCCACCAAGATGCAGTACAGAATGCCGCAGGAGATCCATCTTCCCTGTGGCTGTCAAACTGTACAACTCCTCCACCTTCTGTTGTGGGGTAGACAGACTCCCCCCCCCCCCCCCCCCCCCCCCCCCCCCCCTTCTCCAACCCTACCCCCTCCCCAATCCTTTCCACTCATCACTTTAATTTCACCTCTCATCTATCTTGTGATTATAACTGTTGGCAGATCAATTTCCCTCCTGGGATAAATAAAGTTCTATCGTATCGTGTCGTTTATAATCGTGTCATTATTGTCATGCCTCAAGTACTAAGGAAAGCATTTCATTTTGCCGATTGTTGTCGTGCCTCAAGTAATATAGCCCATTCAAATATCATGCCTAAACCCCATCCATACATCTGTCACATTAAACTCCAATCAAGCCTTGTGTCCAATTCTAATTGCATTAGCGTTCAAGCAGGAACTGCAGATCAAAGGTACACAAAAATGCTGGAGAAACTCAGCGGGTGCAGCAGCATCTATGGAGCGAAGGAAATAGGCGACGTTTCGGGCCGAAACCCTTCTTCAGACTGTGAAATTGCATTAGCCTCTGGATATAATCAGTTTTGCAAAATATTTTGCTTTATGAAAGAACTGCAGTACTTTAGAGCACATGAAACATAAGACATGAGACAGGACAACCTACATTGACATAGGAAAATGTATCTGATGTGAACCCTTGTTCAGAATAGGCATCAATAAGGTAGGAAATTCCATCATTGAGTCCAAAGTTAAAAAAATCATATGTCAAGTTATGTTACATGATGCCGGGCAACAGGATAATTAGTTCTTTAGTGTTTAAGAGGGAACTGCAGAAGCTGGAGAAAAAATCACAAAAAATGGAGAAACTCAGCGGGTGCAGCAGCATTACATGAAATAGGCAACGTTTCGGGCGAAACACTGAAGGGTTTTAGCCCGAAACGTGGTTCTCCATAGATTGCTGCACCCGGCTCCAGGATAAATTTTTGCAGACACAACTTTTTTTCAGGAAAACATCAATTAGCACATGGTGTTCCCCCAATCAGCTTCATGAGTAATGGTAATTTCACCCGACATGTGGAAGAAATTGATGAAAGAATAGTTTTGTTTCTCCAATTTTCAAGGGCAAGGTGGAAAGCATGAAAAATTGTATAGAGATGAGATCAGGAATTTACCAAAAAATACTTAAATATTTGACTGTGGAATGGCAGATGAAATTCAACATGTGAAGGACAAATCAGTGTATTTATTATTAAAGAGAGAAGAATACGTACAAAATAACCAGAAATGTTATGGAAGGGCAGTACAGTGGCACAGCTGTATGAGCTGTGCCCTTCCTGCTCCAGAGACCTGGGTTTGATCCTAATCTTGGGAGTTGCTTTTGTGGAGATTGCACGATCTTCCTGTGACCATGTGGGTTTCCTCCGGGTGCTCCGGTTTCCTGCCGCATACCAAAGACATGCGGATTTGTAGGATAATTAGCCTTTGTAAAATTGCCCCTAATGTTTAAGGAGTGGATGAGAAAGTGGGATAACATAGAACTAGTGTGAACAAGTGATCGATGATCAGCGTAGACCCAGTGGGCCGAAGGGCCTGCTTTTATGCTGTATCTCTAAACTAAACTGTTGACCTATATCTGAAGAGAGCTGGAGTACATCAGTGAATACATGACATCTCAGTTCTTCAGGCCACTTGCAAGTTGAGGTCTCAGGCAATCGTCTGATACTCACTTTCCTCGTTCTTTTTGAGCACGGCACAAGCAATAAACACCAAGCAACATTTTATAAACAATTACTGATTTCAGCTCTTCAAAACGTTTACTCCACCCACCTCCCCTTTGTCTCCATTCCATTTTCGTATCCCCAAGACCAGCAACCAGAAACTCCATGGCACATTAAGTTAGTTATGATCTCTTAACAGCACCAAGTGGAATAGCACAGTGCTTTAAAAATATAAGAGGCAAAAGGGGTTGGCATTGAAATGATATATAGTGCAGGAATAAGGAAGTGTGGATGAAACAACATGTCAGGCAAGGATTGAGGTTATATCCCGCCTGGTTCCCTCTCCATCTAACTATTCATTTCTGCCTTGGAATCTCCTCATTGGGTTGGAAAGTGTGTGTTTTATTATCCTAATGTTCTGCTTTTCACAATGGATACACAGATCATTGAGACTCCCACTGCGAATCTGGGAGGTCTCAGGTACTTCCATCTCCCTTCCAATCAAAGTACCAAAGAAATCAAATCTTCTACCTCTTCAGCAATCTTATGTTTCTGCTATTTCCATTTATGCATCCTCCTGACCCATTTTTTATTTTCTTTACTTTCCCCATTTCTTGACCTTTTGTCATTTAATTTTTCCTGCCTTCCATCTTGTCAATTGCCTTCTCTGGTCTCATCGCTTCCTACATATCCCCGGCATTTGTAAACTCACTGGCGTATAATTTCAGTGGCATGGCTAGTGAAATGTCAGATTGTTGGGGAAACATAATAAACACACGTTCCCAGCACATGAGGCAGTGATGACAGTTAGCTGCAGTAACATTGGAATGGGAATATATGGCAAGCTTTGGTGTGGACCATCATAAGAAATCTCTGGCCATAATTCCAACTGTCTTTCCCAGTTATCTGCCACACTCTGTCCTGTTCGTCCATCTTCCAGATTTCTCCCCCCACCCACACACAAACAGTCTGAAATGTCTTCTATCCATGTTCTCCAGAGATGCTGCCTGATCTGCTGAGTTACTTCAGCACTTTGTGTCCTTTTGTCTACCAAGCTGCATCTGTAGTTCCTTGTTTCTACATCCAAACTGTACATGACATGTTGCAGAAGAAACACATTTTGTTCTTTAGTCTTTCTTTATATTGATGGTGGTTTCCTCTATCAAAGCAGCCAGCATATCCTCACCTCGTGGTTTATACATATTACTCCAACTGTGTAATAAGCCATTTCAACTCACTCCCCTGCACCATTTCCTCTTTGTTTGCCTCCAGTCTATCCCCTGAGTACAAATTTCAAGAATATGTCTGTCTTTGAGGACTTCTACAGCTACATTGAAAATAGAAAACATAGAAACATAGAAATTAGGTGCAGGAGTAGGCCATTCGGCCCTTCGAGCCTGCACCGCCATTCAATGTGATCATGGCTGATCATCCAACTCAGTATCCCGTACCTGCCTTCTCTCCATACCCTCTGATCCCCTTGGCCAAAGGGCCACATCTAACTCCCTCTTAAATATAGCCAATGAACTGGCCTCAACTACCCTCTGTGGCAGAGAGTTCCAGAGATTCACCACTCTCTGTGTGAAAAATGTTCACTGTTCAAAGTTCACAAGTTCAAAATAGAGACTGTTAACCAAAACTACCCTCATCTTCAAATCAGGTTCTCCCACCCATTCACTTGATAGTCCATTTCCCACCATTTTTGATGATGTTTCTCTATTTAGGTTTTTTTAGTTTTAGAGAAACAGCACAGAAACAGGCCCTTCGGCCCACATAGTCTGCACTGACCAGCGATCCTCGCACATTAATACTATCGTACACACACGAGTGACAACTTTACACATACACCAAGCCAATTAACATACAAATCTGTACTTCTATAGAGTGTGGAAGGAAATCATAGATCGCGGAGAAAACCCATGCAGTTCATGGTGGAGAATGTTCAAACTCCGTACAGACAAGCACCCGCAGTCATGATCAAATTCAGTTCTCTGGCATATAAGGCAGTAGCTCTACTGCTACACCGCCATGCCACCCAAACCACCTATCGATTTTTGTAGATATTTGTGCAATCTTATTTAGCTGCAATCTTGTTTTCTTGACCTTTAATCTCTTTTCACTCCCTCATTGAAGTTAGAATATGCTTTTTTGTTGTTTTTGCTTATTATAGCACACGAGGTATTGGGTCAGGAAATAGTGATTAACTTTCTGTTGGTGGTGCATTTGATCAATACCTGTAACTCACTTGTTGAAGGATGGTTGTACACCTGTGATTTTTCAAAGGTCAACCAAATGTTTTCCATTTCATTCCAGCATTTCAGAGCATCCTTCCGCTTGAAAAACCATCAGCTGCCACCCTGTAATGGAATCCACACTCATCATCCCAATTTCTTCCCGCCTGCCTTTCTTTTGTTCGCATTGTGCTTATTATTTGATGACATTGTCATTGCAACTTCTCTTTTACAGGTGCAAACTGCTCTCTGGTGCAAGGACTGTAAACTTCATTTCTAAATCCATGATCTTGGTGGTTTCCTTATCATTTGTACATTCTGCTTATTATAAAATGTTGAAGATACTTTAAGGTAGCCTGCCTCGAACCATTGCAAACAGCTTGCTCACATCTTGCTAACCATGTGTTGGGGACACTTAGAATTCCTTAAAATTCAATCACAAAAACCGTGTATTCCCAATGCAACAAGTGAATGAGTAATATCATTACATTATTGCCGAACCACCTCCACACTTGATATTTAGGATCCATACTGGCTCTTTATGGTCCTTTTGCAACAAATAACAGGCGGGTTTGTCGGTACATTTGATAGATCATATGGAGAATAGATGTCACAACCTCTGACAAAGAAAATCCACAACCAGAGACAAACACTCTCGAAAGAAGATAGTGGTAAATGGGTATTACATTTCCTCAAATATGTCTTCTGATCATAAATAATGAATTATTCAGCTCTAAAAGTCTTATTTTCAGAAATATTTATTGATGTAAGGGAGGAAAAGTCATCTTTGTGATATGGGTATCGACATAAAGAGGGTGTAGCTCGTGGAACAACAAGTGTACACTGACATGTTAAGCAGGATGACATTTTTCAGATTTTAAATGACACAGACTTGGTCCTTTAAAAATTTATATGTCACTAATCAATTACTTTTCTTACTGGAACCTTCTATCTCTATATTTTTTTTAAAGGAAATAATACAAAGAAACCACGAGCATAACATTTGCAAAAATTAAATAACAGTCAGTCAATTTATACAAAAAACTAAACATATCCAAATTATTCTATATTTTGATAATTGCCCAGGTTTTATTTTGGAAATTGGACATTTAGCCACACAATAATACCACTTAACTTCAGTGAATATAATCTGCAGACAAAATTTAGCAAAACTTATATTGGACTATTGCTAACATTTGTTCACATAATAAAAATGCTTACTACGGAATGCAAAATTTTAAAACAATCACATATTAGCAATTTGTTAATACGGGTATCTCTCAATTATATCCCAGAGTCACAACAAAATAGAAGTGACGTGGTCAGTTCAGGTTTTCATTAGACAATAAAGTGTGAATGAGATTAATCTGATACCGGTTCACAGTTTTACGATATTATTGCTCCCATTAAACTTGGCCGCCGAGTTGGTAGAACCAGTGGGTGATTATTTCAGGAAATACCATTAAACAGTCAGAACCTGGAAGTCAGAAAAGGTAAGAACACAAAATTGTGGAAGAGACCCACATGTGAAGACCTGACTCCTTCACAATGGGACAAATTGATTCCAACTGCCCAGGTATTAGATGCTAAGAGCTTGAAGGTTCAACACAGATGTATTCATCCTGAGGATGTGCTGGCCTTCACTGATGCTTGATGAGAGAGTCAAAGGAAAAATCACAAGGGGGCTTTTGGACTTTACTTGCACCCTACCATTCAATGTAGGGTCCTGATACCCCACTGTGGCCAACTATGTGCCACAATGCCGACATAGCCAAGCATTCTACCAGTTACATAGTGCAAGTTCCATTTTGAATTAATGAGAACTAATCTGCATTTTATCATCACACGTTCTTCAAGTTGGCTTGACTTGATGTGAGAACAATATCAAAAGACCAAATGGAATGAAATGACAGAATAGAAACCAAGAAACTAGAAACAGAAACAGGATGAAGCCACTCAGTCCATCAAATTTAGGTGATGCACGATGTATAGATTAAACATGCATTCCAGATAAACTACGCAAGCTTTTAACTGCAGAAAATCTCATTCATGCAATATGCTTTTTCACATTCTACTAAAATAGGACAATGTTAAAAATTGAGTTTTGTTGTATTTTCAAAATGTAACATTATTTTTCTCCGTCTGCACACCCATTCTGCCACTCGCTGGGTACACGGTTGCAAATGTGATATCTTCCTCACCATAACTGCAGCTACGCATTCTGGAGAATCAATTGCAGAAAAATATATGGTTTACTGATGGTACCCAGCTGGCCCACAAAATACTTATACAACCTGAAATAAACTTATACAAGCTGCACATAAATAAAATAAAAAACAAATAAACCTTTGCCCTTAGGTGAACTCCTGCAGTACCGCTCATACAAACATGTTCTCCTTTGCAATCCACTAGCATATAATGATGTCAGAGAGTCAGTCCTCCTCCTAAACATTTAGTGAGTCTACTTTGCATGGCAGTGTACAGCACAGCAGAATAAGAAAAACATATTAGATCAAAGTTCTACTCAAAGTGCATCCCTAAATCGTAAATTTTTAATAAAACACTATTCTCAACATAGGTTTTCAGGCCTTTGCGTTGACGTCAATCTCATGTATAGTTTGGTGAATGGTTGTAATCATTGCCAGATCTAATTTTCTATTGAGACCATTGACAAATTTATACATAGAAGGTGAGCGTGAAAATGGTCAATGGCATGTCTAGAATGCCGCCTCCACCATTGGAAAATATCACAGTTGTTCCACTTGGTAACTCATTAACTTGGTTAGACTTGCACTCGCTAATGGAATAAGCAATGTGTTCCTGAAATCAAAAGCACTTTTGTATTTGTGCACTATATATCCCAATAAATGCACAACTATATATCCATATGTATTAATACTTCTGTCGGGAGTGCAGTTAAACTACCAGATCAACATGACCCTGGTAAACAAAGGAATTCACCTTCTCTCATGTTTTTGTTGGCTAGGAGTGGCACAATTGTCTTAAAATTAAACAGGAGATTGTTAGCCCTTTTACAGTCTCCAGTTTAGTGGACAGCATCATTTGTATTCCACATGGACTGAAATATGTTCAAGGCAGTGCCGTGGGAGTCTGATGGGTCATGGTTCATCAGTTTCTGGTAACCCTACTACGATGACTGATGCACAGGAATACGATAGCTTCTATGCACCACAGAAAAATAGATGGAATAAAGTTGAAAATTATGTCAAAATTTAGAATTAGAGCCTCAGTTCAAAAGACGGAAGCATAAGATTTCACGAGAGTCAATAGTTGGAAATGATCTATTAATTTATTAACCAACACTGGGTTTTATATATTCCAAGAAAGGAATCCCATACTTCATTTATAAAATATTACATTTCACATTTTATATTTCATATTTATTCCCGTCATGAGATCTGTAGGAAATATTTAAAAACTGAGCACTTTCATGACTTTTATAAATATTTATGACTATATTTATTTATTTTCTACAGTAATCCTTGACTGATTATTCTATTTCTAAATGAACGAAAGTATATAGATGTTAATGCTGATTTGATTTTGAATAGATTAAATTGACATGAGAAGAATAATACTGACCTAGAGACTGGAACGTGCACTAATGAGGCCAAAGTCCATGAACATGACAATCTGGACCCACCATGCTCATTAGCACAGCACTGGCAAGCAGAAAGCAACAGTGACCATCCCTGCAGCACTTTATTGGTCACAAAACCAGAGCAAGGTCTGTCAGAAGGGATATGCCTTCTCCTGCCTCAACATTTTTTTTTAAATTTACTTTTCAGTAGTCTTTCCAGTTGTCCTTTTAAGGAATGCTGGTTAAATGGTACGTGGCTGAGGTAACTCTGAAAGCTGAGTGACTTTTGAGTGGGACAAACTTTATAATAAAATAGGGTTAAGCCCCAATCAAGATTGCAGGAGCTGACCTAATTTTGGGTCACTTCCTGAGTAGGGGCGGCACGGTGGCGCAGCGGTCGTGTTGCTGCCTTACAGCAAATGAAGCGCCGGAGACCCGGGTTCGATCCCGACTACGGGAGCCGTCTGTACGGAGTTTGTACATTCTCCCTGTGACCTGCATGGGTTATCTCCGAGATCTTCGGTTTTCTCCTGCGCTCCAAAGATGTACAGATATGTAGGTTAATTGGCTTGGTTAAAAAAAAAAGACCCTAGTGTGTCTAGGATAGTGTTAATATGCAGGAATCACTGGTCGACACGGACCCGATGGACCGAAGGGCCTGTTTCCGTGCCGTATCCCTAAACTGAACTACCAGAATCAATAAGTTACTGGACTGATATCTGAATTGGCATGAAAGATCTGCCTCCTATATTGGAAAATAGGTATGTTGAGATCTGATTTCAAGCCATAAGCCTTTAAGTAAGAAACCTTAATTAGGATTTCAATTATATTTTGCACTTTTGTTTCTTCAAGCGGGTTACTTTCACCAATCTTGATCTGGTCATCTACGGAATATAGGGGATATTATTTGTTTAAATTGAGGAACAATTACAGATCTATAAGGTGGACAATTATTTCTCCATTCAAAGTATCAAATACTATATTTTGACGTACAAGCATGGCATAGTCGGCTAATAATATATATATATACTCACTGAGTTGATGGTCTGCCTGCAGCTCGATGTTTTTTCTCTGAGTGTGTCCCTGGGAAAAACCTTTGATTCAGAGTCTTTAGCTAAGCAGCTACTCAGGATGAGCTGTGATATGGACCCTTGCATCCTTTGTCAGAACTTCTTAGCAAATCCACAGCCTGCTAAGAAATGGGCAATGTCTCTTCTTCATCACAGCGATCCTAAGGGAGAGTGCATTGGGAGTGAGATTCTAACCATACAAGAAGGATCCAACTGGGAGGGCCTCTCTCTCCTCCAGCCAAGCCAAGTCTTGGTACTTGTTGGTGAGTACAGGTGATCCTGCCAGGTCTACACAGAGATTCACCCACAGGCTTCATCAAGTACGCTCATTGCGTCTGTAGGATGATTCGTGCAGACAACTGCCTAATGGACTTGTGGTCAAAGGTGTCGGTCTGGAAGAATCTTTCCATTTCCAGCTGACAAGAACATTGCATGGCAAAGAGGATAGAAGGCTATATATAGGGTGATTTCACCAAATGTCAAATGAGCGTAGATCCCCCCTCACGTGACCGAAATTTTAACTGGAGGACATATGTCACTTCGGTACATGTTAGTGAATGGGAAAACACGCACTTTCCCACCCGTTAAAAACATGGAAAACGGCCGTTTTTTTAGCTGAAATTTTCTGTGCTAGTCGGGGTGACCATGAAGCACAGCGACCTAAATTTTCAGGCAAAAAAAAAGATAGAAAGTAAGGTAATTACAAGAGGGAACTGAAGGTGGAAAAACAGCGGAAGTGAACAGCCGACATTTGCCGTGGAGATTTAAAGATCCAAAATATCGGGAATTACCGCGTTTGCTCGCTGAATTTCATCAAAAGTAAGTTAATAATGCCTTACTTTTGATGAAATTCAGCGAGCAAACGCAATAATTCCCGATATTTTGGATCTTTAAATCTTGTAAAACCCGTTTTCCATGTTTTTAACGGGTGGGAAAGTGCATGTTTCCCCATTCACTAACATGTACCGAAGTGACATATGTCCTCCAGTTAAAATTTTCGGTCACGTGAGGGGGGATCTACGCTCATTTGACATTTGGTGAAATTACCCTATACATAGAATGTGTAGTAGAAAGGAACTGCAGATGCTGATTTATACCAAAGAAAGACACAAAAAGAAAGGAGTAACTCAGCGGGGCAGGCAGCATCTCTGGAGAGAAGGAATGGGTCTCACTCTTTGAATCTTCTATACATATAACGTAACTGAGACCCACTAACACAATCTATTTACCTGGATAGTGGAACATACGTCAGGTCAATGATTCTACTCAGTCACCTCATTTGGGACTGTGGGCCGGTTATCTTCTGATTGGGAAGTGATGCATGAGTTGTTGAACATCTTCTTTTACAAGTGAAATTATTTTCTCACAGAGCAAACAATATACATAGAGTAATGAAAGAAATACAACAACAAATACTACAGTGGGTGCAAAATGGTGCACGATTGTGTTGCAAAAAGCAAGCTTTGCAAAGGTTACATTACAGTAATGGAATAAGCTAATAAAGTAGGGTTAAGAGTAAGACTACATGGCAGCACCTCTGGGAATTGGGAATGAAAAAGGTGATTGGCTCATGAGTCGTAGAGCAGTGGGAAGAAGCTTCTTTTAAGTCTGGATGTCAAAGCTTTCAAGCACCTGTGTCTTCTCCCAGAAGGTGGAAAGTAAAAAAAAAAAAAAATGGCCCCAGGTATCATTCTTGATGATACTTCCAGCCGTCCCGATACAATGTAGCATGAAGATGGGCTTGTTGGGAGGAAACATTGAGACGATGTTGACAGACTATGTTCTCTATTCGCTACATGTTCAAGCGGCCATGAGCGGAGCAGTTGACATCTCACCATGTTGAGATGTATCCCATCAGAATACTTTAGATAGCGCATCTAAACAAGTCCACGTGAACCCTGAATATTTGTGAACAGGCTAAATCTTCTCCGACGCCCATGGAAGTGAATAGACCAATACGCTCTCTTGATCACTGTATCAGTGTGAAGGGAATATGTTAGATTGCTGGTGATATGGATGCATAGGAAGCTGTCCACCTTCTCTGAGCAGCCCCATTGATGTGGACAGGATGTGTTCACCCCCTCACTTCCATCGGTCAACAACCAACTCTTTCATCTTGCTGGCATTAAGATTGTCCTGACACCCTGACTCAAAGTTCTCAATCTCTTTCATGTACAACATTGCATTGCTGTTGTGAATTTGGCCAACAACAGTGGTATCATCGGAGAACTGATGTTTTGTATTTGCCCACACAGCCATGAGTGTACAGGAGGTAGAGCACGGGACTGAACACACAACCCTACGGAGCATTCAGTGTTGAAGAAATTCAGGGCAGAATTGAAGAAATATTATAGAAACATGGAGAAATAGAAATATAGAAAATAGGTGCAGGGGTAGGCCATTCGGCCCTTTGAGCCAGCACCGCCACTCAATGTGATCATGGTTGATCATCCAAAATCAGTACCCCATTCCTGTTTTTTCCCCCATATCCTTTGATTCAGTTAGCCCAAAGAGCTCTTGCATGGCACTTATTGGAAGGCATGAGATTTGGTCAATGAGAAAAGCTGTTCCTGATAGGCTTTTCCCTTATGTGCCAAGATGATTCAGGGGGGCTGCAAACAGTTGGAAGCAAGAGGAATGACATCTCTCCGTACACCCTACTCCGCAGAGCCCAAAAGAGATGGGGGGAGATATCTGAACACATTCTTTTCGTCAGAATTCACACACCAGCCACAATACACATACACCAACACACACACATATGATAGTACACACACACAAAATCGAATATATAAGCACACTATGACACACACACATATAATACAAAGTACACATACACACATACCCATCGACACAATATATGAAACACATAAACAGCAGGATAATTCACACACCACCACACGGAGCAAGCACAGTCGACACACACTATAGGACACCGCACCACAGCACCATATCTACAGAACAAATACACCAACCGCACACATGACGTAAATATTTCAAACAACAAATAGAAAAAGGACGGGAATGATACCCCGATGGATACACATAACTGCACACCACATGCACATTACACACACACACACAAATATATATACACACACACTAGCATTATACACACACACAGTTTGACTTCACCACACACACAGGCAATACTACACACAACACCATATATATAACACCCATATATATATACAGCATCTATATATACACAGATACTGATTACACCTAACAGTACACGCATATACACACACATATATTGTACACATCCAATATATACACCACACATGTTATACGCACACATCATACATTGAACTTATTTGCCAGAGGTATACATACAGGCACACACAGCAACAGCACACACACACAAAACAGCGGAAGAGTTTTTGTAATATATATGGGCTTTAGTAGGGCCTATGACCGGGGTTCTCATGGAAGGTTCGTGTTACCGAAGCTTTCAACTTTTTGGTATATAATGCACGGAGTAGGCTAGCTGGATTCACACAGTGAGCCTGACACATGGGCAGCAATCGATAGAATTTCGAGTGTAAGTACTGGTGAAGTGGCTTTTTATCGGGTTTGTTCCACAATCCGTTGACTAGTTGGGGTGCCTCACGGAGCGGTTGTTGGGTCCTTTGTTGTGCAACCACCATGTACATCAATCTGATTCTGGATTTAGGTGTGGTTAAATTGGATTAGCTAAGTATTTTGCAGAATGTATACCAAATAGGGGGTGATTGTGGATAGTGAGAGGATGAGTGCCACAGTCTTACAGAATATGATCTAGGCATGTTGGCGAAGAAATGGGCTGAAAGAATGGCAGTGAGGAGTTATGCGGTGATAAATGTGAGGCCTCAAAATGCTAACCGTCTGGCAGGACAACTCAACATAGGCAACGGTACATGACCTGATACATAACATGGTAGTGAAATTGAATACTATAGTTTTGAACCAGGGGGATCTGGAAATAACCGCGTGCCTAGTGTCACTATGATAGCGGCTGGGAATTCGCATGTAGATTAGGGGTTTGTAAACCTAAAAGCTTTATTGTACCTGCAAGCCCTTTTTATAATCAGAGGCACTTTGAGTTATACGAAGCTGGTATGTCCTGTTACAATTGTACCCACCCGACAATGCGTGTGAGACCAAAGCTGTAGTCATGGTGTACAAATTTTCGGTGTGGCGCCCATTATAGGGAAGGATGTCATACAAAAGAGGAAGCGTACAGAGGAGACTTTACTAGCAATCGTTCGCCTGGGGTTTTCAACAACTAAGTTACAGAGAAGAAAGGTTGAAATAAGTTTAGGATCGACTGGATTCTCCATGGGAGCGCAGACAGAAGCGTGAATAACGGGGGACTTCGCATCACTATGAGTCTCTCCAAATGATATGATAGAGAGGGAGAAGATCGAGAGCTTGCCTGTGGACCAGCTCCCTTTTCTCCCCCTTTGGACCGACATATGGGAACGATTCCAACCAAGTAGGACACTCGCTTACTTACACGAATTTACCATTGCGGGCACACAGTACATATTCCTACGGGTGGTCAAACCCCTGAGGGGGGGGGACCATCTCTTTACTCTCACTTCAGAGTGGTTAGCAGGTGTCGTGGTACTTGCCGCTCTCCTCCGTGGAAAGTGTGGGAGGAGGTTCATGTGGTATCATTTAAAAATTAATTGGATAGGCATAGTGTGATGATAACAGGGAATGGCATGGTTAGGGTATGAGTGCATGGAGTGGGACAAGGGAAAAAAAGTTGTGCTGGCACCAGACGTTGTAGGGCCGAGAGGACGGTCCCGTGCTGTAATTGTTATAGGTTTATGGTTATAGGGTTTCCCGAATGCAAATGCATCAGTTTTATAGAATATTAACTTTTGATACCGTACCTCAAAATCCAAGAGTGAAATAAAGGACACCATCAGAATCACACATGTATTTCGGCTTAGCGTTCTGGATTCAACCTTTAATTATGAAAGTATCATCATCAGTGTCTTAGAAAAAGTCATTTGACGAATTGTACAGCGAAAACATTTCAACAAGTTGCTTTGGCAATAATGTCAGGATAAATTTTATTTAAATTGGATGTAATTAGCAACGTGTTTAGCCCCTGGTCAATTTGAGTTGTGTAATAAATTTTTGCCCAACTCTTTCATTAACAAAAGTTGTATTTTGGACAGAGAGACCTTGCTTCTTCAGTCTTTTCTCGTCCGTGTCCACAACGTAAACAGTACGAAAAACGCCCTACCACACATTCCCAAAATCTAAATTCCCATGGGCTGGTCACTCGCCATATTTCGCTAATGCAAGTAAGACAGTCGCTGGATAAAATTCAGCAAGCGAGTTGTCAGCCCTCTTGACAGCGCCGGCCTGCACTGCGCTTGGGTGTGCAGCGCTGTGGAAACAAGTCGACGAAAATTATGCTCTAGGAACAGCTTGGCTATGCCTACACACACTTATCGCGGCCTGTTACTTTCGCTCAGAGTAACATATCTCATTACTAGCGATCAGCCGATATCAAACAGTTGTGTCGATCGTTGTCAAGAGATAATCCTAGCCGTTATCAGGTGAAGGCAGCAGAATATCATAATTCATAAAAATCGATAACGTATTCAAATAGCACTTTTAAATTATGTTTCTTGAGCCTACACCGATGAATTTATTGTGCTTGGTTGTCTTACAGCTCGAGACAACACGGGGACTTCGGACATTTGCAAGATCGGCTTCCATCCCCACCGCTTAACTTTTTATACTTGTAGAAATATACAAAACACACAAGATCCATGATCTCAGGCCAATATTGGCCCATACAAACAATACGCACAGCGATGTTTCGGTTACGGTGCAGACGATTTAGCTTGGACGTGCCTAGAGAGGATAGCCGTGGGAACAGGTCCGCTCTGGCCCACCGCGATGCCTGGCCGGCGACTCTTTGGGGCTGCCCCGTCACCAGACGGAGCGCAATCCGGGGCACATTACCACTGCTATGCCTTACACACACGGACGGGGCGGCCGCACAGCGGACCCGTTTACATTGTATAACCATGCTAGCTTACGCAAAACTAGTTCATGGGCCGATTGTGTGGACTGCAGCTGGTGGAGATACAACTGGTAGATAGGGACCTGGAGACAAACACGCTGAGCGGGTCATGCGTATGGCGGGTAGCTCGACACTACCACACACTCTGTGGACGCAACACGCGCCTACGTCGTTATCCGCGCGGATCAAACCGCGGGCTCTTCAGTGTCGGTCTGTAATGCCACCGGTATAGGCACGAGCAATCGTCGAGGTATTCCCCACTTTTCGCGATCAATCGTCGCAGCGTCACCCCGTGCTTATTAATGTGAAAGTAAAATACTGCAGACACTTGCACGGACATTAGATAGACACAAATGTAGCGTGGACGGATGACCTCAAGGCAGCCTCTCTTGCGTGGAAAAGCCGCTGACCAGATAGGGTGTTCGTACTTTGGGCTGGTCGACTCTTCCTTCTCACGGCACTGTACAGGTGTACAGCGACGGTTATGGTTATGCGTCCTTTCCAAATGTGGTTCTTTCACACTATGACAACACCAAAACGTCACTGTTTAACTGTGTGCACCACAGGAATCATATTTAATGGGGGCAACTCATTATGTCTCATGTGACACAACTAAGAGCTACTATTTCTGAGCCAACCTCGCCTTCTGGATTGAGTTCCTCAGCGGTAAAACCGTCTTCCTCTATTGCCCTTTTCGCCGCATCAGTGGCATTCGCTTTACGTGCAAATTATTCTCCCTTCCACACTAGGACAATCAGTGCTGCAATGCATCTCGTGCCCACACCCACTTACATTGTGTGCAGATCACCAGTAGGCCAATCCACTCTCCTCTCAACCAAGCACCATCTTTTGTGATGTGGCGCAAAGAAATCCTGGTTGCATTCAGCCGGTCAAAGTCCCAAACATGGTCCGCATGGTGATGAAACAGCACTGGGAAACTTCTTGCACCAGACCGCCTAGACTCTCATTTTTTTATACATGACTCTGGGAATGGTTGCAACCCAGCTTCACTTTACACTCCGCCGCATGTCCTAGCCTGCTCACGCACTTATCCCGCAGTCACTCATCCCATGCCCGAGGCATCTGCATTGGTGCGCCTATACTACTCGCTAAATAATCTGCACACCAGATATTTTCTCTCATCAAGTACCTTACGAATCGTTACAAAAAAAAAAGTGGTTTGGGTTCTAGATGCACAATAGGAGGATTGCAACCCATTTAAAATGTGTTCTCATGTAATACCACCGAGCTTGGATTACAGACATTGTGAATTGCAGATACAATAGGGAAGTACATAAGTGTGGCATCAAGCTCAGCTTCACCCACTTATGACTTACAAAGTAAGCACACTCAAACTCAAGCGTTCCTATGCAAGTGCGCACAGGGGTGGGTTTTAACCCATCGGAAATCAATCGCCGGTGATCAGGTGAATTCAGGTCGCTCTTTCATCAGTTGGCAAAACATAACAAGTTTCTGGAGTTCACAAAATTACAAATATGTAGGTCTATTGTCATCAAAAAGTATTAATATATTATGATTCGCGTGTAGGAAAGGCAACTGAGATGCTGGTTTAAACCAAAAAATAGACACTAAATGCTGGAGTAACTCAGCGGGACCGGCAGCATCTCTGGGGAGAAGGAATGGGTGATGTTTTGGTTTTGTGTCTCTTCTTCAGAGGGTCTCGACCCAAAACGTTCCAGTCCTTCTCTCCGGAGATGCTGCCTGTCCCATTGAGTTACTCCAGCATTTTGTGTCTATCTTCTTTTCTTATAATATTCAGCATAACTTTGCAGTGGATGATTCACCCTGATTGCAAATAATGGTGCTAACCAAATTTATACAGTAAGAAATTAAAGGACTATGAAAAGGATAAAAACTCATTGCTATTGTAAAAGGAAAAGAAGGTAATTGTCAAAATAGCTGAATGTGGACAGCTCTAAGTCTCAAAATAATCTTGTGGACGGCAATGTACCCACCTTTTGCAATATCGGTTCATTACATTTACAGTGGGCGGGCAGGGACAATGTCATTCCACTTGTTCCTATTGGAAAAACCAAAACACCGCATTTAAAAACGTTATATATTCAAAAATCTTGTATATAAGCTGAAATTATGCTAATGATGACTGATCCAGAATTACAAACAATGAAATGTGATGCGCCATCACTTGTAAGGACGCTTCCATGTCCCATAGCGAACATGTTTGCAGTATCTCAGTTACTAAAAAATTATGAGTGTAGCCATGTAGCTGCCGAAGACAAATGGAACATGGTGATGTGTTTGTTTCGGAAGAATCTCCACTGCTTCAATGCCTAATAAGAAAAAAAATCCCACACATGAATCCACCTAACACTTTTCCAGGCGTTGTCCTTCCCCCACCTCGCTTCCAGCTTTCTCCCACCAACCAAATGTCACCTATTATTGGTCTCCAGAGATGTTGCCTGACCTGCTGAGTTATTCCAGCACATTTGTCTCTTTTTGTAAACCATTATCTGTAGTTCCTTGTGTCTACAGTTGAGATACTGGCAGATGCTTTCTTATAAACTTATAAAGCAAACCAGTAAGTTAAAAGGAGAACTACATGCATGAGTTATCTCAACATTTACTTATGTTTCATTGCATCATTCCATTATAAAAACAACTCCCACAGAATCAAGGGGTATGGGGAGAAGGCAGGCACGGGTTACTGATTGTGGATGATCAGCCATGATCACAATAAATGGCGGTGCTGGCTCAAAGGGCTAAATGGCCTCCTCCTGCACCTATTTTGTATGTTTGTACATTAAGAACACATTCAGTGCAGCACATCAGATCGAAGCACCTCAGATACTTCCAAACTCTGTAAATATTTATTCCCCCTCCAAACAAACGAATTCCCATCTACAAAATCCATTCTAAATCAGAGTAACCTCCATTTCTTTACTTCAGATATTAGACTTTGGACATAAAGCACAAACACAGCTCCCTCGGCCCACTGACTCCGTGCCAACCAGCGATCACCCCGTACATTACTGAAACCAATTAACCTGCAAACCTGTGTGATTTGAGTCTGGGAGGCATCCTGAGCACCTGGAGAAAATCCATGAGGTCACAGAGAGAACATGCAAATGCCATTCAGACGGTAACTGTAGTCAGGATTGAATCAGGGTCTCTGGCGTTAGAAGGCAGCAATTGTGTTGCACTCATCTTTCAAGTGCATCATCTTTCAAGTGCAATAGTATTAATCCAAAAATAGAAGTCTGTTCCAAATTAATTTGAAAGATAATGTTGTATTATTGTGAATTTTTTTCAGATCTTGGGATCGCTTTGGTGCAACAAGTAAGAGTAACTAACCAACATAACCCAGACACTCTCCCCCCCATCTCCTCCCTGTGCACCCACTTGTCCCACAATCATGTGCCATTACCCCTTCCCATTCCACTTATATCCCTTTCTCAGGCTTCACATTCAATGCAAGTTCTCTCCTCATCATCTCAGTTCATGGCTTTTCATGTCTGGATTTTTTACAACCGCCAGCCAATCAAACCCCCCTCCGCTACATCCACCTATCACTTGGCATGCTTTGTCTGGCCCCACCTCTCTTCTAGCTTTCCCCCTCCCCCCACCCCCACCTACAACCAGTTCGACCCAAAACGTCCATGTTCTCTAGAACTGCTGCCTGCCCATTGAGTTACTCCAGCACTTTACATCTTTTTTTTTAAAGAACCTTCTCTGATGTTCGAGTTGCACATTGGTTATTTTGAGTGCGGAACTGGATTTGCGGACAAGGAAGGTGTCTTTGTTAAAAGACTAGAGGGTTTAAAATGTTTGGGCAGGAATACAACTGTGCTTTATGGGAGCACAGTCATCGGTGACACCTCACAATTAAGTTTGGAAAAATTTATTTGATACTAATCGAATTTCCATGTGAGAATCATTGCTACAAATCAGGGAAAGAGTGATGGACCTTGGAATAAAACAGTAAGCAGAAGGAATGAAGTGGAAGCAGGGACAGATGTAAACATGGAGTAGATTATCAGAGGACACTACCAGTCTGATTTCATTAGGTTCGTTTTTTAACACCTTCCTATAATCATATGCAACATTTTTTACATGGAAAGCACATTAAAAATGTCTGTTATGACACATCATGTCATGACAAAAGAATCCTATAATGCATGACATTAAAAAGGTTACTTGATCAGACAAAAGATTTCAATATGCTTGACAGCCTATAAAACAAGGCATTAAGACAGATGAAAAGTTGATTACAAGTTAGCTCACAGCATTAAACACAAGGCTCTTTGTGCGGCTGAGATAAGACAAGTGCTCAAAAAAACACGTCATGATAACTGCTCCTGGTATTCTGAAGTTTTCAGATCTTTAACTCAAAATCTGGTTCAAGGTTATTGCTTCTGCAATATTGAGAACTTATGCAAATTGGAGAGATGTATAACAGGAATATTGTAAAATAAACATTCAACAAGACCTTGAAATTATCAAATCCTGTTGTTCCTTGGAGCTACATTAGGGACTTGGTGATTTATACAATGTAATCATCCAGCAGTGATCAATAAGGTTCCCCTAAAAAAAAAATCCAAGCAATATTATTTTGGTATTCATATGAAAATATTTGAACTTAAACACTTATGGACAATTTGTTCACAATTATTGAATCAAGATCATTCTCTGTTCACGAAGTATATTATGATGACAGAATGCAATTCAATATAAACTAAATTATTTTGTTTACTTCTCAGAGCTTTATCAGCAAGGATCTTTCAATGCCTGAATTGTATATATCCACTATGAAGGGGGAAATTCCATAGAGCTTCCAGTAAACATTTGATCCTTCATTCAAATGTTTATGACCCAAAACCCCACCAGTGAATTTTAATGTTGATTTTGCCCCAGGTGACCACTGTCTGTGGTCAGATGTCCGTGCCATCTTGAACTGTGATAATTCCACAATGACATTATTCCAACCAAAACTCCAGGGCTGCAGGGATCCTGTCTTGGTAGTGAGCAGCTGAAAGTGTATCCTGTCCATATTATCCATATGGTGCCTGACTCAAATCAACCAATGTTCCCACCGGACTGGATTTTATATCGCTAATTGTTTCAAATTTAGAGAATCAAAACAACTTCAATGTAAACCAGTTGGGTTTTAACAACAGTCCAGGGTGATTGTCACTGGGGTGGATCTTCCAAGCTGTGGCAGCTGTTCCAAATTGAGCTGCTGGCACTCAGCCACTCTAATAAAAATAAGCGCTTGACTAACAAGGACCCACGTTAAGTCTAAGACTGACTGTGTGCTAAATAGCACAGATTCTGTCAATCCACTCTGTCACGATCTCTCCATGGAGTCCAATGGCTATACCCCATCTCCGGAGATGCCAATATGGGTTGTTGCAATTCTAGTTTCAAGGTGTTTGGAGATACAAGTTCAATTTAGGTAATTGAATAATTCAGAAATAAAACCCTAATTTCATTAACAGTAACCATGAAACTAACTGATTATCACAATAATCCACCTGATTTTCTAATGTGTTTCAGGAGAAGAAAGCTGCTATCTTTACCTCATCTGGGAATGAATGGAATTTTGTAGCATTCCCAAAAACGAGTGAAGCTCTCTGGTATACACCTTATCCTGGACAGGTTTCATCCCATTGAGGTCAATTCTAAGCCCAAATAAAGAATCTCAGATCGTGTAAACACAGCATCTTTATTGCTTAAAATATCTATGAATTACAATCTGCAAAATAATTTCCCCTGAACTCAGCCGATTAAATGATCATCTTGGTTGCATTTACAACTCAGGATCCCCAGCAGCTGACTTAAAGGGCTGTCCCACTTGGGCGACCTAATTGGCGAGTTTAGAAGAGTTTGAAAAAATGACATGTTGAAGACCTCCTTCGACCCCCTTTGACTATGTTGAAGACTAGCTACGACTAGCTACGACTAACTTTTGGAAAATTGGACACCGAATAGTGGAGAGTGAAGGCGACCTCCTTCGATCTCCTTCGACCTCCCTCCGACTATGATGAAGACTATCTACGACTACCTTCGACTACCCTCGATTACATACGACTAACATGCCGTCCTACTACAACTAAACCTACGAGTAAAAGAATTATCGATTTTTTCCATGGCGACTTTTTTTTTAATCACGGCCATTTTTTAACATATTGGGGAAAAAAAGCCGCAACCTAGCTGAGACCTTGAGTACGCGGAGACCACTCTCGAGCATGAAGGAGAGTTACGAAGACCTCCTATGACCTCGTGTTGACCATGCTGCGAGTATGAGTTGAGCGCAAACTCACCAGAACTCACGGATTAGGTTGCCCAAGTGGGACAGGCCCTTGACCCTGTACAGCAACCTAGTTTACATCCAAGTGTAGGTTAACATTTAGGAACAAGGAATTGCAGATGCTGCTTTACAAAAAAAGGAAACAAAGTACTGGAGAAACTCAACGGTCAGGCAGTATCCTTGGAGAAAATGGATAGGTGACGTTTTGGGTTGAGATCCTTTTTCAGACTGATTGTAGGGAGGGGGGGAGGAGGGGGGGAAAGAGGATGGACAGGTGTGTTTGATGATAGATGAACACAGGCAAGGGGAGGGTGGTTATGAAGGGTAGATGGTTGGCTAAAAGCCAGAGATGAATACAAAGGTGCAAGACAAAACGATTGAAAAGTTACAAATTGTGAAGCCAGAGGAAGGAATACAGGTGGAGGGGGAGGGGAGAAATAGGTGCAAGTTCAGGTGGGGCAGAGGGAAGAGGGGCAATAAAAAAAGGGACTGTGTGGAAGAAAGGGAAGGGGGGGGGGGGGGGGGGGGGGGTTGTTAGAGTTTACCTAAATCTAGAGAATTCAATGTTCATCATGTTGGGCCATTGGCTTCCCGGTGGAATATGAGGTGCTGTTTCTGCAGTTTGCCTCATTCTGCCAATGGAGGAGGGACAGGACAGAAAGGTCAGAATGGGTAGGAAGGAACAAAGGTCAGTACAGGAATGGGAAGAGGAGAGTACTTCAGATCAATGCCGATACCACCAGTCCCATGTAACTGGCCCCAATCTGGCTTTTCTGCCATCTCCACAGTGTCATAACAGAATGTGTAGGATCTCCACATGTATTCTCACTAAACGGAGGAGTCACACTAAACATTATGTGTCACATCGTTGTCAATGTGCTATCCACACATGTGAAAACCACCTTCCTAAATGGATGACCATTTATTTGAACAATGATCTCGAAATCACTGCCCCATTGTAGCCCTCCATCCACCACTATGAAGAGATAATTTATTTCTGAGTCTGTTTTGTGAGCTTGCAGCTTCTTGGCTGGTGGAATGACCTTGCATAGCTACTTTCCACCATGGTCGCCACTGCCTTTCCCTCTTGGTGACCTTCGGAATATCTTTGATCAGACTTTACTGGCTTTACCTTGCACTAAACGTTATCCCTTATCATAGATCTACACACTGTAAATAGCTTGATCATAATCATGTATTTTCTTTCCGCTGACTGGTTAGCACACAACAAAAGCTTTTCACTGTACCTGTATCACTGAAGATACTCTCTGTGGACAAAGATCGAGGCACAGCTAATTCCTGCTCTCTATCGCATGGTTGATGCTCACCCAACAGAATGCCCCCCCTCTCACAACTCTGCCTCGGATACATAAACATAATTTCTATGATGACGACCATTGCCCAAGCTGTCTCAAGCATCGTTCTGCATCAAAGAGCTCTGTCTGAATTCCCTCTGCTATCAGACCACATATTAATGCGTGCTGTATAGTCCCTCAGCACCTTGTTGCAGAGTTCATAACCTGAACACATAGTAACTGGTCCCCAGTCGCATGTACCGAATGTATAACATGTAGAAGTTTCTAAAGTTACTGGATTGAAATGTACCTTTGAAAGTTTATACAATATTCTTATCAAAGTCTTCATTCATGGCTCAGGCAGCTTGAAACCTATTAGTTTTCTGTATGTCTCCAACCTTACTATGAGTAATATAACACCTTCCTCGATCCACAAGGCCTCGTTGCTCTGTTCTTTGTGTCCTCCTGTGGTCTATCCTTTAAGGATATCATTTCCTCTCAGGAATATCTCTATCTATTCTAAGTACATAGCAAATGGTTATGTCTTTTCAAACATATATATACATCATCAACATACCTATTACACCTGTTGCCTGTTATTCTTACTGCTCTCTCTCCGGAGAACCCAGCTTTCTTCTCCCTCGAACTAATTCATCTATTGCCTGTTATTCTTACTGATTCTCTCTCATTGTCCAGGAGAACGAAAGCATTTTCTTCTCCCTCGAAGACTACATTCATCTTTATAATAATTCCTCAAGTTACAGGTCGTTGTTTTATACTTCCTCTGGTTTCGGCAAGTAACCTGTAGCGCCTCCCAGGGTAAACCCAAACTCATGGCCAATGTAGTATCCTCAGAGTCTTCTGTTCAGTAAGACATGCATCAAACTCCAAATCTGTGAAGTGAACAGCAGTTCCTGATACAACAGCATACAAAGGTCTACCCATCTTTCTGAAGAGCACTCATTGTGGCAATGTAGGAAATGTGGTAATAATTTGTTTACAATTATCAAAGCACTAGATTTGTGACACTCCAATATTCTACCCCAACTACCTAACTTGCCAATATAATTCCCACCCTGAGCCCACACTGCATAGAAAATAGTTTCCTTATGTCCACTATGGTTGATTTGCAAATCACTTCCATTTAATGTCCCCCAATTCTTGATCTTCCTGCCAGTAGAAACAGTTTCTCTCTGCCTACCAGATCTATATCCTTGATGCGTTTATGTATCTCCTTTTGTAAGGACACCTCATGACCTCACAGTCCCAAGCATTGGCCAGTGTATCCACACAACCAAAGGCCCTTATCCCTGGAAAAACATTCTGCATTGGGTCCACAATCATTACTTTCTTTCCAAGTGAAGTGAGGGAGTCAAAAACTGACCCAATGCTCCATTTCTAGCTAAAGTTTCCTCAGGACTTCATTACTTTTGCACTTTCTTTCACTTTCCATCAAACCCAGCCACCCTTTGCTTTACTAACTACTTTATCAACCTGCTCTGCCACCTTCAGTGAACTATGCACATATCACCCCAGTTCTTGTTGGTTTTGCACCAGTTTGGAATTATTTCTTCCAGTTTGTATCGCCTCTTTGTGCTTTTCCTACCAAAAAGTAACACCTTGCAGTTCTCAGCAATAAATTTAATCTGCCACCTCTCTGCCCATTCTACAGCCTGCATTGGTCTATTAGTTCATTGCCATTCACGGAGCCTCTAAGACTTGGAGTCTTGCAGAACGATTCAGTCATGGACAACTTGATTTCAAAGTTCCAATTCATTTAGTAAACTTAAGACTATATATTTTATTGGCCTTTGTATAGCCTGTCTTAGCAAAACATGATTACCCTGTCATTTCAACTAAATTGTAAACTTAAAATGAATCAGGTCTAATTGGAATAACTGATCTATAATAATTAATACTGAACAAACATAGATCCTTAGAAAAGTAAACACATTTGCACCACTTTAGTTGACCCCTATCTACACGTGGCATTAAATTAAAGAAAGAAAAATAAAATATAATAAATGCCATATGCACAACAGTAATAAGGGTCCTCTGAGGTCTTTGAAAATGGACTCAGTGTTTCATGGTTTCACATTTCATTCACGAAACTGTCCCTGACAAAACAGTTTCAGAATGTTCGGAACGCCATGGTGAAGCCTATTATTGCTACAGACAGTTATTGCGTGTCCGTGTCAGGTGCAGACTTTGTGAGTAAGGCACACTTCAAGATCAAGGTTGTCTTTTGCTTCATTCTGAGATTTTTCATTTTTCTTTTCATTTTATCAAAAGCTTAAAGATTTATGTGATTGCTGATTAATACTGGCCAGATTTGCAGTGCAGTCTCAGAAAGAAAAGTTCAAAGAACAGGCATCTACCGCCGCTCCTCTCCGTTGGTCCTCTTTGCAAGTGTTTTCAAAGAAAAAACAGAGGCATAGAAACCACTTTCCAAGTTTAATTTTCGATTCAACATTAGACATTTATGTTAGAAAAATGAACCAATGTTATTGCTCATTGTGATTTAAGATAGTTTTAAGTCATATTTACAACATTAGCAAGAGCATCTGTAGAAAAATATATCGTCAACAAAGAGATGACTATTTTTACAACTTCTATGTTAGTGGCATTTTCAGATATATTTCTGATTTTTTTCTGAAATCTCACTGGTTTATACCTACAGTAAGTGTGATATTCTCCCAGAAACCTCAGGAACATTTATGTATGCTGTTTTGCTACTGGTTCTTGTGCAGAGCAATTGAGAGGAACAATTTTTAATTCCTGAACCTCATTTGATTAAATCCAAATTAACAAACTTGCTTATCATACTGCTTAGTTATTCAAATGATTAGTTAATCATTTAGTCATCCATTCATTCAAATGACTGAGAGTCATGGAGAAGCAGTTTGAAATAACTGGGTAATTCTGACTGTGAGCAAGCTGTTCCTCAGTTCTTGGCTACTGGAGCCCACTTAAATGAGCAGAAGGATGACACAAAGATGATCACAAAGGCCCTCTGATCAGTTGATACTGCAATGGAGCTGAACAGTCTCAGTCTGAAGAAGGGCCTCAAATCGAAACGTCACCCATTCCTTCTGTCCCGAGATGCTGCCTGTCCCCAGCTGAGTTGCTCCAACATTTTGTGTCTATCTTTGGTGTAAACCAGCATCTACAGTTCCTTCCTACACGCTAAACAGTAGATTTGTTGGAACCTTTTCTTTGAGTTCAAATTTTCAACCCAGCTGATCAGGAGAACTTCCAAAGCATAAGCACAATTTTCTCCCAGGAAGGTTAATGTTCCCACTATTTCAAGTGCTTCAGACAAGTCGATCTGAATCAATGGAGGCCCAAGATTTGGGAAAGACTGATTGCTGATACCTTGGCTTCAATTTAGTACACTGTTTGAAGAGATCCGCAGTTGAAGAAAAAAATAGGAGTAACTATCAAAGAAACAAGATTTCACGAAGACCCATGATTAAAAGGAACAATAGTTATGTCTGTCAATGCATTCTGAACATTGTTCTTGGACATTTGGTTTTAATTCATTGGACCTCTTACTTCAGGGAGACAATATTTCAACATATTGCATCCTGACACATGTGTGATTGAGAACAATTGGTGTTGCAGAATTTGACAGAAAGGTAAATTTCGACCTCTGAAGGAAGTGGTGAAAAAATAATAATTTTCAGAGTGGATGCCATCTGTAAATGAGTTTGGAAAGATGTTAGAGTTTGCCTTTAGATTCAGACAGGCACAAATATTAACATTTGACATATTATCTGAGGGACACAACTCTAGGCTAGGCATTTATGCATTGGAGTGAGTCTCGGATACATGCACAGATGTAGCAACACCTACTTATATGAAGTCTGTATTGTTGATCAAACGTGCTCTCAGCATTCATTTTTCAGTGTTGGGAATATACATTCTTATCTATTTTAGCATTTACGATTGCTGAAAACAGTAAACCAAATGTGCATAGTAACTTTCCTCAAAGATTAAAATAACTGGATACATTACTGTTTAAGAAAATTATTGCCATGAGGATAAAGCAATTATAAACATTTGAAATAGTGAAAGCAATTAACACCACACATGAAAAACAAGTGAAAAATTAAATCTACTTAACACTCAGATTTAATTTACATCCAGAAACAATTGTTAAAATATTCAGGGCTGTGGATCGCTCGTTTTCCTACAGCATACTCTCCCAATTATTCACCAGGTCTTTCATAAAGCAAAGTCTTGTGTGCGCATCACCTCATTATGTTTATTTTGTTATTTGTGTTTTGTTCACTTCTCTTGGGGAATATCCGTGCTGTGTTATAAGCAAGCAATAAATGCAAGACAAAAATCTAGGGATTTGTGATTCTCTGTCAGTTGCTGTGCTTTCTTCTGTGATGATGGATAATTGAGTCCTGCTGGAGAAAGGTGGCAGAAAGTGAGAGTCAAAGAGCAAGAAGAGAGGGAAAGGGAAACTGAGAGAAAGCATACATAATTGTTCAGTTCCCAGACAAGGTTCTGAACAGACAACATCACACAAGTCGGGTAACAGGAGGTATACATTTGTCACGTTGATCAGGTAGGGTTTAGGGTAAGAGCAGAGAAAGTTCTACCCTTTGTCTAGACGGTCCCGCACCTGATCTAGGTATCTTTATTGCTTCAAAAATGAAATAGGTTCTGTTCTCCAGCACTGATATCCTTTACCTTGATAAACACCCAGAAAGAAGGCAAGTGAATAATTAAACCAAAGTAGTAAATAAAATTCATTTCGCGAAGCTACAAATCCCTTGATGCAATTTCCTTTTCCTTTTCTCAAAGAACAAGTAATATATTTTTCATGATACCTATCAGAATTGTTATTCAATGTTTTCATGGTTTACCTTGGTAAAGGCATTAACAGTGGAATAATGAAACACTGGCAATAGCTTTCTGATACACAGCTGTTTTTTTTTCTTTTCCTGAGCAGGCTATCACTGATGTACTGATGACCACATTTTAAATCACGTAGCCTCAACAATAATCCATTCACACTTTATTCGGTCGTAATGTGATACCTATTTTATGATGACAACACCAGGATCCATTAATTTATAAGATTTGGTGCAAATACAAAATAAAAAAAAGCAGTTCACCATTGAATCACAATAAGCTAATTTCCGGGGGAGTGAAATAAATTAAGGTTGAAAGTAAAATGTAGATAACATGTCAAAACAAAATGAAAGTGAACATTTATCCATCTGCTAACTCTTTTGTAAATATATTTGTCTCAGAAATTAATCCTTGCATAAATTGCTTCACTGAAAATTGTTGCAGGCTATTTTTGTTTGAAGAAAATTGCTTAGTAAAGTTTCAGACTACAGTTTAAGCATTCAAATCATTGAATTCCGGCACAGATTAGGGGGAAATACAAAACAGATATTAATTGAAGAAAACAAAACCATATTTAGTATCTTTATTTTAATCTCAGTTTTAAAGATTTATTGAAGTTACCTATCTGTACCATGCTGCTTTGACAAATGCACAGAAATTAAACAGATAACATACTGCAGCTAAAAATGATGTTGTAATTCTCAATGAGTATCAATGTTTAACATAGGATGCAACACTTATTAGTCGCCCCCACTAATGCTAATTCTGTAAAACAAAGATTTAATTAATTTGTCGAGAATTAAATATTTAGACGAGGACTGATCAGGTGCAAATTAACAATAAGAAGGATATTTATAAAATTCTGCCAATTACTAAAAGATGTGAAACTTTCTGACACAAGTTTGTCTAACACTTGTGTTCTAACATTTAAGTTTCTTGCCTAAAATGTCCATGAAATCTTTGTTAACAGGCAAAGTACCATGTTCATCATTTACAGTTGTCAAAGCTGTAAGATTCAGTCAAAAAGATTTAAATGTCTCCGACTTTAGAAATTTGAAAACACTTAAAATTTAAATAATTTAAAAAAAATGATTAATAAAAAATTTAAAAAAAATAGTGAAAGCCAACCAAAATCATATAAATATGTTTTTTATAAATAATTTATGAAAAATGCCATAATGTTAAAAGGTCTTATCTTCCCATTTGCTTTCTATTGCATGGCCCTGCAATTCATATTGAAATCTACAGCATCTTGGATCCTGCACAAAGTTTAATGAGGGGTAGTATTTGAGAGATGATAACACTATGCAAGTCCTGGAGAACCTCAACAAGGAGGAGCTCTAGTAGTTTACTTCATGTCTAACAGCTGAGCAAAGATACACATTTGGCAGATCCAATTAGTCTGATGAAGGGTCCGACCTGAAAAGTGGCCGATCACTTTACTCCACAGATGCTGCCTGACCGGCTGAGTTCTTCCCAGCATCTTGTGTTTTGCTCAAGATTCCAGCATCTACAGTTCGCTGTGTCTCCATGCACATTTGGCATTTGGGTTTAGATTGGACTTATTTCCAATTAATTGGGTAAATTCTTGTTTGTGCTCCTTGTGTTAATCAGCAGGTTATGTGGCAGAAATTGTGCAATTATTAATGATTGCTGATGAAGACACATCAACGTTTTCAAAACAGGATTCATAAATCATACATTTTTAAATTAGCAGCCTATTCATTTAAATATTTGTCTTTCAATGGTAAAATAAAATATATGGGGAGGAGATAGCAAGATTGAAATAAAATATTGTGTTAGATCAAACAACTATTCTGTTTAATGCCCAATAGTTTAATGGGTTTAATAGAACTTAAAGGTAAGGAGATAGAACTTCAATAGAACTGAAAACTGACCACTGCATCGAATTGGACACTAACTCAATGCAGTCTATTTTATTCCTCCCAACATGCAGCTTTATTCATAAACCTTTACATTTCAAACACAATTAGGACAGGATCATTGCTTCATTTCTATAAATCATGAGTCATGAGTCTGAAGAAGGGCCTAGAGCTGAAACGTCACCGGTTCCTTTTCTCCAGAGGTGGTGCCAAACCCACTGAGTTACTCCAGCTTTTTCTGTCCAGCTTCATTTCTATATTTTGATTATCTCACTAAATGTATTTTATTTTTCTCCACTGCAGCCATTGGGTTGGAAATCTCCTTACCTTTAGCTTGTAAGAGGCCAGAAGTTCTGTTGCTGCATCTGATCTTTCACTCAGCCGATGGTTTCAGCACACAGTAAAGGCTTGTCCTGACCCAAAATGGCTGCCCCTTCAGAAGTCCACAGCTCATGGTTGATGTAGCAAGTGCAGCCGGAAGGGTGTGGCATTTCTAAAAAGATCAGTGGAAGTTAAGTTTGTGCTTCCTTTTTCTTATAATTTAAATTTATGTTCATGTTTGATTATTTTATCGTTTATTTTTTTTAATTAATGTTAAGAATAAGAGTCATCTCTAAATGTTTTTGACCATCAGAGATAGTTGAACTGGATTTTAACAGCACAGGTTGAGCTGACAGAACCAACCACCTGAGACCAAGTTGCCACTCTGCCTCTTGGGATGACTGCAATGGTGACTCCTCAAGAATGTGGTGAGCCAAATGACTGCAAAAGGTAAGTGCAAGTTAGACACCATTACAGTGGCATCCCAAGTATGAATGGATCAAAGCTTAAATGCTTTCGTCAAACTGATGGTCCTAAAAACTTATAATCATTTCTGGCTAACTTTATTCATAAAATCCAGAAGGAACTCATTCCCGATATTACATATTGCACAGCAACTTGGTCTGGGCATAAATCTCAATTTAATTCAGTTGATTTTAGCTTCCATATGTATAACCATTTATGGTGTTTGCCTTTTAAAAACCAGCCACCTGCCACCAAATGAGAATCAGATCAAAAAGAACTCCAAAAATATGAAAAATTATAATTCATTCCTCACACATACAGTACAAAGAAATGAGAGAACAAAATGGGTTCCTCTGGTGTTCCCGCCAAAACCATCCCCCATCAGTATTTTGATCAAAGCAGAAAATTTAGCACCATCTTCTGAGTAGGTCTGATCCAATTTAACAGCAGGTCACAGTTAGAGGCCTCAAGCCACTAATGTAACCCAGATTTAGCTGTGCGTTTGGTTCATGAGGCTTTATAAAAAAAAATCTGCAATGTGCCTGGTTAAAGCACTTTTCAAACAGGAGTAATCTTCTATTTTGTTAAATGCACATCTAGGTTATGTTCTAAAAACAAAAACTTCAATTACTTCCAAATTAGGTTTGATGTTTTCTTATTAATAACAAAGCTTGAAAGTTGTTATAATTTGCATTAAAATTCTGCAGACTAACTTTAAGAATTTAATTAGATTGCTTTGATAAATTATTTAATTTCCTTTTTCCCATTCTATCAATGTTTATAGTATGTATTCCATGCCATAGCATTATTGCTATAATTACAGAATTATTTATAAATACAACTTGTCTATATTTAACGTCAAATAAAGGAGAATATATAAATTAAATAGCAAACAATGGTTTAATAATCCTGCAGAATTAACTTCAGTAGACATAACAACTAGAAAAATGTACATGAATTAAATAGAATATAAATCTATTCTTTGATCGAAATAAAAACAATATTCTCCCACAATCTGTATGTATTCATACTGTTCCGTAAAGATACCCTTCAATTTTTGGAATCATTTAGGTCGATGTCAAAGATTAGAGTTATGTTTAGAACCAGTTCTGTGCAGAGACCTAAAATTGGCAACCATTTTAATGATAAAATTTAAAACTGAAGAGACATTGAATAACGATACAGTAAAAACACCGAACAAAATCCTATGGTTTCACACATAATTTGAAACATATGAATGCGTGTCTGCATTCATTAAAAATATTTCAATTTTCTAATCAATATGCTTTATTTTAATTACACTAGTAAATTCATCTTTAGTATGCTTCACAACAGCCCTCATTTAAAATAGTGAATTAATGTCAGCAGTTAGGGCATTTGAAACTTTTAAGTTATCCCTTGTGATTTAAAACAAAGACTGTTTCTGTACTAGACACTCACAAAACTGGAGAAAAAAAATCAGAAAGATTTGAAACAGAAGTTTGGGCTATTTCAACCATGCACCACATGTTACTTTGTACAAGTCAAGTCACTTGGTGAATGTCAAAGTACTGTCTCAATAAATGTACTGCTTAAACTACAACCTGATGTACATTTATTTATAGATAATAAAATCCTGAACAAAAGATACCCCAAATACAATTAAACTGTGGTCTATTTTACAGCGTTGGGAGTAGTTTTAAATATCAATTGATGTCTGGAATACTTTTCTTTCAAGTTTCGGCTTCATACCCTATGTCATATTTTTAACAATGACCATATATATTTTATATATATACATCACAAAACTATTACTGTGTTTATACATTTCTGTCACCTGCTTCCTCTCTCAATAGCACTGTGATGTACATTTTCAGCACAATATTCCAAATCAATTAAGGAAAATTAACTTCCACGTTCTTCTTTTCGTAACTTGGTACATAGCAAACTTTTTCTCAAAGCGGACCTAATGCAAAAAACAACTGGCAGTGGTGCAGGGAGAGAGCCCAGCATGACTAGATGTGAAAGATTGGGTGTTCCCTTTCGTACTGCAACTCTTCCCCACAGCAGTGGGGAAGTTAAAGTTTTCTGTGGACCAGACATTCCAGAAACAATAACCTCACAATCATGTTAGGTAACAAATGCCTGTAATTTGTATACATATGCAACATTGGATCTGTTGCATTTTTTTCTTTTAGACAGAACCAATATACACAGCCAGCTGCAGAGGAGATACATACTCCATCATACCGCTCAATTAATGGACTTTGGTCAAAGTTCAGACATTTTAGAAAACAAGTGAAAGAATAAAAAACACTCCCAAAAACGCATGCCACAATAGCAATGCTGTGTTCGGGAGGAAAATGTTATTTATATTGAAATCAAACATTAAATGTGACAAAAAATTATTTTTAATTTCAACTCTTTTTTTTCTTTGGGACAGAGATTTTAAATGCTTTATGGTAACCGATGTGTAATAAAAAGTAGTTCTTATGTTTTCTCATCCTCCTGGAAGAACTGAACACAACATGGCACAAAAACCTTCGCTTTCGATGGATAAATAAATAAACTCCTTAAAATCTACGAATGGCCAGCCAATTGTAGCATAAGTAATTTATAGGGGCAAGAGATGCCAGATAAATTTGATTACAATAAAAGATGGGGGATATATTTTTCCCTCAGAGAATTGACAGAAATGCACACAAAACAAAAGGCTAGGCAGAGTGAATGATTTCACTTTGTCTTCAATTCCAGACAAAATTCACAAGTAATTTTGACTGAGCATTTTATCACAATTTGACAGCTTTTCCACATGCCCCAATCATTAATTTTAGAAAGAAGCCTGGCCTGAAATGATAATTTTTTTTTGAACCAGTAGAAAATTTGTGAATCCATTCCAAAGTCGTGCCTACCGCTGCGATTGTGATTTGCTAAAAACAGCTAACGGCATACTCCGAAACCCAGCAGGACCACTTGCTAGCAGCCCTTGATTAGCAGCTTAACAGAGCCAGGAGCTGAGGAAAATACATTCCACTCTCACCTGCTGCCTTGATTCCACTCCCTTACTGAAGACAGTGGTCAGAAAACTCTGTTAGTGACCAAGAAAAGGATATAAACATATTGCTTTCAAATGTTGCAGATTTAACCCTACATTAAGGTTAATTCTGTTTGGGCCATTGCTGCATTACAGAATGAACTAATAAAAAGTACAGCTTTCCTGAACCAAGATTGGAGCAGTTTCTTTCCCCATTTAATATAAAATAGTAAACAGAATGAATTAAAAATGCCAATTATTCTGTGCAACAGAAAGTGAGGCAATACAATTCTGTCCCAGAAAAAATAAGACGATTTAAACTAAAACATAGAATGAATTAACCACAATTTTTTTAATCTATGGAACGGGAATTCTAGTTTTAGTTTATTTTTCCTATTATTTTAATTTTGTATGCTGTTGCTATAATTACACTAGATTATTTTTAATAATGGTTTATACATCTGGCCGAAGAAAATAAGAAAAATGGATATGAATGAGAAATCCATCAATAAGCTATTATTTCAAATGAAAATATGAAGAAAATCAAAAAGTGTCTGGTTTATTGCAGGGTCATAGCAATTTTCACTTTAAAGCCAGATATTGTAGTCTTTTTAAAAAAAAATTGTAAATGCAGATGAATGATTAAAAGTGGTTAATTCACAGAACATGTAAGGTTTCATAGACATTTTTCTTTTATACTTTTAAACATTCCAATCAAGCTTCTTTATCAAATGAAATATTTATTCTGTGGCATGTTTTATTCTATGACCTGCCACAGAAAATATGCCGTTTGTATAATGCAACCCAGCCCTCTGTCTCTTGGTTGTTCTCAACGTAGTGCAACCGTAATTGTGTCAAAGAAAAACAGTAAACCACTTAGATTCCTCGCAACAAAATAACTCAGCAGAGATCCACTACATATTTACAAGCGCACATAAAATTAGTCAAACTTTATAATGAAATCACCACGAGAAAAGTATTATTTCATTGTTTCAGACATTGTCCTTTTTCGAGATATGATGAATACTTATTGGATCTGCTATTTATTAATGGGTACATCTGTCTAAGGGAGCACCTGTCTAATGACAACCAATCTGTTTCCTCTGCATTGCTTAGCACATTCTCAACCAGTTAACAAGGAAACATTTCTCATGCCACAGGGTATTTTCCATGCAAAAGATTCCAATGTGCTAACTTTATGAAGTGCAGACCAGTTCAGCTAGTTTGCTGTAGGGATAAGACACGTATCTAGTTTGTTACATGTTTCATTTCTCTCACACATTCTTTATCAACTCATTCTATCCTTGCCACAATGACGTCTTGTAATCCCATTGTTCTACACCATTCAATAGGCATTTTATGTTTCGGTAAGTACTGTTTCATGTGTTATGTAATCCGTGATACACTGCCAGATTAGATACAATCTTCTGAGAATTAAATTATTAGCAATGAAAATATTCAAATGTATTGCACAAGCCATGGTATCTTTGTGCTAATTAACTGCAAGGAACACACTGATGAATCATATATATATATATATATATACCTTTGTCTCATGAGATATGGGTTGGAAAACATTGAATAACTTAAGGATTAATTCTGTGTAATATTAAATTATGAAAATGTTGCTGAATATTACTAATATGTGGAAAAGTTCACCAATTATTTTGTCATTAATAAATAATTTATTGGAAAACTTTACATCTTAGCCAAGAATAATTGTTCATCTTTCAAAAATAAATTTACATTCATATTTGTAGCCACATATTGTTTATAACTCACATCTGTCAATTGCCTCTGTCATATCAATTAACACAGGTAACACAGTTAGTGCTGCTGCCTCACAGTTCAGGGTTCTGGGTTCAACCCTCACCTCTGCTGTGCATGTATTTTGTGTAATCTCTCCATGGCCACTTTGGCTTCTTCGAGTACTGCAGTTTCCTCCCACATTCTAATAGATTTGCTGGTGGATTACTGTAAAATACCCTTCAATGACGATTAACAGCAACACAAAAATAATGGTGAGTTGACCACTAAATGTGAGAAATAATAAGTTACAGAGTGAATAGGAGACAGGAAAAGGAAGAATGGGACTGATGACATAGCCATACCAAGAGCTGGTATGAGGCTGATGGGCTGAACGGTCAGCTTCTGCATAGGATAAAAACAGCAGGCAGATCAATAGTCTGGTTGCATCACAGCTTGGTTTGGGAACAGCTCTGCCCTCAAGACTGCAAGAAATTATAGAGAGCTGTACACGTAGCCCAGTCCATCACACAGACCAGACTTCGTACCATTGATTTCATCTACACTTCACACTGCCTCAGAGAGGCAGGGAACATAATTAAAGACGTGTCCCATCCCGGTCATTCCTCTTCTCTGTGCTGCCATTCCTCAGAAGGTACAGCAGCTTGAAAGAGTGCACCTTGAAAGAAGCTAAGGAACAGCTTCCCCTCTGTGATCAGGCTTCAGAACAGTCCTTGCATTAGCTAAGGTACTGTTCAAGTTACCTCTGCACCATTGTGGACATTGGACTGTGTCTATGGAACTGATGGGCAACAATGTGCTACAATACTGAGAACTACTGTATCCACAGCACTCTGTATCTTCCCCTTTGTTCTGTCTATTGTGCTTGAGTGTGACTTGATTGTATTTATGTATGGTACTTCTGATCTGTTTGGATAGCATGCAAAACAAAGCTTTTCACGGTACCTCAATACACTTGACAATAATAAACTTAAACCTAAACTAGTCCGATGCATTACACATTTATCAGTATGTGTGTAAGGATCTATGTGTGGAGAGTACTGTTCAAATACTCTATAAGCAATGCTTTTTCCTACTGTTATTGCTTTCATGTCCCATATATTCATTGTCCATCAGCGCACCAAGACTATGGACTAATTTTGTACAATTCAGTTCAAGATAAATATTTGGTGTCCATTAAAACAATGGACACCAAATATGAAATGTGATGACCAGCCATACAAATTTGATACATGCTAGTCATTATATTTCTTTTAAATTGTGGAGTGCAATTACAATTTTATTGTTGTTAAATGGTATCTTGGCAGTGAATGAAATTCAACATGTTAAGGTTAAAGTTTTAATAGTCTATTTTATCACTGTCATCACCATCTCCTTTATTGGATTATTATAGAATCAGTCGTTTGAACATCCCCACAAAGGGACATCAAACTTCTAATAACTGCATATTTGAAAGAACTTCATTTAAAACATATAACAATCTTCTATTTTTCACTCCTATTTCATGTGCCAGGAACTCAAAGGCTATTGTATAATGACCTCTCCTTCAAAACATATTTCACAACAAAGTTACAGATTACAGAGAAACTTACTCCCTTTCTTGTGTTTGCCATATTCGCACAAGCACAACCAGGCGGCTAGATTTCCACGCACATGGTATTTATTTTCTAAATTTTAATGAAAAGCATTCAAAAAACAGATAGGACTAACGTACAAAGAGATGAAATTTAATATATCCACGCACCCAGAGAGCCTTGCAAGGCGTGCATTCTGTAGACTCGTGAAAACGTACAGTTTGCCAAAATTTATTTGTACACCTTTTCAGAACCGCAGTGTAATATAAAAAGTGATGCAATGCAGTAGCTACGCTTTCATGACTTTCTTTATTTCTACCCATGGCTTTATGACAGATGTACAATTTAACTCCTACATCAATCGTTGCAGTCGCTCCAAAGCACCTGAATACAACCATGTCAGCATAGTTTCTGGCTAAGCAGCGAGTACACTGTTTCCGACCGTATAAACTAGCATCTTATTATCGTACATCGCTTTTCCATTCTTCATCCTACAATTTATGCCGCAGTCGCTATGAATGTAGTAACCAGGAGGATTATGTGCCAATTAGACATTGTGCATATTTCTAGTACTAAGTGCTCTCCTATGAATCAAACAGTGTGCTGTTTCCAATGAAAGGGCTGCTATAAAGCACACAATATGTTGTAACATAGCAAGTGGATGTCCTGTGGTTGTGTTCTTTCATTTCAATGGGTGGGGTGTACAGCTGGAGGAAGATGGGGCTTAGATCAGTGGAAAAGAATGATGCCGGTTTAGGGTATTGTTACAGGGTGGAGCACAAAAAGAATGAAATAAAAGTGGATTGGTTCCACTTGAATTTGGGAAGATTGAAATCAGTAAATCGGAAGTAGAAACAGTAAAAAAAAGTACAGTAAAACAGTCAAGAATTAACTGGAACAAAATAAAATATGAATATTACAATTGGGCATTCCAATAATCTTCCTTGTTTAAATAAAACTGAAGAATTCTCTTCTATTATTAGTGATTGGTGTGTGGTACAATATCACCCTTAAATCTGAGAATGATAGATTTAGTTTCGAATCCCCAAATTATTAAAGGCACTTAGCCAAGATGGGATTGGATCACACATCAGACATTATAGGCAGTATTACAGCTGTTCCTAAATTCGAACAAACTTTTCAATGCATGTCATTTCAGTAATATTAAAAGTAAGAAAAATATATATCCAATCAAGGAATTTGAAGCTCTCAGATGAGGAGAATATTTCTAAATGTTTTCAAAGTTTATTATAGTTTTCAATATTTATTGTAGGGGGCGCTGTCCTGTGCACGGCTGCCCAGCTGCCCAGCCAGCAGCTGTCTGTCTTTTCATCTTTTTATTTTTTATTCTAGTTAGTTAAGTGTTTTGTTTGCAGGTCTAGACTTTTTTATGTGGGGGAAGGGGGAAACTACCTTTCAGGGTCCCTACCTGGTCGGAGAGGCAGCTTTTCTCTGGGCTGCAGCTTCGACCCGTCCTCGCGGCCTACCAGCGGGCCTGGAGCGGCGTTTCCTGTCGGGGACCGCCCAGAACCTCGGCTTCGGCGGCGGCACAGCGCTGGAGCGCTATCGCGGAGCGGGCGATGCCTTGCCCGGGTTGCCGCGCTGGAGCTCCGGTGAGCTGAAGATCGCTGGGAAAACATCGCGGAGCTGCGGGACTGTGGAGCGACCAGCTGTGGGCAACGGCGCTGACTTTACACCCGGAGCCCGGGATCTCTAGATGAGATTGCCAGTTGTGGAGCTCCAGCCGGCGCGGCCTTGTTGGCTTTGGAAGCCGCGGCCTCCAGTGCGGAAGCGGCCGTTCCAGGGTTCCCAGGCCGCTGAGAGGACTCTCCCGATGCCGGAGCAACATCACCCGGCGAGAACGGCCTGGAACATCGGGCCTCCGTAGAGGCAACTGTGGAGGCCTCAATGGGCCCGACTATGGGTGAACTGGGGTTGGGGACTGGACTTTGTGCCTTCCCTCATAATGGGAACCATTATGGGGGGATGTTCTTTATGTTTAAAACTCTATTTAATGTTATGTCTGTATTCCTTCTTTATGTGCTGCAAAATGGCAAGAAGCATTTCACTTCACTACACCTAGGTGTATGTGAATGTGACCAATAAAATACCTTTGATACCTTTGATGCCATTGATAAAATATATATTTTTAATGTTGCAAGTGCTATGTACTGGGGAAGAAGTAACCAAATGCATGAATAAGTGGACAGCACAGATACAATGGGCCGAATGGGCTCTATTATGTTGTAAATTTCCAGGGATGGACAATTCTAAGTGCAGGAGACTTGATCACTCCAAAAGTGAAGCTACATATTTTATTATCAGCTCAACCAGTCCATGAGGGGTTATGTTTAGACAACCTTATCAAGCTGAAGTATTACCTTTGATACCATGTGTACCTCAAGTCTCTTTGATCACCCACGCTGCCTGGTCTGCTTCCATTCAGAGCATAATTATAACTGTTATGTTACTTCATTAAATTTTATCACCTTCCATTTACTGATGTTGGACATTATCACCCACATTTTATACGTCCACTACTTGATTCACTAATGATCTTTAAGGAAGGAAATCGCCCCCTTTTCTGCTGTAGCCCAATGTGACTCCAGTCCTTTAACAATGCAGATTCTTAACTACCTCCAGCAAGGCATTCTGTTCCAAGGCAATTAGAAAAGCCCCATAAGTTACATATACTCCCTTTGTATTAGTTGTTTAATGGCAGAGGCATTTACAATGATTGCCGACCAGCAAAGCTGCATCACGTTTTTGGATGTCAGAGTGTAAAGAAGCAGTTTAGCGATGGGGTTTCACCAGATTCCTATTGGAAGTCCTGTTTCCTAACGTATCTCATCAGTGGCAAGCATGTTGGACCCTTTTTACATCTGGAGCAGGTGCATCTGAGCATGGGACAAATCCAGATGTCGAATACATACAGCAGCCCAGTGCAAGATACAATTTCCTTCACCAATTCCCAACATGGCTATTTTCAAGGGTTTGAAGGAAAGACAATATACATTTTCAAGTTTCCTAATATTGTTAAAATCAGTATATTTTAAATAATTCTAGCTCAATCACTCAGCTTCTGAACTATTTTTACACACTTTCCTATCTTTTAATGATTCTTCAGTCTGAATTACCCATGTAGGGTAATTGACCTTTGAGGGCAGCGTGACCAGCATTGCAGCGGCTTCTGCAGTCCGTCTGTTTTTTTTGGTTTTTTTTGTCCCGTTGAGTGTATAGTTTTTTGTCTTTTTTTAAATTGTTTTTAGCTGTCTATGTGTGGGGGGCGGGGGGAGGGGGACTTTTAAATCTCTTCCTTGTACGAGGGACCGGACCTTTTCCCTGTCAGGTCTCCGTTGTCGTTGGGGCCTAGCACCGTGGAGCGGCCTCCAACCGGAACGACCTGGGGGCTCCAGTCGCAGAGCTTGCGGACCTACCATCGTGGAGCTGGCCAAGTTCGGAACGGGAGGAGCGTGGTGGCGCACGGCTGTGAACTGACCCCGCAGCTTCGGAGGCTTCAGCCATAGGTCCGGTGGACGGTGATATCGAGAGTTTGCGGGTCCCTGGTAGGAGACCGCTTTTTGGAGCTCCCACAACGGCAACTTCTCCCGCCCGAATTGCGGGGTTGAAAATGACCCTTCTTCAGGCCCGAAACTTTGCCTATTTCCTTCGCTCCATAGATGCTGCCTCACCCGAGGAGCTAAGGTATTTTTAAACTGTTGTAATTTTAGTAACACAGCAGGCAATATCTGCAGGGCAAGCCTTCACAAGCAGCATAGGTGCAATGACCAAACAAGGCATTTTAGTTATGTTGGAATGAACTGCAGATGCTGGTTTACACGGAAGATAGACTCAAAAAGCTGGAGGAAAAATCAGCGGGTCAGACAGAATCTCTGGTAGAAAAGGAATAAGTGACGTTTCAGGTCAAGACCCTCCTTCAGAACTTTAATGAAGGGTCTTGGCCCAAGACATCACCGATCCTTTTTCTCCAGAGATGCTGACTGACCCGCTGAATTACTCCAGCTTTTCGTGTCTATCTAATGCATTTTATTTCAGCAGTCACATACAACAGATAATCCTCCGACATCTTTGCCACCTCCAACGGGATCCCATCACTGGCCACATCTTCCCATCTCCTCCCCTTTTGGCCTTCCGCAGAGACCGCTCCCTGCGTAACTCCCTGGTCAATTCGTCCCTTCCCACCAAAACCACTCCCTGGTACTTTCCCTTGCAACCGCAGGAAATGTTACACATGTCTCTTTACCTCTCCCCTTGACTCCATCCAAAGACCCAAGCAGTCTTTCCAGGTGAGGCAGAGGTTCACCTGTACTTCCTCCAATCTCATCTATTGCATCCTCTGTATTAAGTGTCAACTGCTCAACATCAGTGAGACCAAGCGCAGGCTTGGCGATCGCTTCGCTGAACACCTCCGCTCAGTTCGCATTTACTAACCTGATCTCCCGGTGGCTCAGCACTTCAACTCCCTCTCCCATTCCAAATCCAACCTTTCTGGCTCTGGCCTCCTCCATGGCTAGACTGAGTCCCACCGCAAATTGGAGGAACAGCATCTAATTTTTCGCATAGATAGTTTACACCCCAGCGGTATAAACATTGACTTCTCCAATTTCAGGTAGTCCTTGCTTTCTCCCTCCTTCCCCTCCCCTTCCCAGCTCTCCCACAGCCTACTGTCTCCGCCTCTTCGTTTCTTCTTCCCGCCCCATCTCCCCATCCCCCCCACCCCTACATCAGTCTGAAGAAGGATCTCGACCCGAAACGTCACCTATTCCTTCGCTCCATAGATGCTGCCTCACCCGCTGAGTTTCTCCAGCATTTTTTTCTACCTTCGATTTTTCCAGCATCCACAGTTCTTTCTTAAACATTTTAATTGTTTTGTAAGAGAAATAAACGTTTGCATGGATACTTGAGATAATTCCATCACTTTCCTCAAGAGCCAAAAGAGAAAAAAAAATGCTGGAGGAACTTAGCATCTGCGGATGGAAATGACAATCGACGTTTTGGGTTGAGACCCTTCCTCTGGACGCAGGACCCTGGAGATACTCAATTATATTTATATTTCTTCACATTATGGGAAAGGTAACATTACTGAATAAGAAACTAGAGTAATTGGCTAGCGATGTATGGAAACATATTAGTCACCTCAAAAAATTTGATCATTTTTCATCCTATATTTGGTAAGGCTTAATAATAATAATTTTGTTAATATTTAACTAAATCCAAGTTGATTTAAAAAACTAAAATTAGTTTTGACAATTTAATCTCATGCAGTTTCTCTATAAATCCATTTCAAAATTCCTGTGGTACTTTATTGGAGATAAACTACAATATAATTTGTATTTGGATGTCTATCTTCAATTCACATCTCTTAACTCTCTCCCCACCAGTGAACCAGGAGATTCAGTTTTGCTTATTAAAGCAACAGGCCAAGGAAATGGCTTATTGTCACCATTTGAACATGTTCTTGTCTACAAATCATACAGGGTACATCAACCAACTATGCTTTCAACGTGATTGAAACACCATGTACGACAAATGATTAAGGAATCAGTTCTTGCAAGCCATCCGTGAGCCTCTCAGAAATAGTGTGAGAAACTGGGACCCAAAACTGATGAAAAGAGTGGCCGTCTACATGGCTGACTGCCCACTGTGCCATTTCGGATCTTAGAAACAGAGCAATCAGAGAGACTTTGAGAGAAAACAGTGGGAGCCCCAAACACAGCATTGTTCGTTTTCTTATTATGTGCAATTCAGGCATGATTTTACTGAAAAAAGAAAAATTACAGAGACTGCAGTATCCAACTTGATCGTGGAAAGATTAATCTAGTGTCCTATAAAGAGCTCAGTTTATACCTCCTCTCCATTCGTTATTTTACAAAACCCATATAAACTCCACAAGGCATGTTAATTAAATATTGCTATTTATCTCCAGTACACAGGGAACAATTCCTACTAACTCAGATCCTTTTCATCCACCCGTTTCCTATGTTGGGTATTAGTATCTCAAGAGGTATCCACAATCAAAGACCTTTCCCACTCTGGTCATTCCTTGTTCTTCCCGCTCCTGTCGAGCACAAGATAGGGAAGCTTGAAAGTGTACACCAACAGAGTCAGGAATATGTTCTTCCCTCTGTTATCAGGCTTGTGAATGGTCCTGCCATGAGCTAGGGTACAGCCCAATTTTCCAACCTACCTCACTGTTGACATTGGATGTTGTCTCAGGAATCGTCATGCTACAATGGTGAGACATATATTCTGCACTCTACATCTTTCCGTTTGCTCTACCTATTGCACTTGAGTTTGGCTTGAATGTATTATTGTATGGTGTTATCTGATTTAACTGGAAAGCATGCAAAGCATGCACTCCGTATCCTTCCATTCACTACATGCATTGGACTTGAGTTTGGCTGGATTGTATGAATGTATGGCATTATCTGATTTGATTGCATAGCGTGCAAAACAAAGGTTTTCATTGTACAGGTGATGATAATAAACCTAAACAAAGTCCCATATCTAAATCAGAATTCCCAGCCTGCAAATACGCCCTAGCTATTCCAAGAAAGATGCATGGGAGCAGGATGGGCCAGATCATCATTGGATTGTTTTTCCACTCTTTCTAAGGTCATAAGAAATAGCAGGAGTAGACCATATGGCCACTCAAGCCTCCTCTGTATTAAGCAAGATCATAGCTCTTCTTTCATCTTCTCTTGTTTCTGCCCTATTTCCATTTCCATTGACCCATCCAAAATCCTTATCAATCAATCCATGTCATTTTGAATGTAATCAATGACTAAGTGTTCACAACTCTCCATTGTAAAGAATTCAAAATATTCTTTGCCATCTGATTGAAATTTCACCTAATTTCAGTCCTAATAGCCTTTCTTTTGTCTCCATGTTTCTGAGCGACATAGAAGGAGGAGGCCACCTTGACCCATTCAGTTGAAGCTGGTTCAGAGAGTGATCCTATTTGGACATTTATTTGGGAGGGGAAGGGGGAGGGGAAGGGGAAGGGAAGGGGACTCATGTGGGACATATTAGTGAAAGTTTATTTTAGATTGCAACTTGCAGTTTCAATGGGATAAAGCCAATGGATGCCGGGAAGCAGATGATGGTGTTCAAATTTCCATCTTAGAAATCAGTTCACTAAATCCCACCATGAGGTTGGACTTAACCTCACTGGATTGGGCATGGGCTTGGGGTATAATATGGATTGAAGAGTGATTAAATAAAATAAACCAGGGAAGCTTCACAGTTAAATACTAGTAAGAGTAACTAGTCAGTTAGATCAAGGATTATTGTCATGTGTCGAGCATTTCTGTCTAGGCAAAGAACATTGAAGAGGAATCTAATTGCAAGTTTGCCAAGCCCACAAAATTAGAAGATCAAATGAGCTCTGAGGTGGTTACTAGTACACTGCATATAGATGACAAACACAAAATGCTGGAGTAACTCAACAGGTCTGGCAGCATCTCAGGAGAAAAAGGATGGGTGATGGTTCAGGTCGGGATCCTTCTTCAGACTGAAAGTAGAGGGGGCGGGTGGGAAATAGAGGTAGGAAAGGGCCAGAACAAATAAGGACCAGCAACAGATGACCAAGAAAGGGTGGAGCCCATAATGGCTCATTGTGGACTGGGGAAGAGATGATAATGAAGGGATACTGAAATATGATCAGTGGAACTAGTAGGAAGACTTGGGTGGGGGAGAGGTAATGTAGAGGTTACTTAGAGGTAATTAGAGAAATCAGTGTTCATACCGCTGGGCTATAAGCTGCCCAAGCGAAGTAGGAGGCAACTTCTCCAGAGATGCTGCCTGATCTGTTGAGTTACTCCAGCACTTAGTATCTAGTTTTGGCATAAACCAGCATCTGCAGTTCCTTCCTACAATGCATATAGATATCAAGTTTAGGTGAGCAGGTATTGAGGAAGTATCTTTGATAGTGAAAATAAAAATGCTGCTGAACTTCAGGGAAAGATATCAACCATTCTCCTACATTACTACAACATGGTCCTAGACACACATCAGCGTGGCAGGCTCCTGCAATTAACATAAGGGCAGTAAGGTTCAAGTAATACATATTGCCTGCACAGCAATAGTCACGTGAGTGAATAGAAAAAGAACCCTGTATAAATAATTAGATACTTGGAATTGTGTAGGAAGGAACTGCAGATGCTGATATACACCAAAGATAAACACAAAATGCTGAAGTAACTCAGCCAGACAGGCAGCATCTGTGGAGATAAGGAATGGGTGATGTCTTGACCCGAAACGTCACCCTTTCCTTCTCTCCAAAGATCCTGCCTGTCCCGCTGAGTTACTCCAGCTTTTTGTGTCTATCTTCAGAGGCTTGGAATTGTTAGGATCTAATGGCATTTAGGTATGTTTGTAATCACGTTAATATGCAGGTGCAGCAAGAAACTTTAAAACAAATGGTATGTTAGCCTTTTTATCTGACATTCGAATAGAAGTCAAAATAGTCTTGCCATTAGGCCACATATGTAGTCTTGTACACAGCTTCAGTCTCCTGATGCACGGATGTATGTGCTTGTCGTTCAAGGAGTGACAATAGGTCCATTGATTCCTGCAATTATGGGATGGTTTAATTCAGATTATGGTTCAGGCATCTATCCTCCAGATTTTAGAAAGAAGTTTCATGAAACATAAAATTCTTAAGATGCCTGACAGCGAAAATATTGAGGTCTAAAATGAAAGGCTGTGTTATCCAACAAGTAGTTGGTCGTTTAGGAGTGAGATGAAGAGTACATTTTTTTCCCTCAGGAAGCTATAAGTCCTTGAAATTTCTCACCCAGAGCAGTGTGAATGTTCATTCATTGACCATATAAAAGTCAGGGATTGATAGGTTTTGGATATGTGGAAAATCAAGGAGAAAAGAGAATGCCAGCAGGTCCTTTGAGAAGATTAGCCACAATCTTATGGTAGAGCAGCCTTGTAGGATCTTGCTCCCATTTCTCATACTCCTTTGTTTAGAATATGCCATTGCAATAAAATGCATCCCTTAATCATGGTAACATGGTAAACAATGCTTCAGATAAATTAAATGAAGCATTTTATGCTTACAATTAGTTTTATTAAAAGGATGTTTTTAGCTGAAAAATAGCTAATTTATCCTTTCCAAATTCAAGAATATGTACAGGTACAACAATGCCATATACATGAATGATGAGGTCTGGATTACTGGTTTAATGAATAAAAATCTCCCGTGGATTTTAATAGCTCCAATATTCTTACCAGATATAAATCAAGTACAAATATTGGGGGTTATTAGCTATTAAATCATCACAAAACTGTTAAATACATACATACCATTTTAACAAAATCTCTATATCAATTGTTTTCTGCTTGCTTTCAACAAAATCAATGCACAAATAGTCTTAAGTGAAAAAACAACACATTTATTTCCCAAGTCATGTTGTGCCTATTGTATAAAATAAGAATGCTAATAAACTTTTCATGTACTTTATATAGGCCTCCATGGCACATACACAACTTTTATGAATATCCTATATGCACATAGATTTAGATTAATTTAATTATCAATATAGTACATGTTTCTTCCTTCTGTGAAACTATTTCAGGATTCCTCTGTATATTAATTACCAGCTGAAAGAAATAATTAGAGGTTTTTTACATAACACTACATGTTCATATTTAATATCATTTTGCAAAATGTCAATGTTTCCATACACAAATAGCACTTTTTTCTCTGCAACCTTTTGTTTGAAGTTTCCAAGCATAAAACATTTAAACAATTTCTGTATGCCAAGTTGAAGCTATAAATTGGGGATAACTTCAGACCACCTCTTCCTCTTTTATAAGAATTACAAGCATGACTGTTCATTTTACCACATCAATCATTCCAAACTAAATAATTAAAAGTCCAGACAGAAGTCACTAGAGAATTTCTTAAAAGGGTAATTCTTTTTCACTACTTCAGCAGTAACTGTTTTTTTATACAACTCTAAATCATAATCAGATTTTAATTACTGGAAAACCCTGAATATTCCGAAGCATCCTGTGATTTTTCTATTAAAATGCCAGCATCTTTAATTTATTTAGAATGTATTTTAGCAAACTTCGTCTTTGTGCTATGATAGATTCAGGTACAAAACATCAACAGGGAGAAATCGCAGAAGGTGGCTTGCTATGTAGAATGCTATGTTCATAAATTCACTCTCAAGGATGATATGGAGTCTAGGATCAATTTGACAGCAGGGCAGGCTCCAAGTTTGCATCCTTTCCAGTGTGGAAGTAATGGCCAAATCTGCTAATGCATTTGTGAACCAAACCTACAATCAGGTCACACTTTCCATTGCAAACCAAACAGTACTGCAGTGGAATGTAATAACAAGGAACCAAAGACACAAAGATAGACCCAGTCTGAAGAGGGGTTCTGACCCAAAACATCATCGATCCATATTCTCCCGGGATGCTGCTTAATCCACTGAATTACTCCAACATTTTGTGCCTATATTTAGTACTGCAACAGAAATCTGAGATAACCTTTTTCAAATGGCATGGGCTGTGCCCACGTCATTACCACTGCCACTTTGCCAGCCCACTTTGTTGCTGGATGTCAGCCACCTGCCCAGACTGCTGCCACTAATGCCGAGACGGTGCTCAACATGTCTATGCTTGGACCTGCTCTCGGTCATCCACCAAAGACATGTGTTGTGTACATCCCTGAGACCCAGCAGCCTAACACCAGCCCCATTACATGCAGATAAGTACACAATATAGGACCATAGAAACATAGAAACATAGAAAATAGGTGCAGAAGTAGGCCATTCGGCCCCTTGAGCCTGCACCGCCATTCAATATGATCATGGCTGATCATCCAACTCAGTATCCTGTACCTGCCTTCTCTCCATGCCCCCTGATACCTTTAGCCACAAGGGCCACATATAACAGGCCTCAACTATCTTCTGGGGCAGAGAATTCCACAGATTCACCACTCTCCGTGTGAAAAAAGTTTTTCTCATCTCGGTCCTAAAAGATCCTTAAAACCATAAGCACACCAAGAGGCTCAAAGAGAAATGTCAAGTAGAGATGCAATCAACTAACTTCCAAACTAAGGGAGGATCTATTTAAATGTACTACTGATAGCTCCTCACAGTTGCTGGCACTTGTTCAACCATTCATGGCTATGAAGTCGGGGTAACATATGATGAGCATTTGACGGCACTGGGCCTGTACTTGCTGGATGAGGGGGGACCTCATTGAAACTTACCGAATAGTGAAAGGCCTAGATATAGTGAATGTGGAGAGGATGTTTCCGCTAGTGGGAGACTTTAGGACCAGAGGCCATCGCCTCAGAATAAAAGGATGTACCTTTAGAAAGGAGATAAGGACATTTCTTTAGTCAGAGGGTGGTGAATTTGTGGAATTCACTGGCTAGGTATGTTACAATACTTACCTTCAGTGGTGCTGCAGTTCTGCCACTGGCCGTGTGCATGATTTTAGCGCCTTTGAGGGAGGGGTGGGGTTAAAATGTGTTTTTTCTCCTACCTTGTCCTGGATTACATTTTGTTGGAGTGCAAGCTTTTTGCTGAAGAATTGTTCCGACGGCCGTTCTGTGTATTTTTTTTTTAATTGCCCGACAAGTTCAGCGCTGGAGTAATTTTAAAATCAGCTTCTGAAGTCGTCAACGCCGACAACGGGGACGGATTTCATGTACGGGACAGGTAAAGGAAAGCCGTTTATTTTATGCATAAAAGTGCTCCTTAAGATGCCTTTAATTCACATTTTAAGTTGCGAAACGGTGATTTTTTTCCCCATATGAACCGGCAGTATTTTTCCTGTCGATATGGGGTATAAAATTCACTGCAACTGCAACGTTCCAAATGATCGCGTTCCAGAAAAACCCACTCGCAAGATGATTTAAATGGCCATTAAATTAATCAATCTCCACTCGCAAGATGATTTGAATGGCCATTAATTTACAGGTATTAACATTTTTTAAATTCCTTCCATTTGGCCTATAAATCCATGACAATGAGATTTAAAAATTATGTTATATTGTGAATTCTTGTGTGAATGTTATTTGGACACTTAGGCTATTTAAAAATGTTAATCTATTCTTAAGAAATTGATAGATGTTTAGATCTAGTAATTGAATTTTGTAATTAGGTACAATTAGGTAACTAACTAAGTATATGCTTTAATTTCAAGTCATCTAAGTAAGATTGTTTCATATTTGTTTCAGAATGCTTCAATCTATAATAACTGAACATTTCTTTCAGTTATTTTAATTTTTTAAGAAAGTTATGGGCTTTTGACTGTCCTCGATCACAACTTTTGAGTTAAGTCAATGGAAAAGCAATAGGGAACAAGATGCTAATTTCCGAGTATGAAAATGGCCATAACTTTTTTAATACTGAAGATATGAAAGTGAATTAGGTGTCAAATTAAACTTCTTTTTATGCTTTATCTGATGGGATAAATTACAGACTTGATTTTTTAAATCTCAAAATTTTGTAACATTGCTACATTGGCACAGACAGCTGTGGAGGCCAAGTGAGTGGATAATTATGGCAGAGATTGACAGATTTTTAATTAGTACAGGTGTCAGGGGTTATGAGGAGAAGGCAGGAGAATGGGGTTGATAGGGAAAAAGATCAGCCATGATTAAATGGCAGAGCAAACGATGCATTGAATGGCCTTTTTATGCTCCTAGAACTTAAGAACTAATGAACATGAGACAATTGTGATTCAGAATGTCAAACAATGAGTGCCGCAGTCTGAATCAACTCGCCATTTGCTTACACAGTTTCTGAATATTTAGTCCACACATCTGAATATCGTCATCAACAGCGTCTGACTGATGTGTACTAAAAATGGACACATGACGCCAAGCCTAACCCTGACCCTAACCCTAACCCTAACCCATTCCCACATTTTGAGTGGGGTGTATTACTTGCAAAAAGTGGACCAGTGTCTTTGCTTGGAGTTTTGATTTCACTCTCTGTTGTACTCCCTATTGTTTCCAGAACCTTAAGGGCCTGTCCCACTTGGGCGTCATTTGCGCATCATTTACACGACATCATTTACGCGTCACAACACATGATGCACGGGTCATGACGCGCACGTGATACGCGCATGGCGTGCATTTTATGAGCGCGTGGTGTGTGTTGACGTACGCAGTGACGCGCGGTCGCGCACGGCTCCCTAACATTTCGGGATTCACAAAATGTTTGCGTGATGCGCAAATGACGCCCCTAGTGGGACAGGCCCTTTAGACATTGAACTCCCATTAACCATCTCTTGTTAATTCCAGACACAAAAAAAACAAATAATTTACCATTTAGCCCAATTTCTGTCCAAAATATGAGCTATTTACCTACAGTAGGAATGGTGCAGTAGGTTCAATTTTGAAAGTGCTGTTGTTAGATATTAATTACAGAAATGTTAAAAGAAACAACTCGGGGCCCATTGGGTTCATGCCAGTTTATATGATTACATTCAGGGTGGCATGGTGGCGTAGCGGTAGAGCTACTGCCTTCTGGCCCTGTCTCACCTTCCCAAGTTACTCACGAATTCTCCCGAGTTTTCCCCTTGATTTGAACTCGGGGAAATTCGGGCAATGTCGGTAGCGAGCTCGTAGGAGCCCCTAGGAGTCCGTAGATGTTTCGTAGCGACTCGAAATGCCAGCCGTAGGAACTTGGGACATCAGGTACGAGTAAAAATAAATAATCCCGAGTACTTACGAATGGCTGTTGCCGTAATTCTCCGAGTTTGAATCAAGGGGAAAACTCGGGAGAGTTCGTGAGTAACTCGGGAAAGTGGGACAGGGCCTTTACAGTGCCAGAGACCCGGGTTCAATCCTGACTACAGGTGCTGTCTGTACGGAGTTTGTACGTTCTCCCCGTGGCCTGCATAGGTTTTCTCCGAGATCTTTGTTTATCTCCCACACTCCAAAAACATACAGCTTTGTTGGTTCATTGGCTTAGTATTAATGTATAAATATAAAATTTGTTCCCAGTGTGTGTAGGGTAGTGATAATGTGCGGGGATTGCTGGTTGGTGCGGACTAGGTGGTAAGAAGGGCCTGTTTCCGCACTATATCTCTAAACTAAACTAAAATTAAAAGTACACTAAGCATGTACTTACTATTGCTCTAAATTTCCCTAAACCGAGCTATACATAACTTTGTGCAGCAAGTAAATAAATTCTCCTGAAGAAACTTGGACACCATCATTATGAATTATGAACTGAGATAAAGGTTCATTCCAACACATACATTTCTTTACCATTACCTGTCTATTTTTAATATAATTGCTAACTTGTGAACACAAGGGAGAAATCATTTTCACAGACAGAAGAAATTATATGATGCAGAAGAAATAATTCAGTGAACTTTGGGTCAATTTTAGACAATTATCTCAAACTGTGATGAATTATTTTTTTCTATCTCCCAATAAATCCATGAGTAATTGAGGATCTATTAATTAATAATAAAAATCAACCGATACCCTGGAGAGTGGCATTAATTATGAATATAAAAAATTGTCATTATTAAAATGAAAAATTTCCATTTCAAGGAAGGTGACAAGAATTTTTATTGCACATGATATTTAGCAATGTTTATTTATCCCATTTTAAAATGAGCACAACATTTTTTTCGTTAACCATTTCTTGATCAAGCAGGTAAAAAAACAGTTATGAAGCCAATGAAGTTTCAATGCCTCTCTCCTGTTAGAATTCTACACAAATGGAGAATGAGAAACCACTTAAGGCAAATGCTTGCATTTCAAAATTATTTTTTCCTTGTGCATTTATTCGGGATAATTTTGAGAAATGAGAGAAGGCAATGAGCATAATGTGTTGCACTAATTATGCTAAGGCTGTCAACACTCACCTTTACTTCAGGATGAAACTGACAGGACAACAACCTGCGCCATCTATTAACTACAGAATTCTGTAGCTGCTGTCAAAGATACCCTGTTGGTCCATTGAATCCATTGGTGCAGTCTTTGCAGACTGGGTTTAGCACAGAATACACTGCGATGAACTTTATACATATGCTAAAGACACCTGCAAACATAACACATAATGACTTTTGCCCGAATGTCTCTTAAAGGTGTAACGAGCGATAATTACCATTGACCGTGGCTCTGAAAATTAATTTTAAGGCATTGCAATCTCATGCCTTCAGATATAAATTAGGCATAATTAAATATATTTTGTGCTATTGTCAATTTGGATTTATATTCTTCCTTAAGTCCATGCACAAGTCTTCGTCTTTACTTTACTCCTTTGCAATTTATCTTCCTATTTTTCAAGTTTCTTTTCTCCTGCGTATGTCGTCAAATTGACTGGTTGAAGATCACCTTCCCATTTTCCCTAGTCACAGTCACCATGTATTCTCTGCAGAGAGCTGAATTAGATGCTACATTACTCGCCTTCTCTGCTGACAACCCCATGAAGACTCTTTGGACAACGGTACGCATGATGAATGGCAAATATTTTTGCCACACAACAATATCCAGGCCATTATTTAAATTCACTTCTTTCCGTGTTGCATTTCAAAGCTAGGTCGGAAAAAAATACAACCAGCAAAACCAATATGATCAAAGGAAAGGAGTTACATAGAAACATAGAAAATAGGTGCAGGAGGAGGCCATTCGGCCCTTTGAGCCAAAAACGCCATTCATTGTGATCATGGCTGATCGTCCCCATCAATAACCCGTGCCGCCTTCTCCCCATATCCCTTGATTCCACTAACCCCTAGAGCTCTATCTAACTCTCTCTTAAATCCATCCAGTGACTTGGCCTCCACTGCCCTCTGTGGCAGGGAATTCCATAAATTCCCAACTATCTGGGTGAAAAAGTTATTTCTCACCTCAGTCTTAAATGGCCTCCCCTTCATTCTAAGACTGTGGCCCCTGGTTCTGGACTCGCCCAACATTGGGAACATTTTTCCTGCATCTAGCTTGTCCAGTCCTTTTATAATGTTATATGTTTCTATAAGATACCCCCTCATCCTTCTAAACTCCAGTGAATACCTTAGGCTCGGACATGGTAAATGCCAGTTAGCACAAATAATGAAGATCAGAGGCGCTTTAAATCATTCATTCACTAAGAGCAGGTTGATAAATCGAGTAGGTTGAAGACACTCTTGTTTGACAAGTCCAAGTACTTGTTCTGTGATAAAGAATATGCAGCTGGCATTAGCAAAACATGCATATTTACTTCATCAAATGGCTTTTTCTATCAACTCATTAGCAATTACATTTCCAATTAAACAGGTACATCTATCATGCAAACAACATTTGATTCCTTCCCCATCGCACACTATAAAATCCAGCTGCTATATAAACCTCTGTGCCAAACCGTAAATATGAAGTATGATGATATGGGCAACTCTACAAAGACGAAATGGTAACAATGGTGCGTTAATTAAATTTCAAATCTTTAATTATTCCCGATTTAATAAAAATCCTTATTGCGTCAGACAGACAGGCTTTCAGAGGCAGAAAATGTAGTCAAATGCAACAGTAACTCAAAACACATAGGCCTTTGATTGGTGTGTAATAAACAGTCAACCAGTGGCAAAGAACACACAGCTGCAGCTCTGAGTGTTGGCAGAATTCCAGAATAGTGGATCTGGCAGAAGAGCTGGAGTCGATAGTTCATTTTAATTACTTTTAATTAAAGGTACTTTGCATTTTTAATTAATTGATTTAGAGGTATTCATTCACAGGTTGGAATCAACATGCTAACAATTATGAGTTTGTGGGATAAATCCTTTACATAATACATTCATTTGGAGAGTGGGTTTACCCTTTTTTTTTAAACATGCATTTACTTTATCGTAAAATATCCTCGGTTTATAAAAAAACAAATTTGTTTTCTGACAGACTGCACCAATATTTTGTTGGTGGAATATTGATGCAGATTTGATACTCACATCTTTGCAGATATAATTTAATTTTCTTGTTTCCCATAATTGCATTATTCTGACATTTGTGTTCAATAGTTTGTATGGATGGCATCAAATTTTAAACACAATTTAAGATAAGTGAAAATGATGGGAAATATAATTTTCTACACCAGAGGATTAATTGGAAAACTCATTGATGGGTTAGATGGCCTCCTTGTGTGCTGAGCTCTTAAGGTAGATTGCCAAAGGTACTGTTGAATTCCAACATATAATTGAATACAAAATCATCTTATATTATTTTTTGTTATAGCATAACTGGTCACAACTATATGGTGATTTACAAAGATATTCATATGCATGCAGTTTTCTGTTGGGATTAAGGTACATTTAAGGCAACCGTAATTATCTCATTGAGAAGTCTTGGTTAAAGGTACATGGGATAATATGATAAAAGTCTGAACATAAATCTAAATGGTATTGAATTGAATGGGCTGACAAGATGTTTCAGAACTTATTATTCTCCTCTCTATTCTCAGTAAATGCATTTTCTTAACCAATGATACGATAATTGAACCATTGACCATTGAATCATCAGCAAAAGCAGCATGAAAACAGGCCCTTCAGCCCACCGATTCCATGCTAACATTGATCACCCATTCACACTGGTTCTGTGTTATTCCACGTTTGCATCCACCCCCTAGACACAAAAGGCAATTTACAGAGGCCAATAAGCCTACATGTCTTTGCGATGTGAGAGGAAACCAGAAGACACAGAGGAAACTAGTATGGTCCCAAGAAGAATGTGAAAACTCCACCAAGACAGCACCCGAGGTCAGGATCGAGCTCAGGTCTCTGGTGCTACGATGCAGCACGTCTATCAGCTGCGCCACTGAGCTGCCCTTCTATTGATTTTGCTTATTTCATTTTTTGCTATAATTTGTGGATTGACCTTGAACCAGCTAGATGAGATGTTGACAAAGAACTACACAAATAACTTGGTCATGAAACTCATCTGTGCAATACCCCTAAAAACAGTGCTGGAAATATGAAAAATCACCTCAATGTGGGTGTGAAACAGTTTTGAGTGAGCTTTGTAAATACATAAGATGGTAAAGACGTCGTGAGGTCTGCTTGCCTCCGTTGATCCAGGCATTGAGTATAAAAGTCAGGAAATCATGTTGCAACTGCCTAAAACTTTGGAGTATTGTGTGCAGTTCTGGTCGCCACTTTTAAAAGAAGGATGTAAAGGCTTCAGGAGGGGTGCAGAGGTTTGCCGAAATGCCACTGGGATTAGAGGATATTAGCTATAAGGAGAGGTTGGACAGGGTTAAATTGTTTTCTCTGGAACATTGGGGGTTGAGGGAAGACCTGATAGAAGTTTATAACATTATGATAGACATTGATAAGGTACATAGATTATTTTCTCCAGGGTAGAAATGTTAAATACTGGAAGGCATGGCTTAAAGGTCAGAGGGGGGAAGTTGACAGGAAATAGGCGGAGCAAGTTTTTTTTACACAGAAAGTGCTGGGTGCCTGGAAAGTGCTGGAAGCAGACACGATGGTGACGTTTCATCATGACTTTTATTGCATTTCTTTCATTCATAGTTTTTTCTCGTTTCCCTTATCCCTAACTACTCTGTAGAAGGTTCTCTACCCGAAAAGCCACCCATTCCTTCTAGCCAGAGATGCTGCTTGTCCCATTGAGTTACTCCAGCTTTTTGGGTCTATCTTTGGTTTAAACCAGCATCTGCAGTTCCTTCCTACACAGTAACATTTAACAGGTATTTAGACCGGTACATGAATGTGCAGGGAATTAAGAGATATGTATCAGATTCATGTCGATGAGATTAATTTAATTTGGCATCATGTTTGACATAGACATTGTGGGCCAAAGGATCTCTTCCAGTGCTGTAGTGTTCTATGTTCTAAATTCTATTTATTGGTTTCTGAGTCGGTTTGTAGCCAGCTCATTTTTAGTCAAGATTTTCATGATCATTAGTGCTATTTTTTCAGTCTCAATATCACACAACCTGGAGTTCCAATTGTGGGCAGAGAAAGGTGCCATCTGGGTATTGCAGTTTGATGAGTGAGTGTTGAATGACCTTGGTTCTGGAGTGAAGTTGTCTGAAGAAAGAAGATTAATCCAAGTACAGTATCTACAGAAGCCTCTCCTGCTATCTGCCATAGTGGTTATTGCAAGGCTCATCTTTAACTAGCTCCAACTAGTGGCTGCAGCTCAGTTCCCCATCTAACAATTTACATTATATCCACCAACAGACATAGAAAACATGTACACCAACTCCAAGCAAAATGTAGGAAACGGTATGAATAGGCATTTGTTCAATGGACATTGTGGTGCAGCAATAAAGTTGCTGCCTTACAGCACCAGAGACTCAGGTACGATCCTGACTATGGGTGCTATCTGTACAGAGATTGGACATTCTCTCCATGATGGCATGGGTTTTCTGCATGTGCTCTGGTTTCCTCCCAGACTCCAAAGACATACAGGTTTGTAGGTCAAAGTGTGTAAATTGGTCCTAGTGTGTGTAGGATAGTGCTAGTGTGGATGGTGGGCCAAAGGGACTGTTTCCGCATTTTATCACCAAACTAAACTAAAGTATCAAGCACTATTGCGTGTCTTCATACTGTACCTTGCAAATGAAATGAAAGTGATTCAATTTATTGTCATGGTCAGTGTACAGTACAGAGACAACGAAATGCATTTTTTTAGCATCTCCCTTGAAAGGGAGACACAGGGCGTCGCGGTTGCCCGCGCCGCCAAACTAAGGCAAAGGTGGGGGTGAAGTGTATTAAAGTATCAAGGACACAACGACAGTAGCACTCCTATTGCGGTCGCCAGCCGAACTCTTAGCCCATTGTGCTATCTGTCGTCATTGCATTACTTCATATCAGCATTTGACACTGTCAACCAAGAGGAATTGTGGGGAAACATTGTCAAGTTTGGTTGCTTTCAGAAATTTGCTTCTGTTGAACATCTGCCACATTTTGGCAGATAAATTAATTCTAACCAACAGGTCTACCTGAGACCTCTTCAAAATGCAGAATAAGGTCAAGGAAAGAATGTATCATAGCTCAATCATTTTCAATCAACCTTTCTCACCACAATATTCCAACAAGATTCCTATTGTCATGGAACTAATCTACACCATAAATGGGAATTTGTTGAATGGACAAGAATCATCTTATACTCAGATGACTGCTCCATTCGGGCAGAGTTGGGAAACTTCAGTTGATCAATTTCATATTGAGCATGATGCCAACAGCAAGAGCTTCGTGGAAACCATGTCAGGGCAGCTCACTGTCTGCAGCACACTGGAATATTTACCAGTCATTAGTCTGAGGAATGTCCTCGACCCAAATTGTCACCCGTTCCTTCTCTCCAGAGAAGCTGCCTGACCCGCTGAGTTACTCCAGCATTTTGTGTCTATCTTCGGTGTAAACCAGCATCTGCAGTTTCTTCCTGCACATCCCTTATGCATGACTGTGCACTGGGTTACTTGTTATCAGACTGGCCTTGCCATTGCCTGCTGCGATGAAGCAGAGGAAAGAACCACAGCCAAGATGCTGGCTGTAACATTGGGAAAACAAATAGAAGGAGGAATGCGAGAGGGGTGGGGTGAGGAAATACTCCATTTAGACCCTCAGTAACTGCTACTCTGTGCAAGGCCATCCCAAGGAGCATACCTCCCAGAAGGTGCTGGGAAGCCTGAGATGATTTACAAAAACCTCTCAATCTCAACTCCTGGATTGTTAGATTGCTCAAACAAAATCATTTAAACAACAACAGAATCTAACAAATTGTCTTTAAACAACAACAGAAGCTAACAAATTGTCTTCAGTCATGGTGAGACAATCAGTTGCAGCTCCTATCCATTGTAGCCACCTGGCGATGATAAATAACTTTCAAAAAGTTACAGAACTTAAAATGGATGCAGAATTTCTCTCCCGTAAACTGCAGGCTGAAGGTACCTCAGCATTTTTAGTTTCAGCCAGACACTGCTACAATTTATTTTTCTTTTCAGAGCCTAGGCTCAATCAAATGTCCATTTGTCATTGTTGTCCAGTCTTGAAAAAAACATGAGCATCACCCCTCGTTGTATACAGCCTTCATTTTTCAAACATAACACCTGCTGCATCTTGAATTAATCTCAGGGGCTGAATACCTTTGTGGCACACAGCTCTGCCCATTTGCAAACCTTACAGGTGTTCAGCAAATGGTCCACTTAAGCAAAAATGCCTGCAGTCAAGTACATGAATGGATAGTTAGGATCAGGACATTACAAAGTACCAAGGCTGCACAATGAAATCAGAAGGACACTTCATAATCTCCACTTGATTCAAAGGAATACTTAGGAAGCAGCTGCAAGTGGTCATACTTGATGGAGATGTACATTCAGAAGCCTCGCAGTTCCGTTTGATACTGGAGGGAACTTTGTACAATGTAGTCCATTTGGCATACCAACGTGTTCAATTACTGACCTAAGATCTTACATTGAGATCCACGGTCAGATTCTACTGCCATGAAGCCTGTGTGAAGGAAACACAGGGATGTGTAACAATGTGGTTCAAGTAGATACAGTGGATCTGTCTCTACACTTTTGAGGTTTTTCAAACACAATTATCTATCAATGACAAACATTTTACAACCAGAAAGACATGATTCAAGTATGACATTTGGCGTTAGTCAATGTAATCAATAATTTGAGGCTGTCGTCCGATTTACAAAAGCCTCTCAACTCACTGGCTTTTGAATCTGCTTCTGAGATTACAATCATCCTGATGTGACTCTCTGCCATTTGAACCATTTGCCTGACTTCAATATAATCTGCAGCCGAGCTGAATACTTAGGCCACTGCCATGACAGACTTCATCAGGAAGTACATAGAAGAGTGCGTGCCAAAGAAGACTATCCAAGTGTTTCCCAACCACAAACCATGGATGAACCATGAGATCCATTGGGTGAAATCCAAGGCCGCTGCATACAAGTCAAACGAAGGCCAAGACCACTGCATACGTCAAATGATCCTGAATAATACAGGAAATCATTCCATGATTTTGCAAAACGGTCAGGAATGCCAAGAGGCAATATCGGGACAAACTAGAGTCCCTGCATAATCACTCGAATACCTGTTGACTGAGCCAAGGTTTGAATACTACAGCATGTTACAAAGAAAAGTCAAGCAGCGTCACTGACTGCCATCCCTCTCTGGTGAACTGAATGCATTCTCTACTCACTTAGAACAGAGTGATGAATCCGTCCTGACAGACTCAAGGCAAGAGTCAAGTGCCAGTTCCCACGGTCACTGTTACAGAAGTTAGATCGGTCTTCCTGAGGGCAAACCCACCAAAAGCAACTAACCCGGACGTAGTCCCGTGTTGCGTCCTTAGGACCTGCTTAGACAAACTAGCGGGAGTATTTTACCAGGACATTTTAACGGACATCTTTAACCTCTCCCTAATCCGTTCGGAGGTCCCCGCCTGCTCCATCAACTCCATCTACACTTCACGCTGCCCCAGTAAGGCCACAAGCATAATCAAGGACTGGTTTCACCCTCTTCTCCCTTCTCCAAGTAGGCAGGAAGTACAAATGTTTGAAAACATGTACAGTATCTTCAGATTCAGGAACTGTTTCTTCCCAGCTGTTATCAGCCAACTGAACCATCCTCTCATCAGCTATGATGCAGTCCTGACCTCCCATCTACCTCATTGGACATCTTTGAACTTTCTTTAACCGGACTTTATCAGACTTCAATGCAAATGTTAAATCTGGCACTAAATCTGTATCTTCATCTGTGCACTATGGATGGCTTAATAGTATTCATATCTAGCCTTTTCTTTGACAGTATAGCACGCAAACAGAAGCTTTTCACTCTCACGGTTGATGTGACAATATTAAACTAATCATTAATGTACATGGATTCTTTAGAGAGCCCAACAACAACAAATTACAACTGAATGTGTTCATAGATTTCCCTTCCCTGTTTGCTTGATTGTGGCCAGATCAGGGAAGGGAAGAGCTGAATCCCCCCCAATGCAGGAGCTGGATCGCCTCGACGCGGAGGGCCCAAAATGCCGCCGGCTACCGGAGTGAAGATCGTCCCATCAACGGAGGGCTCGAGATCCCCGACCGCGGGAGAGCTAAGGGAAGAGATTGAAATTTGTTTTGCCTTCCATCACAGTGAGGAACGTGGAATCCCTGTGGTGGATGTTTATGTTGAAATGTATTTTGTGTGTTCTGTTGCTTTTTATTTGCATGACTGACTTGTCAAATGAAATTCCCCGTATTTGCAAAGCATACTTGGCTAATAAAGTATTATTGTGATTGTGATTGTGATACTGCCAGCTATAACCCTCTGTGAAGATCTCTTCAATCTTACCTCTTCCTTCATGGTGCCGGGATCTGCTGGTGGAATCTGCAGGGATGGACAAACTGGCAGGCACACCAGGGAGCTCTCCAGCGACTGCACCCAGTGCTAACATGACCTCCTGCTCTTCAAGTGCTTCCAGTAGCTCCACTGGGCTCCCTTCTTTGCCTCTTCGGGAAAAGCCTAAATTGGAAGGCTTTACAGGTGGTCCTGCACTGATCTTGAGTTACGAATATATCTTATCTATAAGCCTATCCTACAACCACTAAGAACTCAACTTAGATCGTTTAGCAAATATTGACTTATGGAGAAGTTTAGTTTAGTTTGGCAGATGGGTGAACAATGGCTAGAGATGAAAAGAAGGCAACAAGGCGTTAGGTAAGTAGAGAGGGGTGAAATATGAAGGCAGAGGGAGGGATATACATGGAAGGTGAAGGGAAAGGGGAGTGGGATAGTCAGATAAATGGGTGTGCACCCGGAGTTTGGGGAAAGGGGAAAGCAAAGGGGGTGAAAGAAAAGAGGGGAGGAGGGGGGTTACCTAAAATTATAGAATTCAATGTTTATTTTGTTGGGTAGTAATCTGCCCAAGCAGAATATGAGGTGCCGTTCCTTCAGTTTGCACGTGGTTTCACTCTGGCAGTGAGGAGGCCCAGGACAGGAAGGTCAGTGTAGGAATGGGAAGGGGAGTTAAAATGGTTAGCAACAGGAGATCTAGCAGGCCTTGGCTGATCAAGTGTTCAATGAAACAGTCCATTGGTCTCCACTCCATGTAAAGATTCCTTTCACAACGAGTGAGGATGTGTTACTGCAAGCTGCAATGAATTCACACCCGGCAGGTTTTGGACAAATTCCACTTCTCCGGATGCCTGGAGCTTGATTGCAGACTCTGCATCTTTTCTTGCTGCACTGTTCCTCCCTCCCGTGGACCATTTGATCCGTCAATCTCACTCTAAGTGTGAGAGCACGCACCATGTCCCCACCATGGAATTACTGTTACAGCCATTGTGACGAAAACAACACTCTCAAATGTTTCATGTATGTACATTTTAGCACTGGCTGAGAGGGTTTAACTTCAAAGTTTAGTTAAATTTAGATTAGTTTAGATTAGATTAGATTAGATTAGAGATGCAATGTGGAAATAGGCCCTTCTGCCCACCGAATCTTTGCTGACCAGCGATCACTAGTTCTATCTGCACACAATTTATTGACTTATTGTTCATAGTTTCAATAACTCTATGCAATTATTTTAAGGAACTTGTTTATACTGTTACCTGCCTTCTTCAATAAAAAATGATGACTTTGCTGCTTTCATTTTTACCTCTGCTGGAGAAATTCCGCACTTCCGACCCTACTACCACTCTCTGTTGCCTTGCCGTTTAACCTTTCCCACGATCTGCCCTTTCACATATTTTCCCTTTTATTCTCTCTGCCCCTTTTCTCTTACTCTCCGTCCTAAAGTCCGTTTGTTCTTTCAGTTCCGTTCAAATGTCATCGACTCTGAAACATCGATTCTGTTCCTCCTTCCCAGGATCCTGTAAAACCAACTGATTGTTTCCAGAATTTTGTTCTCATGAAGCACCCGATAATTGTTTAAACTCGAATAAAAATAGTGGACAACAAAATACATCCAGATTGAAGAATATAACTGACCAATAGAATGTGGAATCTGGCATGTCCATTTTTGGCATGGAAAATATTGAATGTGCACTTAAGAAGATGTTTTTTTTTGTGTGAATAGTTTTAGTGAATCATTTTACAGATGCAGCACAGAAACAGGCCTTTCGGCCCACCGACAAGCAACCATCCCGCATATTAGCACTATTCTACACACTAAGTACAATTTACAATTTTTTACCGAAGCCAAATTAAGCTATGAACCTGTACATTTTTTGGAATGTGGGAGGAAACCAGAGCACCTGGAGAAAAACCATGCGATCACAGGGAATACGTCCAAAATCCATACAGACAGCGCCCGTAGTCAGGATCGAACCTGGGTCTCTGGCACTCCAAGGCAGCAAGTCTAACCCTGCACCATGGTGCTGCCCTTAAAAGGTCAGTTTTGGCTCAGTAAACTATAAAATACCTCTACTTTCCCCAACTGTGATTAAAGACCAACCACAATCCAACCCCTTCTAATGTTCATAGGTAGACAAAAATCTATGGAGCGAAGGAAATAGGCAACGTTTCGGGTCTAAACCCTTCTTTAGACTGATGTGAGGGTGGGGGAGCGGAAGGAAGACCGCCCCCCCCCCCCCCCCCCCTCTTCTATCTAATGTTCAGTCTCTTCCTCCTTCTTAACATCAACATCCACTGCAATATCTCTGAAGATGATTGCCAATTGCACCTGTTTTAAGACTATTCCAATTCAGTTCTCCCGCAACTGTTACTGGAAGCAGATTTGGAGAGACATCTAGGGTGGCCAGGCAATACTGTAGCATTAAAACACTGGCTAATTTTCGCTCATCTTTTAGCTGTAGGACAGTGAGATAAACGATAGAACTCCTCCAATATTTGGACTGAGATAACTAACAGGGGAAAGTAAGCATTTGGGTTGGGATCCTCTTAGTTGTTATGGTTGGTAATGAATTGGACAGTTTATGTGCTCACAGAGTCTTCAGAGCAGTCATTCAGCAATTCTTCAACCACAATCCTAACAAGGGAAACACCCTCTTTTGCACCAGTGCAAGTTCACTTAGTCTTACTGACTAGCTTATGATCATTATTCCTCCACAAGGTATTGAATTCCCATACGACTACTTAAAATGCCAGCAGGCACACTGCTTCTTATGAAGTAAAAACCCACTGAGAGACAATCTAAAATAAATGGCGTCTAAAGAAATTGATGTCAGATCCAAGGGACTAAGGTACATCTTTATTTATCGAGAGTTGACAAAATCTCAGTGTCATTAAATACAGTTAGCTCTTAAACATAGAAGATTCCAATGGTTGCTGTTAAACATGCTCAGCATTTGAGAGATTTTCATCCTGAAGGAACTTATCATCCTTCATGGTTCTTTTTCTATAGTTTTCTAAATGGATGTTTCCCACTTGTCCAGCATCTGCATTCTTCTTTGGATCACAGCAATACATGAAATGGTGCATTCCCCACTCTGCCGGAAAACAAACTGGAAGAATAATAAATTAATAATAGTCAATAGTCAATATTGTTTTATTTGTCACATATGCAAATGCACAGTGAAATTCGTTTTGCATATATTACACATGCGGGCGCCACCATTTTTGTTGCCATCATTCAGATGGGTCGGCCCATCTGGCCATCTTTGTATCCCGGTGCTAATAGTACTAAGCCATCGACAACCTAGCCCATCCCAGACATTAACTGAGTATATACCTCTTCTGATTACAAATGAATTAACTTTTCAGTATATATTTTTTATTAAGCCATTCCAACCACATCTGCTGGCTGTTTTGCTCGAGACGTTTTCAGTGAACTAACTGATGCAGTTAGATTGGTGTCCGCAATCTGAGCACTTGTTTCCATATGGACAATTAGAATCAGTCCAACAGGCATAATTGACACATCATAATTAACTGCCTATTGCACCTAATCTGTGTATTTATGTGTGTATATATATATATATATCTATATTACTAAAAGTCTGATCTTGACCGCTTTTGGCTCGCTGTGGCGTGATTTCCGAATGAATGCCAGCACCTACGGCTGTCATTTTTGGCCACCTCGCTCAGAGCCCCCCCTCCGCATTCCGGGGCCAGAGGGTTTTTCCCCATCGATGAAAAATCAGAGAGATATTAATGTTTTTTTTTTAAATCCCCATTCTCTCTGCTGCCCCCTCTGGCGGCAGGGGGAGGGACTATAAATCCCATAAGTGTAGTCCATCACTCAGTCTCTGCCAGACCCAGGAAGTGGGAGGGTCACGGCTCTCTGAGGCTGTTAGGTGGCTGCTGCCAAGTTTGTGTTCACAAAATGAATTTTGGTTGACGAGTGGCTGCTGCCAAATTGTTTGCCTCGCCTTTATAACAAGTTTATACTAGCCCTCTGGAAACCAGTACCTTCGGCCCGCAACACCCATACTAGCACAATAGAAAGCCCCCCCCCCCACAGGTGAGCAATATTGGAATTGGTGGAGAGGTGGAGTATTGCGTTGGTGACCAACCCTCCCGTGTGATGCTGGGACCCAACGGGTCCCACTCTATAGTATATGGTCACACTGATCTGATCTGTATTTATGCCTAAAATATTCTGTCGTGCTGCAGCAAGCAAGAATTTCATTGTTCTATCTGGGATACATGACAATAAACTCTCTTGCCTCTAGACTTGACTTGATCCCCCTTCTGGTTCAGCAGTCCCCAAGAGCCAGCTAGTACAACCTTCAACAAAGTCTGAAGAAGGGTCTCGACTCGAAACGTTACGCATTCCTTCTCTCCAGAAATACTGTTTGTCCCGCTGAGCTACTCCAGCATTTTGTGTCTATCTCCAACAATTATTGGTCAATGTGGGTTTTCTGTCCACTTTAGTAGCAAAGGTGATGTTCACTGTGGCCAACAATAATCAATAAGGCCAGCCATTGGTGTTTCAATGCTACTCGGTAGGAGGTAGACTTGCGCTGCCAAATATTCTACATTAACCATAAACTGCTTCATAACATCAAGAACCCATTGCTATTTTGATTGTTTTTAGGAACAAAATGTACAGAACCAATATTTTCCAAATATAACTATTATTTATCTGGCACAAGTTGTGCAGATAAATTGCACTTTTATTTGGAAAAAATAATGAAATAATCTTATTCTTATTAAATAACTTCTGGAATCACAAACAAATGTGTAATTGTTTTCTCCACAGCCCTCCAGTTGAAAGCTGACTGCTGATCATCATTTAGTTACACAGGTATTCACCATCATTATTTGTTTTACATGACACAATTTTTCTGAATATGAACATTTTTTAAGTGAAACATTTTAGGGTGGCACAGTTGTACAGTGGCACAGTTGCTGCCTTCCAGCACGAGAGATCCTGATTATGGGTGCTGCCTGTATGGTGTTTGCATGATCGCCATGTGAACACATTGGTTGCTCCAGTTTCCTCCAACACTGAACAGACGTTCAGGTTTGTAAGTTGTAAGTCAGGTTTGTCTGAAGAAGGGTCTCGACTGGAAACATCGCCTATTTCCTTCGCTCCACAGATGCTGCCTCACCTGCTGAGTTTCTCCAGCATTTTTGTCTCCCTTCGATTTTCCAGCAACTGCAGTTCCTTCTTGAACGGGTTTGTAAGTTAATCAGCTTCTCTAAATTGATCGCTGGTCGGTGCAGGCCCGGTTGGCCGAAGGGCCTGTATCCACGCTGTGTCTCTCAACTAAACTAAACTAAACTAAAAGTCTAATTTGAAATAGATTTCAATTTAAATCTTTACATGTTGCCATGTTCACTTTCTTTTTGGAACTGAACATTTGTTCAACCTCTTTTATAGGTTTTGGTCAGAAATTGATACTTTAAACTTATATCTTGCAGAAGGTAGCAAAATGTTTCTTAACAAAATAACTTTTCCACACAAAAATAAAACTACCAAGAGACCGTAGACTTAAAGAAATAGTTGCTAGAAATTCAATTTATAAATTATGTTTGGCAGATAAAAGTGTGCCAGTGTTATTGTAAATCACATTTTATTTAATCTGATACTTTACAGACCTGCTCAACATTGAACCATTGCTTGACCCATACCATTACAGAGTTGAGTACAAATATCCTTACTGATGATCGAGTGCAGTACTGAGGGGGTTCTGCATAGTCGAAGGTGCCATCGTAACACTGTTCATTAATGCCAACTGAGTTTGGGAACACTTCTTGTTTGAACATTAGCACAGTAAGTGTTTCTTCTCAGTTTCCCAGCTACCAATTGCACATTTTGCAGCATTGTTCATATCAGTCCAAATCCATAGAGAGCATTACTAGCATTACTAATAGTTCAGAGCAGCACCAGTTGTGTGCAGGACATATTATTCCAACCTGAATTTAAGATCCAGAGACTGGTCCATAGTAGCTGGGGAATTCGTATTCAGGTAACTAAATAAATCTGAAATATTACCAATAATGCTTCATCCCAATACTCTGATTCACTAATATTCTTTCAGAGAAGGGCCTTTGGCAACTTTGCCTCGCCTGAACTGTATATTTTTTAATTGGGAAAACCAACATTTATCACTATTCCTTAATTTTCCATAAGAAGGTGCTGTTGGATTCTTTGCATGAATTACTGTTGTCTTTAGGTGAAGTTAAGAGGCTGTCCCATTGTGATGACCTAATCCGCGAGTTCTGGCGAGTTTGCCCTCAACCATGAGGTCCTAGGAGGTCTTTGTGACTCTCATTCATGCTCGAGAGTAGTCCCTGCATACTCGAGGCCTCAGCTTGGTCGCAGTGTATTTTTCAACATGTTGAAAAATGCCGGCGAATATATAAAGGTCGCCATGTAAAAAAAATCGATACTTTTTTTACTCGTAGGTTTAGTCAAAGTAGGTCATAGTAGATCGGCATGTTATAGGTAATCGAGGGTAGTCGTAGGTAATCGAAGGTAGTCATACATAGTCTTCAACACAGTCGAAGGGAGGTCGAAGGAGGTCGTCTTCACTCTCCACTATTCAGTGTCCAATTTTCCTGAAGCTAGTCGAAGCTAGTCTTCAACATAGTCAAAGGAGATTGAAGGTGGTCTTCAACATGACATTTTTTCAAACTATCCTAAGCTCTTCTAAACTCACCAATTAGGTCGCCGCAGTGGGACAGCCCCTTTACTCACACAAAGTTGTTGGATGGAGAGTTCCAAAACTTTCACTCAATGAGAGTGAAGAAATGATACAGTGTTTCAAAATTAAGATGGACTGTGACTTGGATGGGGTCTTACAGGTGACGTTGTTCATATCAACCCCCCTGCTCCCATCTTTCAGCATGGTGGAACCAGAAAACAAATCATTCAGTTAGATCCAAAAAGGAATGTAAATGACATGGATGTAAATATATTGGGTCAGTTAGTAATTTGGTAAGATTGCCGGGAATTGTGGACAGTGGCTGTCAAACTATACAGAGGGGCATGGAGCAATCACAGATAGTGGCAGAGAAATGGCAGATGGAGTTAAATGTGAGCAAGTGAGAGGTGTTAGACTTTGCAAGGTGGAATGGAAGGGGAATTAATGGCAAAGCACTTAACTGCAGTGATGTGCAGAGGGCTCTTGGGATCTAGGCTCAAAGATCCCAAAAGGTGGTAAGTTTATATGTTCTAGGACCATAATAAGGCTATTCGGCCCATCAAGTCTATTCCGCCATTCAATCATGGCTGATCTATCAAGTAACACAAGTAGAAGGAAGGAATATGTAGCGTTTGCCTTCATTGGTTAGGGCACTGAGTACGAGTCAGGAATTCATGTTGCGGTTCCTTAAGATATTAGTTAGGCTGTGTTTGGAATATTGGATGCAATTCTGGTCACCGCATCTCACAAAGGATGTGGAGGCATTGGAGAAGGAGCAGAGGAGGTTTACTAGAATGCTGAAGATAGACACAAAATGCTGGAATAACTCAGCGGGACAGGCAGCATCTGTGGAGAGAAGGAATGGGGTTTCAGGTTGAGATCCTTCTTCAGACTCTAATAGAATGCTGCCTGGATTAGGAGGTGTCGGCTACAAGGGGAGGTTGTGCAAACTTGAATTTCTCTGGAATACAGGGAGTTGAGGGGGATCTGATGGAAGTATATACAACTATAGGACACTTAGATGGGGGAGATAGTCAGAACCTTTTTCCCAGAGTGGAAATGTCAAAGACTAGAGGGCATAGTTTTAAGGTGAGCGGGGCAAAGTTTAAATATGTGCAGGGCAAAGTTTTTACACATAGCATAGGGAGTGCCTGGAATGTGCTACCAGCAGTGGTAGTGGAGGCACATAAGATGGGGCATTTCAGAGGCTTTTGGATGGGCACTTGTATATTTGGGGAATGGAGGTAAATAGAATATGCGTTGGCAGTTGAGGTTAGTTTATAGTGGCATCATCTTCAGCACAGACATTGTAGGTTGCAGGACCAGTTCCTGTGCTGTCCTGTTCTATGCTCCATGAATGGCCAGTCATCCTGCGAATAATTTAATTGTATAGTGTATGGTAAATCAAAAAGGCCCCTTACTTGAATCTTCTGAAACTTGGGATGGGCAATAAATGCTGGCAGTACTGTCCAATGAATGTTTCATCAATGGATGGAAGCTTCCATACATGATATAGAGTGCAGTAGAGCACACTCGCTTCCTAATAGTTATTTTGAAGGCAAATGAATATGCTCTCATGTGTATAATAGGCATATTCAAAAGAACTCCTCCAAAGATGGTCAGACTTACGTTTTTGAGCTGCGATGATGTGGGGAGATTACTTACCAAAATCACCCAGAATGTTAACACTGACTTTGATAAGGGTCAGTTCAACACAGTGACAGATCCATACTATTTTATTGCCCGATAAAGCTCCAGTGGATGCTCTGCTGGTGTGGTCAAAATGTGCAAGTTACGCAGGTAGTGGAAAAAACTACATGGCTCTGGGGTAAACTTCATATTTGCTACTCATACTAAAATGGCACATAAGTAACTGATATCTGCATGTTCCCCTCCCAACATCCAATCATATCAACTGCAACCAAGCGCAGGCTCGGCGATCGTTTCGCTGAACAGCTCCGTTCAGTCCGCCTAAACCTACCTGATCTCCTGGTTGCTCAACATTTTAACTCCCCCTCCCACTCCCACACTGACCTTTCTGTCCTGGGCCTCTCATCCATTGTCAGAGTGAGGCCCAGAGCAAATTGGAGGAGCAGCACCTCATATTTCACTTGGGCAGCTTACACCCCAGTGGTATGAACATTGACATCTCTAACTTCAAGTAGCCCTTGCTTTCCCTCTCTCTCTATCCCCTCCCCCTTCCCAGTTCTCCAACCAGTCTTACTGTCTCTGACTACATTTTATCTCTGTACTGCCCACTCCCCTGACATCAGTCTGAAGAAGGGTCTCGACCCGAAACATCACCCATTCCTTCTCTCCAGAGATGTTGCCTGGCCCGCTGAGTTACCCCAGCATTTTGTGTCTACTATCTCAACTGTAACATGTATCGATGTTTGTTAATATCTCTCAATGTCTGTCGATGGATTGAGAGCGTTGCACGCAGCCATTTTGATACAGCTTGTTTTGCACCGGCAAGATTCTACCCTTGGAGAGGCATTAAGTAAATTAAACCTTGTGAAATAAGTGCCTTTAAAATGTTTATCTAATTGCAATCAAACTGCTAGAAAAATACAGTGAATGCAAGGTGTGCTTTCTTAAGGGAATGCAAACAACAAAATCAGGGAATATCAAATAAAAGTTTGAATACCGCATTGTGACATAGCATCTGAAATAACGTCGATTAGAATCATTGCCTTATGAAATAGACTGCCACCTACGGCAGTAAATACTGAACTCATTGAACCATTCACAGGGGAATTGGATCAATTCGTGATTTATTAATGGATAGAAGGGTATGAGTTTGGAGTGAAAAAAAGATTAAAAAGGTCTCATCATGAAAAGAAAAGGTTGTGGATGGCAAAGGTGCGTGGCCTTTATTCTATGCTACATATTTATATTCTTCCTGTTGCCCAAGAAAAAATCCATGTTAAGCGGCAGTTCTTACCTGATGCAGTGGGAATATCTTTACACATCAACAAGGCTAAATCATATTGCCTATATGTGTAGGTGGGCTCTGAGCTTAATTCAAAAGATGACCTGATGTAAGTGCTATCAGTGAAAATCATTCACCTTTGCTACTGATCACAATCGCGCAGCACAGGACAAGATAGAACCATTCATTATCCAGCTAGGTTATCCAGTTTATGCTTTATTTTATTTATTCAATGTGATATGATATAACTGACAAGGATAAGATTTATTACCCGTCCATAATTGCCCCTGAATTAAGGGTTTGGGGGTTACAGATGGGCCATACTGGGTAAGGATTACAGATTGCGTGTTCTGCTGGACCTTAGTGAGCAAGATGAGTCTCACAACAGTCATCTCAACTGTACCCACCTGTCACTTGCCAGTTTTTGTCCTGCCCCCACCTCTTTTCAAGCTTTCTCCCCCACTCCTCCCTAACCTCTATCAGTCTGAGGATGGGCCTTGACCCGAACATCGTTTGTCCACAGATGCTGTCTGATCCATTGAGTTCCTCCAGGCAGGCATACTGCTACTGATTCCAGCCTTTTTATTCCAGGTTTATTCAGTTACTTGAACTGAAATTCCCCAAGTGACACGGTGTGACTCGAACTCTCGTTTGCGGATCAATGGTCCAGGCCTCTGGATACTGGCCGAGTAATTTAATTACCATGCTGCTGCACCTCTTACCATGGAATAGCATAACAGGTTGTTGGACTAGTAAGGAATGACTCATTCCTAATCTCCTTGAAGATACAAAATGAATCAGTTTCTTATTGCTACAACTTAATTGAATAAGGAACCATCGCCTTACCTGGGTGCTGTATGAGAGTTTCAATAAAAAGTATTTTTTTCTACATTATCAGTTTAATTAAAACCAGTAGAGAGAAAATGATGCTCTTCCAATTTCACTGGGATGATTTGTGCTTTTTAAAAATTATACCTGCTGCTGGAGTTAAACCATGTTAGATGCAAGCTAGGTAACACAGTAATTAGAGACTTGGGTAGAAGTGTGCAACTTAAGAAACCTCAAGCAGTTAAGTGAAAAGGTCGGCAAGGAAAATGTAAGGGACCAAACTGCACGACTTCACAAGGTGCAAACGCACTCAAAAATGCACTGAGTTCAATTCACCTGATCATTTGAAAACTCACGCATGAATTTTTTTTTAAATAGCCCACTGACTGAAAGACTTTGAGCTTCCAGAAAACGAACGGCAAGATGCTGAAATAAATTAATTCAGTTAAAAAATAAAAAATATATAAATTACCTATATTTATCATTTGAATGGAAAGTACCATATTCACTGGAAGATTTTAAAAAAATCACTAACATCTGAGCATTCAGAGTCATGGCACCACAGAAAAAAAAAACCTGATTTATTGTCTTCTGCAGAGAAAAATACAATCTGGGGATTGAATGCTTCTTTTGTTTAATCAAGAAAAAAATCCAAATCATTTACTACAAGCAATTTCGCATGCTGTGATAATGAAGTATAAAAACCTTTGGTATCATTCAAAGAACAAATTTCCTACGTTACTTAGTACCAGCCAAGTTCTTTGTGTCACCCTGCAGCCCCACACATTCCACGTCACACTCAAACAAAAGACATACAAATTCATTAAACTATTTAATTACATGTCTTTATTTTTCTCCATTAGCAATCCTTGCCAGTACAAAGTGTATAAAAGCTGCCTAGTTTCGTGAGGCTGAGAATTTTATTCAATTTACAATAAAGGCCCTTTTTTTTCTCTTGGCCAGTTTCCGACAAGCCCGGCAAATGGGAGCATTCAAGTGTACACAGGGAGCAAGAATCTAAAAGCAGTAACACTCGGAATGGCAAGCACATACGATGCAAGCATTAGAGCTGCCAGCGCCAATAGTGGCAGGAAAGTGCTTCAGCTACAAACAGAAAGGATATTAGCTATTTTTCCTAGTAAATTTGCTTTTTACATCTATTTCTTTTCAGAAGGGTTGTTATTGAGCTTAGTGTCCACAAATGCCATTGATCTGCCTGTGACTCAATCTATACACTTTTACTTTGACAGAAGCTCAGCATGTAAGCAATACAAATCCTAGTTAGGCTACAAACTTATTGATTTTATAGATTTCTCCCAAAGTTGTGATAATGATATATCATTGTTAAATTTGGTAGAACAAACTGCTTTTCCAATCTGTCAATGCAAGCATGAAAACCAATTCACAGCCTTGTTTAGAGATTTTCCTTCAGTGGGATAACTACAGCAAGCGGAAACAGATCGGCAATAGCCAGCTGGTGGTTGCAGCCTGATGGATGACATCTTGTCTGATGCCCCTTTCCGATCCACAGTGTGTTATGTCAGATGGGGTTTTACTCATTGCCAATAATCATCAGCACAGTTTTTCATAATCTTTTCTTAAGCAATTTAAATTTCAAACATGCTCACGCGGTGTTTATTTTCTGCAGTGTGTGTGTGTGTGTGTGTTTGGCTGTGTCCCAGTGTTTGTGTGTTTTATTCCAAGTAGAACAAAGGCAGCTCTTTGTTGATAATTACAGACTCACTCAGCAAAAAAATAAATAAATAATCACTATTTCAAGGTTTCTTCCCCCATTCTTTCTATTATAAGAAATATTGGTAATTTACTTCATTCGCACATAACAACAGTTTTTAGGATTGTACATTGCAGATTTTACAAGGCATACAATAACCTGCGGCTAGAGTTGCTCATGAAATGTTTTTTTCCCTTGGAATCAGGCACATGTGTTGTTGCACACTTCACAGCATCTGAGTGCACAATTAATTTTATGGTGGATGAGTTTTCTTTTTTCTGAAAATCTGTTCATAATTGTGCTGGTTGAATTTGCAGGAGCTTTCACAGAGAATGATGACTTCCCCCTCCTGGATTTGATCTGCTCCTATGGGAGGTGCAATTTAGATAGTGCAGTATCGATTTTTGCCATAATAGGTACAGAGGTACCTCTCTGGCCTGTTCAGTCTGCCCACTCTCAACATCAGGATTGTCAGCTGCTGTGAGGAAGCCTGTCATTATTTTTTTTCAAGTAAATCCATCACAGAAAAAAGGTGATGAAAATAAAATTATTTTCACCTTGCTACAGAGAAGAATGGCAGTGTCCACCACTGAAATTATTCTTAATGCCTCCTGGTAACAAAGTAATCAGGAAACAGAAGGAAATGGTTTGTGAAGGTTAATTTATTTTTAATTTGCCGCAGACACTTCTGTGTTTTTTTTTTTGTTTTGATGTCAAACAAAATGGTGCAATATTTTCCCTGAAGGAATACTAATTGGGATAGAAACATAGAATCTGACTGGTGCATCACCGATATATATCATATATATATATATGTTGTATGAAGACCAGTTTTTCCAAAAGCAAGGATTGAAAATGAGGTTTGGAAATTCAAGTGGTAGCTTCCGAATGAAATGAGATTGTCAACAATTACTTGTGGAAAATAGGACATGCAAAAGTAAGAACCTCGGGGCTTGTCACTCCTGACCTCTGGAAGATTAGCGAGCCTCTTGAAGCTCATCTACTGAAGTCCAACCCAGAGGGGGAAAAAAACTTGATACTTAAAAGGAAATGTCGCCTCATTACATTAAACCAGCACGAGGCACTCAAAAAACAGATTGTTTATAAAATTGTTTTAAAAAGTCATCTGACTTTGTGTTTATTAAGACTCACGCCGTAGTTAGAAGACCACAGTTGTCTGCGTACATCAAGGAAAACAAAGAAAGAAATGTCCTTAACTGTCACTTTTAATAAGAGAAGTCAACCTGCCTCTATTCAGGTTAAATATTGCCCTGTCACTTTTCAATTGAGTCAACAGATTTTTTTTTTAAAGTCAAAGCATAGTGTATGCAAAAATCTGTCATAATGTGACAGATCTGTTCTCATTCAAAAAATTCTATTGTGAAATCTGAAAACTAACTTTTCATAATCAGCAATGGCATTAAATGGAGTATTTGCATGATAACAATGGGTTTTTTCTAATTTAATGAAGGCTTGGAGGCTTCCATTGTAAAGTTTACAAGCACCTCCAGCATTTCCATTTGCAGTCATTTGAAAAAATATAGATTTATAAGGAAGCTATTTTAAAATGAAGCTTCCATGTTACCAAGACATGCACATGGTATAAAAAAAAAGATGAATTGTTCTCTTGTTTTTCATGCAATCCACTGTATAAATTTGATTATGAAATGTAAAACATTTTATCAGTTAATGTTCAGCAAGACAAAACATATGTAAAATGCATTCTAGTTACATGTCTTGTTAAGGTTCAGGTAACAATAATGTCAATATTATTGATTAAAAACAAACAAATCTCTGACCAGCAGAAGATGAGCAAAATGCTTCCACATTCACAAGATGCTTCTTTTGAAATATTATACATATAATAATTATCAATGTGGCTGTAGTGTGAAAAATGTAAGCAATAAAATTAAATGCCTATTTTTCCAAAAACAAAATCTGAAATTGGTTCACTGGTCATACAAGGCAAGCAACCAAATAAAAGCCACATAATCAGAAGGTGACCTTTATAAATAAACTTGAAAATTAAAAACTTGTGATAAATAATCTTGCCAGAAATTCTCACTGTTGACTCAGAGGTTTTACACTAACACTGAAATGCCAAAACAGAACAAATAACATTTCTACCCACTTACAATATGATGACTATTTTCATCATTATCATTTTTTATTAAGTTCTGTAAAGATTCCCCACAAATTAAATCATTTATGTTCCCTTATGAACACTGAGATGTCATGCTCTGAAAGTGGATATATATATTTTTATCATGATTTCCTCGTGCATCTTTATTGAATATGTTATAATCGTACCACATCATCGTGGTATGTCACAGAAAATTTGAAATTTGTTGATTCTGCAGAACATGTAAGCAAGTTCTGCCTTCACATTTTGTCAGCAAATATATTTTGGTAAAACAGATTTGAAACTTTATAGGATTTACTGAATGCACAACCCACCTCTCATGCTTTGTCCAGTTCTGGGGCAAATTAACTGTTGGCAGAGCATTGGGAAGAATTGATAGTTTAGGAGTTAGTTGTCGTGGTGAAATGCTATTTCAATATACAGGCCATCTGTAGGTTACTAGCACCCAACTTATGGCCATCAATACATACTGACGAGCTCCCACAATAATATTCAATTCAAAACTCTGTTATGCCTATCTATGTTAATCCCTTTGGCAAAACTGGTTGCTTTTCCCTCTCGACTTTTAATAATTGTTAATTCATATCAGTCTTACGTGTGCTTGATGCCATTCATTACAGTGGAGGTACATCGCATAATTATTGCGTATTTTCAGACTGGTGAACGTTTGTAAAAATGGAGCTTGTTCGTTACCCAGAGGCGGCCTGTATACCGTACTATTAACGCAGCAAATCATTCCAAGGCACTTCGCCGGACAGCTATCAAATAAAAACTGACACAAGCCACATAATATCTGGACAAATGATGAAAGATTTGGTCCAAGAGATATTGCTTTGAGGAGCACCCCGTAGGAGAGAGGAAAGGTAAGAGGGCATAATGATTTAGCAGGAAATTCTGACCTTATAATCTTGACAACTGGAGCTGTGGTATTCAATGGTGAAACAATTAAATCAGGGAACGATGAAGGGATTATAATTAAAGGAGTGGCAATATCAGGTAAATTAATGCAGCTAAATGAGATTACAATGGAAGAAAGTGAAAAGACCATGGAGGAATTTGAAAACACCATGAGTATTAGTGGTCCACCACGATACCATTGCAATAGGCTGCCTGTGCTTCTGAATACTTTCAGAGAACTGTGCTAATTAAAAGAACTTCACTAATTAAAAGTTAACAATAGCTCCATAACCACAGACATGTTTCCAGGTCAAATATATCTGCCAATTTTGTGTGTTTTAAAGGTGTAGTTTGTTACTCAGAGTTTACATGGCCAATAAGAACAGTGAGCAATGAACAAGATAAGGAGGATGCAATAACATGAGCCTGGTGCCATGTCATGAAGTACAAGTCTTTGCAACAGTAGCCCTTCATTGAGAATGCATAAAGCAAATGAGCTTGGGAACGTGAATTAGTTGATTCTTTGCTAAATTGTATCAAGCTTTCCTGTCCTCCACACTTTTGTCACCTGCTGTAGCAGTAAAAAGAATAATTGAGTGTATATTGTGATCAACAATTAATAGATTTTTGTAAGCAGACCAGTAATTAGTACTGAGCGAGAAGGAGTGGGGAAATCAATAGATTGAAACAGCTTCACACATGTTGTGCACAAAGTTTTAATGATTCGTAGAAATCAATGATGAATTCTAAGCCTCTTTTAACTTTCAAGTAAGTTTTTATTGTGTTCGTTTACTTTTAAATGATAAAAATAGCAGATTCACAGTGAATTATCAATGATTAGAACTTCCAAGCACCCTTGCAGACTGACCCCAATGTACTCTTCGATATTGGTCTGTAATTGGCTGAAGATGGAGTGTTGCAGGACTTTGCTTGGTACCTGATCAATACACCATTCACTAATTTTTCGCATTGTATAATGTGAATAGTTAGGAGCATAATCTGTTCCTGCATACTTTCTATCCTGGTGCACTTCACTTATTTTTCTCAGTACGGATTTAAAATTGTGATTATATTCATATGGCAAATAAATATTTTACAACTGACTAGTGTAGGACTATTTGGATTCGTGAAAACACAATATTTTATTGTTTCTACTCGGGTCTGCTTCCACACAATTCAGCAGAAACTGATCAAACAGAACAAGCCATGTCAAGTCTAAATTGAATTTGTCCATTAGTTTACAAAACCGGCACTGAAATTTGGCAAAGTTGGCAACATCCAAAATAAAATCAATCACCATTCATATTTCTGCTAATTGTGGATCCTTTTGCAGCTTCACTAGACTTTTAAAATCAAGCTTTTTGTTTAGCTACACGGATGCCAATAGGCCTGTATAAAAACCTCTGCTATTTTAAATATTTGACAAGTGCTTCACAATAGTGCAGGTACTATTTCATTCATAATAGTGCCTGAAAATTATTTTCAGTTGTACAAAGTTATGATACAACAGCAGTAGATAGGATTTTATTTTAAGATACTGCATTAGTAAAAGTGCATCCATTAGCACTCATAACAAGAAACATATCTTTATACAATCCTTTAAAATGCTGCAGGTTGCACAGATGATTTTTACATTTAAAGATGCACAAAGGAATCTGAGCAGAAATTTGGGGTGATAACGACTCTTAATGCCAATTCAGAGTAATTCAGCACTTAGATGAATGAGCAGACGCAAAACAGAAAATCTTGGCTTCTGTGTGAAGAATCCAGAAAGCTCCTCTGTTCGGTGGTGCAAAACTAGCCACAGAAATTAAAGGAGTGGAATGTGAAGAGAGGTATGTCACAACGTGTCTGATAATCGAACCCATTTAGCATTAATGACCATGGGTAACACCCCACTAAGATGTCCCCCAGCAATAAACCTTACCTATGCTGACGTACTAGCCTCACTCTGTCTCCTTCATGTACATCAGCACATCAGTCAATAATCAAAGCTGAAATAAATGTGATTGTGCCATGAGAGGTGCCTGCAATCTGAGAAAAACAAATAATCAGATCAATGTGTATAGTGTGGTACTGTGATCTATATCACCTACTTCTATGAAAAGACCACTTTATGTTAAAATGCTAACATCCATAATCCTTTAAAATAGAAACGATTTCAATAAGTTTAAAAAGACACAGTTCTGGGAGCATCAAGCAAGTCATAAGCATCTGTAGAGGCAGAAAGTTAGTTTGATGTTTCTGCCTGAAGATCTTCGGTGTGAAATATTAACTCTATCTTTCTCACTTCACAGATCCCTGTTGTGTAAACTGGCTCCAATGTTTTCCACCTTCATTTCAGATTTCTACAAACTGCAGTATTTTAATTTTAATTATTTGATATTCTTTATAAAATTTAAACTTGCATTTAAGAGAAATAATCTCTTCAGTCAGTTGAATAGATATTAGCACAACATATATGCATCAGCATCATTGATATGATCAAATATGATCAAATAAATTGCGTGAGTGAAAAATGTGATATGAACAATAAATATTACAAAGTATTAAAATAGAAGTAAAAATTACTGAAAATTGTTTCCAGTGGTTTATGCACGAAGATGTACATGGTTGCTAAAGGATCTAATTATTATACACATTTCTGCAGAACACTATCTTGTTTGGCTCCTTAAGACATTATAGGGAGATGGTGCACTGTACATGATATTCCCTATTAATCATATATCTAGCTGAAAGTGCAGAAATAAATTGCAAAATCAGCAAAATATTTTTGCAGACCAATTCAATGTTGAGTACACAACCTATGTAAAGCAATCTCTTTGGAGAGAGTGGAAAGGAACCTGAAGCAATCAAAAGCATATATCTTATATCAATATTGTAAGGAAAATGTGCTGCACGATTGTGAAAATTAGCATCTTAGCTCATTCATAATATTACTAGTATTGTGCATTTTTAGTGAATTGAATTTACAGAATTTTAAACAGATTCTGTTGGATGCCAGAAGGTGACAACTAAAGGCAGAATTTGTCAAATTTAGTTAATTAAAGATTTTCATATCAGCTATTAAAATGAGATGGGCTTTACATCACCACTTTTGTATCACATTAAAAACTTATTAAATCAGTTATACCATAGCTGAGCAAACAAGCTCAACCTGAATGTAAAACGGTTTTAAAACTAGAGAGAGTGTTTTAGAGAGAACATAACTAATGATGCTAAGATATCCTGCCCATGAAATAATTCAAGCAGTGACGCTATTTAATAATAAAAAAACATTCACTTGTTCTAAGATTTTATTTTTAAATGTTAAGAATATGTAAATGAGATCAGCATAATTAATTATCCCCATGTGAATAAGACTAAAGAAGTTTAACATCACATCTAAAAACATAAACTGAACCAAATCTGCAATTCAGTCATAACCTATTTCTACGTTTTCACTCAACCCAATTTGTTTGAGTGCAATTTGCATTTTTCATTGTTAAGATAAATATAAGAAAGACATAAAAATCTCAGATTAAGAATAATCCAAGTTTATGATTAAGTGCCTTTGCTTTTTATATTACAGCTGTAGCCTCACCGGTCGGTCACGCCTCAAATGACCACTTAAAGAATTAAGCGTTATCCCAGCAATTATTTACAACCGAGTTCCTTTGACCTGCAGTGGGAACGCAAAGTCTGAAACTTTAAATTACATTGCTGATCAATCTATCAGCCAAAGCTGTTGGAACTGCATTTATTTTGTACAAGATCTGAAATTATAGGAATAATGAGCTTGAACTATATCCAAGCATTGCTTCAGGCAATGGGGCTGTTGATCAATTGGCTATAGTACATGCTCAAAATATTTCTAGACTTGATACAACTTGATTAGAGAAGGCAGGTGAGAGCTTCCTGGAAAATGGTCAAATAGGTTACTTTTCTGCCATCAATCATGCCACCATGCAGAGGTGTTATGTATGGTAATAGTGATTTAACAAGTGCGTTAATAGCAGGAACTGCTGGCTAAAGCGCTGAACTACTTTCTATGGATTTACTTAATTTCAACATTGGAGGAATTTGTCATTCAGAAAGCCCAATCCAGAAAGCAACATGAAATATAATAATGTGTGGGAAGGAACTGCAAATGCCGGTTTAAACCAAAGATAAACACAAAAAGCTGGAGTAACTCAGTGGGTCAAACAGCATCTGCAGAGAAAAGGAACAGGTGACGTTTGGGGTCGAGACCTTTGGCTGAAACGTCAGCTGCTGTCTCACAATGCCAAGACCCATGTTCAAATTTAACCTACGCTGCTATCTGTGTGGGGTTCACATGTTCTCTATGTGACTCACTGTATAGGTTTCCTATGGCTGTTCTGGTAACCACTCACATCGAAAATTATGGGTTGATAGGTCAATTTTCCCCTCTAAATTGCCTCGAGTACAGACGTGACTGGTCAAATCAAGGGAAGGGGTTAATGGGAATGGGAAGAGAAAAAGATACAATAAAAATTGTTGGTGAATGGCTGTGAGTTAGCATTTACATGATGGGTGGAATGGCCTTTTGTGACATCTTGAGAAATGAAAAGGGAATTGAGTAATGATATGAGAATAAAAAGTCACACGTTAGTCTTTTGATCGGAATCGAATATTTCTTGGCCAGCCATAGCTGACTATTTTTCATCTAACTAGACCAATTATGCATAATTGTTAATAGTTATGTGCAATGTACCAGCAGACCATTCTACTAAAGAAAGGTTTGGAAAAGAGCTACATGCTATCGTTCATTGAAAAAAATTATCTCCCTTTATTAAAAAAAATAAATGATAATTTATTTGTATGTGTACACGTTTCACAAAGGGAAATTAAAGTGATCAAAACATTTGTGACATCATTTAAACTTTTCACTGAGTTTGGTGCTTTTCAGTCACTCTTTGGAGTCTATTGTATTTAATATATTAAAAATTAATTTAGCAATTACTCTCCTGTCTACAAACATTACTTTCCGTTCTCATGCTTTGCTTGAACATCAGGATTACATCCTCTGTTATAAATTCCTAGCTTCATATATAATAGTAATTCCCTAAGTAAACTAATCACAATGTTGTTGCACTTTTCCACAAAAGGGACCATTTTACATCCTTCAATTGCAGAAATACACATGTTCTCCATCTCGATCTACATACCAGCTTCCCTAATGACCTTAATTTTGCTCCTTTACTGTGAATGTTTGCTTGGATTTGACTGGTAAATGCCAACGTTTCTGAATGTTGAATCAGCATTCAGACCCTGTATCGACCAAAACCTGGTTTGGGATCTGCAAATCATTGATTGCCCATCTCTGGAGAAAAGAGAGGCAACGGTGGAGAAACAGGGCGAGGGTTCCTTTCAAAAAAATAGTTTTATTATTTTTATTATTTTTTTTATCATTTCAATTGTTTCAATTCGATTATTATGAAATTTTATTTGAAACAACTTACTTCGCGTTTAATAGTGCTTGAAAGTTTCTGCATTCAGTGCTTTATGGAGCGATTGGGCAGGTGCGGACTTTATTCCTTGCAGTGCAGGAGGGTGAGGGGTGATCATATGGAGATGTATAAAGTTATAAGGAAATAAATAAGATGAATGGACAGTCTTTTTCCCAGTGGAGGGGGTGTCAAGAATCAGAGGACGGAGGTTTAAGGTGAAAGGGAAAAGATTTAATAGGAATCTGAGAGGCAACATTATCACTCATGGATGAATGGAAGGAGCTGCCGCATGAGGTAGTTGAGGCGGGTACTGTAACAGCATTTAAAGAACACTTGGACAGGTACTTGGATAGGAAAGGTTTTGAGGGACGTGGGCAAATGTGGCATGTGGACCCTAGATAGGACTTGTGGGTCGGCAAGGATGAATTGGGCCAAAGACAACATGAATGGTATTTTCTAGTGCGTTTGTGATTCATGCTGCCATGTGGGTTTTTCAGTGATGTAAATACCAGCTACCTTCACCGCACTGCAAGACATCACCGCACTGAAGGATTCTCCAGTACACCATTACACTGATAGTTGCACAGGCCACACTCATGGAGCTTGTGGCAATTTACATCAGCAGAATAGGTCCTCTGCATCTTAACTACTTAGTAAGTACAGGTGATGGTGGACAGAAATTGCAAGTAGCAGATTATACCAAGAAGACTTTAGTCAATCTCAAACTTTGTTCAAATGTTTGTATAACTATAAAGAGGAGAGAATATCGTCGACAAGCCTTTATCCAAAAAACGCACATAAGGAAGGGGTGTTATATATAAAATATGTAAAATGGCTTTCCCATCATCGCCTGCATGATTGACAGGAAATAATAATAATAATAATAATGTTATTATGTTCCCTAATGACCTTAATTTTGCTCCTTTACTGTGAATGTTTGCTTGGATTTGACTGGTAAATGCCAACGTTTCTGAATGTTGAATCAGCTTTCAGACGCTGTATCGAAATATCATAACTATGTCAATATTTGAAGTAGGATGGCATCACTCCCTGAGCAGACTAGACAAAGTTGTCCCAAGAGTGACAAACCTCCCATTATTGGAGACGCAACCACTATTCCTTCTCACTTCCAAACCTCTAACCAGGTCCCAATGTCCCCAGTTACAGTATACTCCCAAAATCAATTCTCTCTCGCTCCTGAATGCTGATCTTACTCCAGACCAACTGATCAACTTCAAAACCCAGTCATAATCATTCCCCCCATGAACCCAAAACCTTATCCTCATCCGCTAATCTTCCCAACAACTAATTGTGCCTTGGACCCTCCAATCGCACTCCTGACTTTCCAATCATGTATCTGACCTCCAATCGGTTTCCCAACAGAGAATCCTGCTCCAAACCTCCAAACACTCTACCAATGGTCCAAACATGTTCTCAATACTTCAGTCTTGCACCTGATCACGCATGAAATTCCCAAACCCTGATTTCGAAGTCCATGATGTTGAAGGCACTGTTGTCCACTCTACACCATAGCTCCTACACAAATCCAAGAGGCACCTGAACCATCAAGTTCATATGGCCATTGATACCTCCTTCTCTGACCTGGCCTCTATCCCAGTAGGAACAGTTTCACCAAGTGAAATACACAAAGCTCTTTTAACCACACCAGCTGCCTTGGACTGGAGATCTGCAGAAACTTTCAGCAGAAAGACCACAGCCAAAAAAGCTGCTAATGCACTACTCCGCCACCATCTAAAGCAACCCAGAATTTCTTGGCTATTTTTAAAGGGAAGTTTATTTCTTTTATGGTAAGTTAAGAGGATAAGTGTGCTGTTCTTTGTTATTAAGCCTAGAATGACTCCGTTTTAACTGATAGAATAAAAAACACCTCCTAGCTGGGAAGTAGTCTTTTTCTTACCAATAAAATTCTATGCCAGTAATAAATGTTAACCAGGCAGAATTTATATTTTAATTCATTAATTTTGAGACGCTGCACATGGTCTTCAAAATACTCTTGTCAACTATTAAGTAATCCCATCTGTTCATAGGATCTTTGGGGATAATGGCATACAGGTAGTGAAAGTGTCTGAAAGAGTCAAAGCGTCAACAGAAATGGACCAAAAGTTCAAGATTAAACAAAGCTAAATGGAAGATTGTGGTAAATAAATATTTACGGTTAAATCTGAACTAGTCTGTTTTATTATTACCAATCGTTATTTAGTTGTACAAAATTGATGCATCTTTTGAAGATTTTTTTAATAATGATTATACCTAATTTTTCCGAACACTAAAATAATCAGAAAAATGGCAAATAAAAACAGAACCAAAAAAGTGAATAAATAATTCCCGATTCCAGAGAATATTATTATTTACTCCCAAAATCATGAAAACCCTTCAAGATATACTGAACATTAAAAGGGAATTTAGGTTAAATTATTTTTCGACTCCCTCAAGGGAAGAGTTAAAACAATTAGTTCCATGACTGAGCAGATTTTGTTTTTTAATTAAGCAAATGTTCTTTCGGAAAATGGGTTAATTACGGGACTGGCTCATGTACCAGAGTACAGCACAGCAAAGCGGTAGGTTGAGGATTTGCAACTATGATTCCTTCCTCAGCCAGCTTCCGAGGTCGGGAATGATGGTGAGATGTGGCGAGATTTTTAAAAATATGACGGAAAAAGTGCAACAAACCAACTGCTTTGTGTGGCTTTGAGTCATTAATCTTGGGATGATATTCATAAGGATTCAGTAGAAGGGAATGCCACAGCACAGATCTAAATAACCACATTTATTTATTAGCACAGAAAACACATTTAAAACACACTCTGGTCATTGCATCATATTAATGCATGAAAATGTTTAGTGTGTCTGTTGCATTGTTAATTTTTTTTGAAATGTTTTTGTTCACTTAATGGGCATGGATTTATTGGCCATGCTTATTTATCTGTGCATTAAGTGGATGCTGGGGCTTTTCAATGGACAGAGAGCCAACCACACTGAAGCGATGTATTCAGCCAGTGAAGTCAGACACACCCTGCCTGGTATCATTGAACCAGATGTCTTTTTTAAGTGACAATCCAATATATTTTCATGGTCACTGAAACTAGCTTTTTTAATTCCAAATTTATTTAATTACTTGGATTTAAATTCCCCAGATGCTTTGTTCAGTTTTAAGCTCATGTCAGTCAATCAATAGTCAAGGCCTGGATAATTGCTCACAACTTAACCATCTTACTACCTCACTCCCATGCCAATTTTTGTGCAAAACCACGATTCACTACAGCCCGGAACAGTAGTTTTTATTATTTCTGCTGCTAAGTAGTCATAAAAAAGTGATTAATTAGTGTACGAATTAATCATACAATCACTTGAAACTGCGACAAAGTGCTTTCTATAACTGAACATGGCATGTGAGGTACCTTCTGTCTAACTTGCTAATTCATGACTGGGATTTAGCTAGCAGCGAGTTGACAGAACTGCACATCAACCTCAGCTAAATATTTGTATTTAACTCCAGAGTCTCTTCCAGCTTGGATTTAGAGAGTGTGCTGGGACATTTTCCCACTGCGACACCTACCATGCTGATTTGATCACTCCTACAGATGTATAAAATCCATCTCTGAACTGGCCAGAGCTATTCCCTGCCCATAAAATGAGAAGAAAGAAACCAAATGAAGTCTAAGTCATGCTCCCCGGCTGGACAAGAAATGCCAAATAGTTTAATCTCGCTAAAACACTGCAAACCCTTTTCCCAAGGCATTCATAAACATTCAGAAACTTTCAAAATCTTTTAAAACTAGAAAAGCAAGAAAATATATATATTTTAATTAATACTTTTAAAACCAACCAAGGTATCTAAAACAGCAAGACATTGTAGATTTTTTATATATAAAAGGTTGGAAAGATGTTATAAAGATATTTTTTAATTACCAGCCATAGAAAGATTTTTTGTAAATCATTCTAATTACATGAATTACTCACATCCGTTCCCTTCCTATAAAATCATCTGGGACACACTGCTTCTCCCTCTGAAAATATGGTACAGGATCTTGGGGCAAGTTCTCTCCAAAGATGTGGGCCATTAGCCCAAATTCTCACTCAATTGGTGAACTCAAGTGTTGAGTCCAGAGTTGGAACACAGCCAGTGATGAACTGCTGACAGCAGTGTCTGCATTTCCACATCGGAGCAGGCATGCACGGAAATCCCAAAGTCACAGTCAATTTTGCAGCACAATGACAATTAACACCACTAACGTTTCCATCATTATTACCCAGAGAAATATGGGCCAATTCCGACTCAAATGGTATAAATGTGCATGGACAGGAGCGTGGATAGGAAAGGTTTAGAAGAATATGGGTCAAATGTGGGCAAATGAAACTAGCATGGACAAGTTGGGCTGAAGGGCCTGTTTCCGTGGTGTACGCCTCTGGCTCAATGCAGACGGCATGATTTTGAGTTGAGTGCTACTGAGACTTAGTCATCAATATTCACCGAAATATATTATATTTATATATGCGTACAGTTTTGGTCTCTTAATCTGAGGAAGGACATTTTTCCCATAGAGGGAGTACAGAGAAGGTTCACCAGACTGATTCCTGGGATGTCAGGACTTTCATATGAAGAAAGACTGGATAGACTTGGCTTGTACTCACTAGAATTTAGAAGATTGAGGGGGGATCTTATAGAAACTTACAAAATTCTTAAGGGGTTGAACAGGCTAAATGCAGGAAGATTGTTCCCGATGTTGGGGAAGTCCAGAACAAGGGGTCACAGTTTAAGGATAAAGGGGAAATCTTTTAGGACTGAGATGAGAAAAACGTTTTTTACACAGAGAGTGGTGAATCTCTGGAATTCTCTGCCACAGAATGCAGTTGAGGCCAGTTCATTGGCTATATTTAAGAGGGAGTTAGATGTGGCCCTCATGGCTAAAGGAATCAGGGGGTATTGAGAGAAAGCAGGTACAGGACACCGATTTGGATGATCAGCCATGATCATATTGAATGGCGGTGCAGGCTAGAAGGGCCGAATGGCCTACTCCTGCACCTATTTTCTATGTTTCTATGTTTCCTGTTCCGCTGGAAGTAGTGTGGATAGGTGGAGGAGGTTGGAGTTGTGGCTAAAGATTGGTGGGGGGTGGCAGGCCCATGAGACAACATACAGGAGATGTTTTGCAGCATGCATTTTGGAGTCACTTTGATTCTATCATGTCCTTGATTTATTTCTAGACTCCGCTACCTGACCACATGATGACATGCACAGCTCAAATTTGCATTGCAAGCATGACATGTGATGAATTTTAGCGTGTGGGCTCCAGGAACTGCAGATGCTAGTTTAAATAAAAAAACACAAAATGTTGCAGTAATTCAGCAGGTCAGGCAGCATTCCTGGAGCACAGAGATAGGTGATGTTTCGTTTCAGAAACCATCTTCAGACTGATTGTAGTAGTGGGAGAAAGCTGTAAAAGAGAAGTTGGGGTGGGTCAACACACAACACTGCAGTAACTCAGCGGGAAAGGCAGTATGTCAGGAGAGTAGTAACATTTCTGTTTGAGACCCTTCTTCAGTTCTCCAGATTCCAGACATTCAGCCTCATCTTTACACAATGCCATGTCTTGACCTCAGTTATCTTCAGCAAACATTCTTCGTCCATTCATCCCCTCAACAAATGTGCCACTATTCTACTACGGGGAGATCGCAGAAGAATGGAGCTAGGAAGGAGAGATAGATCTGCCATGATTGAATGGCGGAGTAGACTTGATGGGCCAAATGGCCTAATTCTACTCCTATCACATGACCTTATGACTATTCCAACCCATCTCCCTGTCCTTCTATGTTTATCCATCTGTCCTGCCACCACACTCCTTCCAAATAACAAACCATTTGCCCCAGGGTTGAAGCTCCCTCCTGCCAAGCAGCTTCAAATTCTCAAATGTGGTCGTTAGAAAAGGCCGCATCGTGTAGAGGTCTAGAAAGAACTAATTTCCTGTTGATTATTGATAAGTCCACTGTGAATTGTTATTGCAGAATAATAATTGCCATCTATCATTGTGCAAAGATTTATTTAACCAGCTGAGCACAACATATTAACTGTGACTCAAACATTTAAAATTCTCCATGTGTAATGTTCACTGTGAGAACACATCTGCATTTAAATAGTCCATTAGCGCTTTTCCAAGTAGTTTACAGATTTCCCACACTAGATTCTACTCTATCCAGCTATATTCTCCATATACAACACCATGACCTTCTCCAGGCCCTGATTCTGGCCCAGATTCCAGGCTCAGACTTTACAGCGCATTGTTATCCAACAACCATGACTTGATAGACACAAAATGCCGGAGTAACTCAATGGGTCAGGCAGCATCTCTGGAGAAAATGGATATGCGATGCTTTGGGTCGGGTCGCTTCTTCAGACTGTTTGTAGAATTTAGAGTTGGGGGAAAAATAGTGGAAGTGAAGAAAGAAAAATAAGGACAAATTAAAGCCGGCAATAGATGACCTCAGGCAAGGAGGTTTCCCTGATAGGCTATTTGTTGGCTGGTGATGGTGTGAGCCCAAGAGAAATATATAGATGTGAATTGTGGAACCAATTAACACACTTTTACTGGACATGGGGGGGGAGGGGAGGGGGGGACCGGGGGGCGGGGGGGGGGGGGGGGGGGGGGGGGGGGGGGGGGGGGGGGGGGGGGGGGGGGGGGGGGGGGGGGGGGGGGGGGGGGGGGGGGGGGGGGGGGGGGGGGGGGGGGGGGGGGGGGGGGAGGGGGGGGGGGGGGGGGGGGAGGGGGGGAGGGGGGGGGGGGGGGGGGGGGGGGGGGGGGGGGGGGGAGGGGGAGGAGGGGGGGAGAGAGGGGGAGAGGGGGAGGGGGGGGGAGAGGGGGGAGAGGGAGGGAGAGGGAGAGGGGGAGGGGGGGGGAGAGGGGGGGGAGGGGGGGGGGGGGGGGAGAGGGGGGAGGGGGGAGAGGGGGGGTGGAAGGGATGTGTATTGCGGAAGTTACAGTTACAGCGCTTTCATCTCCCGAGACCCGAGTTCGATCCCGACTACAGGTGCTGTCTGTACAGAGTTCGCACGTTCTCCCCGTGACCACGTGGGTTTACTCCAAGATCTTTGGTTTCCACCCACACTCCAAAGATGTACAGGCATGTAGGCTAATTGGCTTGGTGTATGTGTAATTGTCCCTAGTGTGTGCAGGATGGTGTTAATGTGTGTGGGGATTGCTGGTCGGTGCGGACTTGGTGGGCCGAAGGGCCTGTTTCCGCGCTGTTTCACTAAACTAAACCTAAAATTGAATAATCCAATAATCCATGATTTGTAGTTGAAGTTTCTAGACACACCATAGATGAAGGGAAACAATAGCTGCTCACAATGTGCAATTTATATGTGGTCCGGCATCCCATCAACTTCAATTGGAAAATACTGTGGATAGGAAGAGCACCATAATGCACAGATTGCACCTTTGTAAAAGTACACAATAAACACTACCACCTTCTGACAAAGAAGGTACCACAGCTGGATAAATATTCGCATTCTGTCACATATACTTCTCATTTCAGGTTGTTGAACCTCATCAACCTGAAATTTAACTTCACTTCTCTACAGCGCTTCTCTATTTCTTTAAATGTCTCCTCATCTGCTGAGTACTCAGCATTTTTCGGTTTTTAATCTCGGTTTAAGCCTTTTCAGAGAGAAATGAGTTGTTAAATTTGTTTTTAAAAAAAGAGCAAGAGCAGTCGGCAATTGGTTTCACACCTGGCACTGTTGTGAAAGAAAGCCAGTGTGTAAAATAAGCTGCCAATTTATGTTTTTAGCTCCTGGCATTAAAGGTTAAAATTGTCTCTGTTTTCTCTTGCTTTATGTCATTTCTTTCTCATCGGTTTATTCGTGTCTGAGTTATTATTTTATACCTTCATTCATCAGTTTTCTATCACACATTTTGCCATTTAAAATTAATGTTTGCTCTAAGTCCTAATCTTCACGCACACACTTGCTGTCATCCAAGGGAGATAATGGCCAGCCAATGATCTCAGAGCCTCGTGGCAATGCTGCTGCTGCTGGGATGGTCACTAGAAGCCGTGTGAAAGAAGTTATCAATTTTATTTTATTACGAGAAACTGGCCTCTGCATTGTCTGTGGCTATTTGAACTTCTGCAACAAACTAAAATGTATTGACAATATTATCCATCAGAGCAAGAAATGCATAACATAATATGTTGCACGTTTCATGTATGCATTGCAAAATTTCGAAACGTTTTATTCCAACCATCAGCTAGTCAAAAATTCATTTGTTTCCCCTCCTTTCATTATTGACCAAGTCATTCCTCAATGTATGTACCCCACTGTAATTTTCTTTCAAAGCCTCAACCTCTGTTTGGACTATGATGGAAGAACAGGAGGCAGCAACAATTGAGAGGGGGTGAAAGTTGCATTCGATTTAGATCCATTTCCTATTTTAAATTGCAACATTTCTTCTCACACAATAGAAAAAATCAGTATTTCCAACCAGACCACCAAGTCTATGATGTTTCCTGCAAGTAATTTCTTGGGAGAGTCAGCAGACTTTGATACTGTGCCACAGGAGCTGGAAACTTAAACCTTGTCCTTTGATCAAATGAGGGGTAACATATCCATTTCCATTGCAATCATGAAGTAAATCAGAAGCTAAAGAGTGCTCGAACATATCGCGATTAACACTTCAGGGTTCAGATGACAGTTATAACCACTTGTGCTTTGCAGATTCAATTGACAATTCACTTACTCATGTCAAAATATTATGCTTTCCTTCCATATTTCAAGGAATTAAGAAAAATAGGGCTGCCAATAAAATTTCTAATCTGTTAGTGCGTTTGCATATTATAAACTTGGCAGTTACACATTAACCTATGAAATCACTTCTCAGTCAGATTAAATTCTGACTTGAGGGTGTAACAGATATTTATTGTGTGAAAAGTATGTTCAATCTAGTCCTGGGCGAGATGTAACTTTTGATTTGATTGTTGAAAGGTATTTTAATTTGCGATCTGGAGTTTAAAATAAAATGAATAATGTATCTAATGAACTAGAACACTGGTTAAGCATTTGCTATTCTCAAGGTTAATTAGAATAATTCTTCTGAGCAGTTTAGTTGGTGAGTTGATGATAAAGGCTTTGTTCCCTTATTTAATATTTCTGATTAATTTTAATAAACTTATCAGCTTCTTTATCCATCTCACAGCTAAGATTCTGAATCACTAATGCTTCCTCACCACTGCTACTTTTAAATGATCTGAAGTATCCAAGATCATATGGCCCAAATTGAATGGTAGAATCCAATTACTATCCTCTTCCACTGGATGGTCTTGTGTCATTATCATATCTTTAGGAATAATTGCACATAAATGTACAACTTCCTTGCGATTACATTGCATATAGTAATTAGAAGGATGAATTTAATCTCAAGTTACTAGATATCACAATTTTAATGTTCAACTGATTTTTGGGCTGGAAGGTGTCCATTGACAAATTTGCTCCACATATTTTGAAGGTTTTCCATTGTCATTTTTCCCCAAAATAAATTTTCTTCAAATGGCATCAACACTAGTGCAGCATGTCTGCAGTGAGATTTGCAGCCTACATGGTCTGAAAAATGCCAGTTCCTATTAGGGTCTCGACCTGAAACTTCACCCATTCTTTCTCTCCAGAGATGCTGCCTGTCCCACTGAGTTACTCCAGCATTTTGTGTTGTATGCAAGATACCAGCACCTGCAGTTCCTTTTATCTACTCAATAACTAGGCATTACCAAACACATTTTGCCAGAAATTGCACAATTTAAAGAGGCAACCCTCGAGCCGCCTTCTGACCTCCTAACCAACATCACACGTGTCATTACTACCTAGAATATGGACATCAGGATCACTATCAGCTTTCCGGTTTTAGGATTATTCCAGGTTGTCACACCATAAGTTGTTGCACACTGCTACATTAGGGAAGTTAGACAAACTGCATACTTAAGGAGTGGAGATTTCATCTACTTTGCCTGCAGCCCAGGGGCATAGTTAGATAGCCAGGTATTTTCTTGCATTTCAGGTTTCTTGAAAGTACATACATTTGAGATTGTACTCATATCCATAGGGAAACTTCCTCAGCAACCAGGAGTGTAACCGCATCGACAAAGTGCATCTCCTGTAGACATTAATCTTCACTACTTCTCAAGGACTCCTTGACCCACTAGGATTTTTCGCCCATCCCTCATCACTTCTCTAACTGCAGTATTTATTTATTATGTTGCAACATTCCTCAGTAGTTGGAAGAGTGTTGCTTGTAGAGTGGTCTCCCCCTTCAAAACCTGAACACATAAAATCATACATGCTGTACTCCATGTTGAGACAGTAAGAATTTGCAGAACATCAGCTGAGATGGCCACACTGAAACTAAAAATGTGATTATCAACATAACATTGGCATCACAGAGAAAAGTCAACAAAGCTTCTCTGTCATCCTCAGAACTGAAATTCTCACATTCTGTGTGCTTTTTACAACCAGGATTGAGATGGTCCACAATTCTGTACAGGCAACAACTGAACATCATAGAAGATAGACACAAAATGCTGGAGTAACTCAGCGAGATAGGCAGCATCTCTGGAGGGAAGGAATGGGTGAGGTTTCGGGTCAAGACCCTTCTTCAGACCACGCGAAGGTTGCAATCTCCCAACCCAGTTGTTAATAAAGGCTTTTTTTTTCCCCCAAGTGTTCTCCAAGCACTGAGATTAATTGGTAACCAAAATAATCCACCCAAAATAAACAGCTGGCTGCCAAGGCAAAAGAAATGTTCACCAAATGCACAGATCAGTATGGTGTTTGTCTTCATATCAAATATGCCTAAGTTCCCTTCATATTATACTATTTATAATATTCCATTTTAGTCATAAACAAAATTGCAAATTTCATGAAAAATAATATTTCCAAATAGGAGATTTTCAATCAAAGCTCTTCTTTTATTCAACTGAATATTAGACAAATTACACATTCTTCTACAAGAACATGGCGAAAGGAAAATCTATTCAGTCAAGAAGATCTTTCTCAGAAAAGTGAGATAATTGCAATTATTAAATGTTTCTGCAGAGGTCACTGAAAAAGAAATGGTTCAGGAACAATTCTTTCCAATCTGAAAGACTTTCCTGGCTACAGGAACATGGGGCTTGTTTCTTGTTTTGAACTACATGGCTAACTGTGAGGATATCCTTCCCCTTCTGTGACAAACCCATATCTCTCCTCCTCTGTCTTTTCCTCCTCTCCTCCAATAAAGTCTTCCAGGGAAGTGATGTTAAGTCATGTAGAGTCCTCTCTCTCACCCATACAGCTCCATCTTCGGGGGATCCCAGATCAGAATGAGTTCCAGAGCAACCAGCATTTACAACCATCACAATGCATGTCCCTGCTCTTGGCTCCAAGTAGCTTTAAGTGGTACCAGTCACTCGTGGTTTTGTTCGCTGTTGAGGCACTCAGCCAATGAATAGAGTGGTTAACACTGGCTCTACATAGCAATCACACAAATATGCTGGAAGGAAGAAGTTGCTGTCGGTATTAATGCAGCTGGCACAGGTTCATTGCACTCTGTGATCCCATTATCCATTCTCAAGAGCTAACCAATTTAAATCCTATGATTCTGGCCATTGTTCCACTGGAAACTATTTGTAAAATGCAAATATAAGAACTTTTTTTTTGTCTTTAAGAATTTAACAGTAGTTTATCTGACTATTAAACTTGCCATATTTTAGAATGGGTATACTTCTCTTTTATCTTCAGCTCCTATACTAATTTCCATTGCCTTTGCATTCCTCCTACTTCTTACAATGGTACTAACATGAAAATTATCGTAATTAGGAGGGAAAGGAATCTACAACTAATATGATGGCCTATAGGCTCCCTGAATGCCTATTTCATGTTTCATGTTATCTTGCTGTGCTTTATGACTGCTGCCAGATCAATTTCCCTCGTAGTATAAATGAAGTTCTATCGTATCGTATTGTATAGGATTCATCTACTAACGGTCTGATTGTTTGTATATGGACACTAAATCTGAAGGTAAAAAAGTTCTTCTAAAACCGAGATGAGAAGAACTTTTTTCACACAAAGAGTGGTGAATCTCTGGAACTCTCTGCCACAGAGGGTAGTTGAGGTCAGTTCATTGGCTATATTTAAGAGGGAGTTAGATGTGACCCTTGTGGCTAAGGGGATTAGGGGGTATGGAGAGAAGGCAGGTACGGGATACTGAGTTGGATGATCAGCCATGATCATATTGAATGGCGGTGCAGGCTCGAAGGGCCGAATGGCCTACTCCTGCACCTAATTTCTATGTTTCTATGTTTCTATGTAATTTAGATGCAGTTGTTTGCAAATATTTGCAAAAATTCCAAACTATTGCAAATTGTTTACAGCTCTCAACTTGCATGCAAGATACAAAGAGATTGATTTTTGCCAGGCATGGATAATCAGTCCAGCTTATCTTAACTTTATCCTTCCTTTGTTGTAGACTGCCCCAGTGACCTGGTTCAATTCTGACCTCAGCTGCTGTCCATGTAGAGTTGTATGGATTTGAGTATAGGAGCAGGGAGGTTCTACTGCAATCTTCCTGCATCTACTGCAGTTGTTCTAAAGACATTCTTGCCGTAGAGGGAGTACAGAGAAGGTTCACCAGACTGATTCCTGGGATATCAGGACTTTCATATGAAGAAAGGCTGGATAGACTCGGCTTGTACTCGCTAGAATTTAGAAGATTGAGGGGGGATCTTATAGAAACTTACAAAATTCTTAAGGGGTTGGACAGGCTAGATACAGGAAGATTGTTCCTGTTGTTGGAGAAGTCCAGAACAAGGGGTCATAGTTTAAGGATAAGGGGGAAATCTTTTAGGACCGAGATGAGAAAAACATTTTTCACACAGAGAGTGGTGAATCTCTGGAATTCTCTGCCACAGAAGGTAGTTGAGGCCAGTTCATTGGCTATATTTAAGAGGGAGTTGGCTCTTGTGGCTAAAGGTATCAGGGGGTATGGAGAGAAGGCAGGTACAGGATACTGAGTTGGATGATCAGCCATGATCAAATTGAATGGCGGTGCAGGCTCGAAGGGCCGAATGGCCTACTCCTGCACCTATTTTCTATGTTTCTATGTTTCTATGTACTTTCTCTCTGTGGCTGTAAAGGGTTTCCCATATGTGCTCTGGTTTCCTCCAACATCCCAAAGGTGTGCCGGTTGGTTGGTCAATAGTCCATTGTCAATTGTCCCTTTGTATACAAATGGGTGGAAGAATCCAGGAGGATTGACGGGAAGATGGGAGGAATAGGTTTACAGGGAAAATTATTGGGAGAATGGGATTGTTATGATGATCCGGCACAGATGCAATGGGTCAAAATGGCCTTTAATTGTTGTACGGAAGTATGGAAAGATGAAATGTGTTCTCATGCTGTAAGATAACTTGACTCATAACATTCACTACAATTCAATACTTTTGAAGTACAGGAAATGACCCCTGGAATTTGTTTAATGATTGGGGTAAAAAATCAAATCAATTTGCACTAAATTATTTACGAAAATATTACTAATAGAGATATTATGTTTCTGAGAGGGCAAGGTTTTCTCTTTACTGTCTACAACAAAGGAAGGGGAAAGTTAAGATGAGCTAGGACGATTATGCATGCATGGTAAAAATCAATATTTTTGTATCTCGCATGCAAGTTGAGAGCTGTAAACAAATCCATTCTGGAGAAGAATCAGGTCAGAGTACAAAAGTGGATGTGGGTACCTTCGTTAACGTACGGGTGTTGTGGTGGAATCTCACCATCAAATTATCATTCTGACTTCTCTAGAATTTAAAAAAAGCTTTTGTGAAGTTTCATTATAGTTCGGAACAAATACGATACATAAGTGTCCCATTCACCACAGGTGCTGATATGCTGCGCTGATACAGCAGGGGTATAGGAATCATTATCGGTATATTACTGCTTGATCCTACTAAAACTCTCAATGTGTTCGAATACCTCCATTTGCCATCTGTGAAACAAAGCAGGCATCTTTTTTTAATTGAGACTATAAAAGCGAGTAAAGTCACAAGTACTTGGAATAGATACTGTCCAATCACACATGGTTAATGGTTTAGTTGAGTTTGTTAGGATTCCTTTAGAAAACAAAGAACGAGCTTCCATTTTAAACAGGCTTGGAATCATCTCAATACTCCAGAGGGCATTTCAATCAATCATATGCCAGCAGCAGTGCATGCATTTATTTAAGAAGTTAGGAATATTAGAACAACGGAATCGGGCAAATCTGCCATAATACACTGGCCAGTTTTACAGTGGTTATTCTTGACAAAACAAAAATGCGGCAATGGATGAAGATATGGTACTTTCTCCTCGTGTTCATCGGCATCATTCATTCTTACACTGGATTAAAAAAAATAAAAGCTATCTTTTAAGATCGCAAAAGCAGGTTAACGGGCAGATTTATGGCACTCAATAATCTACATGATCAGTTAAACAGTAACCTCACAATTGCATCCAGGAGAACCTCTCTTCCCCGTATGGCAGAATGCAAGTCCCATAGTGATTGACCTTTATGTATTAATAAAATCAACTACCAGCAGCCATGTAACTATCGGGTGGTTCTCAGAGAATGCCAAGCTTATGTCCACACATCTGCCATACACATGTGGACTCACTGTGTGTCAAGATTCTTAAATGTTAACTGTTTGCACTATCGTTGGATTTATTCGATATTTCACTGACACCGAGCAAATATCTTATCAAATTCTTGTCTGCAAGCTGAAGAAAGAAACAGAATTTGTAATCTGGGCCAATTAAGATATATTAACAAGTTTGTTAAATTTGGAATATTGGCTGTCTTGATGTTTTGATCCAAATATCAATATCAGCAAGAAGATGAATGATTTCCAACCTTCCTGGGGGGAAAGAGTGGTTGAGGAATACATCCTTCTTTCTGCGTGGTTGTTAATCCATTAATGTGTTTGTGGCATTGCAGTGATTGCGGCAGTGATCCATGGTGCTCTGGTATAAGGCGACATGTGCCTGATAGTGTGTGGAGCAGCGAAGACTAGCTCACGGATTGTGAAAATGTTTCACTGTTTCAGAATGCTCGCAGATGAAAGATGGACACGATTAAAAGGTGAAGTCTCTTGCCATTTACAGATTTTGCGGGACGTGTTATTTATTTGCTAATTATAAAAGCAGCAATTGGTAAAATACATTTTACAGGTAGATAAGACATGTGCTAATGATTCCCAACCAACCTACCACTAATTATATAAAGGATAAAGTGATCAGAAACATAGCATTATTGGCACACTGGATAACATGAGTTTGTATTGTCCAGTATATTTCCATTGTTTATTTTATTTGTTGCATCATGTAGATTACAAGCATCAGAATACTTGTTTCTTTATCAATAGTTGCAGTATTATCTGCCACATACCTTTGCTGGATAAATGTCACTGGCTTTTGGCCAGATTATCTAGTTTGAGTGTCATTGGGGGAAAAGCAAAAGACATGATCTATCTTGCACTGGTGAGTTATGGCTGGTGCTGGCAGATCATGAAGCAGCACTGATGGTGGTCAAAGAGATGCCCGGTGTCCAGATGATCCCAGCCTGCCAACTATAGGATATGAGCTTTCAGTCTGGAAGAGAACAAAATGAGAGAAGGAAAACAAATAAAAGAAGATAAATCTCCACAATTTAAGTACACATTCCTTATCTGCAAGCCCTCTGAAACATATTAACAAATACATACTCTTAAAAAATCTCTATCAAAGGATAAAGAGCAATACAGCAAAGGTTTAACGTTGAGTGCCCTGTTAATCCTCATCTGCTAAAGTATACAAAGTACATCAGTTATAAAGCTGACTAGCTTGCACAGATAGAACAGGTGTGTTCCAAAAGAAGATCAGTTTTTTAAAAAGTTGTGGGATATGCATTTTTAGTTATTTCAATGCAATTATGAACTAGAAAACTTTCTGTGATTTTATCTTTCAAATCAACTAACAACAATGCCTGAAGAAGAACATGTATGGGCTTTAATCCGACTGAAAAGCTGGAGTGATTTTAGGTAGATTCAATCCCCAAAATGGACCCTTGCAAAAATCTGGCTTCCACAGTATGCAGCCATGGCTAATTCACACTGCCATACTCAAAATTGCTTCTGCCAGCTTGCTTTGTTCAATATTGTTTTTGTTTTCATTTTAATTAAGAAATATGGTTGCAGTCCCAGATCTGAAGGGAAACACAGTAACACAGATTTGTTTTAACTGAGCAATTCTTCGAGAAAAAGGTGTTGTTGAAGAATTTCACTATAGCCTTCATTATAGTGGCATTATGCTTTCGTTATCTTGAATAAAATAAATATTATTGTTAAAAAAAAAACAATTTAAGAGAATTTAAGTTTCATGAATAAAGTTAGTCAAACTTAATATATATTGCAATTAAAAGATATTATTCTGTTTAAGTGATTTTGAGCAGATATCATACTGATTTCTAGTTTACAAACTGATTCTCAAAACCAGCCAAAGCAAAGCAGGCATTCAAAATATTTCAAACATTATCATAAGCTGCACCTAATAATTACCAAGTATTTATAATCAAATGAAGTCTCCCTGTTTCATGAACAGGGGATTACATGAAGTTTATTAATAGAAGAGATTCATTTTGTATACAGATTTGAATCTCTAAACCATTGCAAATTGCAAAGTTGAAGCTTTCTATAAATTAAGTGTGTGCAGAAGAGATGATATTCAATAAAATACTTTAACCCCAGATCCAAAAATCAAATATACTTGACATTTTTCAACAATACAAATGCAGTGTTCACATCTGCAATAGCAAATAAAAGGGTTAAAACATTTTAAAGCAAATCATTTCTGCCAATGCACTAGCCGCCATCTCTCTTCAACCCATGTTTTATCACTGAAAATGTTTCCATAGTTTTACCAACATAAAACTTGTTTTGATCATCAGAATATAAATTTGATATGTTTCGAATTATTTTTTCTGCAAATTATTCTTACTACTTTTTAAATTCTATCTCCTTGTAAAACCAGATCATTAAACAATCTGAAACTATCAGAAATTATATAGTTCTACATTGTTTTTAACACCTATTGCATGTGAATCCTATGAATTATGAAACTTCAGTATTTTATCCTGAATTTTATTTCCCTATTCAATAATTTCAGTGATGTCAGACCACAGACATCATCAAAACCTAGATTTTCAGTAATTTTTCTACCTATTTTTAAACTCAGACAGATCATGCCTCTATTGAGAAGAAAACAATTTGAACCTCAGAATTCCAGTGCATTAAATTAAGCTACCGAATTTCCTAAAGATAGTTCTTAAATCGACAACAAAATAGACTGAACGTGGGTACTAAACTGTATGTGGTGAGGTCGGGGATTCTCTATTTCAAAGGAAGTTGTGGGGGAGTGGAGTCAGGAGCAAGGATTCATTTACCCACTAAAATATTTTGGAAAAATAACCCATAAAATACTTCCTCACAGTACTAAATACTCTATTGATTGCTTCTCAAGTAAACGAGTAACAATTTATTTTTTTAACCCACTCATGAGGGGTAAATAAATAATTAAATGTGTTCTCACATATCTCAGTTCCACAACTATATACACATCTACATGTAACATTGTGAACAACTACTTTCCACCGTGTGTCATCTGTTAAGGCTTCTTTTTAAATGAAGGATAGGAAATGTATAAAATGTAAGGAAGGATTAAACTAATTTGATTCTTTCCACTTTTAACATGCAGTCTGCAACAGTATTTAATAAATTCTGTTTCAATAACTATGTTTAAAGTTAATTTAGAATAAGCTGGCACTCAGCCATAATCTGTTTCTTATATAATTTGTGTTATGATACAATGATATTCAATGCACACAAATTAAATAACTATAGCTCCTAGAACAATTCCAATCTTAATGCAGAAAAAGAATGACGCAGGCTATTTCATATTTTCACGCAAGTAATTTGCTATCTTTAATAGTAACCAATCCCTTGATTACAGTTAGTAATAAGATTTTCCTACAAAGTTTTTCTCAATGTTTTAAAGCTTGTTCCCAGTTTAACATAATTTGATATTGTTCTATTATTTGAATGATATTGCAAAAACTAAAATATAATTTCAAACTAATCAGAAATAATATGTAATAAAATTGGTTCCATTGATTTTTATAAAATCTTTGGCAATATTGATTTTTCTATTCAAAAATGTTTTCGTAAATTTCTGAAGCTTAATTTTCATGATTTTACTGCCATGCAATTAGTTGAGTAACAAGTAGGCAAATTTAGGAAATATATTAGGTTTTGCTGAACTGTATATGAAAATGTTTGCAATAAGGTTGTAAATGACAACAAAGATTCAGGTGGCAGGGAATTTTGTGCAGTAATATTTACTACTTAACTATCATTGGGATGATAAATTGTGAAGAAAAAGTTAAAAAAAAAAAAAAGTATTGTCTAGCAATTCATCATGTCAGTAGCACTCATATTATATTTGTATCAGAGCTTATTCTGCATCCGAAATTCATTCTATTGACAATAATGTCTGTAGACTGTGTTAGGTCCACCCGACTGCGATGAAATTTCCAATTATCCATTTGTTGCAAAGTTAAAAGAAAAGTTGCATTCTGAAGGGCCAGCTTTAGTGATAGAAAAAGTGACGAGTCATCAGCTTTCTGCTTTAATGAACCATCTACCTCCACATCGACTAGTGAGTGCAATTAAAAGCAGAAACCTGGAACTTGCTCAGATTTGTCCTGCTCATTCACGGGCCTTGTTAAACCGATACCTTGCCAATAGACTTCCCATTCAAAGTGCACAAGGGCATGAATTTGCAACATTCACATACTAGTTTCTCACTAAAGTGACAGCCAAATAATTTATCTGGCCCTGAACACTAAAAGATGTTTGCATACCCATTTCTTCAAATGAACAAAACAGTATTTCTTTTGGTTTTTGCTTTCTATTTCTTTTAATCTTTTATTTTTGGCAAATAATTTCACATTGAATAAAGTATTCTTGAGGGATTAAAGGTAAATTAAAATTACAAAGACGGACAGACATTCTGATCATACAAGTTTGTCTTCATTTTACATAAAGTTTGGATAAATATTGAGTAATTTTATGTTTTGAGCATATTATTCAAAAATACATTTCCTTTTGAATATGTGTTCAGTTGCTAAAAGCCTAAGAAGGAGCATTGATTGTAATCTAATTCATTCTTCCTGCCTTGGACTCTGGACTCTGATTGGCACCTGAGGATCCTTTAAGGCCGTTAGGATATGAAGTAAAGGTTTAGCCTCTCCTGTTCCAACATCATTGATGTGCAAAAGCACAACAACAAAAAAGGACTTTAAAAAGGTAGCAAATTGATGTCAATGAATGGACAGGAATTCCGGGGGAAGTTTTAGGTATTATAAAAGTTGTACGTGGTTTTTTAGCATTAACTACAAATCTAAATCATTTCCTATTTTATTATATTTCAGCGCTAGTCCATAACTAATGGCCAGCAATTTATTTTAACATTTTATGCACCGCGAGGCAATCAGAAATGCAAGATTCAGGCAAACACTAACAGATTACAAAAAAAAAGATGCAAAGTGCTGGAGTAATTCAATGGGTCAGGCAGCATCTGTGGAGAACATGGATAGGTGATGTTTTGTGTCGGGACCCTTCGTCAGACTCAATGTATATACGGGTTTGATAACAAAATTGGGATTGTTACTGCGTGAGTGGAGAGTTCAGAGAGAGGGAGATTGAATTGGGTAAGGGGGGGGTGGAGACATTAAGATGTGTCATGCCGTGTTGGCAGTAGGAAATAAAAAAGTCCAGGGAGGATAGAAGACCGGCAGGGGGAGTCATGAAGATAGAAGAGCTTGGCACTGGGAGGTGAGAAATTTCTTTCATCAACATGAGTGGAGATACTTTTGAAGCAGGATGCAGTTTTGGACTCCAAATTTGATTGTGTGCAGTTTTGGTCTCCAAATTTGAGGAAGGACATTCCTGCTATTGAGGGAGTGCAGCGCAGGTTCGCAAGGTTTATTCTCAGGATGGCAGGACTGTTATATGTTGAAAGAATGGGGTGACTGGGCTTGTATACTCTGGAATTTAGAAGGATGAGAGGATATCTTATTGAAATATATAAGATTACTAGACTAAGTGGGACCCGTTGGGTCCCAGCATCACACAGGAGGGCTGGTCATCCAACGCAATATTCCACCTCTCCACCAATTCTAATATTTGTGGCCAGTTGGGGGGGGAGGGGAGGGGGGGGCTTTCTGGAGCGCTAATATGGGTGTTGTGGGCTGAAGGGACTGGTTTCCAGAGGGCTAGTATGCAAATTGTGTGCCAAATGGATTCTTGGGCTGGCGTCCCAGTCAATCAAGCCTGTTGTGCTGGCAACTCACTCACTCATGGCTGGTGGGCTGGTAGTTGACTCACGGCTAATCCTTGAAATTCTATTTCAAGCAGGGTATAAGGCCACCAAATTCAAGTGCAATTTCTTACCACTTCTAGCAGGGTGCAAGGCCACCAAATTCAAGTGCAGTTTCATACCATTTGAAGTAGGGTGCAAAGCCACTAAAGACAGCGAGTCATGACCTCTCCCTCCTCCATCTTGAAGAGACTGAGCCACACCCACATTTTCGGGTTTTATAACCCCATGCAGAGGGGGACTGAGTAAGATGGCCAAAAATCACAGCCGTAAGTGGTAGCGTTTTATCTAAAATCAATATACAGTGCAAACAGGAAGTAAGTGCATTTACAGTAGTGCCTTTTAACTTCAAGCCAAAGCACCCAAGCCACCATTTGCAGTACGTAGTGCATTTCAACTTCATGCCATCATTTGCAGTAAGTACTGCCTTTCAACTTCAAGCAAATGCACCCAAGCCACCAGTTGCAGTAAGTAATGCCTTTTAACTTCAAGCCATTGCATCCAAGCCACCATTTGCAGTAAGTAGTGCCTTTCAACTTCATGCCACCATTTGCAGTAAGTGGTGCCTTTCAACTTCAAGCCACACCCAAGCCACCATTAGCAGTAAGAGGTGCCTTTCAATTTCAAGTCAAAGCTCCCAAGCCACCATTTGCAATAAGTAGTGCCTTTCAACTTCATGCCACCATTTGCAGTAAGTGATGTCTTTCAACTTCAAGCCACATCCAAGCCATCATTTGCAGTAAGTAGTGCCTTTCAACTTCAAAGCTCCCAAGCCACCATTTGCAGTAAGTGGTGCCTTTCAACTTCATGCCACCATTTGCAGTAAGTAGTGCCTTTCAACTTCAAGCCATTGCACCCAAGCCACCATTTGCAGTAAGTAGTGCATTTCAACTGCAAGCCAAAGCACCCAAGCCACCATTTGCAGTAAGTAGTGACTTTCAATTTCATGCCACCATTTGCAGTAAGTAATGCCTTTCAACTTCAAGCCAATGCACCCACGCCCCCCATTTGCAGTAAGTAGTGCCTTTCAACTTCAAGCCACACCCAAGCCAACATTTGCAGTAAGTATTGCCTTTCAATTTCAAGACACACCCAAGCCAACCGGGGGGGGGGGGAGCTTTCTGGTGCGCTAGTATGAAACATTTTAGAACCAATGGACATTTTCTTGCAAGCTTTAGAACCAATAGAGACACATTTCGCAAGTTTTAGAACCAATAGACATTTTTTTGCAAGCTTTAGAACCAATGGACATTTTTTTTGCAAGCTTTAGAACCAATAGACATTTTTTGAAAGCTTTAGAACCAATAGACATTTTTTTTGCAAGCTTTAGAACCAATAGAGACACTTTTTGCAAGCTTTAGAACCAATAGACACATTCTGCAAGCATTTTAGAACCACTAAGGGCACTTACATTTGAGTCGACATGTGTTCAGTGTTATTCACAGCTCAGAGAAACGTGACCCTCTGCCTTCCTCCATCTTGAAGAGACTGTGTGGCACACCACTTCCTGGTTTTATAGTCCCTCCCCCCTGCCGCCAGCGGGGGCAGCAGAGAGAATGGGGAATTTTGTAAAAACATTAATATCTCTGTCATTTTTAATCGACGGGAAAAATCCTCAGCACACATGCAGCGGACCATTTGCAGTCTCTGAGCAAGGTGGCTAAAAAATGGCGGCCGTAGGTGACAGCATTCTCTCGGAAATCACAGCAAAGATGGTCAAAACTGGTCAAGAACAGACTTTTAGTAATATAGATAGATAAAGGGATTGGACAAGCTAGAGGCAGGAAACATGTTCCCAATGTTGGGGTGTCCAGGACCAGAGGCCAAAGTTTAAGAATAGGGGTAGGCCATTTAGAACGGAGATGAGGAACAACTTTTTCGCCCAGAGAGTTGTGAATCTGTGGAATTCTCTGCCACCAAAGGCAGTGGAGGCCAATTTTCTGGATGCTTTCAAGAGAGAGTAAGATAGAGCTCTTAAAGATAGCGTAGTCAAGAGACATGTGGAGAAGGCAGGATGGGGTACTGATTGTGGATGATCAGCCATGATCACAATGAATGGCAGTGCTGGCTCGAAGGGCCGAATTGCCTACTTCTGCCCCTATTGTCTATTGATGGACCAAAAATGTCTAGTGTACTACATGTTAGATACTAACCTGATGAATCCAAATTTGCTATATTATAAAAATAAAGTTTTAGGAATGAACAATCGTAGGAGGGGGAATAGAAGAACATTTGGATAGAGGCAGAAATGGACTCACCAAAGCAGAATAAATTGCCAACCATATAATTAAGCACCAGAATATAAAAGATACTGAAGGCAAAAAATACTTGTTATAAGTTTAATCAAACATAACCTATGTATGGTGAAACTATCTTTGCATGTTTAATGCCTATAATGTGAGAATGAAGGGCATAGTCAGTTCATTCCCATCAGATTCCTGTTGGGTCAGTTTAGATTAGTTTGGTTCAGAGATACAACGCAAAAGCAGGCCCTTCGGCCCACCAAATCAGCACCGACCAGTGACCCCTGCACATTAACACTATCCAACACACACTAAGGACAATTTACATTTATACCAAGCCAATTAACCTGCAAACCTGTACGTCTTTGGATTGTGAGAGGAAATCGACGATCTTGGAGAAAACCCACGCAGTCACGGGGAGAACTTACAAACTCCATACAGACAGCACCCGTAGTCAGGATCGAACCCAGGTCACGTTTGGATTCAATTAATTTGTCGTGGCATCACTAAAAAAAATCTGTTTTACCACATTGATTTATTGCACACGAGAGGGGCCATTTCACTGCTGGGTTTAGAGGTCTAGCAAAGGTAAACAGTCCCAAAATGGAGTTTCTTTCATGGAGAAGGCAAAATCTGAAGCCCACCTCATCTCCACATTCAAGGTGTTTAAGGATTACTGCAGATGGATGATAAATGCTCAAACTTGATTGCATACACTCTGTATGATGGTCAGTCTTACAAACGAGACAATAGAATATGACATGAGAATTGCTTCCATGGAGTGGTATATTGCTTTAACCATCTATCAAGTGGCTGAGGTAAATCTGGTCGCCTAATGGACACTATTTTGAAGGTTTGGGGTATTATTACATTTTAATCTAAAATTAGAATGAGTGGCTTTCAAACTAATTAGGCTTGCTACTGATAATAACTCACAAAGGAATCTGTAGAGTGTGTTACAGTTTCAGTACATCACAAATGTTTTACGAGATTCATATGAAAGCTCCTTACCATGGGGGTCATTGTGCTGAACCAAATCCATGCATCAGGCTTGCCCCAACCCCCAGCCCTCTCCTATGGCCACAATAACCTTTTGTGGAAGCTAATCTACAAGCTAGAGTGTTCTGCATGTGCCAATCAGATATCATGTCCTAAGGAATCCTTTGGGGTGGCACGGTGGCGCAGCGGTAGAGTTGCTGCTTTCCAGCGCCAGAGAGCTGGGTTCAATCCTGACTACGGGTGCTGTCTGTACGGAGTTTTTACATTCTCCCTGGGACCACGTGGGTTTTCACCAGGTGCTCCGGTTTCCTCCCAAAGTTCCAAAGACGTGCAACTTGGTAGGTTAATTGGCTTTGATAAAATTGTAATTCGTCTCTAGTGTGTAGGAGAGTGCGAGCGCGCGGGGATCGCTGGTCGGTGGGGCTGATGGGCATGTTTCCATGCTGTATCTCTAAACTAAACTAAACTAAACTAGAGCGCCCTATCTAACCTCCCCTTCACTCTCACCACCAGACAATCATGATGCTCAACTTTAGCTCTTCATAAGTCTGATATCAGTCACATGTAAACCAGGTTCAAATAAATATACTTCAATTAAAACATAACGAGTAATTAAAATGTAAATTAATTTAAAACATTATTGCTAATTAAAATATCAACAAAATGAAAATGGCTCACCTTTCCCATCCAGGCCAGCAAATGTAAAACAAGGAGCCAGATACGAAGTGTATCCAGCACCAAGAACCTCCATCGACCGCATGGTGACTCTCAGGATAGAGCAAGAGGTCAAATGTCCCAACGCCTGTCCTCCAGCATGGTCTCACTTCTTCACTGCAATGTACAAGCATGAGAGTCACGTAGATGCTGACCCATCAGGGTTTCCTTACCGCAAGTTCTCCTCCAACCCACAAGTAACTGCGTGCATTTCAGGCCAATCCATCTCAATCAACTCAATGTGAACTGTGGGCGCAGATAAAGCGCAGTTGGTTGAAGTTGTATAAAGTCACGTAAAGAAAGTTGAACTATTTATTTCACAAAATGCTGTGTAACTATTTTTTTGGGATTCAATTCTTAATCTGTGATATGATAGGCTTTTTCTGTCAAACATAAGTTAAAGATCGACTAGGTGAATTTACCAACTAACTCGATAAGAAACTCTAGTTTAAATGCAAACAGATTCAAGATTTGAACGTATTATTGGTGAACTTACAGGACCAAACGGAACTTTATGTTATTGTAGTTCTCTTTTAATTAAAGGCATTTGTAAGTCCAACACCATGGTGCAGCTGGTAGAGCTGCTTGCTCACAGCAACAGAGAGTAGGGTTTGATCCTGATCTCGAGTGCTGTCTGTGTGGAGTTTACGTGGGGTTTCTCCCTGTAACTGCATGTGTTTCATCCGGTTTTTTCCCACATCCCAAATACACACGGTGAATCAGTAAATTGCCCTTAATGTGTAGGAAATGGATGGGAAAGTGGGATAACATAGAATTGGTGTGAACAGCTGATCAATGATCAGCATGGATTCAGTAGGCCAAAGGTCCTGTTTCCATGTTGTATCACTAAATTCAGTAACAAATAAAAAATTCTGAGCAATAATGCAGCTATTAGAATATGACAGCCAGTCTCTAACTTGGATGGAGCTCAAATTATTGACACTTTCTGTATTGTATGAGTGTGACGCACTGGATTTATTCCAGCCCAGGATTATCTGGAGCAAGACAATTCATGGCAACAGTTCACACCATATATATTAAAATAAATAGAATCAGTCATACATTGTGGAAACAGGCAGTTCAGCTCAACTTGCCCAAACCGACCAACATGTCCCGTCTACACTAATCCCACCTGCCTATGTTTGGCCCATATCCCTCTAAACTTGTCCAATCCATGTACCTGTCTATTTGATTCCTAAATGTTGTGATAGACCCTGCCTCAACCATCTCCTCTGGCAGCTCCGTCCATAAACCCACCACCGTTTGCGTGAAAAAGTTATCCCTCAGATTCCTATAATAAATCTTTGCACCGTAAACCTATGCCCTCTGGTTCTCGATTTTGGTTCTCTCTGGGCAAGAGACTCTGTGTGTCCACCTGATCTATTCCTCCCATAGTTTTTTTACAAAACTAAATTTCTAACTGAGAATTAAAGTGCAGCATAACAAAAAGAAAGATTTCATTTAACTAAAAGTGATTACTTCATTTCCATATACTATTAAAACTCTGTGTATGTGTGTGTATTCGTGGGTGTATGTCAGATTCGGCCTTTGATTCCTTGGTCTGCCAGCACCACACACTGAATCTCCGTAATTTTTTCCATTTCGCTAGCTAATTCACTTTTACATTCACTCATGCACTCCTCAAAACATTTGGATATTTCAGTTCGGTAACAACACCCTCCCCCCTCTCCCCCCCCCCCCCCCCTCTCCCCCCCCCCCCTCCCCTCCCTTCCGCTCCCCCTCCCTCCCCCCCTCCCCGTACTCGGGGTCTGAAGCACGTTCGGGGACCAGACCCAACGGGTCTGCACTTGGTCTAGTATCTATTAAAACTCTGTGTGTGTGTGTGTGTGTGTGTGTGTGTGTGTGTGTGTGTGTGTGTGTGTGTGTGTGTGTGTGTGTGTGTGTGTGTGTGTGTGTGTGTGTGTGTGTGTGTGTGTGTGTGTGTGTGTGTGTGTGTGTGTGTGTGTGTGTGTGTGTGTGTGATTTTGCCTTTGAAACGTAGTTCCTCAAAAACCAGATGCAAAAACGCAAAGATTTTTACATATTTCAGTAGGGATTTAACTTATGATTTCAGAAATGCACTCCTCTCTAGATTTGGTCAATTATTTCCCCAGATTTTGAATAAAATTGTTCACAAAACATCAAAAATTTTAAAAATCAAACTGCTGCATGAGTCACAGTGCCACCTCATTGATCCAATCACAATGGATCTCATTTACATATATGACATCACAACGGGACAGGGGTGGGGGATTGGATCCTTCACGTGGTCCCACTAAAATCAAACTGCTGCATGAGTCACAGTGTCATCTCACAGATGTACAATTACATCACAATGGGACAGGGGTGGGAGATCTCTCCCCCTCCCTGACATTTAAAAAAAATTAAGGTTGCCCAGCTGCTGACCTCACAATGCCTTTGCACCTGGCCCAACTGCCTCCAGGCCCCGCTCGGCCCTACCACCCTCCCCCCTCCCAGCCTGGCTGCTGGGCCCGCCCGGCTTCGCCCACTGATCTTACAATGCCTTTGCACCTGGCCCAACTGCCTCATGGCCCCGCCCTGCCCTGCCCCCCACCTGGCCCCACCCTTCATTGACAGTTTAGATCAGACCCGCTGTGTGTGTGTGCGTGGTTGGGGGGGGGGTACTCCCCTGAAACCGCACATTGGGGAACAGACCCAACGGTCTAGTAGAATATTAAGTTAAATATTTTTGGATCAAATACCTTTCTTTGTATGATATTGATGCACCTTGATTACCCAATTTCTGAATGAACATAGAGATGGCTTATTTTGCAAAGTGAGAAACCAGACCCATCCACTCCCGTACGTGAAAGTCCACTCACTAATTGTACACAGCAGAGAGAAAGCTGTGCAGTTTTAATGGGCTAGGCTGAGAATCATATGTGCATGATCAATTACATTGACAGCAGGTGATCAAGTGCTCAGCTGACCCATTATTTTCCAGTTAAAGTTGCATTGATAAGAAAATAAGCTCAAGTCTCTGAAAATCATAAATGCCTGTGGACTTGATTAAGACAGTATGGCACAGTGGTGCAGCTATTAGTGCTACTGCCACAGAGATTTACAATAATGTTTGGGCATGTTTGAGGGCATAACCGTGGGATGGAGAGTTATAAGGAGAGGGTGGGTTGAAATTAATAGATTGTTCATCTGGAATGCCATGTGGTAATCAACTGTATCTTTGGCATGTGCATCTTTGGAGTGGATGCACAAGCCCAATGTAAATCATGGCTGAGAAATGGACTCACTGTCTGAGGTTGCACCTACTGGTAAAGGAGAGGAAAGAAAGCAGTATGGATCCTAAGGTGGAATAAAAACATTTAATTCTTTCTTTTCTTTTTCTTTTCTTCTTTCTTTCCCTTTTTTCCTTGTTCTTTTTTTCCGATCTAGTTATTAGTTTATAAAATGTTAAAACTGTAGCAGTACGAATATTGTATAACTGTTACGTCGATTATTTTCTCTTTGTACAATTGCTTCTAATAAATATAAATAATATAAAACTAAAAAATAAAAATAAAAATAAAAATAAACCATTTATTTTGGTTTCTGCTTCAGATTTGTCCTTTGCCATTCCAGCTATATAGAGAATGTCACAAAGTTCTGGAGTAACTCAACATGTCAGGTAGCATCTCTGGGGTACATGGATATGTGTGTTTTCATTTGAGATGAGACTGAAGAACGGTCTCGAACCGAAACGTCACCTATCCCAGTTCTCCAGAGAAGCTGCCCGACTTGCCGAGTTACTCCTGCACTTATAATATTTTTTGTGTATTAACCAGCATCTGCAGTTCTTTGTTTCTATAAAGAGAGTGAGAATGTCCAAACTTTCCAAAGTACTTCCTGGACAATATTTCAGAGGCATCGTAACCATTGCTCTACATAAAAAAACATTATTGAAATTACTTTATGAATTCTTCTCATCGTAAATAATATATTTGGAAAAACATCCTACCACAGGTGGGTTGATTTGAAAAAAATATTACAATCAATGCTTCTTAGGATTTTAGCAACTGATCACATTTTCGAAAGGATTTTTTTTCCTGAATAATATGATTAAAACATAAAATTGCTCAACATTTATCCAAACCATGTAAAATGAAGACAAATTTGCACGATTATTCTGATCAGAATATCTGTCAATTTTTGTATTTTTTCTTTACCTTATCCCATAAGAGAATATGACCATATTAAATGATATGCAAAATTGAAGAACACCAAATAAATGTCTGTATAACAAACTATAGTTCAATCATTCATTCTGTTTTCAGCTGTAATAAAATGGTGCATCACTTGATACAGTGTTATATAGACACCTCAGAAAACAACTGGGATTCATTGAATGGTGGAAAATATTTATATTTTATTAAAATTATTTACTCAAACAAAAGTTTTGATGAAGTTATCGGCTAATTAAAATTAATATGATTTGTATATGTTTGAAATAAGATGCTATTTACTTGCTTATATATAATTTGCAGAAATTTATCAATATACAATAGACAATAGACAATAGGTGCAGGAGTAGGCCATTCGGCCCTTCGAGCCAGCACCGCCATTCAATGTGATCATGGCTGATCATCCCAAATCAGTACCCCGTTCATGCCTTCTCCCCATATCCCCTGACTCCGCTATCTTTAAGAGCCCTATCTAGCTCTCTCTTGAAAATATCCAGAGAACAGGCCTCCACCGCCCTCTGAGGCAGAGAATTCCACAGACTCACAACTCTCTGTGAGAAAAAGTGTTTTCTCGTCTCCATTCTAAATGGCTTACCCCTCATTCGTAAACTGTGGCCCCTGATTCTGGACTCCCCCAACATCGGGAACATGTTTCCTGCCTCTAGCGTGTCCAAACCCTTAACAATCTTATGTTTCAATAAGATCACCTCTCATCCTTCTAAACACCAGAGTGTAGAAGCCCAGCCGCTCCATTCTCTCAGCATATGACAGTCCCACCACCCTGTGAATTAACCTTGTAAACCTATGCTGCACTCCCTCAATAGCAAGAATATCCTTCCTCAAATTAAGGGACCAAAACTGCACACAATACTCTAGTGTGTGCTCAAATACTCAAAGTACTCAAGCCTTTTTAATAATTATAAAGTTGAAATGAAATTCTTCAGCAGATCCACTATCTTTGTGAAATATTTTGTTACCTCAAATCTGTTTTCAAAACACTAAGCAGATGTTAAAATTTCATATTTCTTCAGCTATAGTTACATTTAACAAATTTACTTCAATGGAGATCGGGAAAATGTGCAAATTTAATATTGGACAATTTGTCAGAAAAGTAATGCAGTTTGTAATTGCCTCAAATAATAAAACCCCTAACTCATCTGCAAATAAAACTTGCTTTAAAATAACAAACATATGTTATCAATGCAACTATAATCTTAACCCAATCAAGTATTTTACTTTGGGATATTCAAATGGAAAGATAAATGATTTCGCTCTAAGGGGAAAATCTTCATCTTTTCTCAGCAACACTGAAGAGATGTTCAGGTATCAGCCACACACTGGACACATCCTCATCCTCAGTCAACCCTGGAGCCAAATGGATAACCAGTGACCATAACTCTTGCATCAGTTTTAGAACTTGTGACCAAAGGCAAATTTCTTCTTGTGAATTATTTTCTGACGCTTGTTTTTTCTTTTGTTATATTACAGTTGTTGTCACTGCCAACGTTATCTATATCATCTGCAGAGGGAAAAGCTGGTGAGTTGCTCCTTACATCCACTACATATCATTCATGATGAGCTTTTGATGGCATTGGGCCTGTGCTCTCTGGAGTTTAGAAGAATGAGGAGGGACCTCATTGAAACATATTGAATAGTGAAATAGAGTGGATATGGAGAGAATGTTACCACTAGTGCGAGAGTCTAGGACTAGATGTCATAGCCTCAGAATTAAAGAAAGTTTCTTTAGGAAAGAGATGAGGAGGAATTTCCAGTCAGAGGGTGGTGAATCTGTGGAATGTATTGCCACAGAAAGTTGTGGAGGCAAAGTCAATGGATATTTTTAAGGCAGAGATAGATAGATCCTTGATTAGTACGAGTATCAGGGGTTTTGGGGAGAAGGCAGGAGAATGGGGTTAGGAAGGAGAGATAGATCACCCATGATAGAAACAGTGGCAAAGTAGAGTTGATGAGCCGAATGGCCTAATTCTCCTCCTATCACTTATGATCAGCTGATGTGTCCAGCAGGACTGACCTGGTATCATTTAACTTGTGCTTCCCTGTTCATAATTATGAAGATTCATCACGGAATACACCACTCACTGAAAGGGATCAATCGTGACCACATTTGCGAAAAGAAACAGAGGCTTGATGAGAGAGTTACTAGATTTCCAAGTGTGCGTTATTTAAATTTACCATTCGCTTACAACAAGGAACTGGGACTTTCACAGCAGATAAGGGACTTTGAATTTACCAGTAAACGTGAACATATTTGACTGATATTGCAATCTAAACTTTCTCTAGAACTTGGAATTATTAGTTTCACTAGCTCCTAAAGTAGTAACGATAGAAACCAAATGGGAAGTTAGTGCAAAATTAATAGAAATTGGCAACATTGGTGACAAGATAATCAACTGGTTGGGGAAGGGGACCGATGAGGGGACAGATGAGGTGCCAGAGCTATCCTTGAGATCAAAGGAGCAACACCATAATTTCAGGAGGAGCCTAGAATTCTTCCTGAATAGTTAATCACAGCACCATTGGAGAAAGCAATAACTCTATCAATAAGCAGCTGATGGCAATGACAACCATAAGAGTAGTTTCACCAAAAATTGAATAGAAAGTAGACTATCAATATAATCTAAAAATTAATCTAAACATTAGTTAGTTTGTATGCAGAGGTGATTGTATTGTAGCTCGGGCGGCAATTTGGAATCATACAGCATAGAAACAAGACCCTTGGCACAACTCATCCACATTGATGTCACATCAAGCTAGTCCCATTTATTCACGTTTGGCCCAGATCCCAGTAAACCTTTCTTATTGAAGGTAGAAACAAAATGCTGGAGTAACTCAGCGGGACAGGCAGCATCTCTGGAGAGAAGGAATGGGTGACGTTTCAGGTCGAGGCCCTTCTTCGGACGTCAGAGTTTGAAGAAGGGTCTTCCGACTCTGGTCTTGACCCGAAACGTCAACCATTGCTTCTCTCCAGAGACGCTGCCTGTCCTGCTGAGTTACTCCTGCATTTTGTCTTTACCTTCCTATTCATACACCTAAACAAATATCATTTAGGTTGTATGAGAAAGTAATATGCAAAGTCTACAATTTCAGAAAATGGGAGGAAGCCATTTAAGAGGAGCATTTATTTTCTAATACAACACACTAACCTGTTCATCTTTGCCACACATCTTTGAAGATGGCATCTTCAACACATATTAGCACTTCCATGAAAAATAGTTAACACGAGCTATGCATGGTGATTGCAAAGTTTAACAAGAAATAACCATAAAAAGTATCGTCAACAGAATTATATGTATTAGTATTGGTTCATTATTGCCACACATACCATGACACAGTGTAAAACTTTGTTTTGCGTGTGATCTAAGAAATCATGTTGTACATGAATATATCAGGTAGTGGTTCTTGGTTGGTTCTTGGTTTCTTGGTCCTCTAAAACATTCCAATTGGAATTTAAACTGGAGGTCGTGCAAAAGAGAAAGTAAACAGAGTGGAAAATATTGAGCTACAGAAAAAGTGCAGATAAAAAAGTGCAGTGGCTCAACGCGGAGGATCGTAAGATCAGAAAGTCATACTGGGCATGCGAGAGATTCATTCAAGAGTCTGATAACAGCAGGAAAGAAGCTATTCTTGAATCTAGTGTGTGTGCTTTTGTAACTTCTGCCTGATGGGAAAGGGGAAAGAGAGAATGAGCAGAGAGTGAGTGGTTCTTGTTTATGTTGGTTGCTTCACTGAGATAGTGTGAATTGCAAATGGAGTTGATGGGAGTGGTTAGGTTGGTTTGTGTGATGAACTAGGCTACATTCATAATTCTGCAAATTCCTGCAATCTGGGGCAGAGCAGTTGGCATGCATCATCACAGGGTGCTGTCTATGGTGCATCTGTAGACATTGGTAAGAGTCTTTGGAGACGTACAGATTTTCATTAATCTTCTGAGAAAGCAGAGGTGTTGGTGTGTTTTCTTGCCTCTCGCATCTATGTGGTTGGATCAGGACAAATCCTTAGTGATATTTACACCTTGGATCTTCAAGCTCTCGGCCATCTCTGCTTCAGTACTAATGTTGCAGACTTGGTCATGTACTCCACCCTGCTTCACGAGGTCAATCACCTTCATTTCCCTGAGATTGAGGGAGAGGTTGTTTGCTTGGCTCAATACTACTAAGATCTCTATCTCCTTCCTGTACTCCACCTCATCATTCTTTGAGAACCGATCAACATCAGTGGTGTCATCTGCAAACTTGAAAAGGGAGTTGGAGCAGAATTGAGCTCTTAGTCATGAGTATATAGGGAGTAAGGGAAGAACACAACTTCCTGGGACACAGGTGTTGAGAATTATTGGACAGGTTGTTTGTTGCCTATCCTTACTGATTATGGTCCATAGATCAGGAAGTCAATGATCCAGTTTAGTTTAGTTTAGTTTAGTTTAGTTTAGTTTAGTTTAGTTTAGTTTAGTTTAGTTTAGTTTAGTTTAGTTAGTTTAGAGATAGAGAATGGACAAGCACATTTACTTGAGAAACATTTTTTTTAAACGTTTTATACCAAGCCTACAAACCTATACATCTTTGGCGTTTGGGAGGAAACCGAAGATCTCGGAGAAAACCCGCACAGGTCATGGAGAGAACATACAAACTCCGTACAGACAAGCACCCATAGGCAGGATCGAACCCAGGTCTCTGGTGCTGTAAAGCAGTAGCTCTACCACTGCGCCACCGTGCCACCAGTAGCAGAGGGAGCTGCTGAAACCTAGGCTAAGGTGTTTGGAGATGCGTTTAGATGGAATTATGGTGTTGAATGTGGATCTATAGTCGGTAAATGTGCGTCTGATGTATGCATATTTGTTATCCTGATGTTCCAGGGATGAGTGTAGTAACAGGGAAATTGTGTCTGTCATGGTAAATGTGAATCGCAGCTGATCAAGGCTGCCTGGGGGGCTGGAGTTGATGTGTGCCATGACCAGTCTGTCAAAGCACTTCATGATGGTGGATATCAAAGCCACCAGGCAGTAGGGGATCTACTTAAGAAGGTGGGAACCTCAGAATGGTGTAGGGAGAGGTTAAATCTGGGGACTCCACCCAGGCCATTTGTTTTGTGTGAGTTCACTCTCAGGAGGGCCAATATAATGTCTGTGATGGTAATCATGGGTACAGGCACACGCAAGGCTGTCAGGGCATGTAGTGTCATTCCATACATATGTCACGAATATACTATATTTAGGTTATTCTACTGATAATTGGTATAACATTTAGTTGATCTGAACAATGCTTCAAAAGATTGGCATATGGATAATGTTTGAGATAATTTTCATATTTACCATCATCTTGAAACAACGCTACTCAATCATTACATCAGGCAGAAGGGTGATCATATATCTCAATATCATTGTGCTTTCTACCAAAAAAAAATCAACAGAAATATCAGGGAAGGATTAAAATTATTAACGTATTCTCCCATCAATTTCCCCAAACATTAGCAAATCATAATCACATTTTATGATCTTGCATTTCAGACTACTATGGGATTGCATTAGCAAAGAAATTCAAGGTTTAATTGGAAAAGATATGAGAATTTAGGCAAACCTATTAAACATAAAAGGCAAATGTGAGAAGTGATTATTGTAGTTAATTAGAAAATGTAAAACAGATTTACATTGACAAACATATACTGATGTAAGAATTGTCAAATTCTGCAACCAAATGATTTTGATTGAAACATAATAAATTGATTACTAGATTATTATTAACAATTATGCTTCAGAACAGTGTGAAACAAAATTAGGCAAGATTGCATTGTCCTACTCAAAAAACAATGGAGGTTTTTTTTAATACAAGAATATTGGCTGATTGGGCCTTGTTTAAATTATTACAAATTAATTTACCTGCCAAAAGAGCTTCATAAAACTGATATTGCTTTATATATTCAGGGGATATAGAGCCAACTTACTCTATATTGTATAAAAACCAAATCCCTATATTTTTTGTTTTTTTTATGTGGAATAGCCCGTCCAGGCATTTTTTAATTAACACACCCAGCATTTACTCTAAGCATGATTCACCTTTTTTTTTTAATCACAGAGAGGCAAAGTGCATGCCACAATGACCCTGAACAATCATGTAATCAATTTTAAAAATATTCACAAGTGCCTTTTAGGATACCGTAGATGGATAATAATATGCAACACCACTAATGCTCAAAGGATAGGTCCGTGAGAATAAAATGAAATTAGGGAAAATGTGATGTTATTGGAGCGCTGTTCACATCTAGACCAGGGATTGGGATAAGGACGAAGTTAATTGCATTTCCAGATGACAAACCGCTCACCTCAGAACTGAATGGCTCTTTATGAAAGCTATCAGTAATAAACTGTAAATCTCAGCTATGATTGCAAATAAAGGTCATGCCCCTTGTGCTGCTGATGTCCCTGTCTTATTATATTCCCCAGATCCTTTCCAGTCCTTAAGGTGCCTAAGCTCAAAAAAGCAATCAACACTGAAAATATTTTTTCCCCCCTTTTTTCTCGTGACACCCATCCCCATACTTTGATAATCATAAACGTCTCATCTACAAAACAACAGGAATTTTGATCCTTGGGAGAAAATCACTGCTTAACCCTCACACGCCAAGCTGGTAAAAGATTCCGTCAAAAGCAGCTTCCCGGCTAAATTGAAATGCATAGTTCATGTACCCCATGCCTCGTTCAACTGATTTTAAAAACGCTTTCAGTTTTCCAATTTGAATCATTTAACACAGGGAATAGAATCACACCAATGTGGTATTCAACGTGCGTTTGTAGTGCAAGTTATAGAATAAGTTACAGGTAGTTTTGTTGCAATATAATTTTATTATGCAGTAAATCTGATAGGTTTTCGGGGGTCTTACAGCTCTTGATTGATGCATTGTCTTCTTCTGGAATCACAACGAGAAGCAACTTAGTAAATGGACCTTCCCGCGACCGCTTTGTGCAGACCACGGCTGTAAATTATTGGAGTAACATCCAACATTGTACCCGTGATGAATTTTGGCAGGATAGTTATAAAAACTTCATATGTCAAAAAGAGAGGGGGAGGCAATCAGATAAGAGGAATGGGAAAGTGGGGGGTGGGGGGGGGGGGCTGTGGAAAGCGCTATAGCAATCACAGGTGCATAAGATGTGTCCAATGTCGAAACCCGCTCGAAAACGCTTACCTGAAATGCGACGCTTTCCTGTTTCGATTTTCTTTTTTAATGTCCCCCCCACCCCCCGTCTATAATGAGGCCCTGTTTTTTTTTGCCAAAATTACCATGTAAATCAAAGTGATGTGTAAGATGCAATTTGTAAATCTAACAATTGATTACAAATTCTGTTGCAGGCTTTTCCTACCTCCACAAATCAAAGGTTAATTACTTATTTGGATAGTGGATTATTATTTAAATTAGAGAGGTTGTGTTACTACATATATTAATGGAAAAATAAATGTGAGGGTGTCCAGGGTGTTATTTTATCGTTACAAATCATAGGATATAACACTAGGTTTTTATCTTCTTTAGCCCTTCTCACTTTTAAAACTGTGCATCCAAATCAATGTAATGTCACTGTACAGTGCAAAAGTGTTTTCAAAAATAGTATTTCCATTAACAAAACTATTTTGTGCTTGACTTTGTGATTTCTAGGTTGAAATTATTTTTTTAACAGAGGTTGCTATCTTCCTCATAATAGACCCTTCTGTAATAGCTAATGAAGGTAATGAAATATGACATGCAGTTTGGCCCTTGACCATGGATTGCTCCCCCTCCCTCAGTATCTTGAACAAAGCCAAAACAGATGTAGCTACTTTGTGGTTTAGCATTGACGTATGCTGTTAGACCAGGTCATTAGGTTCCCAGATATTAAAATCTGCACTCTGCAAATGTGCAATTCTCTGATTTAACAAGAGACTGTCCCGAATGTTTCTCAATACAGAGGAAAATCAAGTTAATGACATGTCATGGCAGAATCGAGAGGCCACTAATGATGTTCAATTCCAAAGGTTCGTTATTAACAGGATAGATACGGAGAGACGATATCTTCTAGCTGGAGAGTTTGGAACTAGGAGGTATGGTCTCTGGATAAGGGGTCAGTCATTTAGGTACGAGATGAGGAGAAATTTCTTTATGATGAGAGTGATAAATCTTTTTGAATTCTCCAGCTCAAAAACAGCGGATGCTCAGTCACTGGGTATATTCAAGGGCGAGACAGATAGATTTTTTGGACACTGTGGTATTGCGAGGACAAGGATATTCAGCAGAAAAACGGGCTCGAGCCACAGGTTCAGCAATGATCGTACAGTGATGGAGCGGCTCAAAGGCCATGTGGACCACTGCTGCTCCTGTTTTTAGATTCAAACACAGTTGTCCTGTCGACTCAAAATTGCTTGAGTGCGTGCTGCATCGACAATAAAAGATATCATTAAGAAACGATTACAGTACTTCCCTGATAATATGCAAGACGTGATTAAAAAAAAAAAACCCACAGAAGCTTCCATGTTTTAGCACCTTTTCATTTCTTTCAGCAATGAAGCTCAGATGTGCTATTATACACTGGGATGCGAATGAAATAACATGGTCTTACATGCTATTGTCCATGCAGCTATGTGGGATTCTGCATTCGCTTGTTCTCTCGCCATGTACACGACACATCTCATAAATAAATTATGATAAGACATTGCATGGTAAACCATCAATTTACATTTTACTAATTTAAACCGTACACCAAAGAGCAAATGGATACTTGCTTAAAGAATTTAATGCTGCTCTATGGATGACCACAAGGCAGATATAAGACAGATAGAGGAGTGTGAGACGTATAAATTATTTCATGTTTCTGTCACCTCCTCAGCTCCCGGTGCACAAGGCCACATTAAATTTATTCTTTCAAGTGCTTTTTGAGCCCTAGAAAGGCCAGAAATGAAATAATCAATCTATTAAATAAATCATTCCATGTGTTAGTGATTGACATTATTGCAAGAACATTGGAAAAAATCAGGATTTATTCTTTTTTGAAACTGTTTATAGCTAAAGAGATGATTTACTGATCCTAAAATGATGCATTATGAATGAAACCATAAGCAGGTTGAAAGGCATAGTGTAAATATGTGCAAGCATTTTTAAGTTACCCTGAAACATACAGCATTTCTGCAACAAATATATCTTGGTGCTGGCACAATAGTAACTAAATGTCGACTCATGGAATATGCCAACTTTTCTGCTTCCAGAATTTTTAAAGCTTTATTTCAATTGTGGTCACTCTTATCTTAAAGTTATTTTTTTGTCTGCTGCAAAGAATGTTGTATAAATAAGGTATTGAAATTTCCATCAGTCCCAGAATAGCAGAAAGCTTTTCAGTCAGTTTTACTTAATGGAACAGTTGAACATTGCGACTGTGTTATTAGAAACACAAGCTCTCGACCAAATTACATATTTTAGTGTTTGAATTAATTGTATTAATCATAACCACACTAAATATCGTGCATCCGGTGGCTGTCTTTTGAGGTAGTTTTAGCTTTTTACTGAAATATTCAGTAGGAAACAGTAATATTAAGTTTACATTTTGAGAGTGATCCAGGAATCAGTAGTTATTCTTTTCCACAAATTCACCTCCAAACGGAAAAAAAATCTAATTTAACCGGATTTTACTGTTCAATGTGTAATGAAAATAAAAATGATCGTGTTTATTAATTTTAACATTTTATTCTCCACTGTTTTGAAATTATTGGTCACAGCAAATAAGACGAGATTGCTTTTTTGTAACGAGTGTAGTCTCTTGCCATTAAAGCATCACAATGGTAATAATGAGAACCCAAACCCCCACAAGCAGGCCTCAATCCCCAGAATTAAACATATTTCTGGCTGCTCAAATGTCAGTCTCACATCATTTGTAAAATACGCTGAAGGTTCAGGTTACATTCCAATACCAACATTTTCCTTTTCTACTATTAAATGTTCCTTATTGAACGTCGAATCATCCTTTGCCTGAATAATTTCAGAAAACAAAATCATTTTTGCTTTCCTATGGACATATCTGATATATTTGATTATGACCTGGTTTTGAATTCTGCATTCAGATCAGAATGAAGTAATGAAATAACACTGCTGTGCAAGATGTAAAAATAAGTAAATACATTGTCCCAAGGCCTGCAGCATAAGGAGCTGTACTATCAAAATATTAATTTTGTGATATATCGTTTAATGAAGTTCAAATGCAAAACATTACAGTTTAGCACATGAAGAACAAGAAAAAAATGTGGAATGTAGTCCTGTGGGAATTATATTTGATAAATATTTGTAACCAACAACCATCCTTCCTTTTTTGGGCTCGCACTGATGCTATATGAAATCAGACAGATATGTGGTGGTATTGAGATGAAAAATATATTTATTCTCTACTGATGTTGCTTCTTTTACATGTTTAAGCTGTGGTTTACTGCATTTTTGAGTAGAAAATTGCCTGGGATTTAATGCCTCTGACCTGTAACCTGCACAACACACAATCTGCATCCATCCTAATAGAAGCGTACATGATATTCTGGGAAGATATTCATTGTAAGCTTATGAGGAAAGTGAAGCTGTACAAACCCTTTAATAGCTACATATCAGAATGGAAACTTTGCTAACAGTGTAATGCATAACTGCATATTGCTAAGTGCCACAGTGGATAAACAACACAACGAAAAAGCTGATATCAAAACGTACCTCTGCGGTACACCCTGTGTGCAGAATTTAAACCCTACTTCAATTATCAAATCAATTGTCACGTATGATCTGATTTCTGAAATGTATATAATTTTAACTCTTAACCTTCATCTATTGTTTTATATTTGAAAGCATAACGGTTGTTTTTAGGAATCTCAGAATACACCTCTACAACAAGGTTACTCTACAGCATTAGTAGCCTCGAGCAAACATCAGAGATAGTGTTAATCTGCATCTCACTGTGTAACATGGAGCCGTATGTGAAAAGAAAATGGTACAAACTTGTTCCTTTGAAGGGAATACTGTTTTGCCATGAACCTCCTAAGCACATATCTGCATAAATAAATATATAAAATATATTTTGTGTTAATTCATTGCTTCTTCATACAATTTGATATTGCATAATGACCAACGAGAGTAGGAGAAAAGGTTTAGAAATCAAATCATGAAAACAGCCCTGAGGGTGGCACAAACTATTTCTAATTGTTTGCTTATTGACACCAATTTATCACGGGGCACTTACTGAATAAAGGTTTCTGCAATACATGACACTTCGTTATGTCAGTTTTTACCTCGTGTTACAGCCCACATTTGAAAGAAGTGCTGAAAACTCTCAGACCAGAAATGAGCAGCCTATTAAGATTTGAAAAGCTGTCATCTAAACTGAAAAGACTTGCGTCAGCCACAGAGGATATATTTTAACTGCCTGTCCACAAAACTTTAATAATGCTGTCTTGCTCTAATGTGTGCGAGAAAGACAATTTTACTTCTTCTATTAACCTGAAGTGATTACAATAGCTTGATGGTGTTGCCTTATTTCATGGAATATTAAGTTCAAATTCTACTCACTGCAAGAACGATAAAAGTAACTCGTTCCTATATGCCCCCCAAATAGCCTCAAGTGACACAAATATTTTATTCTCCTTGCAAGTCTGCTGTAATCTAGGCCTATACAAGGAATGAGTTTTGTCAGATTAGCTTTAATAAATTTGGAACTGTGCATTTGTTTATTACTTGCATTTTCATATCAGATACCATATCTAATTCTTTTTTTGGCCAGCCACATATCAATGTTGTAAATATCTTACTTTATAATAGGGCATTACTTCAAATGAAAAGGACAGATACCACTTGTGTCGTTGCATAGATTCATATCCAGTTCACAGTACCATAGCTTAGGATGCAGTGCATTTGCATTTTATTGGTAGCGTCACTGTGAACTATACGAATACCGTTTTCACTGAGGAAGTCGTATATAATAGATAAAATAAAGCTTCATGTTATTCATCATATGATAGAATGAAACTGTCATACGCACAAGCAAAACTATATTGTTCCAGTGATCCTATGTGTAATAAAATGATGATTCAATATTTCTTTAATCTGTTACAAACATGCTTTGTTTCACAAGACTAAATAGTTATTCAGTCTTTACAGAAAATGATAACATTATTTGTACGAAATTCAAAATTCAACTATTATTATACCTCTGTTAAAAACTCTAATTAGTCGGTCTCATTATTACTAATCTCCTTAAAAAAATACTAACATTTGCAACACACAAAGTCTGTAACAACGTGCTTTAAGCAAACAATTCACAGAAACAGACAGACAGACAACACAAGCATACATTCCACCAGTTTTGTTTAATGCTGGAAAAATAATTCATAGACTGTATTTCAATTACTAAACAAAATGAATTGGCAAAAAATTAAGGGGAAAATCGAACAAATATAAGATTAATATAGAATTATGAAAACGACTGAAATACACAATGAAAGAGATAGAATAAGTGGTGGAATTCTTTGATGTCTGAATTCCAATTATACCCCTGACTGAGTTCAAAGAAAAAAAATGAATAAGGTATATGTTAGAAGGCACTAGATGCATCTTTGGTCTCAGCACTGCACCCTCTTTATGGTCATTCCCTTACGATTCCCGTGATGGAATTCTTCCTCCAAATTCTCATATTTGATTCACTGGTTGACAAATAAAGACAAATGCTTTATCAGCTGTCATTTTCTCTTCGCAGACCATTCACTGAATTCATGAGGAAAAAAAATAAATGGAATGAATGAGACTGTCGCATGCAAGCTGCAGAATTTCCCTGCTAATTCAAACGTGTGCAACAAAACATGAGCTTTTGAATACAATGCAATCTGCTGCATCGACTAAGAAAGTCTTGCAGCTTCACCCACTGAAATAAAACATATATTTACACTAGAATTAGAAAATACATCTTTCTATCAACAGCCCATTTTACATCTATTTAAAATCAAATTGAGCTAATAAATGTCCGATGAAATAAAATTGATAACCTTAAAAAATAAAAATGCAACAAAGTAATAATTTCATAAATATGGCCCATATTACATGATAAATATTAAAGATTTCAAAAGAAATATTTCAGCAGTCATCGATTGTATTTAATTTTTTTATACTCTGTCGCTCTTTATTAGATTTTTTTTAAAATATCATTCAAAATATAAATTTGTATGCAATATTAAATCTCAAGTGAATCTGGAGCTGACAGATAATGACCACCTTTAGATGGCTTTTTCTTAACCTTTTTGTTAAATTTTCATCAAAGGATTTTTTCTGTTTTTGGCCATTTAATTACAGTTTAATACCACACTTATTAATAGAAGCAAAAAATGCAAATACACCAAAAGGATATATTTGTGTTGCATTCATTTATATCCTGCAAGACACAAATGTCAATCCCTCCATTTTGTAAGTTCCTTCTCTAGTGCAAATTAAATAAACTATTATTTTATGTATTTTTTATTCAAAACAAGAGTCCATCTGTATATTTATTAAGATTCAAGGTAATTGTTATGTTACATTTAAAAGAAACTTGCATCAAGTAGCAATGAAGTGTATCAGATTGGCATTTCACACAAAAGGTGATTACAGCAGCCAAGTTTGGTAAGCAGTAGAAATAAAACAATATAAAATTGATAACAGGAGCATGCATTTTACCTCAGACCGAAAGCAAGGCATGCTATAGAAATAATTTGTTGTTGAACAGGCCAATTTCTATTCATATTAAGAATTGCCACAGAAAACTAACTGTAGGACTATCTAGAATGTCTTACTTCAATGTGGAGACCAGAACATTAAAACGAGAACCGTAAGAAATAAATCATGTTCTAACGAATGGAAAAGTAAAATCCTTTTTTTGACTGCATCTTACAGCACCCATGCTGCACAGGCACTGTTTGAAATGATACGTGAACCAAAACAAAATTAACAGGAGCCTCAAACGTGAAACAATTATTCATTTTCTTATCTGATATTACATATTTTAGTGCGTTTATTTAGGAATAAATCAGTACATTAGGTGAATGTGAAAAATGTTAATCTAAATTCTACAAACCTACGTGTCACGACAAGCGTGTATGCTGCATTGAGCATAACAAGACGAAAGGGGTTATTGACACACTGTTGTCTCAAACCACTCTGAATACATTTCACATTTCATCAGTTTTGTCTTTTCTGCCACGGGTGAAGGCGATCAGAGCAGACACCCATTAGATTTTTCATACAATTTTTTCGACACGTTGGCAGGATGATGGCAATTTTGAAATCTTACCAAATGAGAAAATGTCAAAAATTGAACTGACATCAATAGGCGTCAAGGAGACAAAGCGATCTAAAAATATAAAGCTTGCTTAATTCAAAAGTAATCAACATTTTGTTTTACAACTAAGGAAAAACGAGAGCTTATTTTGAAAGGAAAGAGTTCATTCTTTAATTACCGGAACACACAAAATTAACCGAGCTTTCCTTTGTTTCATTTCCATGTGAGAAATATGAAGCTTCAAGGACTGTACATCCAAGCTCAATTTTAACAAAAACACTTGCATAAAGCACCAGACATAAAAAGCATTCAACTGTGGGTCAAGTCTATGAAAAATATGAAATTTCATTAAAAAAAATTGAAAAGTAGAGTGTCATTTATGTGTTGCACTGAAAACCACTTCTATAAAATAGAGGGGCAGTAGTAACGAAAATGACATAGATTTTGAAAAGCAGCTCAATTAATTGAAGCCTGTAAAAAAAATTGCATGAAAAATCTTTTTGAAGAGTTAATTTTTAAGAAAGTCTGCTCTACGAACCTGTCCCTGCACTTAAACATTATCGACCAATATACATATGCATCTAAGCATGCAACTACAAAATCTTTCAAGGATAATAGTCAAAAGATTCCTTTGTTTGCAGGAGTCAAATTTAAAATCCCTCTATATTTTTGCTCTTTTAGAATCGCAACCAAAAAAAAACATTTAAAATCATGCAAACATGCCACTACAGTCACCAGATTTTAAGAACACTAAAAAATTACAATTATATCATTAGATTCCAATAAAAACCATCCTTTGTCTAAAAAGCTATCATTTTACACAATAGTGAGATACGTACAGCCTTAAAATCAAATGGTTTGATAAAGCAAAGACGATAGACTGCATTGCCATCTACAGGCAATACTGCATAAAAGCAGCCATTTCAAATTATAAACTCAAGTGTTTAAAATTAAATATTCTTTGTTTAAGAAATAAGGGTATGAGAAACAAACTGATAAGATATCAAATTTCTTCTGAGTATATTTTGTTATTTGGCTCTGAAATACTGAACCAAAATGATGTGTTTTGCTTCGCTTGAACCCTCTTGTCTTGGAAGTACAAAGCACGGAACGCCATTGTTTCATAAATAAAATTACTTTTGCATCTGCAATCGACACAGTCTTACTATTTAGCGCATGTGATGCTTTACCCAAGCGCACCGATTCATCTGAATTGTAAAAAGCTCATTTTGCAAAAATTTTAGCTGCTCAGATTCAAAGATGGAATAATAATTAAATCCAAATTTCCAGACCCATCGAAGGATCTTATGAATGCATGGTAACTTTCAATGAGAAAACCCAGGGTTAACAGAGTTAAATAATAATACTGTAACTGAGGAAGCCAAAAATGTTGTAGGAAGAGAAATCTGGAAGGTATTGAGCCGGGGTTGGCTGAGCCAGACTAGTAGTCAGTATTAATTTCCTTTCAGTTATTTTTACGTAGTACCATTTTTGTAGTCAAGAAAAGGCCTACCCTGCGCTATTTCATGGTAATACAGAAATCGCGGTCATGGAAAGGAGAGTGACTACCAGTGTATAATATGCACTAAGTTTAATAAAACTCAAAAGCTATAGTATACATTAATGATCCAGGAAGTCACCTCTTCTGCTACATCCATCATCTACCCAAGAAAATGAAGTCTTTGACAGCATTATGGAATTACTTCTGATCTTGTCAGTAATTTTCAGTTTATAATTAATATAATAAAAATCTGCATGAAAACTGGGCACACTAAGGCTTGTGACTTTTTTTACAGTCATATTAACAGAAAATTACTGTACACTCCATAAATCGTTCACAGATAAGGCCCTCTTCAACATATACTAAACATGCAAATCCATGGAATAAAGCTCCTGGAATGGTGGATTTCAGGTGGCATTATATTAAAACATCCAATTAAATGAAATATTCAACCAAAATGTATGTTTCATTAAGGCAAAGCTAACGAGTGCATTTGATTATTTTTGTAAATAAGCATGCATTAAAAGGTTTACTGCAAATATGTAGCATGTTACAAAGGACAAGGGTAGAATGTGTACTTAAGTTCCTTCACATTTGTACTGCATTTACAACTTTATTTCTATTCATTATGTTTGAACAATTCTACATTTTCTCTTTTCCATGTTGTAACATCACAATTTCTGATTAGATATCATGGTGTAATATTAATCTTCAATCCCTGTTCTTAGTTTATTCTGCAGTTACAATAATAATTAATGTTTCCATGATTGACTTTTAGTAAATAATTTGTGGCAATTCAGTTTTTATTACCAGAGTAAAAATTAGAACAAATAATTAGCAATTCATACAGGAGTTGCAGCTTATATCCAATCCCTTTCTCATAGATAACATTGAAATCATATTTTTAGTAAAGACCCAGGAATAAGGCGTTAAAATAAAGCAACATCTAGCTTCTAAATTATTGAGCAAATTATCAATGTAAAGTGTCTACTTTGAATCAAACATTAACTAAAACATCTACTTTAGCCAAAGAGAATATGAGCAAATACTGCTCAGTTGTATGCACATATGTGCTATTTAGTAAAAATGGTACTGCCAGTTTTTTTTTTAACTGCAACATTTAAAGTACTGATTATAATTTATTGGAGATGTCAGTAACTTAAATAATAGATTAAATTTATAAAGAAAGTAATGATGACTATTAATATTTTGTTAATAACAAGTCAATGCTTGGTTTAACCTTAAAAGGAAACCACTAAAATATTTTGTTAAATGCAAACTTTCTAAAATACTGCATTTAAGTTAATGCTTCCCCATTTGGGTCCTGATTAAAATAGGGATGCGATATAAGAGATAAGTTGGTGATATAAGTTGCTAAATTTCAGTTAGTTTGTGTTAATTCAGAATTCTGATCTGCTTTATAATATTTTTTTCTTTTTTATTATCTGTGCTGTATTTCCACGGGAAAATGTGGATAAAAATGGCTATCATCGTATATGGGGTCACAATGAAAACAAAATTATAAAATGTGTAGATTATAATGCATAACAATTACCCAAGAATAAAAATTCATTATATAACATTTTGTGCTAAATGTTTATGTATGTACTAAGGTTGAAAGAAACTATTTAATCAGTAATGGGCTTCAATTAACTCACTGAAGTCAAATCATTTGTCCCAATAATGAGGCTCAGGTGTACATCTAACTTTAGCTATTTATTGCTGTACAATGATGAGATTGAGAATGAAATCACCTCTGCCTTGCTAAATAATAACGGTTTCACAGATATTTCTTCACGTTTTGACATTGGGTTGTGAGCGATGGAAGGTTTAGTCTGAATTATTTTTAGTCTGAAAAAAAATCTTCATAAATACAGAAACGCAAATGGAGATATCGAGAGCCAAAGACACATCTGTAAATAATAGAAAAAGCACAAGAACTGATCAAGGGGAATTTACATCGAATGTGTATGATACTGAACCATTGTGATGCAGTTATCATTGCTTTAATATTGAGAGCATTTCTTTAAAGCATTTTATCTGGGGAAAAAAAAAATACAAATCTACTTTTAAACAGTGTTTTTTTACATGCAGTTATATCGTTAACTTCACAGAGCCAAACATTAAATCGATACCCTGAAGAAAATGAATAAAATACATGGTAGAAAGTAATTCACCATGTTGTATTTTAGACACCCAAATTGCCAATGATCAAAACCTGAAAGTAACAGAGAAGTAAGAAATAACCACTATGGATTTATGATTACTGAAGATCAATATCAGTTTTTGATCAGTAAATTACTGATACAATCAGTGGTGTATTTCCCTTTCCATAATACATATAAATTATAGGATGTGACATTTATCTTATTTGTACATTGCATTGTGTGAATTTTATTTTATATGTATTAACTTAACTTATTAATTCAATCTAAAATGAATTTCTAGTTAACTGATAATAAAATGTAAACTGCTATCCCCAGAAAGAATAATCTACTTCCATAAAGTAATAATGGGGACGAAAGATCTGGCAACTCCAAGACATTTATTAAGCGTATATCACTTTTCAAAGACCAAAATATTGTTCTTCTATGTTCTGATGTGACCCGGGAATTTTTTGAAAAAATTCTAAAATTACTATCTGAAGTTCTGATAAAGACACACTCTCATCATCGACACCTCGGGCAAGGCCATCTAATAGGGACAAATTGCCAATGACTGCCCAAGCAACTACCACAGACTGCTGATTTGTGGATTGATACTGATGTTTAATGATCCCCTTGGGTGGATCAATAGTAATAATCCTCTTTTCTGCCTTTCTTTCTTATTGGCACTACAGACTAGGGTTTCGGTGGGAGCTCTGTAGCAATTGCAGGCTTATAGGGGCAGCAAAACAAGCGTTCTACAAGTTAAAACACCAGGTAGAGAACAAACAGCATCTCACTGCTTTACAGACGCAAAGTTTTATTTTACTCGACATGACTTGTATAAAAGCGGATGAATGTCTGGGATGAAATCCATGAAAAACAAAGGTTAATGTGCTTTTTCTTTCCTTCAATATTTCTGAATTACAGCATTGTTCAATAGTAGGCCATGTGCTTCAATGAAAATTTGATTTAAAAATTAAAAAGTAGAATAATTTTTAATAAAAGAGCAGTTGATTCAACATTTAAATTAAATTCTGCGAAGTATTAATAAACTGGCAATTGCAAAACTTGGCTGATAGGTCACATCATCAGCACTCTGAATGCAAACACAACTCAGTTTAAGTCATCCCTGATTTGACTTCAGCTTTGTTAAATGTAAAGCTATATATTTCCCTGTATTGATAAATAAAAATAACAAGTAATAATAAATAGAAATATTTGTGCATCATATTTTTAACCAGGCATCTTTTGTTCACAAATTCTGCTGTGGATTCAATAAATTTAGGCAATAAATGTCTGATTGTCAAGCTGTGCTTCATGTTTAATGATCATAAAATTCCATGCAAATAAAATCAGGTTAAAAAATGAAGCTGCAGTGAAAACAAATAAAACTGAAAAGCACTATCATTTTTTCAAAAAAATCATCCCGAATAAAGAATGCATTCTGACAGCCCCTGGCACTAATCAACCTTGTACAGTAAATCAGAAGTCCTTGCCTGCTTACTTGCATAAGCGATCACATTCAATTCATTACATCATTATGTCATATCCATACTAATCTCTGCCCTCACACCTCCGTGGCTTTGACATGCAAATGAGCTAGAAAAGCACACATTAAAAAACACTGCAATCATGTCATGATTCTGAGCTTGAAGCCCTTCTCTGCACACAGGGCTGGTGATCAGAAGAAACAACAGCAATCTGTTGAGGATCAGACGCTGAGGCAAGGAGGAGGGGAGGTGGATACACACATACACGTGTCACAAACGCAGCCTGTGTGCCTGCTTTGCATATTCACATGATTTCCATGCTCATCTGCTTTGGCAGTCAAGTACAAGTTTTTTAAAGTCTCGCACTACGAGGCCATAAATAAAACGAGGAAAAGGATAGAACTGCCTTACCTCAGCTTGTTTGCCTTGTGCTCTTGCCTTGGAATTCCCTGTGGCTGCTTTGAATTTTGAGCTCCATCCTTCAAGGTTTTGCTATCCCCTCCTCTCTCTGAGTTGTGACTGGTATATAAAAAAATAAAAAGACAACTACATGTTAAGCCAGCAGGCAAGACATCATGAAGCCTTGGATAGGGGGAGGGAAGAGAGGAGGGGTGGGTCACAGTTAAACGCTTTACAAAGGAAAACCTGAAGGCTTTCGTAACTTGTAAGAGTCACTTTTCCAGACGTTGCTCTAAGGAGTTGGTGGTTAGGGGCTAGAACCACATTGCAGGCATGTGCCTGGGATTAAAAGCAGTGCAAATGCCTTCCATATATTCAAACTCGGGTTTGCTTCGTGTAAAAATAACTCAGTAATAGTCTAGGACACAAATTCGGATGAAATTGTCATTCGAAAAGGTCCAGTCTGGACTGATTGAACACTTTATAAGAGAAACATAATTTTAATCACATGTCTGCTGACTCTTTTCTGGGTAACAGAATTTGATGAAAACATTCATGACAGAGGGTGCAGCTACATCAGAACACACCAGCCCCAGAAAATAAATGCAACCTCACATTGTATCGAGAATAAATGCTGCTTAAATGATAAAACATAATTCTGAACCGAATTATGGAAGAGCCAATTCAATTACACAACCGTTTTTTAAAAGAGGGCAACCATATTGAAAGCAAGTCACATTTTTTTTTTAAAACTCGTCAATTTAAGAAAGCATAAACGAGCCACAGAAAACTTGTTTTGAAAAAAAAACACAAAGTTCTTAAAAGGTTTTAAATCTCATCCACATGTCTGATGGGGTGGGGGAGAAGTAAGGAATAATGATAACTGATGCCCTTTATTTCCTTCCATGTTGTTGTACTTCTTTTATCTCCCGTGCCCAGAACAGGATCACATGGTCCTGCAGATATAGAGCAAGGGGGAGGAGGCTGGTGGAGAAAGAGAAAAGAAAACAGACACACTCGTCCACGCACCCATACACGCAGATACACATGCACAAAGAGAAAAAAAAAGACAACATTTGCATGCTGGACTGATCTGACAGAATCTTCAGCTTGCTTTTGCCTGGTTTTAGCCTGAAGATGCATGACCCTGCTGTGGCGTGCAGCAGCCGTGGAGGTGACCCCATGCTAACCAGCCTGTTAGAACTAATAAGGTACACCCATAAACGACACCACTGACATTACGGACTCCTGCAGAATTTGTCTATTTATGCACTAGTGGGGTCTAAATTTGCTGCTTCTCGCTGTATTATGTATCGTTACACTTCCAAGATAATTTTTGGTTTTTTCAGACACTTACAATACGCTTCTGTCGGATAATTATCAACAGCATCAAATAGGGAGATTGCAAATGGCTGGCTGTAATGGAGGACAGTCCAGAGATGTGCGGAGATAATTTTATTTCTACTAATTTCAACACAAATGGCTTCAGAACAGCAATTTCTCCACTGACAGCACGTCAGCAACCATTTATATTACATATTATTTTCCCCTCACTCCCCTCGCTCTGCTGAAATCCTCCATTTTGTGATCACTTGTGATCATCGCAGCTTCCTATTTGCATGCTACGAGATGGTGGCAAGCAGGGGGAAGAAAAAGACAGTATGTAGAGTGAATGTCAAAGCCCACTTCTGGCATTTGCTCATTTAAATTCAATCATGCAACCTTGCAGGAGCTGAAAAATAGATGGCCTGCATTATGAATTTCTGATCAGCCGACTGATAGGTTATGGGAGAGGACAGTAATCCTATTGAACAGCCTTTTTCCAAGCTGGGGAGTAAGACAGCTGCCCTTCTGAGATTGTTTTTTTTTTCTTTACCCTCCTATTATTTTAGCATTCCCCCCCCCCCCCCATATTCTGCTGAATGTGACATGTATTAGAACCGCTCACATTTGCATCTGGAGCTTCATTTGATGTACTAACATTAATCATGAACCATTTTAAAATGGACTACATGGTCTTTATTTGTTTACACTTTAAAAGCCTCAATATATTTCAAACTCGACAATATTCTTCATGGTCTTATTGTTAAACTAAGTACTCATAAATGCTAATAAATGATTGAAGATTCAGATCATTTGAATCGTAATAATTTTTAAATAACAAGACAAAAGTTCATTAAAAATATAACATGAAAATGAAATATGCGGTCAAACATATGTTCTCAAAAGTATAATAATAATTGGAGTATGTGGAAGAAACGGAAAAGACTACCAGCTCATAATTTTCATTTATTTGATATGTAACACAGTGATACAAGTCTACTCTTAAATCTTAGTGCTAAGCTTAGCCTATTCAGTGTGTCTTACTTATATTCAGCTATTAGACAAAGGATTAAGGCATCTCTATAAATCCTAAAACACACAAATAAAGTAGATTAAAATTCAAAAAGCTATAAAGCCATTAATGGAAAACAGAAATATTTCAATCAAATTATCTTTTTTTTATCACTAGGAACAAAGTAAAATGCATTAAATTAAAAATAAATGATAGTCATGGCTTAGTATATCTTTAATATAAATAATGAAATCAGTCTCCATGCAGTTGTCTTTTGTTCACATTACACTTTATAACGGCATACCTTCGGGATTTTTCATTTTAAAATATCTGAATTTTTTTTTTAAAGTATTATTAAAACTGCTTTCAACTCTGTGGAAAATTCCATGTCATGCGAACAAAATCTGATCAGGCCAATAATTATTTGTGCTATTTGCAGGATGTAAATGGAAGAAGCGTTAAAAGATGTGTACAACCACTGCATTCCTGCTTTAGGCTTGGCGCCACAGCGAATGGATGTTTGAATCAGCTGGAATAACCATAATATTCCCTTCCCCAACGCAAGTGCAGAGAGCGGGCGAATCATCTGCCCAAGCCACGTGACCTCTCCTTGCACCATCTGGTCAAGTGGAAATGTAACTTCTGGACAACAGCAAGTTTACGGCATGCTCTGCTTCAAAGTTAAATAGGGTAGCAAAATATATCTGAACCATCTTCTGTCCTCTTAGAGACCAGAAATAATATGGTCTCCTAATACATTTTATGGTTTTACGGACTATAATTTAATGCAGTAATGGGAGGAAAAAAATATCATAACAATGAATAACATACAGTGAATAAGGACATATAAAGCATGCTGGTTCCTTCTGGTAGTTTAATCATGACCTGTTCGTTCTTTTCCTGTGGCAATTTCCAACCCTACCTAGGAGGGAATGTGCTGCTTGGCAAAAGGCTGCTGCGTGCCCTGTAGTTTATTGTCCTAGTGGCCTTTAATTTGTGTATAAGAATAGACAGTGAATAATGGCAGGCTACTTGGTCAGAGAAGGCATCACAAGCAAGCATTATTCCGTCGTCACCTGACATTTCGACTTGCACACTTCCGGCAGGGGTCCCGTCTGGATACCAGCAAATGATGGTAATTTTTCACTCCTTAACAGAGAATTGCTGAGCCAATTGCAGTACCCTCCCGCTGCCTCTATTGAGATCATTCTCTCTGGGCAAGTTTGACAATGGATTTTTAAAAACCTCATCTTTCCACTATTATTGGAACGAAGAAGGAAAGCGGGAAAGGCCATCAGCATTTCTCAGGACATTTAGCTGTCCGCTCCCTTTAACCTTACATCCTATATTCCGAGGCAAACAAGAAACTAACTGTAAATGCAGCGCCTAAGTTCTGCACCTGCATGCTCAGCTCATTACCATAAGCTAAAAAGTATGGCATAGACTGGGATCAAATAGAAGGAATACCACTGCTGCTATCCAGATGGAGATGGTTTACATTTGACATAAGGTCAATGGTTTCTAAAACAGAAAAACTCTTGCTTGTAACATTCCTGCTAACTCCACTATTTCATTCAGAACAAAGGGAATCCATTATGCATAAAAAACATTGCCACAGTACATTAAATTCTCTTAGAATATTGAACTCAAGGCACTGCAACACCAGATTTAACAGGTCAGCCTGCAGAAAGATTTTGCTGAACAAAATTCGATGCACCGAGCCTCCGTCAGCAGCGTGCACTCCAGCACTACAGCCATGTTTGCACTTCATATTTCCACATTTACATGCTGCTCAAATCGGCAGCGGACGAGATATAAAGAACTTTCACAGATCGGCCCAGTGCACAAATGAAGTCATTTTGTCTCAGCTCAGCTGGGATTTTAAGTGGTCGAGGGATGTGAGGTGTTAACACTCAGGCCATCGTTACACTTGCGGGCACGGCACCAAGCGTTACACCAGGAGACTACTTGATAGCATGCATCTTTCTTAACAAGATGCAAAATAAGAAACACATTTGCCTGTTATTAAACCCCACTCATAAGTGGTTGCAGGGCTCCTTTTTTTGCTAAATATCGGGAGGACCCAGGGGGATTGGTGTATGGTAACTGGAGATGCATTTCAGACAGGGAGCCTTTTAAACCTGCAGTGAAGGAATCTGAAGCATCAGACCATGAACATCAGTTTTAAATGCTTTTTCCTTGCCAAAGGAGTAAACACTTAGTAAAAGAGGGGGAAAAATGAGAGCGCTGACATGGATTGGATAAATACACTGGATGGATTGAGGACATTACGCACTGTTTCAAATCTGGCTGTGCATTAAAGGCTAACACTTCTTTTAAGATGGCACACAAGTCCACTTTATGCAATATGGAAAAGATTAAGGATATTAATTCATCTACCACCTAATCAATTATAGGTTATGTACTAGACTTCTGTTCCTACACAGTATTCATCATCAAATTTACACTGGCCTGTCTGTGTTGTTCCACAGAATTCTAATACACTGGCACATAAGGTCCACAATGGTAATATGATATATTTAAAAAGCTTTCTTACGCTGCTCAAGCTTGCAAGCAGTCCATCTTACATTGGTACTCCTTAAGCACCTTTCCTTTGACATGGTTGATTACTGAAGCACTTTGGAACCACTTTAGAATCTTTGCGCCAATTAAGTAAAACAAAACTATGGATAGCCAGCAATCTACATGGTAATTTAACGCATTTCTCACCAATTTCCTAAAATTCACTAACTGGGCATAAACCTAGAGTGTATTGCAATAGCAACACGAGCAATTTATTCATTCCAGGTGTGTGGCTGTTTTATTTATGGCACAGCATCTTTTCTGTCTGGACTTTCAACATGAGAACTTCTACTTTGTAGCCAGCTGCAGACGATTGCTGTGAACAGCAACACTGTGAATTAGAAAACCTTCACTACGACAGTGCAATCAGTTTCCTTCAACCTGCATCCTGCGTCCTGCCTCAGTTTCCAAGGCACATCGCTGTTATCTTTCTCTACCTCTGAAAAAATGGTTTCCAGTGGAAACAAAATGCAGCACAGTGACATACAATTTATTTTGTATAAACAGCAACAAAAACTTACGCTTATATGTTTAATCACCTGAACCATGGTTTACCTGTGGCATAGCACACCGAGTAGACCAGTGAAAGTATATTAGAGCTGGCTTCACTATGACTAAGCCTGTACAAATAATCATAGCCAATTATCACCGATATACCTGCACACTATTTAGGTACTGAGCAAGCTAACAGCATGTTTTAACAAGGCTAATTATTAGGACGTTTTAACTTTCAGCGCTCCAAATTCCCTCTTTACCAGATACTTCCCGTTTCACTAAATGTGTTGCTGAGCGTACGGCCAAAGCAGTATGCAATACGTTGACTCTTTGTGGCGTTTTTCTTCTATGACAATCCATTTGCGTGGGGGTCTCCAGATAAAATATTAAATTTCTTGGGCCATTTTGCTATTTGCTTTAAATGATTCTTTTTCAGTGGTTCTCTGAATATGAAGGAACTTTAAACCAGTGATTAAGATAATTACCATACAATGCATATTTATCGTGATCCTACATACTTTTATCATCAATTTAGGTTACCTTGAAAACCCATAGACCCTAAAATGCCTTTTTTAAGTGATTTTGCTCCTGTCTGGTTGACACATTTACCATAGTAATCAGATGGAATAATCATTTCTGGCTAACACCTTAACTGCAAGATGAAGCCTAAAATTCCTATTTTCATGCATAAATATTCCACATTAGCACACAAAGCCAATAATGCCACCCAGTGTACAGTTGAGCCACTATGCATTCTGAATTTCACATACATTTGTCTTATAAGCAGAGAGTAGTTATGTTACTTCCATCAATGTGCCTCAAAATAATAGCTAATGCATAACTACTCTTAATGGTAAGTATAAAATATAAAAGACTGTTGAAATATATGATAATGAGATTTGGCCGTATTCTCTAAAATACTAGCTACTAAAAGACAGCAGTAAAATCATTAAATCACAATATGTATGATATGAAGTTTAAACTGAAAGATACAAACAAAAATTATAGTCATTACATTAGCCAGGGAGAACAGCACTAATGCTTTTTTAATGCAATATTTAAATTACTCCTGGCTAATGCAGGGTATTCTGTTCATTTCTATTCCTGCCAAGGGTTCAAGGTGGGGAGGGGGTGGGGGTGGAAATTAAAGTAAATTCTTTATAATCAAGGTACAACTGCCCTAAGCTGCAAGTAGCACTCATCTAAATAGCCTCTGCCCCTATTATGCCTCTCTTTTATTCTCTGGACTATTGAATTAAATATACAAAAACTCCATCATACAGCAATATAATTTCTGTGTCTGGATGAGGAAGGATTCTGGGTAATTGGTTGGTTGCAGTTCACTCATTGTTCACAGCTGACATCGAGAGATTCATAGAGCGTCGAGAGAGATTTTCCCCTTTGCGCTTATTTCACCCTCGGAGAAAAGTCATTTGTCTGATTTATTTATGATGCAATGAAGGTATGCTGAATGGATCAGGATAACCTAACACTGGTCAAACTCTCTGTCAGTAAAGATAAAGCACACGTATACTCCAATGGGCACACTGTTTTTTAACTATCCCCATACCTCAAACTGCATGGCCCTTGTGTTATTGTTTTGTGTGCAAGTTTCACCTTATAAAACATAAGCCAAATGGATTTGTGCAGTCCTGTACATTCCGGTTGTGTGGCGTTGCATTTGTTTAAATTATAAATGTGAGCAGTAGATATTCAATTCCATCCTTTTTTGTCAGATTTATAATTTTGCACACCAGTCAGCAAGTGTAGATTATTAAAGTAATTACTGCCCTTTTTCTGCGCTGCCCCAAATAGCCTTTAACACTCCAGGTTAACTGCTTTCCGTTATAATGCAAACATTATTTTCATAGTCTATCAGGCACAGTTCCCAAAGCATGAGAAGGAGTGATTATTTGTAGGCAAGACTAGCCCCTGCAGGCAAAATCTACCATTGCAATCACAGAGACATCAAATGCTTTGATATTCTGTTTTTGTAGGAAAAGTCTACAGAGAGGAGTGGGGGAGGAGGTATTGTTTATCAAAGCAAATGCTTCATAAACTAATTTCATTTTCAGCAAAAGAATATACTGCATCCTGTAAAACTAGTGGAATTTAAAATAGCCCATGCGATGAATGACAAAAAGAAGCTATAATGCAACTTTCATCAAAGTCTCAATTCACTCTCCTAATTGAATAAGTTGCTGTCCCACTTGACAAAGGATCAAAATTACATTTCCTTACCACTGTTCGATTGAGGGGGGGAAAAAATTGTTTTAGATCTTATGTCACCCGACAAAATAATGTAATCAATAAAAATATCGAACAAACGCCTGGACAGCGCTTGTTTTGCAAAACGAGGAAATGGAAGTGATGTTTTGCCTTTATTTAATTGCCAGGACTTATTCCCTTCTCATAGCTAATTCTTGTCCCTTGAAATGCTGTGGATATAACCAGAAGCAATTCATGAAATCTTGCTCTGTCAGTATAGCACAGCAATCATGGCTATTTTTGCAGGGCACATTTCATTTCAGCTGCAGCGGAAAATCATTTACAAAAATAACAAAAAGATTGCTCTGTGAATATATGCAGCCTTATTTCCAGAGCAGAGCAATACAGCATTACACAACTTGTTATTTTCAACCCTAAATGATCATTGCAAGGCATTGACAGATCTGCATGTCATCTGCATCAGGGCAACATTGCAAAAAGGAAAACACTGTTTCGAAAATAAAATAAATCCACAACAAAAAAAATGCAAGCATGCTTATTAAAAAATACATCTCAGCAACATTTTAGCAGTTTGAACATTTAAGTCTACTGTGGCTTTCCTCAATAAATTTTTGTCACTTATAAGATATATGTATTATGTTCAGTTCCACGCACCAGGTTATAGGAAAGATGGTGTCAAGCTGAAAATGTACAGAGAAGATTTACGAGGATGTTGCCAGGACTGGAAGGTCTGCACTATCGGGAGAGGTTGAGTAGGCTGGGACTCTATTCCTTGGAGCGCAGGAAGATGAGGGGTGATCTTATAGAGGTGTATAAAATCATGAGAGGAATAGATCAGGTAAATGCTCAGAGTCTCTTGCCCAGAGTAGATGAATCGAGGACCAGAGGACAAAGGTTTAAGGTGAAGTGGAAAAGATTTAATAGGAATCTGAGGGGCAACTTTTTCACATAAAGGGTGGTGGGTGTATGGAACAAGCTGCCAGAGGAGGTAATTGAGGCTGGGACTGTACCAACGTTTAAGAAACAGTTAGACACGTACATGGATAGGACGGGTTTGGAAGGATTATGGACATAGCGCAGGTATCGGGGACTAGTGTAGCTGGGTCGGTGTGGGCAGGTTGGGCCAAAGGGCCTGTTTCCACGATGTATCACTCTATGACTCTATGACTATCCAAACACTTAAAAGTTTAATGCATTATTGCTCTTTGCAGGCACACAAATCTGGAAGAAAAAGTATAAATGTTACATTTTGTAACTCTTTATACCAAACTAGTCGTCTCTTTACTTCAAGAAGATGTATGATCTCAGGAGTTGGTTCTTATGCATTTCTATACTTGTCCAATAAACACAATCATGCACACAATTTGCTATAATTAAGAAGTACTAGAGGTCTTTATTGATGGGGAATCAACTCCTTGAGATGCCATTAGGTGTGTTTTGCATACTTGAATCATTCATCTCAGGACAGGAGTGGTGAAGCAGTTAGTGCTGCTGACTCATAGTATCCGAACTCTGGGTTCAATCCTGGAGTTTGCTTGTTCTTAGTCTGACCAATATAAATTAGTATTCAGTATAGCTCAGGTGACAAAAGAACCACAGAAGTGTTTTCATAGGCATGTGAGTATTGGAGTCAAAGAGGGAAGGGAAATGGGACTGAGGTGCTTTGAACTGCTCGATTCCTCATGTAACAAATGGGCTGAATGGACTCCACCCGGATCATTTTATGTCAAGGCCTGTGGATTATTTTTAGTTGCGTGCTTCCAAACATATGATGAAGGAGCAGCAACTCACGGTTTGCAGGGCGGGATTGTCAGATTTTCTTGATGTGTGGCCTGAAATGAGGACATGACCATTAATAATATTGGCCTTGGCATTTGCTGGAAGTAGAGACATAAATCCAATTTAAATAAATATGGAGTAAAAAGTAATGGTTTCCAAAGGTACCTCAATAAAAGGAAAAGCACTGAGAGGAGAGTAATTAGCATTGGCACTGGTGACACCAGTACTGAAGACCCATCTCTAATTACCTCTGAACTCAGAGGGCTGCTTAACCAATGGAGGTTAGTTAAAAGTTAGCCATGTTACTGAGGTGCAAGTGTCACACATTAGCCAGTCCACGCAAGAAAGTCTGACGTCTTTTCATTGAAGAATAAAATGGGCTTTTATGACAATCCAATAATTTAATAGTCACTATTACTGACACCAGCTGTTTTACTTCCACAATATTTCATTAGCCAAATTTAAGTGAAGATAAATTTCAGCGTGCGTGGAGTTTAGACAGATTTTCACGAGCCGGCCACTGTCATAGCGTTGGAGGTAACTGAATGTGTAGTGTTCTATTATCGAGTGACTTTATTGCACTGAAATGTCAACCAACAGCCACAGACAGCAAGAGAAAGTCGGAACACCGACCCTTGACATTCACTCGCATTACCATTGCCAAGACCCCACTATCAGTGTCTCTCAGTTTAGCTTAGAGATTGGTTTGGCCCACCGACAATTTACAGAAGCCAATTAACCTACAAACCTGCAGATCCTTGGGATGTGGAAAACCCAGGCAGTCACAGAGAGAATGTACAAACTCTACACAGAGAGCACCCACAGTCAGGATCAAACCCAGGGCTCGGACGCTGTAAAGCAGCACATCTACCGATGAGCCACCCTCTGACCAGAAGCTCAACTGGCCACAAATACTGCAGCTGTGAGAGCAGGCTGGAGATGGTGCTGCCGGTGGCCTCTCCTGACCCATTGCTCTTCCACCATGTACAAAGCACAGTTCAGGAGCACGATAGAATACTTTTCACTTCCCTGGTTGGGTACATTGCCAACAGTCCACAAGAAGCTCGATGCCATCAAGAACATGGCAGCTCCTGAAACATTGTAAATATTTGTTCCATCCATCACCAGCAGCGCAGTACCGCACAGTACCACCTCTGCCTCACAGTGTCAAAGACCCGGGTTCGATCCTGACCTTGGGTGCTGTCGGTGTGGAGTTAGCACGTTCTTCCTGTGATCATGTGGGTTTCCTCCAGGTGTTCCAATGGTAATGGCAGTGATTGCCAAGGCATGCAGGTTTGTATGTTCATTGGCTGCTGTAAAATGAAATTACCCCAGATGAGGTGGATGCGAAAGTGGGTTAACATAGAACTATGTGAATGGGTAATTGATGGGTTAGCATGGGCGTGGTGGGCCAAAGCACCCGTTTCCATGCTGCATTTTTAAACTAAACTAAACCAGCAAACAACGTCTGCAATGAGAATCATCCACGATGTGCGTTGCACTCCAGGCCACTCTGACATCACCTCCAAATTCTTCAGCTCAATCCTCATTTCCTTAAGTCGCAGGTCATCCCAATCTAGAAATATGTTGCCAGTCCATCACCGCCACTCCATCAAGACTGCTGTATATATTTGAGGAGGTTTCTGGACCAGGTAAATAGTTAGAAGTAGATCAAATCTGTGCTAGTGCTTTCCACGAGCCTTTACAATGTACAATTGTTTATAACGATGCACAGTGAAAAATTATGTATGTGTTGTTGATACCAGAGACATGAGCAAATAGACCTGTCTTCAATCACGTTGTGTGACCCTGGTACTACTCCTTGAACTATAGCAGTGCTTATTGCCATTCACCCTTTATCTTGCACAACTAAATCAAAGTAGAATTCGTGTACCCCATCAAAAACTGTCTGCTTATTAAAGACGAGTCCATTAAACAAGTTAGAAAATATCACTATTTTGTTCGTAATAAGCACATCAGCGAACAGATGACCAATCTCTGAAGCTACGGTAGGTGTCCTCATAAATATTGCTTCCCATGTGCCTTTAGAAACCAACCCTGCAGGTTTTGCAGGTTCAGGTCTTGCTAGAACTTCACAGTTGTCATTTCAAAATTCCATCAGAGTTTTAAAACACCATTCGGAAGAGTCTTATCTGTTTCAGCAGCCACCTTGCACAGCGAGAAACAAAACTAGTCAAGATATACAGGCGAAGACGTACAGGTTTGTAGGTTAAGTGAATAATTGTTGGTATAAGTGTAAATTGTCCCTAGTGTGTGTGGGATAGTGTTAGTGTGCGGGGATCGCTGGACGGCACGGACCCGGTGGGCCAAAGGGCCTGTTTCCACGCTGTGTCTCTAAACTAAATATACTGTAGGGGTATAAAAAGCAATAACAAGCATGTCCTCCACTACATCAACTCCAGATGGCACAAGGAATTCAAATTAATCCTTCTGACTGAAGGGTGATGAGCAAAGGCCCTTTCCTGGTAACCATGCCTTTGGCTATAAGATCGAAGCTTTTGAAATTCCCTCTTTAAATTGGCTCACCTCTTATTGCTCTTCTCACACAGTCTACAAAGGCCACCTGTCTGACCAGGCCTTTGGTCATCATCTCCTTCCATCTCCTTCCATCTCCTACCTACCTCTGTTTATGTGAACCAGCTTGGGACATTGTTACCATGTTAAAGTTGCTTTATAAATCAAAACAGCTGCTGAGGTTGCACAGAATTTTTCACGATTTTTTTTCTATAAATAATATCACAAATCATTTTAAACAAATAAATTGCTTGTTTTTGTGAGAAAACTTAAAACACAGATCAGTAGTAGTGAAAATATAAGATCAAACATTGATGTAACTCAGATGCAAATGACTTAAGAATTATGAGGTCAGCTTAATACAGAAAAATCCCTTTCATATTTTACACGCTTTCATACACCTTTTATCTACCCGCATCGATTAGTCAGCATTGGATTATAAGTCTAGTATGCTATTGCTGGGACAATTTTGCAGCCATATTATGCAGGTGCCTGCTCACCGTGCTCCCTTCAGGCAAGAGATACAGAACTTTGAAAGCACACACCCACCAGAGTCAGAGCAGCTTCTTATGTCTGTTACCAAGCTTCTGAATTATCCTTCCATAAGCTAGATTCATTGAAACATAGAAAATAAGTGCAGGAGTAAGGCCATTCGGCCCTTCGAGCCTGCACCGCATATCAATATGATCATGGCTGATCATCCAACTCAGTATCCTGTACCTGCCTTCTCTCCATACCCCCTGATCCCTTTAGCCACAAGGGCCACATCTAGCTCCCTCTTAAATATAGCCAATGAACTGGCCTCAACTACTTTCTGTGGCAGAGAATTCCACAGATTCACCACTCTCTGTGTGAAAAAAAAAAGTATCATCTCGGTCTTAAAAGACTTCCCCCTTATCCTTAAACTGTGACCCCTTGTTCTGAACTTCCCCAACATCGGGAACAATCTTCCTGCATCTAGCCTGTCCAACCCCTTAAGAATTTTGTAAGTTTCTCGAAGATCCCCCCTCAATCTTCTAAATTCTAGCGAGTACAAGCCGAGTCTATCCAGTCTTTCTTCATATGAAAATCCTGCCATCCCAGGAATTAATCTGGTGAACCTTCTCTGTACTCCCTCCCTGGCAAGAATGTCTTTCCTCAGATTAGGAGACCAAAACTGTACGCAATACTCCAGATGTGGTCTCACCAAGGCCCTGTACAACTGCAGTAGAACCTCCCTGCTCCTATACTCAAATCCTTTTGCTATGAATGCTAACATACCATTCGCTTTCTTCACTGCCTGCTGCACCTGCATGCCTACTTTCAATGACTGGTGTACCATGACACCCAGGTCTCGTTGCATCTCCCCTTTTCCTAATCGGCCACCATTCAGATAACAGCCTACTTTCCTGTTCTTGCCACCAAAGTCCTGTCCGATTCACCTCTACCCCATTGTAGACGCTGCCTATGGAGCTGTTACACTACCAAGCTGAGAGCTATATTCTGCAATCTGGGTTTTTTTAAGTATTGAATGAATTAATCGGGATGAAACCCATTCAGTCCCAGTGAGCTTCTGATTTTGACCTTAAGTTTTCAGAGTTATCAATGTGGATGACCCAATTGTCTTCTTTAAATATTCCACTTATTCTAAAACATTTCCCATTGATTAGAAGATATAAAAAAGTACTCCCACTATTTTAACAAGGTGAGGAAAAATAATGGCAAAAAATAGAAAGGCAGAGTATTTTAAAATGGTGGGGGATTGGAACCTGTGTGTTCTTAGTTTTGTTTTGTTTTGTTTTAGAGACACAACGCGGAAACATGCCATTCAGCCCACCGGGTCCACACCGACCAATGATCCACAAACAATAACACTATCCTACACACATACTAGAGACAGTTTACACATACACCAAGCCAATTAACCTACAAACCTGTACGTCTTTGGAGTGTGGGAGGAAACCGAAGATCTCAGAGAAAACCCACGCGGTCACGTGGAGAAAATACAAACTGCGCACCGACATCACCCGGGGACGTGATCGAACCCGGGTCTCCGGCACTGCAAGCGCTGTAAAGCAGCAACTCTCCCGCTGCACCCCAGATGTCGTCCAAGTATGCAGAAAAAATTAACTCGCAGTTACAGCAGCCAATGAGAAAGAATAGTATGTTTATTGCAAAAGGAAATTGGTACAAGAGGTAAAGATGTCCGACTGCGATTATGTGTTGAATAGTGAAAGGCTTGGATAGAATGGCTGTAGAGAGGACATTTCCACTAGTGGGAGCATCTGGGACCAGAGGTCAGAGCCTCAGAATAAAAGGACGTCCCTTTAGGAAGATGGGGAGGAATTTCTTTAATCAGAAGGTGGTGAATCTGTGGAATTCATTGCCACAAAGGCTGTGGAGTGCTGTCAATGAATATTTTTTAAGGCAGAGATACGTAGATTTTTGATTGGTACGGGTGTCAGAAATTTTGGGGAGAAGGCATGCGAATGGGGTTGAGAGGGAGAGATAGATCAACCACAATTGAATGGCGGAGCAGATTGATGGGCCGAATGGCCTAATACTGCTCCTACCACTTATGAACATGTCACCTGGAATATAGTATCCAATTTGTTCTCCACACCTAGAGATGGATACATTTCTGATCGAGCGAAATGAAGGTCTGCTAGATTGGATACCTGAGATGTGGCAAGTATCTTCTGAGAGATTAGGGAGATAGAACCCATAGAGTTAAGAAAATGAGAGGTAATCTCCTTAAAACAGACAAAGGCTTGACAGTGCAGATACAGGTATGATGTTTCCTGGATAGGTGACATTTCGGGCCGGAACCCATTTTCCTTGGGAAGGGGAGTTAAAGTATTTAGCAATCGGGAGAATTCCTCTTACCATTCCCATACTGACCTTTGTATCCTGAGCTTCCTCCAGTGTCAGAGTGAGGCCACATGAAAGTGGGAGAAACAGCACACCATATTTCACTTGGGTAGCTTACAACTCAGCAGGTTGAAGTATCCTGACTGAAGAATCTACTAGTCAGGACCACAGACTTAAAACAAAGACATCCAGGACTGATATGAGAATAATGTTTTTCACCCAGATGGGAGTGAGCATTTAAATCTCCTCTACCCCAGTCAGCAATGATGGTCCAGACAAAATATATTTGTTCCAAATATGGGTAGATTTTAATCATTAAGGTGTGTAGGGTTAGTGCATGGTATTCGAGCGGGCGGCACGGTGGCGCAGCGGTAGAGTTGCTGCCTTACAGCGAATGCAGCGTCGGAGACCCGGGTTGGATCTCGACTACGGGTGCTGTCTGTACGGAGTTTGTACGTTCTCCTCGTGACCTGCATGGGTTTTCTCCGAGATCTTCGGTTTCCTCCTACACTCCAAAGACATACAGGTTTGTAGATTAATTGGTTTGGCATAAAACATTTGTTTTTAATTGTTCCTCATGTGCGGGGATTGCTTGTCCATGCTGTATCTCTAAACTAAACTAAACTAAACTAAACTATAACTTGTAGGTTAATTGGCTTGGTAAAATGTAAATATTGTCCCTTGTGTGTTGTGTGTGCAGGATAGTGTTAATGTGAGGGGATCATTGGCCGGCGAGGACTTGATGGGCCGAAGGGCCTGTTTTTGCGCTGTAGCCCGTAACTAAACTAAACTAAACTATAACTTGAGCCTTAATCTTATTGAATAATGGAACAGGAGCCGTGGGCCAATTAGTAAAAGGGGAGATGCAGCGAGACATGGGTGCGCTTGTACATCAGTCACTGAAAGTAAGCATGCAGGTACAGAAGGCAGTGAAGAAAGCTAATGGCATGTTGGCCTTCATTGCGACAGGATTTGAGTTTGGAAGCAAGGAGGTCCCACTGCAGTTGTACAGGGTCCTGGTGAGACCACACCTGGAGTATTGTATGCAGTTTCGGTCTCTTAATTTGTTGTTGAGAGAATGCAGCATGCTGTAGGTTCCCCAGGTTAATTCTCGGGATGGCGGGACTGACATATGATGAAAGAATGTGTCGACTGGGCTTGTATTCACTGGAATTTAGAAGGATGAGGGGGTATCTTATACAAACATATAAAATTCTTAAAGGATTGGACAGGCTAGATGCAGGAAAAATGTTCCCAATATTTGGGGAGTCCAGAACCAGGGGTCACAATATAAGAATAAGAGGTAGGCCATTTGGGACTGAGATGAGGAAAAACTTTTTCACCCAGAGAGTTGTGAATCTGTGGAATTCTCTGCCATGGAAGGCAGTGGAGGTCAATTCACTGGATATTTTCAAGAGAGAGTTAGATTTAGCTCTTAGGGCTAAAGGAATCAAGGGATATGGGGAAAAAGCAGGAACGGGGTACTGATTTTAGATGATCAACCATGATCATATTGAATGGCGGTGCTGGCTCGAAGGGCCGAATGGTCTACTCCTGCATCTATATTTCCATGTTCCTATGTTTCCAATTGGTCTCTTCCTGCTTTTATTATTTTATATTTTTATAAAACTGTTAAAAATGTTAACATCTAAATGCTTGTATTTGCAGACAGTTGGAGGAAAAAAATAATAATTAGGTGGAAGTTATTTCTTCATTAAATATTCCTGGAGATCATTCCAGCAATATGTTAGAAATTACAGCTAACCTTGCAATATATTACTTTGGAACAGAATGATTATAGACTTTATAATGCATGGGGGTAATGTAATTGATTTTGTTAAGATCAGATACACCATTGATTTACACTTAACATTAATGCCATTAATAGTATCTTAGTTTCACATCGGAATATAACTCATATCCACATTAAGGCAAAAATTTCTAATTTTTCCCATCTTTTAATAGTTCATTGCAATAGTGATGACAGGGAGAAGAATCACAGTGGAAAAATTAATCTGCAATCCATATCTTTGAAAATGTGGGTTTAGAACATAGAACAGTACAATACAAGAACAGGCCCTTCAGCCCACAATGTCTGTGCTGGATATGATGCTAAGGCCATCCCTTATCTACCTGTGCATAGTCCATACCTGTCGATTCCCATCCAAAACCCTCTTAAATACCACTATCATACCTCTCTCTCACGCACCAACCCCGGCAGCACGTTCCGGGCAGTCACCACCATCTGTGTAAAAATAGTTGCCCTGCACATCTCCTTTAAACTTTGCCCTCTGACCTTAAAGCTATGCTCTCTAGTATTTGATTGTCCTTCTTTGGATAAAGATTCTAACTGTCTATGCCGCTCATATTTTATTTTCTTATATCAGGTCTCCCTGCAACCCTCGATCAAGTCACCGTTAATCCCATGCATCTTAATTTTCTATATCAGCCTACCATGGGGACTTTATCAAATGCCTTACTAACATCCATGTTGACAACATCCATCACCTCACCCTCATTGATCACCTTCGTCACGTCCTCAAAAAACTTGATCAAATTAGTACAAAACAAGCTGGATGTCCCTAATTAACCCATTCTCTTCCAAATGGGAGTAAATCCCATCCCAGAACTATCCTCTCCAATAGTTTCCCGACCACTGACATGAAGCTTACTGGCCTTTAATTACCTAAATTCTTGTTATATGGATATTCCTTCAGTTATCTGTGTTAATGGAGAACATAGGACATAGAAAAGTACAGCACAGGAACAGACCTTTACGCCCACAATGTTGGTGCCAAACATAATAATCTCACAATGTTTGTGCCGAATAAACTAATCTCATCTGTTTGCACATGATCCATGTCCCTCAATTCCCTGCAGATCCATGAGCCTAGCCAAAAGCCTTTGAAATACCATCATTGCATCTGCCCCCACTACCACCCCTTGCAGCGTGAGCCAGGCATTCTCCAATCTCTGTGTAAAAATCTCAACCCACACATCTCCTTTGGACTTTTCCCCTCTTACCTTAAAGCTATGCCTTCTAGTTTTTGACATTTCCACCCTGTGTTAAAGGTTCCCAGGTGGAAACCTTGCCCTTGTGTTGTTTACATAAGAAGATCTTCCTGTGGCAGGTTAAACTACCGAAGCATAGTTTCAACTAATTAGAAGTATTTCTCTTCCATATTCAAGATGGAAGTACTAGTAAAGCTTACATTCAAAGCACTAGTTGAAGCAGTTAAGTATAAATAGAAAATATAGGCTACAAGAGTTCATAATTCAACAGCGATGACAACTTGCATTTGTAATGCAATTTCAACTTTGAGGAATAGCCCAAAGTATCTTAGGTTAATTAACAAACATGAATTGGCACTGTGCCCATGTAAAGATAGGTGACCAAAAGCAGGAGAAAGATGGGGGTTTGTATAGCTTGAAAGGAACCTATGTTCGATTTCTGTCCAACAAAGCCTGACTTTTAAAATATTCGTCCCACATATCTCCCCAAAGTCTCATCTATTCCTTGTCTCTTCAATTCCCACTAGTCACACAACCTTCAGAGATGCCTGCCTTTCTGCATTTCTGATCTCTTACAGCTTTGCCCCAATTAATGATATAATGATATTGCCTTCTTCTCCTTGCTACCATCGGACAGGAAATGCGGAACCTAAATTTGCACAACACTAGGTTTACAGTTTAGAGTATAAAGATACAACGCTGAAGCAGGCCCTTCGGCCCACCGAGTCCGCATCGCATAATGTGTGATCCCAGCACATTAACACTACCCTACACACACTAGGAACAATTGTACATTCATACCAAGCCAATTAACCTACAAACCTGTGCGTCTTTGGGGTGTGAGAAAAAAACAAAGACCTTGGAGAAAACACATGCAGGTCACGGGGAGAACGTATAAACTCCATACACACAAGCACCCATAGCCAGGATCGAACCCAGGTCTCGGGCGCTGTAAGGCAGTAGCTCTGCACCACCGCGCTGTCCAAGTTCAGGAACTGACCTGCATGGCTCCAAACCTACCTTGGCCGCAGAACACTTTGGACTACCTCTTGCACTACCATGAACATGTTTTGTTTTCTTATTGTGTTTTGCACTAATTTCTAAACATAGCCATCTTTTTTTCCCTTTGCCCTGTATTGCAGAATTGATGTGTAATTTATGTATAGTTGATATGCCATTTATGTTTTGTGTGCTGTCTGAGTCTATGTACCTGTAATGTTGCTGCAGTAAGGTTTTCCATTGTACCTGTACCTCTCAGTACTTGTGCCCATGATAATAAACTCAATTTACTTGACTTGATTTTACCCACTGTTACTGACCATCAATTGTAATTATCGATTGTCTTTCCGCTGCTTGGTTAGCACGCAACAAAAGCTTTTCACCATACCTCGGTACACGTGACAAGAAACTAAACTGAACTGAACTGAACTCTATTCACATGGCTTGGTCCTAAATTCCAGAATTCCCTAAACTTTACACCTCTCCACCACATGTCTGCATTCAAAACTCTTTTTAAAAAATATTTCTCTGCTATGAAGCTTGTGGCACACATCCTCATGTCTCCTTATGTAGCCCTGAGTCAACTTTTGTTTCATAATTCTCCTTTGGAGCAGAGTAACGCAACGTATAAAGGAACAGGAGTTGTCCTTTTGGCATCGGGAGTCTATTCTGCCATTCAACTATTGTGATGATAAATGCAGACCACGTCTTTTGGAAGTGATCTGCTTTGCCTGCGAGGAGGAGTCTCATATCTTCTAGGTGTAATGTTTTGAACATGTTTGAAATCCACATTTTTATTGTTAGTATAGGAGCGTTTTTCCAGAATTTGAGTATAAGCTTTTTTCCCGTTATTAGCCCTTAATTAAATGTTCTTTTGAAACACGTTTAGTTCAGGGCTAACTTCCGTTATTCCAAAAATAATCCATTCTGCTTTTGGTATCAGTTTTATTTTAAATAGTTTTGTGACGATTTCAAATAGTTAGTTCCAGAATTTTGGGATTTTTATACAAAAAACAAAAGAGTGCGCTATGGTAGCTTCTTGAGATTGACATTTATCACAAATGGGTGAGACGTTAGGGAAAGTTTATTTATTTGAGTTTTTGAATAGTATAGTCTATGTAATGTTTTGAATTGAATTAGAGTATGCCGTACGTTGATCGAGCATTTATGCACATGTAGTAAGTGTTTATCCCAGCTCTCTTTTGAAATTTTTATAGCTAGTTCTTGTTCCCAGTCTCTTCTAATACCGTAAGTTATAGGTATTTCTATATTTAAACTAGTGTTATATAAGTATGATATTAGGTTTGCTGATTCGGCCTGCTTTTATGAACTTACTATAAGCATAAGGTGCAATAGAAATTTAAAAAATAAATGGTGCCAGGATCTGGTAACGGGGGGTGAAAAATATGGTTGGTATATCCCTTTTTGCGGAGTTTTTTATAATAGAGCGATTGTTTCTCTTTCTTTCTTTCTTTTCTAGGATCTATTTCTTAACTTTCTTCTCTAAATCTCTCTCTAATGGGCTTTCTTTTTCCAACACTTTCCTGCACTGTCACGACTTTCTCACTTTCCTCACTTCTTTTATTTCTATCTTTCTTAAAGCTCAAAAAATGAAGGGGTACAACAAATGTAATGAGATATATGTGGTGTGTATTACTGTATCTTATTGTACTTCTAATCAAAATAAAATTTATAAAAAAATAAAAATAAAAATAAACTATTGTGATGATTTCCAACCACAAATTTTCTATTTTCCTCCTCTCCTATCGTAATTCCTTGATTGTTATAACATCCTAAAATCTATAATATTTTATTCTGAATGCAATCAATGACTGACTCTCCGTAGCCCTCCGAAGGAGAGAATTCCAAATATTTTCCTTGCATATTGGTGTCATCCAATATGCAAGGAAAATATTCCTAATTTTAGTCTTAAATGGTCCTATAGTCTCCGTATGAAGAAACTCAAAAAAGAGCTTGAAGTTTTAAAACCAAAAATGAGTACTTCATATAGAATGTAACCCCATTTAAAATTCTCCATGTGGAGAAAGTAATCCTCTCTGAATCTACCCTGTTACACCCACTTAAAAAAATATGTACATTTCTTCGAGAGCACTTCTCATTCTTCTGAACTCTAGACGACAGAAGCCTTTTCCACCCAGCCCCTACTCATCTTACAAACCCTCTATTCTTAGAACCAGTCAGGTGAATCTTCAGTGCACTCCCTCAATCACAAGTATCTTTGGTAAAGATACCAACATTGTGCACAATACTCCAACGTGATCTTCTCAGTGATAACTGTAGCGAGGCACCTACATACTTATACTGAATGGAAAGGCATATCTACCATTTACGTGCCGCAACTAGATAGAATTATTCAGTGAATTATGTGCAAGATGTCTTTGAACATTAACATTTCCCTAGCTCCCACCATTTATAAATCATTCGTAATTTCTGTTTCTGTAACCAGAGGGTCTGATTGGGATATTTTGCTACATTTAAGGCACCAAATAACATTGTCACTGTTATTGAGAGAGCAGTACTGAACTTAGATAGTGATGTTTTGGGGTTGAATTGCCTGAGATTAGGACACAGATTAGGACAAGCAGAGAGGAAACATTCTGTCATCGATCCCAGACAAGTCTAATAAGTGCATGGGTCAAAAGAGGTGGTGCTTAAATAAACTGGGTATTGTCAGTATACATATGGATTGTGGTGTTATGTTCCCGGATGATATTACTGATGGATAGCAAGTTAGATGAGAATTGCAATAGTCTGAAGACAGTTTGTTGACATGCTCTAGAACAATGTTTCTCAACCGGGGTTCCACAGTCGCTAGGGGTTCCAAGATAAACAAAAATTGTCCCACCCCCTCCCCTGACATCAATCTGAAGAAGGGTCTCTACCCGAAACGTCTACTTCTCTCCGTAGATGATTCCTCACCCGCTGAGTTACTCCAGCAGTGTGTGTCTACCTTTAATCATATGTAAATGCATTTAGTTATTTTTGTGTTTAATTTCATATTCGTAATTTTATTACACACGTACGGCATATTTAGCGACGTCTATTTTGCATATTTAGCTACGTCATAGTTAGCTACGTCTATACGGCGCCAGTGTGAAACGGCCTTTAGTGGGCAGTGGACAGGAGCTGTACGCGACGGGTTTGTGTATCATCAAGTGACTCACTTGTGTACAGACGCATGCACGGTCTCCATCAGTCCTGTCTCTGCTTCCTGGTGCGCAGGTACAGTCCCTCATTCACCCACATTATTCAATCATTTTTATCCATCATTTAGGGATGTTATATGAATTTAAAAAAATTAAGTATGTTTATGTTTATTTTTGTTAGTTTATGTTTTTTCCTTTTTTTTCCCAAGACTTTATTCGACACAACAAATGATACAACAGATCAAGTCATTAACAAAAAGAAATTACATTATATCAAGTGTCATTATAATACAACATTACAATCATTATTCACAATACTCTCAACCCCACGCGGTGACCAGCGCCCACGGAAAACCTCCAAAGTCCCTGTGAACACCGCATGTTCCCTCTCCAGGGACACACGTGCATGGACGTAGGCCCGAAAAAGGGGCAGGCAGCCGACTCTAGTCTGACCATCAACCGCCTGCTGCCTGGACCCGCGTCTGGCCATCTTGGCCAGGCCCAGGAGTAAACCGACAGGTAAGTCCCACCCCCCCAATTGGCTCTCCCCACACCCTGCCTTGTGTCCAAACACAAGAATCGTAGGACTAAAATGCAACCAGAACTTTAGCAACAACCGCTTCAGATATTGGTACAGGGGCAGTAGCCTCTCACACTCCATATAAACGTCTCTCTCTCTTTTTTTTTTTTCTTTTTCTTTTTTTTTTCATTCAAAAACTTTATTCGACACAAACATATGATACAACACATCAAATCATAAACAAAAATTACACTATATCAAGTATCATTATAATACAACATTGCATTCATTATTCACAATACTCTCAACCCCACGCGGTGACCAGCGCCCACAGAAGGCCTCTCTCTCTCTCTCTCTCTCTCTCTCTCTCTCTCTCTCTCTCTCTCTCTCTCTCTCTCTCTCTCTCTCTCTCTCTCTCTCTCTCTCTCTCTCTCTCTCTCTCTCTCTCTCTCTCTCTCTCTCTCTCTCTCTCTCTCTCTCTCTCTCTCTCTCTCTCTCTCTCTCTCTCTCTCTCTCTCTCTCTCTCTCTCTCTCTCTCTCTCTCTCTCTCTCTCTCTCTCTGCTCTCTCCTCCTCTCCCTCTCTCCTCCCCTCTCTCCTCCCTCTCTCCTCCAAGGTTAGATCTGTTTGCCTTTATTGCCTTTGAACAAGCAGTTTGATTACAGTTTTCTTTTTTGCATTGTCAATAAACTTGAGAATTTGCTCAAACCAGTTATCAGAAAAATATATTGTGTTTGCCGTATGAACTTTAAGTTTGTGAAAGAGAAAGAAACAGATTAATAATGAGACATAATAATTTTGATGTAGGGGTTCCCTGAGACATGAAAATTATTACAAGGGTTCCGCAAGGGTAAACCAGGTTGAGAAACGTTGCTGCAGAAGTTAGTCAGGAAGATTGATGATGGCAGGAGATCCCCTGAACAAACAGAAGGACAACAATCCAACTAGACAACGGAGGAGAGGCGTCCGAGCAGGATACATAACCAACTGTGGCAGAGGTTGAGAAGAACAAGGAAGACCATGGTTACATATACATTTCTGAACCTATTTGATCAGGTCAAAAATCTGATTGCAGCAGATTAATCGAAATTGTGGGGGAAACAGTTATGGAGATGGGAGCACGCGTTATTTCCAAGGCCTCTGGAGGAAAATAGATTATAAGGGTGGGGGGGGGAGGTCACGATAGAAGTGATTTTGAGAAAAGGTAAGGAAGATAAACTTGAAAGGGTTATTAGTTTTCGATTTGAGATTTGAAAACCTTTGATTAAAGATTTGCAAGGCCAACATTTACAGAGCAACGAAGAGCAATGAATTTCTATCAAAAAGCTGTTTCAAGCACAATGGGCCAAATGGCTTTCCTCTGTGCTTGATCCATTAATTCTTTGGTAAACTACAAATAGATAGAACCATGTGTTTTACTAATGCACTGCGAAATATAGGTGCAGTGTCCACTGGAATGCTTTTAAGGCTAAAGCATAGAAAATAGGAAGAAATGGAAAATAAAATTAAAGCTATTGTCTACATTCTTTTTAAAGTTGCTTCACAGCAATTACTGTCAGCTGCCAAGGTATTGGTGATATGCAGTTGATCTGTGCACCCACCCCCACAACAGGACCCCTTTCATGTGGGCAGGATAGGAAAGAATCAGACAAGGACCTTGCACGCAATTAATGTCTGAATAGCCCAGTGAATGAAAAGACTCCGAAATAAGCATGATTGGCTGGTCATAATGGAAATAAACAGTCCTCTGAATTGTACAGAATAAACCAGTGTATATGGCTGCAGGAAATGTATACAACCAGTTTACAGTAGTCACTGCAGGAAATATCAGGTCTTGCCCTTCCTCGGCCAGCAAGGACATAATGGGCTGAATGGCCTCCAAATGTGCCTAAATTTCTTGGTGTTAAACCAACCTTCGGAAAATTGAGTTTTATTGTTAATTGTTTGGTATTTGTTTTTCTACATTTGAAACTAATCACCGCAAATGGCTTCCAAAGATAAAATGTAACTACTCAGTTAAAACGCTCAGCTGAGACATGCTATAGAGGGTTCACAGTTGTCAGGGTCGGCGTTATGTAGTGTTCAAGAGCCTGAAGGTTGCTAGGAAGAAGCTAGTCTTGAACCTGGTGGTCACAGTTTTCAGGCCGAAAGGCTTACGCCTGCACCTATTTTGTATGTTTCTTTCTGGTAGTAGTAGGGAAATGAGAGCATGGTCAGGGTGGTATGGGTGATATTGGCTACCTTTTTGAGACAGTGTCTTCGATAGATCCCCTCGATGGTGGGGAGGACCTGTGATGATCCAAGCAGCGTCTACCACTCTCCATCATCTCCTTTGCTCCTGAGTGTTCGAGTTATTAAATCAGGCCGTGAGACAACCAGTCAGTGTTGCTCTCTACCACACACCTGAAGAAGTTCAATGGAGTATTTGTCAACATAACCAAATCTCCTCAATCCTCGAACAAAATACGAGGCATTGATGAACATTCTTTATGTGTTGGACCCAGGACAGATTGGATCAGGAATAAATCACAAAAAGAAGAATGGATCCTGTCACCATCCCTATCTATCCACCCATCCCCAGACTGCAGCCTGATCATGTGGGGAAGGATGCTGGATCACGCCTGGATGCTACACACCATTCTTCAGTGGAACAGCCTCCTGATAGGTTGGTGACCTGTGAGTATGATATAGGTAAAGGAATAATGACTGTTTCGCGTAGATCCATTATGTTGCATTAACATAGAAACATAGAAATAGGTGCAGGAGTAGGCCATTCGGCCCTTCGAGCCTGCACCGCCATTCAATATGATCATGGCTGATCATCCAACTCAGTATCCTGTACCTGCCTTTTCTCCATACCCCCTGATCCCTTTAGCCACAAGGGCCACATCTAACTCCCTCTTAAATATAGCCAATGGACTGGCCTCAACTACCTTCTGTGGCAGAGAATTCCACAGATTCACCACTCTCTGTGTAAAAAATGATTTTCTCATCTCGGTCCTGAAAGACTTACCTCTTATCCTTAAACTGTGACCCCTATTTCTGGACTTCCCCAACATCAGGAATAATCTTCCTGCATCTAGCCTGTCCAACCCCTTGAGAATTTTGTAAGTTTCTATAAGATCCCCCCTCAATCTTCTAACTTCTAGCATGTACAAGCCGAGTATCCAGTCTTTCTTCATATGAAAGTCCTGCCATCCCAGGAATCAGTCTGGTGAATCTTCTCTGTACTCCCTCTATGGCAAGAATGTCTTTCCTCAGATTAGGAGACCAAAACTGTACGCAATACTTTAGGTGTGGTCTCACCAAGACCCTGTACAACTGTAGTAGAACCTCCCTGCTCTTATACGTAAATCCTTTTGCTATGAATGCTAACAAACCATTTGCTTTCTTCACTGCCTGCTGCACCTGCATGTCTACTTTCAATGACTGGTGTACCATGACACCCAGGTCTCGTTGCATTTCCCCTTTTCCTAATTGGCCACCATTCAGATAATAGTCTACTTTCCTGTTTTTGCCTAACCTATCATTTATCCACATTACACTAAGGATGCCTCGCTGGCCAGATGAAACTCCTGAAGTGGGTATGAGGAAATAACAGGGAGAAAAAAAATCACACAATTCCCCTAAACCTCCTGTTAGCCAGTTTGAACGAGATCACTTCATTGCTCTTATAATTAGAAATAAGTGGGCTAAAGGATCGAAAGGGAGGTAAGCACTCAGACCATTTCAAAAGGAGACATCAAATACACTTTTGAAAGCAACGTTACATCTTTATGTTCACATCAATTTAATTTAAAAGATAATTTCAAACCATCATCGATTAGTAGCAATTTGAACTCCTCGTAAAGGAATAGGATCGAACATTAAAGGCAGGGCAAGAAAAGCCGGGCTCCTTCGGTGAATGTTTGATGTTGCCAAGTTGGAATGGGTACAGAGAAGATTTACAAGAATGTTGCCTGGACCACAGGGTCTGAGCTATGGGGAGAGATTGAGTAGGCTGGGACTCGATTCCTCGCAGCACAGGCGGATGAGGGGTGATCTTATAGACGTGTATAAAATCATGAGAGGAATAGACTAGGTAGATGCACAGAGTCTCTTGCCCAGAGTAAGTGAATCGAAGATCAGAAGACAGAGGTTTAAAGTGAAGGGGAAAAGATTTAATGGGAATCTGAGGGGTAACTTTTTCACACAAAGGCAGTAAGGAACAAGTTGCCAGAGGAGATAGCTGAGGCTGGGACTACTGCAATGTTTAAAAAACAGTTGACATGAATAGGGCAGGTTTGGAGGGATATGGACCAAACACAGGCAGGTGAGACAAATGTACTGTAGCTGGGACATGTTGGCCACTGTGGGCAGGTTTGGCCGAAGGGCCTGTTTCTACACTGTTTCACTCTATGACTCTATGACTCAATGAATGGGAGAAGGCTCACCTGGAACATAAGCCACCAACTCCAGCCCCAATGGATAGAACAGCATTGCAACATACAGCAACGTACGGGAAACTGTGCAAATGAAATGTTAGCCAGAGGTTACGTGTACTGAACAACAAACCTGATGTTTGTTGGAGCAGTGACCCAACAAACCTGTTTGGGCATTGCCTCTCACAGCACCAGAGATCCAGGTTCGATCCTGACATGGGGTACTGTATGTGTGGAGTTTGCACATTTATCCTGTGACCACGTGGATTTCCTTCAGGATTCTCCCACATCCCAAAGACGTGTGGGTTTATTGGTTAATCGGCCTCTGTAAATTGTCCTTAGTGTGCAGGGAGTGGGTGCAAAAGTGGAAATGGGTGATTGATGGTCAGCATGGACTCGTTGGGCCGAAGGGCCAGCTTCCATGAGGCATGTTTCGATTAAAAACAAGGGTCTCGACCCGTAAAGTCACTCGTTCCTTCTATCCAGAGATGCTGCCTGTCCCGCTGAGTTACTCCAGCATTATGTGTCTATCTTCGGTGTAAACCAGCATCTGCAGTTCCCTCCTACACATTTTGTCTGCCGGTGGAGTTTCACAGGTTGAGGAGCATCTGTGGGGGTTACATTTGTAACCTCTTCAGGAATATTGTTCAACAGAAAAAAAACGAAGAGGGTAGCTGCAATATGCTGAAGGCAATTCAGTCAGAGTTGAACTGAATTTGTTTTCCCCACATGTTACAAGTAGAATTGGCAAAAAGCAGCAATATCTCAGAAAAAAACACAAATAAACAATCAGTCAAGAATTATTTAAAGTTGAGCAGCAGATTGTTCAATATTATGGTTAGAGACATTACAGCAGGAAATTCAACCACCTACAATTCACAGCAGGTATAGACTCAAGATACGTTCTTGTGAAGATCTGACTGTGTAAGGTCAAATACTATGCATCATGTGTTAGAGAAGCTCATGATTAGATTTGCCATTAGTCATGCCCAACTACACAAAATAACCAACATTATTCAACAAGGTGTGTAAGAAGGAACTGCAGATGCTGGTTTAAACCGAAGATAGACACAAAGTGCTGGAGTAACTCAGCGGGCCAGTCTGAAGAAGGGCCTCGACCTGAAACATCCCCCCATTCCTTCTCTCCAGAGAAGCTGCCTGTCCCGCTGAGTTTCTCCAGCTTTTTGTGTTTATCATTACTTGACAAGGATTGGCTAAGAAAACTAAAGGTCAATTGGAGAGATGTGTTTTGTGTCCAAGGAGTTACCATGAAATAATGCCTGGAGATATTATTACACAAGTATGAAGGAATCTTTAAGGATATTTTCGCTGGCATTACTGACTGTATAAGGCACGCATATGCATCAAGCTAAAGGCCAAACACATTAATTGTGAATCTCAACCAGTGTCATCTTCAATATAATATCAGGCAAGAGAAAAGTTTGATTAATTTGAGTAGAATGGAGTCTTCATGGAGTATTCAAATATCATTGAATGAATGGACAAATCCAACTATTACAGTACTCAAGGGAGTTGGATTATGCTGTATCTATGAAGCGACTCTCAACCAGGGAGTCAATGATGAATGGTACTCTTTATTGACCTCACAAGATCCTATACAAACTTAGTAGTAGCCTAGATCTTCATAAAGTTATACTTTAGTTTAGAGATATAGCATGAAAACAGGCCCTTTAGCTCACCAAGTCTTTAGCATGCCTGCCAGCGATCACCTATACACTATCTCAATCCTACACACAAGGGACAATTTACAGCAGCCAATTAACGTACAAGCCTACACGTCTTTGGAATGTTTGGAGGAAACCCACGTGGTCACAGGGAGAACATACAATATTCATACAGACAGCACTCAGAGACAAGATCAAACCCAGGTCTCAGGTAGTGTAAGGCAGCGGCTCTACCACCGTACCTCTGTGCCATCACATGCTGTACGTGTTCACTGAATAGAATGCAAATAAAGGATGCCAACATGGTCTCATCATAAAATTACACAGGACTCTATACCCCTACACAAAACTGTCAAATGGAATCGTGTCTTCAACAAGAATTTTCCAGGCAACATTAGGTAAGATAGCTGCCTCACCCGCTGAATTTCTCCAGCATTTTTGTCTACCGCATCGATAACTTTACCTGATTTAGTGTTTGTGATTAACAGGTACCATTTGGTCAATTGTAGAATCAGCTTCAGCAGTGAGTCCTTATTGGTACATCAGGACCCAGTGAGGATATTGAAATGTGTGGTTGATGCCTCAAACTATAGGGTGAAGGCTGTTAGCCATCACATCATGGTAATGGAGAAGTCAATAGTGAAAATGCTTCATATGCTGGAAACCTTACAGAAAATGCTGTAAATACTCAGCAGGCCAGCCGCATCTGTTTAAAGAGAAATAGAGTGGGTATTCATATGGTCAGAAGTCGAAGACCTGGGTAGGGGGTAAAGAAAATGAATTGAACTGCAAGGAGAATGGGGGAAGCGGGATGTGTCAGAGAGGGTAAATTGTGGGTGACCGTTGGGATAAGCTGCAACCTGTATTCCCTGGAGCCCCGGGAAGGATGAGGAGTGATGTTATAGAGGTGTACAAAATCATGAGAGGAATAGATCAGGTGGATACACAGAGTCTCTTGCCCAGAGTATGGATATGAAGAACCAGGGGACATAGGTGTAAGGTGAGGGGGGAAAGATAATGTTTACCCCTCAGTTTACTATTAAATCGTGTAATAATACTTGTGTAGAAGAATTATCTAGTGCTCACAGGGCACACAAAGGGAGGTGGGTGTATGGAACGTGCTACTGGAGGAGGTTAAAGCAAAAGCTATCACAATGTTTAAGAAGCATTTAGACAGGTACATGGACAGGACAGATTTAGAGGGATACTAGAACAAGTGCAGACCCGTTGGGTCTGTTTCCCCAACGGCGTTTGTGGGAGGGGGAGGGGCTGAGGCATCGCACTCACATTAACCACCCCCCAAACACACAGGTGGGGGGGGGGGAGGTGAGAAGAGGGGAGGGAGGGGAGAGGAGGAGGAGGAAACGGGACAGATTTGGGAGGGAAAGGAGAGCGGGGGTAGGGGGTGAGAGAGGGGGGGGGGGGAGAGAGATGGAGAGTGTGGTGGGGGGGGGGGGGGGATGGGGAGGGAGGGGAGGAGGGAGGGAAGGGGAAAGGGGTGGGTGGAGAGAGGGGAAAGTGTGGGGAGGGGAGAGTGGAGGGGAAAGGGGGAGGGAGAAGTGAAGTGGAAGAGAGAGGGAGGAGAGAGGGATGGGGAGGGGCGAGAGATGTGGGGGGGAGGGATGGGGACGGAGAGGAGGAGGAGGGAGGGGTAAGAGTGTGGAGGGAGGGGTAAGAGTGTGGAGGGAGGGGGGAGAGAGGGTGGAGAGAGGGGGGAGGAGGGGGGAGAGAGTGGGGAGGGATAGTGGGAGGGGGGAGAGGTGGAAGAGTGGGGAGGGTCAGAGGGGTAGGGGGGAAGGGGTGGGGGTGGAGAGGGGAGGGAGGGGGGAGGGAGAGGGAGAGAGAGGGGTGGGGGAGGGGAAAGGGCTGGGGGTGAGGGAGAGAAGTGGAAGAGTGGGGGGGAGGGAGGGGTAGGGGGAGTGGTGGAAGAGGGACAGAGGGGTAGGGGAAGGGGGTGGGGGAGAGAGGGAAGGGGATAGGGTAGAGAGTGAAGGGGGTGGGGGAGAGAGGGATGGGTGGGAGAGGGAGAGGGGTGAGAAGAGGGAAACTTAGAAACATAGAAATCAGGTGCAGGAGTAGGCCATTCGGCCCTTCGAGCCTGCACCTCCAGTCAATATGATCATGGCTGATCATCCAACTCAGTATCCTGTACCTGCCTTCTCTCCGCACCCCCTGATCCCTTTAGCTACAAGGGCCACATCTAACTCCCTCTTAAATATAGCCACTGAACAGGCCTCAACTACCTTCTGTGGCAGTGAATTCCAGAGATTCACCACTGTGTAAAATGTTTTTCTCATCTCGGTCCTAGAAGATTTCCCCCTTATCCTTAAACTGTGACCCCTTGTTCTGGACTTCCCCAACATCGGTTTCTATAAGATCACCCCTCAATCTTCTAAAATCTAGCGAGTACAAGCCGAGTCTATCCAGTCTTTCTTCATATGAAAGTCCTGACATCTCAGGAATCAGTCTGGTGAACCTTCTCTGTGCTCCCTCTTTGAGCATTGGGCATTGTGACATCACACGATGGAACGTTCACCAGGGGCTAGGGCTCCTGCAAAAGCATATGTAAATGGATCCATTCCGATTGGACATATGTTAACATTGGGCATTGTGACATCACACGATGGAACAAATCATATCGAAGAAATGCAGCCGGCAGCCGGACGGACGGACTGCAGGCGACAGGCACACAGTTTTATACATTAACTAGGCCAAGTGCAGACCCGTTGGGTCCGCTCCCCCAATGGTGTGATCCCCCAACCCAATATTCCACCATGCACCCGTCTCCTCCAATGGAACTGAAGCCGTTCTCAAAAGTAAGATTCCAGCACTCCCCTGCCTCCCTCAGCAGTGGATTGAAAAAAAATTCCAATTTGCACCTCTCCTGCCTGCTGCAGCAGTTCCAATTGCAATACCAATTGGCCCTCCCCCTCCTGTTGAAGCACTTGCGTGTACTTCAACACCATTGAGGAGGAAAAGTTCAGAAAAGTGTTACCCTGTCTCGGAACTTTGTCTGGATTTGGAAGGAAGAAATGCAGTTGGAAGCATGATGCAAATGAAATTCCGATTGGACATATTGGGCATCGTGACATCACACGATTGGAATCTGCGAATCAAAACGGCACGAAAGGCAGAAGGGCGCCGGTCGGCAGGGTCGGCAGCCACACAGTTTTAAATATAGATATATATAGATAGAAGATAGAAGATAGATGGGCCAAACGCAGGCAGATGGTAGACAAAAGTGCTGGAGATACTCAACGGGTGCAGCAGCATCTAAGGAGCGAAGGAAATAGGCAATGTTTTGGGTCAAAACCCTTCAGACTTGATGGGACAAGTATAGATGGGACATGACAGTCGGTGTGGGCAAATTAGGCTAAAGGGCCTGTTTCTATGCTGTAAGACGCTATGGTCAATGAATGAGTCGGAGCAGTTAAAGAATGAGAACAAGGACAAAAGATGCGGGAGCTGTGAATTGCAGAGCAGGAAGACATGCCAGCATGTAGGCTGTCATTCCTAGAGGGAAAGAAAGTAACAAAAGATGATAACCAAAGGCACATTGCAATCTTTTAGACTTAATATTGAAATGTACCAGTTCAGGTAATTTGATTCCTGTATATATCAGTCGTCCAGCTGTCACATTGGCTCAACTAGTTTTTTTTCTTCTATTGTTTTTTTTGTTTCTTTTTTCCTCAGGGAGTGTAGAACATGCTCAGCCTAACCTGCCGGGCCCATCTTCTTGCTCTGCACTTTGCATCTCCTGTATCCTTCTGTCTACGTCTAACCTTGTTTGCAGCTTATCTCCTTGGTCATTATCCCCTTGGTCATCCTCCCTGAACCCAATAGTATTTGCACCTTGCACTTCATATAAAATGGCCCTTGGAGAAAAAGAAGCACGCAGCATGATTTTTAGAGATAATACATTTCAGCAGTGTCCATTAAGATGATTTCTCATTTCAGTTTCAGATCTATCACCCATTCGAGGCCCTAAATCAGTGAGGTTGACCATGGCAACTTCTAAGATAGATACAAAATGCTGGAGTAATTCAGCGGGACAGGCAGCATCTCTGGGGAGAAGCAATGGGTGACGTTTCGGGAAGTGTCTCGACCTGAATCCTCACCCATTCCTTCCCTCCAGAGATGCTGCCTGTCCCGCTGAGTTACTCCAGCATTTTGTGTCTAATCTTTGGCGTATAAGCAGCATCTGCAGTACCTTCCTACACATGGCAACTTCCAGATTGGAGAGCTGGATGATTCTTCTATACCAGTATTACTGCACAATTAAATATTGGTTTTCCAAAATAAAACACGATTACGGATGCCTTATCATAGATATCAGATGAAGGTTCCATTTAAGTAGTGAGAATGCAACATCCATCTTACGAATGGTGGTTGATGACGTTTCAGCCAAAGCTATTAAAATACTGAAACAACACAGCAACATACTTCTATGAAGTGAGTGTGTGAACACATTCTCAGGATTGACACCCATTTGGAAAATATTTCTGATGTGCAAATGCAACCATTCACAATGGAAAATTCATGTTATCCATTGATCAAGATGGCTGAGAAGATATTGAACATTTATCTTCAAAGTCCTGAGAAGAGAAATCGTACACTCAGAAAATACCAGCATTGTACATATGAAGGACATTACCAGAAGCGCCATTTACTGGCCATGTGTTGACAAGGTATGCCTAGCATCATAGAACATATAACATAAAAAGGTACAACACAGGAACAGGCCCTTCGGCCCACAATGTCTGTGCCAAACATGATGCCAAAATAAGCAAATCACAATTTTTGGTCTACCTAAAGAGTTGGTACAATAGAACTGAATTCATGCATTATCTAAGTTCATAAGCTCATAAGTTATAGGAGCAGAATTAGGCCAATCAGCCCATCAAGTCTACCACACCATTCAATCATAGCTGATCTATCCTTCCCTCTAGTTGAATACTTCCTCAGAGACAAGAGCATCAATCCCTAATACTGTTCAGCCTCTGAAGGTGCATTGGAAAGGTTGTATACCTTGTATTCTGGTTCTTTGGTCACATCATCTCTCAGCTATTGTAGAGAAAACTGGCCCAGGATAAGAAAATGGTCAGGTTGTAAAGTTGAATACAAATCCAGAAAATAAAAACTACCCATAAATTCACTTCCCTTGCACAACAAATGAAAACTGCAGCTCCGCTTTAAGACAATGCGGGTTACTTTTGAAAAATGCCAAAATCTACAGCCCCCCTAAAGAACAAATTGTCGATATGTAGCACGATTAGCCCTGGCAGTTCACCACCCTTATGTCATTGAAGCCTGATCACAAAAATGGTCTGGATCTCCCATAGATGACACCAGGTGGGCTCAGCAAATGCAGAGAGCAGCTGAATGGGCCACCACTTACCTATTCTATGTAAGAAGTGAGATTTGACCCTAACAATTACATAAAAAGGCTAACATTGTATGGCACCAGCGATTATATTTTTACGTCTGTATTTTACGTCTGCATTTTAATTTGATTCAACTCATGATCAATTCATTGAGATGCCTAAAAATAAAAACAGAATTTTTGTCATCAATTATATATGCCTTTTGATGGATGACTGTCACATTGGATTTTTTAACCTATTTTATTGCTTTCCTTTAGTGTCTTGACCAATAGCTCACAAATTCATATCTTCTCATACAAAGGAATGATAATTTATTGATATTGAAGGAAAGATTAAGTTCTAATTCATTCTTCATAGAAAACTAATAATGGATAGTCCCTTCCGCAGAGCAACATAAAAGATTCCAATAATTGCAAGTCAAAATATTGGTGACTGCAGGAAAATGATGTGAAAGGCATCAAACATCTTGCCGTGAACAGGAAAGATAAAATGAAGTCTGTCTCTTATGCTACCTTCAAGGTGAAATTAATAATTAATCGGTAAAGCATGAACATGAAATGATTGCTATCAATATTTTAATACTTTTACTGTTAATTTCATTCAGCCCATCACGTTTTGTCTTGAGAAAGGCTGATGTAATTTACGCATTTAAAAGGGGTGACCCTCTATTCAGCATGATGTACAACTCTCTCACTGTGTATAGAGCTCCATTATGACATTCAATAAAATATGTTTTAACATTGTCAAGATAATCGGCAATGGAAAATGTGGCAGGTATGTATTTGTTTACAGTTCTGAAGAGGCTTGGCAAATCTGACTCATTGTGCTATCAGGAATCATATTTATACCATCCATACTAACCTTAGGGGGAAAACACAAAATAAATAAAAATAAAAAAAATATGTCAGTATAAAAATTATAAAAATAAAAACAATATTTAATGTCAAGTAATAGACAATCACAAATGCCTGAATATTTCCCAGGTCCGTTAAAATTGACCTACAAAATGTCAATGCATAATTGTCCCATTATATAACTGAGTATAGAAGTTGGGATGTAATGTTAAAATTGTACAAGGCATTGGTGAGGCCAATTCTGGAGTATGGTGTACAATTTTGGTCGCCTAATTATAGGAAGGATGTCAACAAAATAGAGAGAGTACAGAGGCGATTTACTAGAATGTTGCCTGGGTTTCAGCAACTAAGTTACAGAGAAAGGTTGAACAAGTTAGGGCTTTATTCTTTGGAGCGCAGAAGGTTAAGGGGGGACTTGATAGAGGTTTTTTAAATGATGAGAGGGATAGACAGAGTTGACGTGGAAAAGCTTTTCCCACTGAGAGTAGGGAAGATTCAAACAAGGGGACATGACTTGAGAATTAAGGGACTGAAGTTTAGGGGTAACATGAGGGGGAACTTCTTTTACTCAGAGAGTGGTAGCTGTGTGGAATGAGCTTCCAGTGAAGGTGGTGGAGGCAGGTTCGTTTTTATCATTTAAAAATAAATTGGATAGTTATATGGATGGGAAGGGAATGGAGGGTTATGGTCTGAGCGCAGGTATATGGGACTAGGGGAGATTATGTGTTTGGCACAGACTAGAAGGGTCGAGATGGCCTGTTTCCGTGCTGTAATTGTTATATGGTTATATGGTTATAACTCCACTTGCACAACGTCTGATGTACAAAATTGTTTACTTTATGTATTCCTGAAAAACAAAACAAACCTACTTGTATTAATTTACAACAATGTGGTAGAAATTCTTCCCTCGTCCTTACACGTCTTGCCTCTTTGGGATCTTGACATGTTATGATCTAACAAGGAGTAGATTCTCAATTTTAAGCGTGAAGCTTACCATAGTTATACACAGGCAAGCAAAGCTGTGTACTTATGTGTACACACGTGATCAGTCCCATCCCATCTCTCTTCAAATTCCACAAAGCAAAGCTTTTGGAAGTGAGCTGCTGCACCATGTTTCCACCCACCCTTTGGTTAGGCTGAAGTGTTGCTCCATCTTGAGGGCAACGTTTAGGCCCTGGCTTTATGGATAACAAGATAAGAGGAAGAATCGCTGGACTATTTACTGCTTTCAGCCATGATAATATTGTGCATTCTGCTCGTTATCAGAGGTCTGAATAAATTGGTCTGTGCCGAATCATTCTCAGGATGGGAGCGGATCCTGTATCTCTTGGACAGCTTACAGCTTATATGAAGAAGCTCTGCGCATTCCCATTGAACTACACCTCCCCCCACCCCCCCCCCTCCCCATCCCACCCACACATCCACCCACCCCATTCCCCTGCACTCAACCCCAGATCATATTAGATACATTTACAGTGGCCATTAAGCTGATCAATCTGCACATTTCTGATACACAGTAGGAAACCAGAACCCTTGGAGGAAACCCACACAGTCATAGGGATTACAAGCAAACTCTACAGAGAAACCATTGGTAGTAAGGATTGAACGTGCTTCACTGGTGCTATGAAGTAGTAGTTCTAGTGACTGCAACACAGTGTTGCCCTGATAAATCTGGATCAGTGGAACTAAGAACTGCAGCTCTTGCACTTCAGGCACTCTGATGTCTTTCAATCCTACTTGCATTTATCTTTGCAAAAGCCAATTTAATTTTATTTAATATCTCCACCACCTATTAATTCATGATCATTGACTACTCGCTCCCTCTCAAGACATTACTTTTTATACATGCACTTTATAAAAACCACTTAGGAGTCCTTATTATATTTCATATTATCTTGTTATATTATCTGTTAACCTTCTTTTCTATTTAGCCCTGCTATTTTTGTTCACTTTTCTACTGCAATTTATCCTTCACAGTATTGCCTTATGTATCATTAGCGCTAACTTTATCTTGTGCCTCTCTTTCAGACTTCAGATTAGTTTTATTCCCTCGTTCTCCATGGAACCCTATTCCTATCCACTGGCATCTCCCCTGTGATTGGAGTGCAACACAATATTTTGTTTCCATTTAGAGAAATGTAGTTTTAAATGAATTATTGGCAATGTCCTCAATGTGTACTCAAATACAAAATGGCTTCATACACAGAACTACATATGTTTAACTGCTGGATACCATTACGTTTAGTTTGTTACAATGATTTACGAAGAATAACCAAAGTGGTTTCAGGAATCAGTTTCCTTGCCTTTACTGAGTCTTTGAGTTTACTTCTCTTGAATTGTGTTAAGGTCAAAAGTGATAGGAATAGAATTCGGCAATTTGGCCCATCAAACCTAATCTGCCATTCAATCATGGCTGAATTATCTCTCCCTCCTAACTCCATTCTCCTGCCTTCTCCCCATAATCCCTAACACCCGTACTAATCAAGAATCTATCTATCTTTGCCTTAAAAATATCCATTGACTTGACCTCCATGCCTTCTTTGGCAAAGAATTCCACAGGTTTACCACTGTCCGATTAAATGTCCTCCACATCTCCTTCCTAAAGGAACATCCTTTAATTCTATGACCTCTGGTCCTAGATTCTCCCACTAGTGGAAACAACCTCCAATTGTGGAGTTGTGAAGTTTATTGAGAATAAGTTAAATTTCACTATCTTATTCTTTTATGCCTTTATATATTACTAGACCAAGTGCAGACCCGTTGGGTCTGCTCCCCCAATGGTGTGATCCCCCAACCCAATATTCCACCATGCACCCGTCTCCTCCAACGGAACTGAAGCCGTTCCCAAATGTAAGATTCCAGCACTCCCCTGCTTCCCTCAGCAGTGGATTGAAAACAAATTCCAATTGCACCTCCCCTGCCTGCTGCAGCAGTTCCAATTGCAATACCAATTGGCCCTCCCCCTCCTGTTGAAGCACTTGCTGTGTGATATCCCATTGGTTGAGGTGAAAAGTTCAGAGTGTTCCTGTCTTGCAACTTTGTTTTGAAGTGTGTTGGGAAGCTGATAGAGAGGAGCAGGAGAGAATCAGAAAGGAAGAAAGACAGCCGGCAGCTAGTACAAGCGGACGGACGGCAGGCGGCATATGAAAGTCCTGCCAGCCACAGACGTTTGTACTCCCTCTATAATAATGTCTTTGGGCATTGTGACCAAGTGCGGTGACCCTGGGGCTGGTGGGTCTGCTCCCCCAATGGTGTGATTCCCCCAACCCAATATTCCACCATGCATCTGTATCCTCCAATGGAACTGAAGCCGTTGCCAAATGTAAGTTTCCAGCACTCCCCTGCCTCCCTCAATTGCACCTCCCCTGCCTGCTGCAGCAGTGAAAAGTTCAGTGTTCCTGTCTTGCAACTTTGTTTCGAAGTGTGTTGGAAGCTGATAGGAAGGAGCAGCCGTCAACGAATCAAAAGGCAGGAAGGGATCCGTACTGCAGCCAGGCGGACGGATATATTTGAGTTTTATATATTAATAGATAGATACATAGATAGATAGATAGATGGATAGATGTTGTGAATGGTACAAATGGTCCGTGAGATTTACTCAGGGGGTTAATGAATTCAAGAAGTGAATAAATGGAAATAATACAATAGTAATACTAGTCCTTCTTCACCACTGGATCTAAATCGGGGATCCCTCTCCACAATTCTGTGGAAGTACCTTCAGCAGAAACACACAGTGGTTCAAATCGGCAGCTCCAGAGATGCTGCCTGTCCCGCTGATTTATTCCAGAATTTTGTGTCTATCTTCCCACAGCTGTTGCCTGAACCAGTGAGCTTCTCCAGCATTGTGAGTTTAACTCAAGATTCCAGTAGTTCCTTGTGTCTCCATTCTCAAGGTGCAATTTGGGATGGGCAAGAAATACACGACTTGTCAGTAATGCCCACACCACCCAAAAAGTGAATAACCAATAAAACCTTAAAAATCTGCACCCTGCAGTCTACCTCGCTTTGCCCAAGGGAGAAAAGGGTTATTTTACTCTTAACATTGGTGCTAGAACATGCAAGTTGATTAAAAACTTTAAATCTGTTTCTTTCTCCACAGATGCTGTCTGACACAGTAGTTTCTGGTTTTCTTTCAGATTTACCACCATCTGCAGTATTTTATTATTTTAAATATTAAAATCTCACTGGCTCCAGCCAAAACAGGAGGTGATGTGCTTAATTAGTTGGTTAAACAAGTATGAGTTCCATATTTTAATGATACAAATTTAATAGCCACAATAGACAATAGACAATAGGTGCAGGAGTAGGTCATTCGGCCCTTCAAGTCAGCTTCGCCATTCAATGTGATCATGGCTGATCATCCCCAATCAGTGCCCCGTTCCTGCCTTCTCCCCATATCCCTTGACTCCGCCATCTTTAAGAGCCCTATCTAGCTCTCTCTTGAAAGTATCCAAAGAACCGGCCTCCACCGCCCTCTGAGGCAGAGAATTACACAGACTCACAACTCTCTGTGTGACACAGTGTTTCCTTGTCTCCGTTCTAAATGGCTTACCCCTTATTCTTAAACTGCGGCCCCTGGTTCTGGACTCCCCAAAATCGCGAACACGTTTCCTGCCTCTAGTGTGTCCAAACTCTTAATAATCTTATATGTTTCAGTAAGATTCCCTCTCATCCTTCTAAAGTATACAAGCCCAGCCGCTCCATTCTCTCAGCATATGACAGTCCCGCCATCCCGGGAATTAACTTTTAAATTTTGTTGTACCATGTGCAATGACAATAAAGAGATTCATTCATTCATAACCTTGTAAACCTACGCTGCACTCCTTCAGTAACAAGAATAGCGAAGTGTGGTAACGATTTGATGGTTGCAGAATCATGTAGTTTGCAGAAAGTAAATTGTCTTGTCAAAGTTACCTGCTAATACTATCTGAATGAAAGTGCAGACTTTGTGGCTGATTTGAGGCAGTTTGCAGTGTATTGGGAGTGTGGTAAAATGGAGACACAAGGAACTGCTGGAATCTTGAATAGAACTCACAATGTTGGAGAATCTCAACAGATCAGGCAGCATCTGTGGGGAGATAGACACAAAATGCCAGAGTAACTCAGTAGGACAGGCAGGATCTCTGGATAGAAGGAATGGATGACGTTTTGGGTTGAGTTCCTTCTTCAGGCATCTGTGGGGAAAATGGACAGACTATGTTTTGGGTCAGGACCCCTCGACAGACTGATAGTATTGAGCGGGACAGCTGGAAAAGAAATGGGATGGGATAAAGCCTGGCAAGTGATAATGGATACAGGTTAGGAAGGCTTTGATTGGCAAAGTTGCAGAATCATGTAGTTTGCAGAATGCAAATTGTCTGTGGTCAAAGTTACCTACTCAGTGAGAAGATATGACATTCTAAGAATGGAGCCAGAAGTTAATCAAATATAAGACTTGAAACTTGTGGGAAGGAACTGCAGACGCTGGTTTACACTGAAGATAGACACAAAATACTGGAGAAACTCAACTCCTGAAATGTCACCCATTCCTTCTCTCCAGAGATGGTGCCTGTTGCGCTATGCTACTCCAGCATTTTGTGTCTAACATCTATAAGACTTGAAACAACATCGAATGAAATCCCAGAATGTTAACATGAAAAGACCGAGCCTTTAGGCAATTTCGTGAAGAGATAACTACCTGGTAAAGATGTTGCCATTGCAATAGTGTGACAATGAGCTAATGATTGAAAGCTTGTTTTGTCATAATTGCTGGAAGCAAAACCAGATCATGGCAGAGTCAAGCAATCAAGCAGAGTTTGATTTTGCTATCAGATTTTTCATTTTGGAAAAAATGGTAATGGCCTTCCTGAACATGAACTAGGTGAAGCAGGCAGGGACCAAGATGAATCAACAGTCTAGGTTGTTTATGCCAATGATTGACAGGGGGAGCACAAGGGATTACATATTATTTCACTTCTATTTCTTATGTTCCTATTCTCATCCTCCATGGAAACCCTGATCAACCACATGAGGCCAAGTTATTTCTTAATTGCTACAATATCATTGTATCAATATGCCACATCAGAACACATCGAAAATCCATTGCACTCTAATTGGCATTACCGTTGTGTGGCCATGTATAAGCACATGCTCCACACAGAGAATTCTGATACAATTCACCAAAGGTTACATGCAGAGGGCTTGTATAGACATCGATCGCTTTCAGAAAACAATTTTCAGTTCCAAAGTTGTTGCCACTGTATAAAAACTTTGCTCTGCCTGGTAGCATTTGTAGCCCACTTTCTCTGTGGGGAAGTATTATCTCTTCAATTTCACAGTTAAATGGTGCAACAACATTTTGGCGAATTTGACAGAAAGAGTGCGGCTCTTGGATGATGCAAATGGTTGATTTGATTTCATTTGATTTAATTTATTGTCATTGTCTTCAATTAAGAGACAACAAAATTCTCTTTCCCTTACTGTCATACAAAAAATAAAATACAAACCCCCCCACAAAAACACAGAACACAGTGGTCCACAACACAAACATCCCCACAGCGGCACCAAAGTTCCCCACTGTGAGGGAAGGAACCAAAGTCCAGTCAACCTCCTCGCTGATGTTCCCCAATGTTCACCCGTGGTCGGGGCCTCCAGAGCACCCCGTAGTCGCCGCCACGGGCAGCCCGATGTTCAGGCCCTCTCGCCGGGAACGATGGAACCCCGACGTCGTACCGGTGAACATCCTCAGCGGCCTGGACCTCTGAATCGGCCACCTCCCACCATCCACTGGAGTCTGCGGCTTCCGATGTCCACAGGCTGCGCTGGGCGGGGATTCGCGCTGGCGACCCCCGACAAAGGGTCCCATGACTCCGCGATGTTAAAGTCAGCGGAGCTCCCGAGTTGGGAGCTCTGCACCCATAGGTCCGCGATGTTGGAGCAGCGGCACAACACTCCGGAGCTTCAAGCGGCGATCCCAGGTAAGGCCTCGCCCGCTCCGCGATGTATCGAGCGCAGCGCCGCGGCTGCTGAAGCTCTGGTCTGATCCCGGCAGGAAAGGCCACGCCAATCCTGTTAGTAGGCCGCGAGGGGGGGGGGGGGGGAGGGGCATGAGGACGCGACTCGGATAATAGCCGCATCCTCGCCAAGAAGCGACTGAAGGACGGTTCCCTCCTTACCCTACCCGCTTCCCCCCACATAAAATACTGAAAAAAACTAAAACATCACACACTAAACATAACAAAATAAAAAAGACAACCAGATCGTGGGCGGAGGCAGCTAGTAACAGCGCCACCAGATGTCCACCAGTCAAAGAGAATAATCTAACTTGCATCCTAGGCAGGGGCAGACTGGAATTTTTACACAGGACTTATAGCATCGAGATTCAGGCCGTTCAGTGCAACCTAGACTCTTCCCTACTTTTCCTCATCTAAATCTATCTCTAACCAGCTATTAAAATTGCTAACTGAACCAAATAATTGCACCGATGAGGAAAATACATCCTGCATACTGTTGATTAAAGGCGTGACCACAAGAAACCATAGTGTGACTCAAAGCAGCTGAGTACACATTAGAAAAAGGTGCCTTTATTTTATGATCAATTTTACTTACTGTGGCTGACAAAAGTTAACATATAGGGCCTGGCTCCTTAAATTAATAATACAGAATAACCAATATTACTGTAACTCTGTGCCAGTTTCATTTGTATCATATTTTGTAACAAAACCATATATTTCTGCATTCTAGATTTCTCAATTATTACAGTGCCCAATCTATGAAGAGACAGGGGCTAAAATCTATGTCAAGATGATGACACAGCGATTTTGTTAAAGTTGTTCAAAACTCACATTAAAAATCATCTCAAGCATTAGTGACAGAGGTTTGAAATTGTAAGTAACATCGCTATCCTATCCATTAGAGTTACATTCATCGGAGGTCAATGAAACCATTGTCACGTTTTATTTCATTTATTTCAAAATCCCCACAAAATGAAGACGAAATCAGACCAGGAATTCATGCAGAAATTGCAGATTTAAAATAAAAGCAGGAAATGCCGAAGCACTCGGCAGGTCAGGTAGCATCTGTGGAGAGTGTTGTAATGTGTTATGATGGAGGATGCGTTTCTGTTCCTAGATTTATACAGGGCATTCCGAAAGTATTCAGACTCCTTCACTTTTTCCACATTTTTTTACGTTACAGCCTTATTCTAAAATGGATTAAATTCATTTTTTTAATCATCAATCTACACACAATACCCCATAATAAAAAAGCTAAATCAGGTGTTTAGATATTTTTGCAAAGTAATTAAAGATCATATCTGCCGCCACCACCACCCCTGACAGCACATACTCTGTGTGTAAAAAAACGTGCTCTTAACATTTCCTTTAAACTTCCCCTCCCTGACCTTGAAGCTATGCTCTCGAGTCTTTGACAATTTCAGTCTGGGATAAAGGTTCTAACTGTCCACCCTATCTATTCCCCTCATCATTTCTATCAGGTCTCCCATCAATGTCCAAAGTTCCAGAGACAAAAGTCCACGTATGTCAAATGTCTCCTTATAGCCAATACCCACTAATCCAGGCAATATACGGGAAGCTCAGAATAATATTCCCTTCATAAATACGTGTAAATAGATAAGTAATATTATTCACTGTAGAGGACAATGTCAATTTTATTTTTTAAATGAATGTAATTATATCAATATAAATGTCAGAATATAACTAGCATATTTAAAGGACCCAAAATAAACTGCATGTGACGTGGAGTGTTTACGCCATTATAAACTTCAACTGGAAAACTTAGAGACCACAACAAATCAGGTAGAATAGATCTCTGCCCATTTATATAATGGTATAACTATATTAGACCCATTAATATACCAGGAAATCTGATCATATGCGAGTGTCTATATGATCATGAGGTCAAACAATGATCTTGAACAATGAACACACTGGTCAACCCTCCCTCTTCTGTCGTGGGGTAGATTGAGACTGACGCCCCTCTCCCCCTCCCCTCCCCAATCTTTGCACGTCCCCAATCCGTTCCACTCGTCACTTTAACTTCATGTTTCATATATTTTGTGTTTCATGACTGTTGGCAGATCAATTTTGCTCCTGGGATAAACAAAGTTCCATTGTTTCGTATCGTATCATATCGTGTATCAATAAATAGAACAGAAATTGACAATTTGCAACTCAGATAACCATGCAGGTCATAGATTGGAACTTCTAGAGTCATTCAGTGCCTGTCAAAGCCTACACTGCTTGTTCCATCACGAGTCTTGACATGTTCTTCTGCTAGGAGCTCAACTTCCCACACCCTGGTGCAGCTGAGACTAGGAGATAACTAAGGGCAGAAAGACTGCATTCACAGGACGATTTTGACAACCAAGCAGGGTTCTCCTTTCCTCCAAGCCATCACTATACCAGGTCCATATGTCTGCTTTAAAAAAATGTTGACTTTTAACTTACAATTCAAAAATCAAAATAACCAAAAGTTGACAACAATGAATAATTTTAATCTTCCCTATGGAAGCCATTGTCTTCATTTTTAAATGCAGACAATGGCTTCCACGGGGAAGATGAAAATGAGTAATTGTTGTCAACTTTTGGTTATTTTTGGTTTTTGAAATGGAGAGGGTTATGTTTATACAATTGGATCCAGTGTGGACTCAGTGAGCAGGTACACGAGAGAAAGAGCTGCCCTGTTTCATTCCAGGGGAAATCTAATCAACAGCAGAAGAGCAAAAGATATTGCTGTTGACAAACTAGGGCATGTGTGCGAATGTGTAGGAAGGAACTGCAGATGCTGGTTTAAATCGGGTAGACACAAAAAGCTGGAGTAACTCAGCGGGACAAGCAGTATCTCTGAATCTGAAGATGGGTCTCCTAGAATAAAGGGGAGGCCATTTAAGACTGAGGTGAGAAAAAAAGTTTTCACCCAGAGAGTTGTGAATTTGTGGAATTCCCTGCCGCAGTGGAGGCCAAATCACTGAATGGATTTAAGACAGAGTTAGATAGAGCTCCAGGGGCTAGTGGAATCAAGGGATATGGGGAGAAGGTAGGCACGGGTTATTGGTTGGGGGATGATCAGCCATGATCGGAATGAATGGCGGTGCTGGCTCGAAGGGCTGAATTGCCTCCTTCTGCACCTGTTTTCTATGTTTCTATCACCCATTCCTTCTCTCCAGAGATGCTGCTTGTCCCGCTGAGTTACTCCAGCATTTTGTGTGTAGCTTGTGTGAAAATGCCTGATGAATCTCAGGGTTGGTACAATGGCTAATATCAGGACAAAGTTAATATTAGGGGTAATGCCAAGACAAAGTTCCACCTCCCCCTTCCCCCCCCCCCCCCCCCCCCCCCCCCCCCCCCCCCCCCCTCCCCCCCAATATATTAATAAAGTATCTCAAAGCGTTAACTTTGCTTTATTTGTTTCATATAATTCGCTGGAAACAAAACCTAATGTAATAAATGCTAACTCAATCTCTATGCTGCACCAATAAGATACCTAAATCCTTCTTCCATGCACAGTGTTAGATTTCTATTTGCAGTACACCAGTGTTTATTTCCCCCCAGTAGATTACTTCATTTCGAAAATGTAAAAGGGTGTGTAGTCTCCATTTTAAATGCCTATTTATAATTTGCCAGACTTAACTGTTTTAAAGCAATTTTAAGCACTGTACAAATTGCTCAGCGATACATTTAAAACAGATCAGAATTTTCTCTTGTTTTGAAAATGCTTGAGATTATGGCCGATTTCCAATGATGTTTTCTATTCTTTCAATTATATGCAAGCAGCAGGGGGCAATCTAACTTAGAAAACATGCTGTGAGAATGTTCCAGTTTGCCAGTAACAATAACAGCCTGAACTCTATTACAACATGCTTTCAGGCACTCTGCAACATAGACCATATTTCAAGGCACTTTGCATAGTATGCTGTCTTGAAATGTATGTCTAATTCAATGTTGTGTGTGTAAATTCTATGTTCATGTAGATTAGTTATTTGCAGCGAGTTTAGATTCTGTCCACACACACAGAGAAGTGTTGTTAACGTCTTGGCATGCCTTCTCTTTTAAAAATAAAATTATGAGCTACAATGTAAAATGGAGGCAATTTTCGTTGATGACTTCCAAATGAAATGGTAATTAATAGTGGACTCTGTGGCCAAATGGCTCCTCAGAACAGAGTTCAGAATAATGGGAAGATTGGCCGCGCTGACTGAAGACTCGGGCGAGTTCCAAACTAACTTGGCCAGACAGTCAGTCTGAGCTCACATGTTACTGGTACCATTGTAAGACGAGGTGTTAATAACCACATACAGGTAGCACCGTTGATTGGTGATTGAATATTTAACTTAAGTGTGGGTCGAGGGGAAAAAACAATATAGAAGTGGCGAAAATAGAGCCTAGATTTCCCTGTACCAACCTTGTTTGCAGAGCTGCATTCAAAAGTTTCTTTCAAACGAGCAAAAGGCCCTCCCATCTGCTCCAATTGGCCAGGCTGAGAAACGTTTCTGAAAAGTCACAGCAGGGGTACACTAATCAGCAACTCAGAGCATTGATAACTAACTGTGGGGGTCAACAATGAAGAACCCCGACAGCTACCGATGATGCCAACTAGGGCCACAACCAGCAAGGGTTGGCTGAAGAAGATAATGGAATCTGCAAACTGTAACGTCCAGGTTCACAAACAGCTTCTTCCCAACAACCATCGGGCTAGTATACATGAAAACTTCCAAATAAGCTCTGAACTACACTGGCTTGGGGGCATTGGTTTTGTCTTTTGCTCTATAATTATTTGTTTGGTTTTGCATGTGTGTATGTACATGTACTAAAGATGAGGCCTACAGGAGCGGGGATGCAGACCTCTACAGGCAGGCCAAGTACAAGCTGAGACGAGGAATAAGAACTGCCAAGGAAACGTACTCTGAGAAGTTGAGGAGCAAGTTCTCAGTTTATGATCCATCTTCAGTGTGGAAGGGCTTGCAAGAAATCACCAGCTACCAGACGAAACTCCCCCTCCCCCCACTCCTTGGACAATCGTCAGCTGACCAACAACCTGAACGAGTTCTACTGCAGGTTTGATAGACAGAAGCACAACCCTGCCCCCACCTCCCCCTCCCCAATCACCACTTCACACCTACTTACAGCCTGAATCCAGTCTGCAAATACTGGACCCTTGCCCACCTCCCCCTCCCCAATCACCACTTCACACCCGCTTACATTCCGGCAACACCTGACAAGGTCATGGCACGTAGCGGCCTCATCCAACACGTGACAGGAACAAGTTGGGGAGCCAGTCCATCAACTTTTTGCACTGGTAGACAATAGCCTGAACAGCACGTTGCGAACCATCACTGGGTGCCTTCAACCTATTCCAGTCGAGCAGTTTGAAATAAAGCACAGCAAATGGTTGGTAGTGGTTGGTTTGAAATATATGAATATACTAGACTAAGTGCAATATTCCACCTCTCCACTAATTCCAATATTCGTGGCTAGTCGGGGGGGGGGGGGGGGGCTTTCTGGAGCGTTGGTATGGGTGTTGTGGGCTGAATTGACTGGTTTCCAGAGGGCTAGTGTAAACATTGTGGGCCAAATGGATTCTTGGTGTGGCAGCTCAGTCACTGAAGCCTGATGTGCTGGCAGCTCACTCACGGCTGGTGGGCTGGCAGTTGACTCACGGCTATTCCTTGAAATTCCATTTCAAGCAGGGTGCAAGGCCACCAAATTCAAGTGCAGTTTCTTACCACTTCAAGCAGGGTGCAAGACCACCGAATTCAAGTGCAGTTTCATACCATTTCAAGCAGGGTGCAAGGCCACCACATTCAAGTGCCGATTCATAGCATTTCAAGCAGGTGAAACCACCATATTCAAACCACCACCATAAAACCACACAAAACACCACATAAACACCACACTCACAGTTCAGTAGACATTCTGTGTCTTGAAGTAAATTCACAGCTCAGACAGTCATGACCTCTCCCTCCCCCACCTTGCAGAGACTGAGCCACACCCACACTTCCAGGTTGTATAATCACTCCGCCCTCCCACAGGAGATGGCGTGGCCTTCATGGCGTGATTGACAGGAGAGAGATTCCCAACATTTTATAAACACTAATAACACTTTTATTTTTCATTAATGGGAAGAATCCTCTGCACCTGATGAGCGGAGGGGGACTGAATAAGATGGCCAAAAATCACAGCTGTGAGTGGTAGCGTTTTATCTAAAATCAATATGCAGTTTAGACTTTTAATCATTTGCCATTTCAAACCAACCACCATCAACCATTTGCTGTGCTTAATTTCAAACCATCCACCACCAACCATTTGCTGTGCTTTATTTCAAACCAACTACATTTTAATTTTCAAACCAAATTAAGGGCACTCATTATCAGTAAAACCACACTCACGGTTTAGTAGACATGTGTTCAGAGTTATTCACAGCTCAGAATGAGAAATGTGAGCCTCTCGCTCCCCCATCTTGCAGAGACTGACTGAGGCACTCAACGCTTCCGGGTTTTATAGTCCCTCCAGAAAGGGCGTGGCCTTCAGGAGAGAGAATCTCAACATTTTTTAAACACTAATAACTCTTTTATTTTTCATCGATGGGGAAAATCCTCTTGTCCTGCACAGCGGAGGGGGAGTAAGATGATCGAAAATCACAGCCGTAAGTGGCAGCGTTTTTTCTAATATCAATATACAGAACAACAGGAAGTGGTCAAGATCAGACTTTTAGTAATATAGATAAGGTCACATGACAACAATTTGATTTTGGGTTCTAAAATGTCACTACCTCCCTATACTCCGTTCCAAGCACTCGTCCTCTTAGTTACCAATCTTCCCAATAATTGCTTCGGTTATTCCCCATCTTTTCAATTATTTTTTATTAACATAGTTATTAGCTATTAACATATTCATTTTAAAATATCCTTATATTTATTTTTTCCTCACAGATTCAGCAATGTTCACTCAACATTCAACTGGAAATCCTCATTACAGTTTCAGCAGTGGAGAGGAAAGACATAAACAATGGGTACTAAGTGTGGATGTAGCTTTAACAGTGTGTGTCAAGTCAAGTCAAGTCAAGTTTATTTGTCACATACACATACGAGATGTGCAGTGAAATGAAAGTGGCAATGCTCGCGGATTTTTTGTGCAAAAGACAAACAACAAAACAACCAAACAAATTATAAACACAATCATAACACACATATTCTTTTACATAATAAATAATAGAAAGAAAAACGTTCTGTAGTTAGTCCCTGGTGAGATAGGCGTTTACAGTCCGAATTGCCTCTGGGTGTGTGCGTATTGCTCCATGTTCAAAGGTTGGTGTTACTTTGATGAATATTCTGAGAGACCCATGGAAGGTGCATTAAAATAATTTTCTGCTAAATTTAATTTAACAAATAATAAAGATTTTCCACAAATCGCTACCATTCATAACATTGAAAATGAAGTGTTATTGTCCCAGCTGTTTACTCATTCACAAGGTACAGCTAATGTATGGCTGGCTAGTTTGGTCCGCCAGAGTTAAGCATTCAACGTTACATTTTTTGAGGTAATTGGGTATTTTTGCATGTCACATTTTTATTAATTTACTTTCTTTGAGGTGATGGCAAGCCATATCCTTAAACCCAAGTAATCCTTCTGGAAAAAGTACTTGCACAATGTTTTTGGCAGGGAATTCCAGGAATTAGACCCAATGATGGTGAAGGAATGGCAACAAGTTTCCATGTCAGCATGTGTGCAATTCATAAGTTCATAAGTCATAGGAGCAGAATTAGGCCATTTGGCCCACCGAGTCATTCAGTCATAGCTGAATCTATCTTTCCCTTTCAAACCTATTATCCTGCCTTCTCCCATAACATTGGACACCCTTACTAATCAAGTACCTGTCTATTGTCAATTTAAACATACACAAATGCTAGGCCTCCACAGCCATCCGTGGCACTAAAATCCACATATTCACCATGGTGTGGATGAGAGCCCGCAGTAGGGGAGAGCCAAGCAGGTGTTGGCCTGCTTCTCCATGGCAGGAGGGCTATCAGACTAGCTTAGGTGAGTAACTGCAGTCTGTGTTGTAGATGACACACAATGCAGTTGAGTCGCAGTGTTGGGAGAGGGAATGAATGTCTATGATTTGTCCCAAATGGTTTCAATCGTTCCAGTAGTTTAGAAAATAACTGCTAGCAAGAATATTCCCATTGAATCCGAGGGCAATTCCAGATCATCCCAAGATGAGGAGCCAGAAAGTGTTCATATCTGGCTCTCAGGTGCTGGTAGCATCAGTCTGAAGAAGGGTCCCAACCGAAACATCACCTAATCGTGTTCTCCAGAGATGCTACCTGACCCGCTGAGTTACTTCAGCTCTTTTTGCCTTTTCGCCCAGAATGTACCGCACAGTCTCGTGCACTTGAAAGAATCACTATACTTGGTGGAAAAGTTAAGTGGATTGGTTTTCTCTTTATTTTAACTAAAACTTTAGGGCGTCACAGTGGCACAGTGGAAGAGTTGCTGCCTTACAGCGCCAGATACCCAGGGTTCAATACTGACCACGGGTGCTGTATGTACGAGTTTGTACGTTATCCCTGTGCCATGTGGGTTTTCTCCGGGTGCTACAGTATCCTCCACACTTTGTAGCTTTTGTAAACTGTAAATTGTCTCTAGTGTGTCTCTCATGCTAATGTACAGGGTGGTCGCTGTTCAGAGTGGACTCGGTGAGCTTATGGCCCTGTTTCCATGTTGTGTCCCTAAAGTCTGAAGTCTAAAAGTCTAAAGTATAATTATTGCTATTAATTAAATCATATCATATAAATGTTTTAGTTATTTTTTTTCATGTTATTCAAATTGTTTTGAATTATTTTAAAACACTCATAGAATCGTAGTGTTATACTGCATGGAAACAGGCCCTTCTGCCCAATTTGCTCACACCGACCAACTAGACCCATTAACACTAATCCCTTCTGCTTGTCTTTGGCCCATAGTCCTCCAAACCTTTCTATCCATGTACTTGTCCAAATGTTTCTTAAATATTGTGACTCCAATATTGTTAACTATTTTGATCGTTTGGTGCCAGTTAGAAACCGCTGAAAATACAAGACAATGAAAAGTCACCAGAGAATTGGGCTGAGGATATGTTTAAGAAAGAACTGCAGATGCTGGAAAAATCGAAGGTTGACAATAAGTGCTGGAGAAACTCAGCGGGTGAGGCAGCAACTATGGAGAGAAGGAAGTGGCGACGTTTCGGGTCGAGATCCTTCTTCAGACTGATGTTAGGGGAGGGGGCGGGATAAAAATAGATGTAGTCTGAGACAGTAAGACTAGTGGGAGAATTGGGAAGGGGGAAGGGGATGGAGAGAGAGAGAAAGCAAGGGCTATCTGAAGTTAGAGAAGTCAATGGTAGACAAAAAATGCTGGGGAAACTCAGTGGGTGAGGCAGCATCTTTGGAGAGAAGGAATTGGCGACGTTTCGGGTCGAGACCCTTCTTCAGACTGATGTCGGGAGGGGGGGAGCCGGGAAAAAGAAAGGAGGTAGGCATGGACAGTAGGACGTGGATGAACTGGGAAGGGAGAGGGGAAGGAGGGAGAAAGGAAGGGCTATCTAAAATTAGAGAAGTAAATGTTCATACCGCTGGGGTGTAAACTACCCAAGCAAAATATAAGGTGTTGCTCCTCCAATTTGCGCTGGGCCTCACTCTGGCAATGGAGGAGGCCCAGGACAGAAAAGTCCGATTGGGAAAGGGAGGGGGAGTTGAAGTGCTGAGCAACCGGGCGATCAAGTTGGTTAAGACGGACTGAGCAGAGGTGTTCAGTGAAGTGATCGCCGAGCCTGCGCTTGGTCACGCCAATGTAGAGAAGTTGACACCTGGAACAGCGGATGCAGTAGATGAGGTTGGAGGAGGTGCAGGTGAACCTCTGCCTCACCTGGAAAGACTGATTGGATGCAGTCGAGGGGGGAGGTAAAGGGACAAGTGTTGCATTTCCTGCATTTGCAGGGGAGTGTACCCGGGGAGGGGGTGGTTTGGGTGGGAAGGGACGAGTTGACCACGGCGTTATGGAGGGAACGGTCTCTGCGGAAAGCAGAAAGTGGAGGAGATGTGGCCAGTAGCCAGATGTGGCTAGTAATTGGAGGTGGCGAAAATGTTGGAGGATTATATGTTGTATGCGACGGCTGATGGGGTGGAAGGTGAGGACAAGGGGGACTCTGTCCTTGTTACGAACAGGGGTAGGGGGAGTGAGCGGAGCTGGGGGATGTAGAGGAGATCCTGGTGAGAGCCTCATCTATAATGGAAGATCCCTAAAGAATGAGGACATTTCCAATGCCCTAGTATGGAACACCTCATCCTGGGCGCAGATGCGGCGTAGAGGGAGGCATTGGGAGTAGGGGATAGAGTCTTTACAGGAAGCAGGGTAGGAAGAAGTGTAGCCAAGATATCCATGGGAATCAATGGGTCAGTAGTCTGTTGCCTGCGATGGAGATGTGAAGATCTAGAAATGGTAGGGAGATGTTGGAAATGGTCCAGGTGAATTTGAGTGCCAGATGGAAATTAGTGATGAAGTGGATGAAGTCAGTGAATTGGGTTTAGGATATGTTCTCTGTGGTCAAATCATGAGAACTACGACATTTTGTAAGGCCTTAACAGCAAGGCCTCAAGGCAACTGCTAATGAAGCTACAGGGATTCATCAGTATATCCAGATGACAGAGTCATTTAATTTTAAAATTTAAAATCAAACGGAGACTAATACCATCAGTCTTCAAGGGTGTTAATGAACACTGAATAAATATATTATGTTGTAGTTTAAAGATGGATTTGTATTAGCGAATGCAACTGAAGTTAACTAATAAATCATAGCATAACAATGTTTAATTGTCAGGTATTCTATATATAAACTGTTATTATAAGTAAATTAATTGAAATTATTTTCTTAGTAATTATTTATAATCTTCACAATCCATGACCTAGTGAGGGTGGAGGTAAGTCGTTCAGTTCCAGATTAAGTATTGTGGCCACATTATGTGTGTCACTTCCAAAATTATATTTCAACTAAACACCAAAGCTAACACAGTAATTATTCGATTCCAGCCATTATCATCTTCAGAGAAGACTCATTTGGAAATAGCACCAAGAACACACCAAATTTGCCCAGAGTTTGTCCAACAAAGGATGTTTTAAAGACTAACCCCAAAGGATTTAGGTGGCACCCAGAACTGTACACTAAAGGTTTGAATAAGGTGGGACTGCACCGATTGAAATCCACATCAACTTAAGTATGTTGCGAAAAAATTACATTTTAAGATCAAGTTTAAAGTTAAATTTGCTGTAAAATACCACCTCTGATTTACATAACATGAATAAAACAAGTCAAGTCCCCTGTCAAAGATGTCAGCATTCAATGCAATTATGTGTCAGTATTGCATTTTGCATTCTGTAAAATTACACCTTATTCTACTAATAGCAAATCATGTGTGGAAAAGTGACAAAGTTATTTTTACTGAGTGAATCACTGATATGAGCTTCAGAAGAATTTGTTGTTTTCAACAATTTCAATAATAAGACCTTTTTTTATGAGACTACTTTATAATCTTGATTAACAGTAAAAATGAAAACCTCACAAATGCAATTTTGATTTTAAAATTACTTTCACTCAAAATGCAACTCTTTTGAAAAGTACCAATTATTGTCTGCTATTTTTGTACACAAAAATGATGAGCCTTTTATTTGGTTTTTGAGACATTATATTAAAGTGGGGGCTAAAAAGTTTAATTAATGCACTAAAAAATGCAACAAAAATCTGATGAAGTGGTAGAGAGGATTGATGAGGAAAATGGGGTGGCATGTGGTATATATGGATTTCCAAGACTTTTGATTATGTGCCACATAAGAGCATTCTCATCAAGATTAAACACTGGAATTAAAAAGTTTGTTGCAGCATGCATGGAGAATTGACAATTAGTAACACTCCAAAGACATACAGGTTTGTAGGTTAATTGGCTTGGTAAATGTAAAAATTGTTCCTAGTGGGTGTAGGATCGTGTTAATGTGGCGGGATTGCTGGTCAGCGCAGACCCGGTGGGCCGAAGGGCCTGTTTCCACCCTGTATCTCTAAACTGAACTAATACCAGGAAGAGAGAGTAAGAGTTCAAAGGTCGTGCGTCCAATTGAGATGAAGAATACGGTGGAGTTCTGTGGGGAGTCGATGTTGGGAAAAGTGTTTTTATTTAATCAGAACTGGCGCGGTGGCACAGTGGTAGAGTTGCTGCCTTATAGCACCAGAGACCCGGGTTCCATCCTGACTAAGGGTGCTGTTCGTGCGGAGTTTGTACATTCTCCCCGTTGCCCATGTGGGTTTTCTCCAGGTGCTCCGGTTTACTCCCACACTCCGATGATGTATAAGTTGGTAGCCTAATTAGCTTAATAAAATTGTATATTGTCCATATTGTGTGTACGATAGTGTTAATGTACAGGGATCATCAGTTGGTGGGCTCAATCTCTAAACAAAACTAAACTAAACTAAAAGTGGGATTAAACAAATGGAATGCAATTTCCAATTTTGCAGATGCTATAGCAACTCAGCGGGACAAACAGCATCTCTGGAGAGAAGGCATTAGGCCGATAAATTGAATAGCCTCCTGCATTGCTATAACCATTCTCCAATTCTGTGAGGCTAACGCTGCAGGGATAAGGGTCTCTACCTGAAATGTCACCTATTCAATAGATAATAGGTGTGGAGTTTGCCATTCTGCCCTTCGAGCTAGCACCGCCATTCAATGTGATCATGGTTGATCATCGCTAATCAGTACCCCGTTCCTACCTTCTCCCCATATCCCCTGACTCCGCTATTTTTAAGAGCCCTAACTAGCCCTCTTTTGAAAGTATCCAGAGAACCGGCCTCCACCACCCTCTGGGGCAGAGAATTCCACAGACTCACAACTCTCTGTGTGAAGAAGTGTTTCCTTGTCTCCGTTTAAATGGCTTACCCCTTATTCTTAAACTATGGCTCCTGGTTTTAGACTCCCCCAACATCGGGAACATGTTTCCTGCCTCTAGCGTGTCCAAACCCTTAATAACCTTATATGTTTCAATAAGATTCCCTCTCATCCTTCTAAACTCCAGAGTGTACAAGCCCAGCCACTCCATTCTCTCAGCATATGACAGTCCCGCCATCTTGGGAATTAACCTTGTAAACCTACGCTGCACTCCCTCAATAGCAAGAATGTCCTTCCTCAAATTAGGGGACCAAAACTGCACACAATACTCCAGGTGTGGTCTCACTAGGGCCCTATACAACTGCAGAAGGACCTCTTTGCTCCGATACTCAACTTCTCCTGTTATGAAGGCCAACATGCCTTTAGCTTTCTTCACTGCCTGCTGTACCTGCATGATTACTTTCGTTGACCGATGAACAAGGACCCCCAGATTCCGTTGAACTTCCCTTTTTCCCAACTTGACACCATTTAGATAATAATCTGCCTTCCTGTTTTTGCTACCAAAGTGGATAACCTCACATTTATCCACATTAAACTACATCTGCCATGCATCTGCCCACTTACCCAATTTGTCCAAGTCACCCTGCATTCTCATAGCATCCTCCTCACAGTTCACACTGCCACCCAGCATTGTGTCATCTGCAAATTTGCTAATGTTACTTGTAATCCCTTTATCTAAATCATTGATGAATATTGTAAATAGCTGCGGTCTCAGCACCGAACCTTGCGGTACCCCGCTAGTCACTGCCTGCCATTCTGAAAGGGACCCGTTAATCCCTACTATTTGTATCCTGTCTGCCAACCAATTTTCTATCCATGTCAGCAGTCTACCCCCAATACCCTGTGCCCTAATTTTGCCTACTAAACTCCTATGTGGGACTTTATCAAATGCTTTCTGAAAGTCCAGGTACACTACATCCACTGGATCTCCCTTGTCCATTTTCCTTGTTACATTCTCAAAAAATTCCAGAAGATTAGTCAAGCATGATTTCCCCTTTGTAAATCCATGCTGACTCGGACAAATCCTGTTACTGCTGTCCAAATGTGCCGCTATTTCATCTTTTATAATTGACTCCAGCATCTTCCCCACCACTGATGTCAGGCTAACTGGTCTTAATTCTCTGTTTTCTCTCTCGTCTTTCTTAAACAGTGGGATCATTCTACCCTCCAATACACAGGAACTGATCCTGAATCTATAGAACATTGGAAAATTATCACCAATGCGTTCACGATATCTAGAGCCAGTTCCTTAAGTACCCTGGAATGCAGACCATTCCTTCTCTCTAGAGATGCTGGCTGGCCCGCTGAGTTACTCCAGCATTTTGTGTCATAGCATTTGGAGCCAAAGAGACCTTTGAGGGGTTTACTGACACTCTTCACGTAGTTGTGACCAGACAAGTAGTATGGGCAGATAAATAGCAGATAAATAGCTAGTGCTGAAAAATGTGAGGGATTACATTTTAGTAGAGAGCACTAGAGGGGACAATGTGAGCTAAAGGACACAACCCTAAATGGGATAAAAACAGAAATTCACTGAAAGAGGCAAAGTAGGCTGAGGATGTGGTAAAAAAAAAAAAACAGTACCATAGGCTTCATTTATATGGGCATGGAGTCCTAGAACGGGGATGATGAACATGTATAGAACTGGCCAACCATAGATGGAATATTGTGTCCACTTTTGGGTGCCACGTTTGATGAAAGGTGTGAAGGTTTTTGAGATGGCACAGAAGAATTATTCCAGGGATGAGGAACTTAGGTTATGGAGAAGTTGGGGTTGGTTCCATTGGGGTGGATGGGAAATGTGAAGGTCTCAGATGGCGATACATAAAATGATCAAGACAATAGATAGATTTGATCGAAATAAACTATTCTTAATGGTGGTGGGGTCAGGAACCAGGAGATATAGTATGAAGGAATTTGGCAAAAACAACCAAAAATGATACGAGAAAACGAGAAACTGCAAATGCTGGAATATTGAACAAAGAACAAAGTGCAGATGCTGGTGAGGCAGCAATTATGGAGGGAATGGAGAGGTCACATTTGGGTCAGGACCCTTCTTCAGAGATGAGAATGTATGTGTTACAAACATTTCTTTTTGGACATTTGGTGATTCTGGTCTGAAATGTTTACCATGGGATGAAGTGGAGGCAGACTCTATTGCAGCATTCACCATATAGTGGATAGTGATCTGAAAATAATGAATTTGCAAGTGTATGGGGTGAAGATGATGGAGTGGAATGAGCTGGGTTGCATCTCCATTAAGCCGATAAATTGAATAGCCTTCTGTATTGCTATAACCATTCTCCAATTCGGTAAGACTAATGAACCTGTTCCACTTAGGCAACTTTTTAGGCGACTGCAGGAGACTCTACGGTCACCACATGTTCGTGGGAGGTTGCCGAGGAGTCGCCTTCATGGTCGTGAGGAGTTCCCGCATTCTGGTAACTAGTCGCGACCTCATTATGGTCGCCGTGAATTTTTCAACATGTTGCAAAATTAGAGGCGACCAGAATGAAGCTGCCATGGAGAGTAGCGAGAATTCTCGTGCCGTAGGTGGGTTGCCAGGAGGTCCTATAGGGTTGCCAGGAGGTCGAAGGTTGTCGGAGGTTCTCGTAGGTTGTAGCCGGTGCTGACCGGTGAAAATGGAGGAGGACAGGCCAAATTGTGTGCCTTCCACCACAGTGATGAATGCTGTGGTGGATGTTTATGTTAAAATTGTATTGTGTTTTTGTGTGTGCTCTTTATCATTGTATCGCTGCTGACATATCATTTCACTTGCACTTTTTGTGCAATGTGACAAATAAACCGTATTGTATTGTATTGTATTGTATTCATTGGCTCATTGGGAAATAAAAGCGAGTAAGCAGTCGTTTTCAGAACCAAGGATAACCGACCTGTAATTTTAATGTCCGCTGAGCTTCACAATCGAGTATCTCTGGCTTCTTAAAAGTTGGCTCCCCCCCCCCCCCCCCCCCCCCCCCCCCCCCCCCCCCCCCCCCCCCCCTCCTTTAAAGGACATACCATACACTGTGCTTTAGCCATCTTAATTACAGCACCAACCTTCCTGTTCATCGCGGTGTGTGTCTGTATCACCTTGGCTTTGCACCGTGTGAATTTCACTCAGACAGCGCTCCCCCCGCTTGCCCTGTCCCCCGCCTGCATAACGGGCTGGTGAAGGAAGCGATGTGTTTGGGTGTGTGTTCCACTCTGACAGTCGCTGTTCCAGTTGCCAGTTTTTCAGGCGACTGCCGGCAACTTGACAGTAGTCGACAGTCACCTGAAAAATCGCCTAAGTGGGACAGGCTCGTAACACTGCAGGGATTAGGGTCTCGACCTGAAACGTCACCCATTCCTTCTCTCCAGAGATGCTGTCTTTCCCACTGAGTTACTCCAGCATTTTGTGTCAATCTTCGGCGTAAACCAGCACATGCTGTTCCTTCTGACACTGCAGGGATTAAGCTGGATAAATCTCCCTTGAGTGAATTAGCCAGATAGGCACAGAATTTATATAATAATAATAATAATAATAATAACTTTATTTATAGAGCACTTTAAAAACAACCCCTGTTGCCACAAAGTGCTGTACATGACTAATCATGGACAAAAAAAAAATTATTACACGACAATAAAAACACTAGAAGAGAAAGTAAAAACAATAAAATTAAAAACATTAAAAGCACTAAAACAGGAGCAGTCTCAAGCAGGGTCAAAAGCCAAGGAATATAACAGTGTTTTAAGATTGGTTTTGAAGATGCAACGGCAGAGTGTTCCATGCTATCACATGCTTCCTTTAAAGTCAGCGAGGCTGGGCTTGTGCACATGCATTGTTCTATGCTGAAACCCTAAACTTACCAACAGATTTGGAAAGTCATATCTCAATATTTGGTCTTTAGTCATTGGACTTCACATAGAATCCTGTTGCGGAGGTTTGCCATGCTGAGTTTGGGAAATCAATTCACAGATTAGACTAGGTAGAAAAAGCAAAGAGGGACCTCAATCCCTTTCTGCATATTATTTTGTTTCAGTTTAAACTTTTCAATTATTTACAAGTATTTTAGGTGAATTTTGAGAATTTTATTTCTAAAATAACTAAATATTGAATCGTAATGTAATAAAAAGGGACCGCAGATGCAGTTTACACCAAAGATAGGCACAAAATGCTGGAGTAACTCAGCGGGTCAGACAGCATCTCTAGAGAAAACAGATGGGTTTCTTCAGACCGATTGTGAGGGGGGTGCATACAGGAAACAAGAAAACATCGGGACTAGCCAGATCCAGCAACAGATGACCTCAGGCAGAGAGGTTCCCTGATAGGCTGCCTGTTGGCTAGGGACAATGTGATCCCATGATCATTGCGAGTCTATCAGGGAGCCTCCCTGCCCGAGGTCTTCCTACTGAGTTACTCTATCTGAAATATTAATCATATTTAATTATTCACTTCAATTGTAATTGTTTAACCATCGTAACATATTTAAAACCTCATTAAAAGACTCCAACAGCTTTGACAGGGAGCAAAGTTGAGGTGAGACTCTGTCGGCTGTGAAAGCTTTCAAGGACATTTCAGGAGCAGTCCTTCTTCTATGCACCATTAAAGGCCCAGTTGCCACCCAGGCATATTAGACAACATGAGTGCGGAGAGACCATGGATGATGTTTTCAGGCAGAGACACTGACCCCGTGAGATTCTCCTCAGATTTTCATTTCATTTGTGATAAATTAGGCATTGTAGTATATGAAGTGATATTCATTAAATTTTGATCGCATATCAAATAATTTAGATAAGAATTCATAATTCTCGTGATGTCTCCATTGCTATCAAGTGCAACATTCATTTTTCATCACTGTTTGGCCTTGAGAAAGTAGCTTCAGAACCACACAAGTTCAGAGGATGTTCCAGGATTTATCTCAGTGACTATGAACTAATGGTTACGTTAAGTAATGAAATAAAGATTAAATTTTAAATAATAAAAATAATAATAATTTAATAATAATAAAAAATAAATGAAATAAAGTTGTTCATTGATATTGGAACATTCACCATTTTATAATTCTTACGGCATACAAAATCTATAACTTATTCGTGGTGAATTATCATTGAAATTAAAAGAACATTATGATTTTGTGTAGCATTGTTTCTAGTCTCAATGTCCCAAAATGGCTTATAGTCAATGAAAAAACTTTAAAGGGTAGTCACTTCTGTAAGTTTTGAAATGCCACAACTAATGTGCACACCATCGTAGAGACAGCACTGAAAATAAAAAGGTATTCCACTTTTTAATAATGCTCTGTGAGGAAGTGGCTAGGACACCGTGGGTAATTCAGCTGCTCCTTCAAAATAGCACTCTGAACTTTTTTAATATACTTCCAAGAGACCAGCAGGACTTTGGCTCAGCAAACCACTTGAAAGACAATACTTCCAATAGTGAAGCATTAAAGACCTTGAGTATGTGTTCAAACACACACTTTTATCACCAAAATCAGAAACCAGAGCACATATACTTTAAACTATTGCACACTATACAAATAAAGTTGACGTCAGGTTTTTTGTTGCTACCCAGTATCACTTGATCAACTCATTCAGTTAAATTTAGTATCATGTTATTCCATGTCACAATGTTGTTCCTTAAAAATTTGGAATAAAACCAGTCTGTTGCCTATATATTTTGTTTCTTTTTTTCTTTACACAGTACACGATCCCATCCACACAGACTGAACCTGCCACATGAGAAACCCGGCTCCTATTGGTAGTGCCTAACATTATATATCGATAGTGGTGGGTTGCACTTTGCTTTCCAAAATGTGTTTTAATAATGCAACACCACCTCCAGGTCCCTCAGATCGGGCGACTTGGGGTTACTGAACATCCCGTGGTCTCGGCATAAGCTCAGGGGCGACCGCGCCTTTGCGGTTGCAGCTCCTAGACCGTGGAACAGCATCCCCCTTCCCATCAGAACTGCCCCCTCCATCGACTCCTTTAAGTGGAGACTTAAAACTCATCTTTACTCTCAAGCCTTTCTTGACGTCCTCTGAGTGAGGGTTATATGTATGTATTTATGCATGTACTTAATCTATGAACCACTGTTGTATAACGTTAGTACCTCCACCAATGTAAAGCACTTTGGCCAACGAGAGTTGTTTTTTAAATGTGCTGTAGAAATAAAAGTGACTTGACTTGACTTGACTTATTCACTTCAGTGGAGCTAAGTTTTGAAAAGGGAGGAGAGCACATGGACACAGGTACATACAATGTTGAAGGTCGCTAACTGGGAATGCATTTCAAAGCAAGTATCTGTTGAGAGTGAACATGGTCCATTCTTCAATTATGGTTAAATGCTCACTGAATAAGATTATTATTGCACGTACAATAAGTAAGTATAAGTAAGTATGTCCCTGGCGTTAGGGGACTGCCGTGAAGAACAATGGAGGGCCAGGCGTTGGGGGACCTCCGTGAGGGACGGTGGGAGAACCCGGTGTGGGGGAGGGGGGTTACTCTAGTTTAGAATCCTCTGTGCAGGGGATAAGTCTGTGTTTGCTTCTTTGTTTGTTCATTTGTTCCGGTGAAGGCGCTGTGTACACGACAGCCAGACAACAGTCGCTTGTCTTTGTCTTTTTGTTTTCACTATTAATTTCAAGTTTTTGTGTACCTCGTGTGTTGTGACTGTCGGCAGACCAATTTCCCTCCAGGGATGAATCGAGTTTTATCGTTTCGTAAGAACTTATAACAATAGCTGCAGGAGAATATGAAAACTTTTCCACGGGCATAAGGCTATTCTTAAAAAATAAATACTTCAAATATTTCACACAGGGTAGGGGAATCAAAAACAAGAGGACATATGTTTAAGGAAACAGGGGCAAGACATAACGGGAATCTGAGGGGAAACCTTTCCACTCACAGGGTGGAATGAGCTGCCAGAGACTAAAACAACATTTAAAAGTCGTTTGGACAAGTACATGGATAGTAAAGGTTTAGAGGGATTTAGGTCAAACGCAAGCAACAGGGAATGGCATAGATGGGGCATTTTGGCCGGCATGGACAAGTTGGGCTGGTTTCCGTGCGGTATGAGTGATGTTTCTCCATGCCTGGAAATGCCCAGTGACCGATCTGAGAGATCACATGTTTCCAATAGAAGGGAAATATCAGTTTTGAGAGATTTCTGTTGCTGTCGTTTGCAAGTTTTCAGAGTAATCATGACGTCTAACATTAGTACACATAATTAACTTTTTGTTCCCAGTGCAACTAAAACAAGAGGCTTCTATGACAAAATCGCTTTTCAAAATCATTGTTAATTTTCAGCAGAAAGACTAAAGATCAGATCAACAAAGAAAATCAAAATATTACTAACCTTCACAGATACCTTTTGTAGATTTATCTGTGAGCCAGTTTCTTACCACTATGTCAGCCAAATGTGACATCGTAAACTAATTTAATCCCAATACCAGTTAACCCACTATGTGGTACTTGTTTTACTGATTTACAATCCCATCACAAAATCAGAATTCTCAAACATTAAACTGATTGAGATGATGAGAGCTGAAAAACATGGGGCTAAATTTAGTTCCTTTGTACTAATGCTCCCCTTGGCGCCTTTAATATTTAAAACTATTTAAATTCTTAATGTATTTAAACCAGACCTATCAATCAAACATTGGACAGATTTGAAACCGCATATCCCAAAAACTGTTCCTTTGCATAGTCAGCAAAGTAGGTGCAAATTCTACCCACTGACAGCAGATGGATTAGCATGTAGCAGGACAATACTGCAGATACTTCATGAAATTGTCTGTGATGGTTGCTTGTAATGCAGCAAAACAAATACAGTAGATGTAAGGGAGGGAAAAGGCCATTAGGTCCATTGAAATTCACAGCTACAGTACAGTGCATCAACTTCCATCTATGTAAAAATCTGACAAAGTCCATGACGCATTGAATTGGTTTATTATTGCCACATGTAACAAGATCCATTGAAAAACTGTGTTTTGCATGCTGTCCAAACAATTCAGATATACTGCACATAAATGCAATCAATTCAAACTCAAGTATGGTAGGTAGAGCAAAGGGGAAGAGTGCTGAATGTGGTTCTCAGCATTGTAGCACATCCATTCCTTCTCTAGTTTATAGGCAACTCCCTAGATTATAGACAGTGCCCTAGCTAATGTCTAATACTGTAGCTTATGGGCTCTCCAAGTAATCAGAAATACAAAAGAGAAAACAGAGTGCAAAATATAGTGTTTCAGCTGCAGCGAAAGTGCAGGGGCCACAAGATAGGACAGTGGATACTCGGAAATTCACGCTTAGCATTTGATAGGTCCACTCAAGAGTTCGATAATGCTGGGAAAGAAGCTGCTCTTGAATCTAGCGGTACGTGCTTCCAAGTAATTGTATCTTCTGCCTGATAGGAGAGAAGAGAGAATGACCAGGGTGGGAGTGGCCCTTGATTATGTTGGCTGCTAATGCAAGGCAGCATAAAATGTTGACAGAGTTGATTGTGGGGAAGCTGGCAGGCACGAGGGACTCGGTTACATCCACAAGTCTCTGCAATTTCTTGTGGTCTAATGGCCCTGTCCCACGGTACAAGTTCATTCCAAGAGCTCTCCCGAGTTTAAAAAAAATCAAACTCGTGGTAAGCACAGAGAATGAACGTAGCGGGTACGTCGAAGCTCGGGGACGTCTCTTAGCGCTAACGGCAGGTACTCGGGAAGACTCACTAACGGCAGGTAAGCACGGGAAGACTCGTGAAGATTTTTTAACATGATGAAAAATGTCCACGAGAGCCCCGAGTACCGACGAGTGGCCATTACCGTAAATCTCCGAGTTCGAATCAGGGCAAACTCGGGAGAACTCTTGGAATGAACTCGTACCGTGGGACAGTGGTTTAAGGCAGTATAAGGTTATACTGTTATCATATTCAAAGGTATTATACTGCAAAATGCTCCTCGTTCCACAGATGCAGCTGCCCTGCAGAATTTTGTTGTAATTTAATATTTCCAATGATTGCAGTTATTTGCATCTTTGAGTTTAATCAAACATTCTTGAGTGCAAGTTTCAAATGCACAGCCTTGACAGCCAATCTTATAATGATTAACATTAGGCTGCTGGACCTTTGATTTGGTTTCAGTACACATCCATACAGAAACCCTACTTCAGTCTACTCTGTTCTTCCCACGTACCTTATTACATTTGATTTACTGATTGCTTAAGCACTTGGAGAGGTTGTAAGACACAGACTTCCAATAAACCAACGTCTGGTTCTAATTCTCTTTCTCAGCAAGTGATAATTAGTCTGAGTTTCCAAGCAATTGCTCCGTCTGAGAACGTCTGATGGACAAGAGTAACAGCAATGAAAAGCCTTCACATTGATTTTACTCTCATTTTTCTTTTTGCGTCCATGCAAATGAATGAGTTTAAGGAGCTGTTGTATTAATACAAGTAACAAGTTAATAATGTATAATGTAATGTAATTTTCCTGAGAAACTGAATTCAAACCAACTTACCTCCAAGGAGAGCAGCGATTCATTTATATAACCCAATAGTGTTCCTAACATAAAAGCGTTCATAAGACCAGAACAATTGGGCGCAGTGGTAGAGTTGCTGCCTTACAGTGCTTACAGCTCCAGCGACCCAGGTTCAATCCTGGCTACGGGTGCTTGAATGTACTGAGTTTGTATGTTCTTCCTGTGACCTGCATGGGTTTTCTCCGAGAACTTTGGTTTCCTCCGATATTCCAGAGATGCACAGGTTTGTAGGTTAATTGACTTGATATGTCCCTGGTGTAAGATAGTGTTAATGTGTGGGGATCGCTGGTTGATGCGGGGTCAGTGTGCGGAAGGGCCTGTTTCCATGCTGTATCTCTAAACTAAACTAAACTAATAAACAACAGCAACCAAGGAGTTGTAGCCTATGGAGCACATTTCCTGTTTTGTTCAATACGCCTCGTTTTTCCTTGTGTAAAACTGAGGAGCCAAATGCAAAGTACATCACACTCTGTAGCTCATAGCATTTTCCTGCTCTGACCTTGAACACAGTGGCAGAGCAATAAGTGAGATGCCAGCACCTGACCTCCAGATCATGATTTCGACGGTGCGGTGAACAGACACGCATCAACACCTCCACTCGGAAAACATCACCCGTGATTGTCTATAGTACTGCTCGCTGGCGGAAGATATGCTTCCATCCAATGCTTAGGAAGGAACTGCAGATGCTATCTTACACCAAAAATAGACACAAAAAGCTGGAGTAAGGCAGTGGGACAGGCAGCATCTCTGGATAGAAGGAATGGGTGACGTTTCAGGTCGAGACCCTTCTTCAGACCTGAAGTACCATCCAACCCTTCTATCCAGAGATGTTGTCTGCTGAGTTCCATCCTGTCTTCCATCCAGTGTTTGGTTGCAAAAGTGACTGCACTTTAATTTCTTTAAGATAGAACTGCAGATGCTGGAAAAACCGAAGGTAGACAAAAATGCTGGAGAAACTCAGCGGGTGAGGCAGCATCTATGGAGCGAAGGAATAGTGACGTTTCGAGTCGAGACCAGACTGATGTGGAGGGGGGGGGGGGGGGGGGGGGGGGGGGGGGAGGGGGGGGAAGAAGAAAAGCTATAAAAGCACTATCATTTCTAGGATGTCATAACCTGCCCCTTGATGCTCCTGTTGGAATCTATCCTTTAGCTGAGTCTGTGTCATATAAAGAAGCTAGTTTGTGCACCACAAGTTACCAATCAAGCACCTCCTTTTTGAAAGTAGCTTCAAATAATAATGTGAAAGTATGTTGTATACCTTTATGAAGAAACTGTGTGCTGGGAATATGGAGGTGAATCCAAACAATTTGACAGAAATAAACACTATTTTCATTCAAAATGATGAAAACATTGCAATAGAACTATTTTGACTTATTACTAAGGCCTTGGTAGCACTCACATAGGCTCACTCTAAAATGACAATAAAAAGTAATATTGACAATAACAACCATGAGATGAATAAATAAAGACCATGGGACATCACCGTAATAAATTCCTTCATTTAATTTGGGGGGTTTTCATGATTTTGAAGAATACTGCGGATTCTCCCGTTAGTTCCTCATACTTCAAGGAAAAGTCTTTGGGTACCTTCAAATGAAGCAGCCCCAAGCACAAAAATCTAGAGATCACACCCGCAATTTATAGACAGTACAATGTCAAAACCGGAATGCATCATGCTATGGCTCGTGTGATCCCACAACCAAAGAATCACATAATTAATTCTGCAGCCCGCTCGCAACTATTTATTAACGACAGTAGACAATTTGGATAAATAACCAACATGAACATTAAAGAGGCTTCATGTATATACCCACCCCTAAAATGGTGCAGCCCATTCATATGTACAATAGAAAAGTGCGTGATGTTACAATCTTTTTGCTTGGACCTATGTTGTATCTAATAAATACTGTCCTTGTTTGTCCCAAAAATGTTATCAGATTGATTTTGGGATAGACACAAATGTAAAATACATTCCTGAAGTGGCCAATACAACATATGCCTGTAAAGTACCTACGCCATCCTGTGACAGTGTAAATCTAAGTCATTTCCTATATCCTGCCCGTACATTAAACACTACTCATTTTCACATTGGCGTCATCCATTTCAGCCCATATTTCACTCTCACTTTCTTCCCTGTGGTCTTTGAAATTGTCTTTTATGTTTTTAATAGCCCCAGGCCCAATTATCTCCAGCGAACGTTTGCCACTGCAAAAACCCTGACACTTTCAGACCCTTAATGCTAAGTTTGCACCTTCAGGCAGTTTCCACTCAGATCTGTTCCACTGAATCCGCAGTAATGTCAGTCTCTCTTGCTATAATGTTCCATTCGTGAAACACCATTCAATCTTCACAGTGAAAGACTTTGCTTGAATTCCTCTGCCACTCCCCACATTCCCCCAGAGAGGGGATCTGATAGAAACACATAAAATTCTTAAGGGGTTGGACAGGTTAGATGCAGGAAAAATATTACCAATGTTGGGGGAGTCCAGAACCTGGGTCACAGTTTAAGAATACGGGGTAGGCCATTTAGGACTGAGATGAGGAAAAACCTTTTCACCCAGAGAGTTGCGAATCTCTGGAGTTCACTGCCACAGAAGGCAGTGAAGGCCATTTCACTGGATGTTATCAAGAGAGAGTTGGATATAGCTCTTAGGGCTAACGGAATCAAGGGATATGGGGAGAAGCGGTGCTGACTTGAGGGGCTGAATGGCCTGCCTACTCCTGCAACTATTTTTGAAGTTTCTATTCAAAAGCACATTCAAAACTAACCCTTTCCCTTAGTAGGTAGACAAAAAAGCTGGAGAAACTCAGCGGGTGAGGCAACATCTATGGAGTGAAGGAATAGGCGACGTTTTGGGACAAGACCCTTCTTCCTCCTTTCCTTTAGTAGAAATCCTTTAGCAACTTCCTCTAACTTGTCTAAGTAAATGTTGAAACAAACTTCTGTATGTTGGTATATACAGGTTGGACAGTGGACACATTTGACTCATTGTCCATATTATGGAAGCTAATTCAATCACGTCAGTGGAAACTCTTTCTTTCTCTCTCCTCCCCACCTCTCACACCAAGATTGCCAAGGCCAAATTTAAACTCAAGTACAAAGAGGAACAAGGGCAGTATTCTGATGCCAGTGTGCTCCCCAGTATCCCACTGTGATCACTTATTAAAAATGATGAGGTTGATGTTAACACTTGACAACCTTCCATTTTTACCCATAGACATAATTTCCTCTCACACTGACAGCACTGAATAAATATCAAATGAAGTAATGTCACTCTATCTCTGCCTTTCACCCTGCTGACAGGTTTATTCACTTTATATTACTTAGCATTTTAACAATAAAAAATACGCTTTACACGTATGCATATTTTAGATTGGCAAACTCAAACTCTAAGCCAAAAGAAATTCAGGACTAATGGGGTTAAGAAAACTTGGATTATATTTATTTCCAAAAACTTATCGAAATTTCTTGGAAACCAAAAAAATAATAAAATACAAAAGAAAAAGCCTTTAGTAAATTTCCAGAGAAAACTCATTGTAACAGCATATTATTAATAGTCACCTAAAACCACAGGGTGTATTTGCTTTAATCTTTTTTTCTTCAGGTTAGAAGGTTATTAACCTGTATCCTGGGGCGTGAAAGATGCACATCAATTACATCAATCGAATGGACAAATGAACTTTGTATTAAAAATTTAACAGCTCTCTCTCACACAACACTGTGGATGTGGTGGAACTTCTGTCATTGCTTTGTTTGGAGGGGAAAAAGGTCAAAAGTTTCTCTTTAATTTCTGAGCACACAAAAACTGAAATGGAGTCACGGAAAGAGAAAAATTCACTGGGGCTAATATTATTCCACTCAAAAAATTATGCCAACACCCACGTTACAAGAAAATTGTTATTTGCAACAGTGCTGCACCCCACTGTTTTGGGTTTCATTTTATTTATAGATTAATCCAAGTGGAATACATATTCTTTAATGTTATTGCCCCGTGGGCATATTTGTATAACAAACTCAATTTGTAAAAGTTGGGATCACAGATGGTAAAAAACCTTATCTATGATTATAATCTCTTTTTTTTAAATCCATATTTTCTTTGTATTTGTCATACAACTGAAATTATGTTTATAGCCCCCTAAAGACTTATGACTTCTTAAGTAACCCAAATGTGAGTCTCAAGAGTCTGCACTGACCATCCAGCCTCCACCAACGTTAATCTTACACTAATCCCATTAGGTTCCCCAGACGATGTATGTGACACTAGACGCCCTTGCCCGCCTCTCACCTACACGGTTGTGTCTTACCACCCAGTGGCAGTTCAAGGCCAATGAAGGATGGTAAATAAAGGTCAATATGAAAGTTGTCAGAGTATACAGCACGATAGAGATCAGTTGCAGAAATGGGTGGAGAAATGGCAGATGAAGTTTAATCTTAGCAAATGTGGTGTTGCACTGTGGGTGGTTGAATGTAAGAGGAAAATATAGAGTTAATGGTACGGGATCTTGGGACCAAGTCCATAGCTCCTTGGAAGTTGGAACACACATAGATAGAGTGGTAAA